>NC_091951.1:142487786-143087786 GCF_031021105.1 Erythrolamprus reginae | reverse complement strand
CAGATGGGATCACGGCCAAATCACACCCCAGGTGCTTCACGGTGCATTAATGGCGAAGCCAAAAACAAGAAAGTGGGATGGCAATTCCTCAAAGGACAGGACTGAGACCCAGCAGGAGGCCCCGAAGTTCATCTGTATCACAGAGACTAATTTAGTTCAATTTACTTCAAAGGCCTCCTTGAGTCAGTCAGGGAATTGTCCCCTTCTTTTCTGTTTGGTGAAGTCCATGGGCGGGTAAGAACAAGAAACCCCTGAAGAAAACCCTTCTGAAGTGAAAGCAAAGAACCATTAGGACAAAAGCTGGACTGAAAGAGCAGCATGGCATTTAACTGTGGTGGCTCCTATAATGCATGTTTAAAGGCTACACTCAATTGGAAGGGGGTTTAATTAATGCATATTTATTTTATTTATTGATTTTTTCCAATACACAATGAGGGTTTTAGTGGGTATACACATAGTAAAATACATGATGAAGGTTATAGAGGATATACTCATGGTAAAATAAAGAAAGAATAGAAGAGAAGATATAGGAATAGAACATATCAATTAAAGAATAGAAGAAGAGATATAGGAATAGAGGAAAGGTATAGGAGATATAGGAGAGCAATAGGACAGGGGATGGAAGGCACTCTTGTGCACTTGTACTCGCCCCTTACTGACCTCTTAGGAATCTGGATAGGTCAACCGTAGATAATCTAAGGGTAAAGTGTTGGGGGTTTGGGGATGACACTATGGAGTCCGGTAATGAGTTCCACGCTTCGACAACTCGGTTACTGAAGTCATATTTTTTTACAGTCAAGTTTGGAGCGGTTAATATTAAGTTTAAATCTGTTGTGTGCTCTTGTGTTGTTGTGGTTGAAGCTGAAGTAGTCACCGACAGACAGGACATTGCAGCATATGATCTTGTGGGCAATACTTAGATCTTGTTTAAGGCGTCTTAGTTCTAAGCTTTCTAGGCCCAGGATTGAAAGTCTAGTCTCGTAGGGTATTCTATTTCGAGTGGAGGAGTGAAGGGCTCTTCTGGTGAAGTCTCTTTGGACATTTTCCAGGGTGTTGATGTCTGAGATGCGATATGGGTTCCAAACAGATGAGCTGTATTCGAGGATGGGTCTGGTGAAAGTTTTGTAAGTTCTGGTAAGTAGTGTGAGAAACATATGCTTACATATACACATACACATACAAACACACACACACACACACACACACAAACACACACGGCCAATTCATTTTGAATAAATATGTATTATACCTCCAAGCTGCTGCATTGGGATAACCAATGGTTGTGCCATCTATTTGGTACACCGAGGTAAATAAACATCTATGATGAATAGATGATCAAAAATATGTTGTTACTTTATTTTACAATTTCAGTTGCTTCTGCAGCTGGGCCAGCACTGAATACATTATAATGGGGTTTCCACAATTTTAAAAAAAGTATGCTTTAAATAAAGCTTAATATTTCTTTTGCTATATTGTGAATCAGTATATGCCAGATTCATTCTAGACTTTGCAAAAACATATTCAATTCATATGTTTCCTGGGGAGATTTTGCATGTGATTATATCCTACATAGCCTTGATTTCATCACAGCCACATATCTATAAATATTTTTTTTTTTAAAAAAAAGGATTTTCATAGACATAAGGTTCTTACAAAAGGTTCGACAATGCAGATCCATTAACAGTTTACAAACAATATTGAGTGAGAACAGTGGCATGATTTCAAATCCTATTAAATTTCTGCAGGATTTTCTTCCTCCTTTGACTCTTTCTTAAGATTAAAAAAAGTGTTGTTTGATGGATGAAGCTGGGGAAATGAGGGTGGTTCTAACTGGCAATATAGCAAGGATATAACAATATAGATGGGATCCATACATTCCAAATGGCTGTGTTATCCTTTAGAGGTTATTTTTCTAGATGTGCTATAATTAAGTCCCTTTTTTTTTTAGGTACAGGGTTTTTCTTCTTCCTTCCACCTTTCCTCTTGTCACCTACTTCCTTGAAATTTCAAAATCAGGTTGTTGCAGATAAGAAAGGGAGGGGAAGAATTAGGAAGAGACAAAAGAAGCTACAGATAACAAGTGACACTGATGGATGTAAAATGAGAAACCTGAGATCAAAGTCAAGAGAGCTATGTGACCTCCTGCTGGTGGAACACAACACCTAAAACTGGATGGCTTCTGTCTCTGCAAGGGGATGGAATTTGCTGCCCTACATTTCCCAAAAGTCCCTAGCCAGCAATGCCAAAGATTAGAGCAATGACTATTTTTCAAAATAGCATTATGTTGCTATTCAACCTTCTGTGCAAAACTTACATTTACCATTAAATGACTAGTTAGGATTTGACATACAATAACCCCTCTTTGCAGCCACTTTGCTGGTGCATCAACAGGCATGCCCAAGGAAATTAATCCCCCTCTATTCCTCTCATATATTTGCATATCCCAAAAAAGAGTTCAGCACAAGGGGGGGGGGGGGTCTCCCGGTTCGGACCAGAGCGCCCAAACCGTTGGCAACCTGATTTTGATGTAATTTTGGCATCACAGATCTGGTTCTGTCTATGCTGGTCTGTGCTCACCGCCATCTTTTATCCTGAATTTTTGGTGGAGTTTCCTATATCTGGATGGCTTCTCCTCATTCTGTGCTGTAAAAAAAGCCCTCCTGCCCCCAGTTTAATACCAACCTTTATTTCTTTGCCCAAATCAGAGCTGATTAGCTCATCAGATGTCTTTCAGGCTGAATCCACCTTCGGAGCATGCATGGAAATAAAATCACGCGAAATGTCGTGATGTGAACTGGAGGTGAAGGTAAATGGAACCTACCCCTTAGGGCAGCATAGAAATCTAATTCATTGCTGTGTCCCAAAGTCTTGTGATTCCTTTTTGCAACCTTCTGACAAAGTCAAAGTCAAAGTTCACTTAGCAACCAGGTTACTAACTGATCAACGGCAGCAATTCAGTTAACAACTGTGGCAAGAAGGGGCAAAACCTAGTTAACAAATGTCTCATTTAGTGACAGAAATGCTGGGCTCCAATGGGGTCATAAGTTGTAAGCATGCAGGTAGTTCTTGACTTAGAACCATTCATTTATCCACCCTTCAAAGTTACAACAGTGCTGAAAAAAAAGGGACTTACGACTGGTCCTTGCACTTACAGGTCCTTGCCACAGAGTCACAAAATTAAAATTAGGGTGCTTGGCAACCAGCATTATAGCTGCAGCATCCTGGGTCCACGTGATCACCATTTGCAAAATTCCCAACCTGCTTCTGACAAGCAAAAAGAAATCAGTGGAGGAAAGTGGATTCACTTAACAACTTCAGTTACTTGATTATGAACCCACTCCCCACCCACCCCAAAAGGAACCTAAAATTGGGCACGATTTATAGAACTACAGCTTCGCAATAAAAATTATGGACTATTTGCGATGCTGCGATTTCACTGAGGCTTCCCTCGCTGGGAAACCCCACCTCTGGACTTCCGTTGCCAGCGAAGCGCCCGTTTTTGCAATGCTGGGATTCCCCTGCAGCATTGCAAAAACGCAGAAGTCTGGAGGTGGGGTTTCCCATGGAGGGGAGCCTCTGGGGAATCCCTCGTGTGAAAATGGGCACTTCGTCTGGCAAAAGGGGTGAATTTTGGGCTTGCACACATTAATCGCTTTTCCATTGATTTCTATGGGAAACATTGTTTCGTATTATTAACTTTTCACCTTACGAACCTCGTCCTGGAACCAATTAAGTTCATAAGACAAGGTATCACTGTATTCTATAAATTAGGTATCCTTACCAAATGGGTTTTTGATTGGGAAAAAAAACATGTATTCTTAAGTAGCAATTTAAAAAATTCCATGCACAGAATAGTTTGAATGTGCTTGATGTAAAATTCTGCTTGGTTGTTTCCATTCATATCTCTCTCTCTCTCTCTCTCTCTCTCTCTCTCTCTCTCTCTCTCTCTCTCTCTCTCTCTCTCTCTCCCTCCCTCCCTCCCTCCCTCCCTCCCTCCCCCCTATCTCACACACACTCTCAAAATGAAGGCTGTGTATAGCTGTTTATTCCACTTAGTTTCATCTCTCTTTCTCTTTGTGTATGCACTATTTACTTCAGGATGTGGGGTTATCTTATGTAGATTGGTCTTTTGTTTAGATAATTGTAGCATGAGATACTTGACTGACAAAATGGAGGATTACTGAAACATCTTTTTTCTGGCTTGGCCCAGGCCTGCTAATTTTTTTAAAACAAAAAACCTCGCAGCTTCCCTAGAACTATGCTTTCTAGATAAGCTTGTAAAAATCTATGTAAATCTGTTTTTATCTTCTAAAATAAATGTATAGAACATTCAGTAGAGTCAAGAAGAATTCCAGTCTCTCGGGATCTGCAAATCTCTTAAATTTATTTATTATTTATTTTATGTATTAGATTTGTATGCCGCCCTTCTCCTCAGAAGTGCTGCTGCTTGATAGGAGGCATAAGCCCTAGTACCAAATAGCATAGAAATTATTACTGAGAAATAAAAAGCTTACTCCCCCAAAATCATATTATAGGTATTGTTCCAACGTTAATGAAAATTGTAGCAGAACCCATTCAGAAATTCGGTTCTGTCTCATTCTTCCTGGTTTTCTTTCATTTTAATTCCTGCTTTCATTGTATATAGGTGGATCTTCTAAAATTCCAATTTAAAGGGCCAAGAGGCAAAGCATTTGCATGGTTGTAATCTTCCTAATGTTTCTTAGATTGTAGCTGATTTTCAGTAGCAATTGACTCCGTAAATGCCAGTATAAAAGTTTATGCCACATTAAAATAACAAGAGTAGGGAGGAAAATTCTACTAAAAGAAAGCAATAGAAACCTAATTGTTATGGTCCCTTTTATTTGTCTAATAAAAACCTGGGCATGCTTGAATCAACAGTGAAGAAACTTTTGAGGTAGAATACACAGTAAAGATTATTGACGTGATTAATATGCTGCCAAGGAGAAGTTTCAGACATTTAGAAAATTAGAAGAAAAACATTAACATCACCACATGTTTATTATAGGACAAGCAGTGTTGGGCTTATTGAGATCTCCGCAGGCTCTTACCCTTAGTTTTTCAAGGCCCATAAAGACACAATCGCTTAGTCATCATTTATAGGGTGGAAATATGAGATGGCATAATTTCTATTTCCTCCAATGCAATTTTGAAGCCAAATGCACTGTCAGCTTTATTTGCACCAACCTTAGAGATTATGCCTCTGAGTTTGTCAAAATGTACCTCATTTACCACTGAATGAAGAAAATTGCAGTGAACACACTCAAAGCCTAGTCCTCAGTTTTCAGCATTGCATGTTAAGCCTGGTTCTCTTTTTTTAAAACAATAAGATACACGTAAATGCAGGTAACATCCAGATTAATAGCAGTAGTGATACCACTTAGACATTCTAAACATGCTTTCCCAGGAGGCAATTGGACTTTCTTGTTTTTTTCTTTTGAAGATGTTTCACTTCTCATCCAAAAAGCTTCTGCAGCTCTGGCAAGATAGTAGAGAATATGTACCCCACACCATTCAAAGGGTGCTCATCCCAAATTGTATAGCTAAAAATCTGTAGACGTTCTCAGTCATCCAGACTGAGCACCTTTGGGACAACCATGACCTCGATGACTGAGAATATCTACAGACATTTAGACTTATATACCACTTCACAGTGCTTCACATCCTTCTCTAAGCAGTTTATGTGTCAACATATTTTCCCCAACAATCTGGGTCCTCAGAAAGATGGAAGGCTGAGTCAACCTTGAGAGGTTCAGAATCAAACTCCTGGTGTGAGCAGTGATTTAGCCAGCAATACCGCATTTTAACCATTGTGCTACCACAGTAGCTTTCAGATAAGTCCTTTTTGCATGTTAAAAATCTCAAGCAAGATCTTGTCATTCCTCTTTCTATGATGACAGCAAGAAAGCCTATGCACGCATACTTCAAAATATGTAGTCCTTTCACACAAACTAAATCATTGATAATACAGCTTATGAATACAGTTTTTCATGCTCATCACATGGATATCAAGGACAGAAAATTCTATGAAAGGTTGGAAGGTAATGAGGTGGCACCGCAACTATTCTCTCTTAGATGTCCCTTTGCTATGACATTATGAAGGAAGAGGCACATATACCCATTTCCTCTCTTCATGTGCATAGACTGGTTCTTACTTCATGTGCATAGACTGGTTATTCTCTCCTCATGTGCATAGACTGGTTCTTCACTAAATGTGAATTTTGCTTTCTTCTTATCTTTGTGAAATGCTGTCTAATGTCTTCTTTGGCCTTTAAACTACAGTACTGTATTTTCCATTAAGTTTATAATGATCTTGGGTCAATAACCAGTGGGAAAAAGGTAGGTTATAATGGTACTGCCAAGAACGCTCTCTTTTCTCATTTTAGTAGGAGGGGATGGAACCATCAATCTATCTTGCCAAATAACAAGTATTATGTTGATCAGCATGATTAATTAAAATAGTAGTACAGCTAGTGCCCAACTTACAACAGTTCATTTAGTGACCTTTCAAAGATACAATAGTGTTGAAAAAAAGGTGTCTATGTCCATTGTTCAGACTTACAATCATTACAGCATCCCCGTAGTCATGTGATCAAAATTCAGACCTTTGGCAACTGGTTCATATTTATCAACGTTGCTATGTCCCAAGGTTATGTGATCCTCTTTTGAGAGCTTCTGACAAGCAAAGTCAAGTGGGAAGCCAGGTTCATTTAACAGCCATGTTACTAACTTAACAACTATAGTCATTCACTTAACAGTTGTGGCAAAAAAGATTGTAAAGGGGGGCAAAACCCACTTAACCAATGTCTCACTTAGCAACAGATAATTTGGGCTCAATTGTGGTCATAAGTTGAGGACTAACATCTCAAGAAGATGCATGTGGTTCCAATAGTCCATTCACTATCGTATCTTGGGATTTCTGATTAGAAATTATTTCGAGGTTTGATTACTGCAATGCCCTCTACATGGGCTACCTTTAAAGAATGTTTGAAGACTGCAGTTAGTGCAAAATGCAGCCGCGCAAGCTGCATTGGCTACTGATTGGTCTCCAAACGCAATTTAAAATGTTGACCATGACCTATAAAGCCCTATAGGCCTAGGACCAGGTTACTTACAGCAGTGATTTTCAAATTTTTTTTGAGCTGCGACACAGTTTTTACATTTACAAAATCCTAGGGCACACCACCAACCAAAATGACACAAAATGACACTCTAAGACACTCTCTTCTATTTTTCCATCCCTGTCTCCTCCTCCCCTTGTGTGTGTGTGTGTGTGTGTGTGTGTACACACTCTTGAACCATTTCCAAAACAGGTGAGGGTTGGGTTTTTTTTCTCTCTTATTTTTTGGGTGCTTTTTATCATATGCTTTAAATCAAGAGTCACTTGATGTAAGTCTCTCACTCTCTTTCTTTCTCTCTCTTGCTTTCTTTCTCTCTCTCTCTCTCTCTTGCTTTCTCTCTCTCTCACTCACTCTTTCTCTCTTTCTTTCTTTCTTTCTTTCTCTTTCTCTCTCCCCCCTCTTTTTCTCTCTCTCTATCTTGCTCTCTCTCTTTCTTGCTCTCTCTTTCTCTCTCGTACACCACACTGGCAACAGTGGCATCGGGCAGTAGCACAGGGCTGTGGCAGGGCGGTCGGCTGCGAATGGGAGCTCCAGGGTGGGGGCACCGACAGTGGTGGCTGGACATGTTGCTGGATGCCATACATGATGGCGCTGTGCTGGGTATGGGTGTGGGGCTGGCACCTTCGTCCTGGCCCAGCCAGTGGGCCAATGCCAACCCTGCAGTGCCAGCATGTACTGCGTCCAGCAACACGTCCAGCTGCCACCATCAGTACCTCCACCCTGGAGCTCCCGCTTGCAGCCGACCGCCCTGTTGCCGCCCCACAGCTACTGCCCAATGCTGCTGTTGCCGGCATGGTGTATGCTGTTGCCGACCACTTGCAGCCACCACCCCAGGCTACTGCCCGGTGTCCCTGCTGCTGGTGCCCTCCCACTCCTGCTGCCGGCGCTCTCCCGCCAGGTGCCAAAGCTTGCCTGCCACCGCCAGGGAAGTTCCGGCCGGGCGGGGTGCTGCAGTTGCTGGAAAACTTGGAAGGTGTGAAGAAGGAAGCTCAGCTTCCGGTCTCGCAACTTTTTTGCTCTTTGTGCCCTCAGCAAAAAGTTGTGAGACCAGAACCTGAGCACACTTGACCATGTCTCATAGCACACTAGTGTGCCGTAGCACACTGGTTGAAAATCACTGACTTACAGGACTGTCTTCTGTCTCATGTATCGCAGCAACCAGTCAGATCCCACAGAGTTGGCCTTCCCCAGGTCCTGTCAGCTAAACAGTGCCGTCTGGCAGGACCTAGGGATAGAGCTTTCTTTGTGGCAGCTCCAGCCCTTGGGAATCAATTCCCCCCAGAGATTTGTTCCACCCTCTCCCCACACTCCTGGCCTTTCGTAAGGTTTTAAAAACACACTTTTGCTGCCAGGCTTGGGGCCATTGAGTATTAGCATCTTGCTCCAGCCACATGTATGATTGTAGTGGAATGAATGTGGATTATTTTTTCTTTTAAAAAATGGGGGGTTTAGATTAGATTTAGACTAGTTTTAACATTTGGGTTTCCTACATGTTCTTTTTTTTATTTATTCCTGTTTTGTAAGCCGCCCTGAGTCTAAGGAGAAGGGCGGCCTAAAAATCCAAATAACAATAAACTTACGGTTAAAAATATTGTATGTTGTAACTAAAAGTTTGGATCTAAAAATTATTAGATCCAAGATCAAAACACTTGAGTGTGATGAGGAAAACCGAGCAAAGAATTCCAAGTTACACCATCTGTGTACCTTGGAAAAACATTTGATAAATATGAAGAAATTAATGGACAATTTTCAGATGTACAAGTGCAGATATAGTATATTTATGAAAAAACGTTTGTTAAAAGGAGCAAAGGAGCAGAAAAGGTGGTGTATAAAATATTTTCCTGCTTTATTATGCAGGTGTGGGAGTTGGACATGGGACAAAAAACCAACAACATAAATATTCAACAAGAGTATATTATTTAAGAAGTGTGTACGGTCAAACAGCATGCAATAGGATGAAGCATGAATCTTTGCTCAAGGACTATGCATTGAATATAAACTTGAGTGTATGGTGTGAAAGAAGTACTTTGAGGTAATTGTGTTCAAAGTAGAACTGAATCATAGATCATGTGTTTCTATGTATCAGAGCCTTCGCCTTTATCCGTTCAGTCTTTGAGAATTTCTGCCAGTAAGAATAGACCAAGCTTGCTCTCCAGAGGTTATAAGATTTTTGACTTCCAGAATTTCCAACCAAAATGGCTGTGATATTACTAAAAACTATAAGTTTTCCCTGTCCAGTTGATTCCAACTGTTGGAGTGATGACCATCTCCATGTCAGCATTCCAAGTTATATACCCAAAGGGTTGACACTCCCATTTTTTAGATGAGGGAGCGAGCATTATCTAAAGACATTTCCATGATCCTGTGGCCAGCATTATGCCAAATTGCACCTTTCCACCAAAGTGATACCTATTTACTCTCATTTGCATGCTTGTGAACTGCTATGTGGGTAGGAGCTGAGGCAATTAACTGGATCTTGCCCTGTCACACAGCTTCTAACCTGGGCTGTCAACTTTCCAGCTGACAGCATCTTTAACTGCTGAAGTCATCTGATATAACTGAGGTGAAGTGTAATGCATGTGAAGAATAGCCCCAGAGAATACCAGATTGGGGAAGATGTCTACTGAGGTGAATAAAGACAAATTCCTAAATTTAAACTAATTGAGTTCACATACCAGATTAAGCTGTGATTTGTTTGACCATAGTTTGCTGAATAAAACACAGGGGTCTATATTTAATGACACACTAAGTCAAAGCTAAATCTTAATTCAGCGTATCAACAGAACTCATTACCAGACTCAGTAGTGTCAACCCCTAACCCCCAACATTTCTCCCTTAGACTCTCCATGATTGACCTCTCCAGGTTCCTAAGAGGTCAGTAAGGGGCGTACATAAGTGCATAAGTAAGGGGCGTACATAAGTGTGCCTTTCGTCCCCTGTCCAATTGTCTCTCATTTATCTCATATATCTTTTTTTCCTTTCATATATCTTCTCCTCTATTTTATATCTTTTCTTCTATCCTTTTCTTTATATATATTACTACATGTCTATTCTCTTCAATATGTATTGTGTATTGGATAAATAAATAAATAAATAAATAAACAAACAAACAAACAAATAAATAAATATAAACTAACTTAAATCTAGTTTTTGCAAATTCTAAGCTATTCTGAAACTCATTGGCTTCTAAGTGGTATGACTGAAATATATGTGGTCAAGAGCACCCCCTATTGGTTAGATAGCATTTGTTGTTTACCTTTAATCCACAGCACTAATTTTGAAACAATTGTGGCATTTTCAAATTTGATCCACTGTGACTATGCTCAGTTAAATCTTTTTACTCAAAAGCTCGAGAAACCTCCCGAATCAGAATTATAAATGAAAGCTAAATCTATTATGTATTTGTATTTAACAAGTACAAAACTTAAGTTTTTAAAGGATTATTTTGCATAGATTTATGGTGCAATGTACATGAAATAGTTAAAGAGGTATTCTGTATCTCTTTATGTATTGCTTAAGTTTTTAATGTCTTGCTAGGACTTTCATTTACAGATACTTTTCTGTGGCTGCTACAGAGTCAGTTACAAAGATCTGTGGAGATTTTAAAGATTCAACAAGTTCTGACACTTATTCAAAATTTATTTCTATACAGAAACAATTAATTGTATTTGTATAGAAATGTGGTCACAAAGACCAATCATACATAGATTGGCTGGCTCCAATGCTAATAAATGTTTGTTCTCTTTGTAGCTGTTATCAGCATTTTAAATGGGAATCTCCCAATAAACTAAAAACAGCATCTTAATTATCTTGAGTTGTTGTTCCTGGTACCACCTTAATACAAAATGGAGCACATTGATTTTCCTCCAGAAGAATGAAATAAGCTTTATTCTATCTAATCAAAAATCCTATTAATGCAATGTGTCCCCTGCTGGACAATCAGATGTCTCTAGGAAGCTCACAAGCAGGATAGAAATCAACAGCCATTTACAATAAGTACAAGGGTTGCCCAGAAGGTAATGCACCACATTTTTTTTTTCCTCAGCCTACAGTAATGGTACAAATGCGAAACTTTAGATTTACATTATGTGAATTGTCAGGAGTGCATGTGTAAATTTTGTGTTTCTTCAGATAAATTGCATAGCTGCAGCAGTGTTTCGAAATGGTGTCTGTAAGTGATGTATGTTACAAGCAGCATGTCATTGAATTTCTAACTGAGGAGAAAGAAACTGTTGGGAACATTCACAAAAATTTATGGAGAATCTGCAGTTGACACAAATATGGTTAGTCACTGGGTACAGAGGGTGAGGCTGTCTTAGTGGACAACCAGCTAAATATTAGCCAGCAGTGTGCAGCAGCAGCCCAAAAAGCCAATGCAATCCTAAATTGCATTAAGAGGGATACAAACAAGATCAAGTTAGGTATTAATACCATTCTATAAAACCTTAGTAAAACCACGCCTGGAGTAATGCATCCAGTTTTGGTCACCACAGTAGAAAAAAGACATTGACACTCTAGAGAAAGTGCAAAGGAAAGCAACCAGGATGATTAGGGTACTGGAGACTAAAACATATGTAGAACGATTACAGGAACTGGGCATGGCTAGACTAGTGAAGAAAAGGACGAGGGGAAACATGATAGCAGTGTTCCAGTACTCGAGGGGCTGGCACAGAGAAGAAGGGGTCAGACTGTTTTCCAAAGTACCTGAAGGCCAGACAAGAAATAATGGATGGAAACTGATCAAGGAGAGATTCAACTTAGAAATAAGGAGGAACTTTCGTACAGTGAGAACAATCAACCAATGGAACAGATTTGACTTCAGAAGTTGTGGGAGCTTCATCGCTTGAGACTTTCAACAAGAGACTGGATTGCCATTTGTCAGAAATGGTATAGGGTCTCCTGCTTGAGCAAGGGTGGGTGGGTTGGTCTAGAACTAAATGGTCTATAAGGTCCCTTCCAACTTTATTAATCTGTTAAATGTAGTTTAGGGAATTTGGAATCCCTTTGAAATGCACATTTTCTCAAGAACAAGAGTGGTAGTGCCACATTTCTCCCCAAGAGGGCAGACATTCATTACATTTTAGCTTGCTACTAAGAAATCAAATGATCATTACTAAGCTATCATTAAAAAAGTTAGTGTATATGTATGTTGTATGTGAGAACTATTCAAAATAATTTTTAAAGTTCAACAAAATGTGAAGTGAATAAAAGCTCGTCCTGAGGAAATTCATTTCTGAATCAAGGTGGTGTCAGTATTATGGTAAAGATGGCTTGATTTCTGATAAATTTGCAGTTAATTTTTCAGTGATATTCCAGAAAAACCTTCCCATGCCAGAGAAGAACTCTGTATCTTTCAAGGCAGAGCTCAGACTGAAGAATAATTATAATTTCAGGAATAAAAATCAAGCAACAAATTCTAATATATTGAGTGTTACGCATCTCAAATACATTTTGAATGCCATAAGGACTGCAAGATTCAAACTGGTGTGATAACATTGCCAGAAAGGTGTATATGCTTCCGAGTATGTAGCATTCAGAAGTACAAGCTGGCTTTCATTTATAGGACATAGGTGAGTTTAGAAAGACTTGCAGGTACTAAATAAATGCCCACTTTTATTCTCGTCTTACCTTACTTTTCTGTTGAGCCATACCTCTTGTCAGTACCATGTATGCTACTACGTTGAGTTACAATACATATAAACTATGAATGTATGTTTATATGATATATCTTTACGTGCCTGTTGGCCATAAGGGGGAGCCAACGGAGTTCCTGTTCGGAGGAGTATTTTCTGATAGTTACTGTATGTCTTAGAACTGTGTGCAGATGTTAACTGGTTTGTATTTGATATTGAGATTGTATTTGTGATTAGAAGTGTAGAGATTATTCTACTTTGTATCTGTATAATATATATAAATAGATTTTCACGGGTACAGGTATGACGGTCTTGGTATATTCGGGTTTCTTCCCGTGTAGGATTTGGAAATTTCTGGCGACGTTCGTTGAAACGTCGCCAGAAATTTCCAAATCCTACACGGGAAGAAACCCGAATATACCAAGACTGTCATATATATATACCGTATGTATATTCTGTAGTAGTTTATTTGCCTGAACAATTTCATTGCTGTCACTACTCACACCTCTGTCTTAAAAGTTGTTTTGGGGATATATTTTTCCCTAAACAATCTATCACTTCTGAATTTTAATTGCCTTAAGGTCATCATAGGCTGATTTCTTTTCATCTTGAGCTTCCCACATAGCCTAGGGGGGAAAAGGCTCTGAATCCTAGTTTCAGATAGGGATTCAGCAGGTTCTGACCAATTTTGGAGAACCAGTAGTGTAAATACCATCTCTTGCTGGCCCTGCCCCCATATATTTTCTGTCTCCCGAGCAGGGGTGAAATCCAGCAGGTTCTGGAGAAGTGGAAATTTTGAGTACTTCGGAGAACCAGCAAATACTGGTTGGAATTGAGAGTTTGTAATACCTTTCCTGTGCCATGCCCATCAAGCCACGCCCACAGAACCGGTAGTAAAAATTTCATCACTGCTCCCGAATCCCAGCTGATAAGGAGGAAATGAGGATTTTTCAGTAACTTTCCCTTGCCACACCCACAGAACCGGTAGTAAAAAATGTTGAATCCCACCACTGGTTTTCAGACATATGTGCTGTTCTATCTGAAGTCCTGAGAGTTGGATGGTGTCTCCCAAATCTTTTTAATAGGAACAAGCTGCTAAAATCTACCCAGGGAAGGTGACTGGTTTTAATACTTTTGTCAGCCTTTTCTGAAATGATTTGTGAAAATGCAAGAGATCCCTTTCCCTCAGTTCTTCCACTCCACTTCTCCTGGGAAAGGGAGAATGGACAGAGGTGATCACTAGGAGCCCTTGTGGTTATCTAAGGAAGTTCAGAACCTTTCATAAAACTTGCAGCTCCTAATCTACACCAATTGAGAAGACTGTCAGTATGGTCTTCACATGAGCCAGTATATTCATAATGTACTACAAACACTACCAGTGCCTTTTAGGAAGCAAGAAACTCAGCTAATCCAGTCAGGGAAATGCTTAAGGTGAAGATGTGGCTTGCCAATGTAGGCTTGCTCTCCATCTATAAGCACCCCATACAACAGCTGCATTAATGGTGTCAGTAAGTCTGTGGCAATCTTGCATCAGAAGTTTCACAATATCTAAAATCCCCTTGAATTTGTAAATTAAAAGGAATGCCCTTAAAATTAACAGAGTAGCTTTACCGAGTGCAGAGATATATAGATAGGGATTCCGTTAACCAAGCCATGCCATTCTCCGGTTAATGGTTATCCTAAATTGGGATTAAAGGGCTTGGTAGTCCATCAAATACTGAGGGCATCTTTCATAGTGTGGAAGATAATGAATTTGTCAATATACATTTGAGGCACTGGCATTCACAGAATTTTGGATTGAAAATCATACTACTTCTGCTAAAATTTAAAGTAGGTTCTTTCATTGTACATGAAATAATGCTTTTATAGCATCTTCTAACATCAATGAATAATGATGAAGTCTCTTCTCAATATTAAGCACAATGGTGGTTGGGTTGGTTTGGGCTATTTGATGGGAATCCAGACAATTGTGATTTATTTTGTAAAGTATTATGAAATAAAATTGTGACTTAATGGAGTATGCAAATCTCTTTATACAGCCCATCAATAAAATCAGAAATTGCACCTAATATATTTCTATATACCAATCCATATCCATTAGGATTGGCTTAATGTTGGTTTACTAAATGAAGCACAAATTCATTTGTTTCCAACATCTATTAATTAAAGCTAAGCAAACCACATCATATCTTATAGCACATTGTGTGTAGGTCACTGGTTTGTCAGTTGCCCAACATAAAGGCTAATTCAGAACAATTGATTGAGATGCAATATAAGCCAAAGCACTTGAGTTATTCTGGCTTTTATTTTGTTGCTTCTTAGTCCACACAGCTGGTATAAAATCAGAAAAGCAAAAGAGAAATAATTGCATAATAAAGCCTGGAGTCTTAGCATTAGACGGCACTTTTACTGCTCTGGGCGGTCACCTGTACAGTTCATTCCCAGACATCTCTGGAAGCACAGAAAAAGGTTACAGAGCAGCTTTTTTTGGGGAGCGGGAGCGGATTCTGCAAGCTCTACAGGTTGCTTACTTCCCTTCTGCCCATGAAGGGAACAAGAAAAAAAATCCTTGGTTATAAGTGCTTTATTAAAAAAATAGTAATAATAATAATAATGGATAGCGACTTCCCTACATACAAAAGCAGTTATAGGTTGTATATATTACACATAATTATTTATCATTCCTATTCCTTGGCTTTTCTCAAAATGATTACCCCAATTTCCAGTGAGCAACGGTTAAATGGCTTAGCGATATAAGGAATGGTAAATAGATAGCACCATTTCACGTATTTGGTATTTGATTTCAGAGGTTCTAGGGAAAGGGATGAGGGTGGAGCTTAGAAAGCGTAATTCAACTTTTTCACTTTAGCTTATTCTCCAGGGAACAGAGGAAAGTATTTTCTGAAGATCAGCTGGCATAGCTGAAGGAGAACAGTAAAAAACCAGAGATGTTTGAGAACATCATCCCGCCCGTAGTGTTCCTTTCAACTAACTCAGCTTCCGTGCTAGCCTTGGCTGATCTAAGATATGGAGAGATTTCCTTCCTTCCCAAGACTGAGACCTAATTCAGGTTCTTTGCATCACCTCTGTCCTACAAGGAACTTGGGTGATCATACCTGGTGGCTTTAGGTGGTGGTAACAATGGCAAAGAGCTTTGAGTTGCATCACTAAGGCATTGTACCTCATTCAATCCTCCACAACTTGGTTAACATCCCAAGCAGTTGAGAAGCTGGGCTCACCCACCCTTAACACACCATCTGCTTACAGGTAGAAGTTCCTCGCCTTTCTGTGTAGCGTTTGGTCTCCATCATTTGGTTAAAACGGCCATAATGCAGGCATGGGCTAAGGCAGGTGCCAGGGTACCGTCCATACTTAGCTGGAGGGGCCAGATGGAGGGTTCCCAAACCTTGGCTTGAGGCTGACAGTGGAAAGCTTTGGAGGAGGGATCCGCTTGCTTCCACAGCATAAAGATAGGGAGGGAATAAGCGGCACTCTCATTACATTGTTAGGGGTTAAGAGTTCTTAGGCACTTTTTTTTTTAGGCTTTGGACATGGTGGCAGGTCAACAAACAAAAGCAAACAGTACTCTGTACATATATGTAAAAAGTGTTATAAATAGGCTTTTTAAACCATAGATACTATATACATCTCCAATGAATACAGTAATCCTTCTTTCAGCTCTCTCTCTCTCTTCCTTTTTTCCCCTTAATATCTTTGTGGGTTCTGAAGGGGCAAGGGTGTTGGATGGGGTTGGTGGTTTGTGAGGGGGAGGGGAAAAGTGTTTGGGGGTTTTTTTTTTTTCATTTTCTATTTTGCCAACACCTCTTGTCCTGAGGGCTCTAAGTCTCGGTGACCTCCCTTGACATTTCACTCCCGTTTCCTCAAGATGACATAGATCACACCGCTAAGGATAGCCAGCGGGAAAGCCACCCAGGACAGAATGTAGGCAAAGCCGAAGGAGACGTTGTCTAGGGGGGGATGCCAGTCTGTGTGCCTCACAGTGAAGATGGCTGCAGCACTCATCACGCACAGGCCTAATGCAGAAAAGAGAAAGAGAGAGAGAGAGGGAGAGAGAGAACATGAGCAACCAATCAAATCCATGACTAAGAGACCAAAGAACAAGAAATAAGATGCTTTGGTTTAGGAAACTCCCTCCTCCCCTCAATTCCAACCCTCTGACTTCAAGAAATGGTACGAAATTGGCAGCCATGGGTTTAAGGCAGGGGTGGGTTCCAACTTACCTTGCTGCTAGTTCGCTCCCTTCCGTGCTGCATGGAAGCGCCCGCCACGCATGCCCATGCACAGTAACAAAAAATCCAATTTAAAAGTAAAAAATAAAAAAAATAAAAACCGAAAAAAGAGATGGCGACCACATGCACAGTGCCAGAACTCTGCTTCTGCGCATGCTCAGAAGGAAAAAAACATTTTTTTAAAAAATGGTGGCACCCACAGACCAGCACCAACCAATCCGGTTCAGTGACATCATTGTGATGTCACCAGCAGGTCACTATCGGTTCAGGTAAACCAGTCTGAACCAGAGGAACCCACCCCTGGATTAAGGCAATATTATCTCTTGCATTAAAAGCCCTCTTTTCAAAACATCCACTTTTTCTTTAGGGCCAGCCCAATTGTCCCAGTAGTTACAGAAGACTTAGTGGTGTAATCTAGAAGATACTCTGTACTATTCAGTTGGAAAAAAATCCCCTTCATTTGCTCAACAGATAGACAGGTGCTCTTTTTACATTCAGGTTGTTACCTTTAAGTAGAGACTCCAATCTGGTTGGAGCTCTGCTCTGCAATCCCCAGCACAGTTGTTAATCCTATCTTGTCCTAATCAGAAAAGCCAAGCCTGACTTTTCTATTTTTCCATCCTGTTGCCTCCAGTAGCTAAGCTCCTGAGATCAACATTTAAGCTGCTCAAATTAGGCCCCTGTGTAGTAATGCCACTAAGGTCAGCTTTTTTGTATTGCCAGCTCAGCAACACCAGCTCGATGGGCTTTTCCCCCCTTTCGCTTTTTCTGAAAGCCCAGCATCAGAGTTTGCCAGGACTACACAATGCCCCTTCTATTCATGATCCAGAACAAGGCTTTTCCGTTGATCTCTGCAATTCCACAACCTGCTCTATGGGCCACCAGTTATTTCTGTTCCTACAATGTGCCTCAAGACCACCTACACCTCAATGCAGTTATATTTGAGCCCTTCTTTCCCTCCACACTGCCCCCTTTGTTTGCAGAAAAATGCAAGAGTAGGAAGGTGTTGAATTCATGAACTGCTGATGTAGCTCCCGTTCTCTGGGCCAGCAAGTAGACACCCACAACCAGAGCCCACATTCTGCAAGCAAAACCTATTGTCTCTCTGCTTGGGTGGAATGGAATAAAACAGAGCAATGGACATTTTATAAATCATCTACAGTCTTTAGAGAAGAGAGGCAGAGATTGTTGGTGGAAAGGGCAGCAGAGAGAGGATCTATAACTTTAAGCAGAAATACTCAATCTCAGTTTTGGACTGTGTTGAGGGGAGAGGAAAGGTGTTTCACTGGGCAGGTGGGTGTGTTATACTTCCTTGTTTGCAAGAGGAAGTCAAAAGTTGGGATTATTTTCCCATAGTTCTCCTAGGAGCATATTCAACAAAAAGGCTGTGGGCCTCTACTCCAGATCCATAGTTATACTGAAATAAATCCTCTCTTATTTCTCTGTTCCTGCAAAATTGGAAGCATATATTGACAGATGCCTTCCATTTTTATCAATATGTGGTTCTTTCCACTTGCTTTTCCCTTGCTCTTCCAACTGGGGCCCTTCTGATATCACAAATTTGCTTCTCCCATTCTGAATATCCTTGTATGGAAGCAATCAAATAAGGATCCTGGAGCTGTGCATATATTTATGCATAGGTTATGATCTGAGCTGAGGAACCATCAAATAAAAGTCAAAAGACTTTTTAATATTTGTTTTTGGTCTAAAACTTCCACCTTATTGGTTGCAAAATTAACAAGAGGGATTCCTTTAATCACATTTCTGCCAATATTTCCTACCTGGGTTATTAAATTGCTTATGCATAAATTGGATGTTTGAAAAGAAGAGAATTAACACTACTTATAATATCAGGTGATCCAAACTCAAAATTTAATACAAGCAGTCCCCAGTTAAGAACCAATCCTTCTCCTAACTCTTTCACTCAAATCTGTGCAAGTCATAATTCATACTTACAAATGATCTGCCTTTTATTAAAAATGGTGGACAATGTGTCTTTCCATCAGCTGACAAACAACTGAAGCCACATAATGCTTTCAGGAACCATTGGACACTGCTGAAAATAGGCTGTATGTTAAAAACTCAAAATTTCAAGCCAACTGTTGGCTTGAGGAATACCATCTGCCATAATAATATGCAGCCTGTTTATTTCTAGACGGTGTCCTTAAGTTGGACAATATTACCTCAGGAACTGCCCATGTTTGGATTCCAAATGGGGAATGCCATTAGGCTATGGTGGCTGAAGTTCCTTGTGGGTGTTTGGCATGTTTGTGTTGTTCTCTGACTCTGCCCTGTTGTTACTATTATATGCTCTTTCTTGCTATTTTACTGTGTTTTATTTTATTTTTTTATTCCATGAGCTGCTCAGCGATGGAATTTGGTGGTTTTCAAAGTCAAATCATGCTCATAATTTGACACGGTTATCTCAATCACATAATCCCTTACCAAAATCCAAGACGCTGTTGTCTCCTGATGCTTAATAGCATCAAGGCTTTTTTATTTTTGCATAAAGGTCACATAATTTTACACATAGTAATAACAGAAGCAAATGTTCTAAAAAGTCAGGTGCTTAGTTCTGATTTTATCTCCGTCCCCATTCTTCCATCAGACAATTTATACATACATATATGTTCTCCAAATTATCTGAATCCACTTTGATTCTTCTGGGAAGTATATGGAGCAAAATCAGACTACTCTCTCTCAACATTCTGTTCCTTTTTGCACAGGGGTTGAATTATACAGCAACAACCCCGCCCCCAATCACCCATTGTACCATTGCTCTTCCTAGGCTGAGTCACGGAACAAAAGGTTGTTTGGGGGCAGCAGCTTTTCCAAATAAAATAGTAGATGGCTTGAAACCAGTGCTGCCTCACTGACACCACCCGGGGATGCTTTTCAGATATTCCACCCAAGAGAAACTGAGTTTTATTCCCTCACATTAATCCTGCCTATGAAATTGCAAATAGGAAAAACATGGGTGAGGGCCAGTGTTAATCCTACTACAAAGAAACGTGAACATTCTATAAGTCCAGCAATGATTGCAAGGTACAGATGGAATATTCTATATTTATATCTTAATACTCTATGGTGAAACATTTTCAAAGGATATTAAACTACATTTTTGAGAGGGACAGCATAATGGTTCCTGGTATTAAAAGACAAGGAAAGAAATAGCTATTTCAAGATTTTTTTTCCCTTAAAACCTAGCTTTGACTGGTAATTTATTTCTATTTTTAATTGGCCAGTAAATACACTGTACATAAAATTCCATAGCTGAACATTGTTCTGAATACTGGCAAGTCTGTTGGTTTGATTTCTATTTTAAATAGTTATCAAATTAATTCATTTGAATATCCATTCAAACAGAGACACTGGGATTTTCTTAGTTGGTTTTATGCAAATGTTTTGGCAAGGGTGCAAATAGAGGCAGGAGAAATAAAAATCTGTAAGATAACAGTAACTCCAAGCACATATTTAATTTCATGGATTTACAAACTCTGAAAACCTATTATTATAAGTTACGGAGATGGGATGAGGCACTTATAATGGAGCAAAAACCACTGTTTTCTTTCACAATACAAAATACTGAAGAAGATGATACAAGAAAAACTTGTCTCTTGTTCTTATTGTTGTTATCCCACATCAATTCACTGCAGAATTATTTCTTCAGAGAGAGTTATGGATTTAAATTTATCACACTGGTCCAGTAGAGAGGCGTTTAGGTCTAACTTTACACCTAACTGCCATATATCAGCACCAAAATATTCAAATAGAAATGCTAAAGGAGAATATGAACTGTTGAATCTCCAGGTCTATTATTTATATCCAATTAGCATCTGAAGTTGAAATCTTATGGAAGAAATCCTCTTGAATTAAGTGCACATTTCAAAGTGGATGCACAAGGATATTTTGTTAGCAAGCTATTGAAATTGATTCAAGATGATGGATGGGATTTTCATCCACATAATGCAACCTATCTGGAGAACACCAAATTGTAAGAGGCTGTAAGAGATTCCCGCTTGAGTGGAGTCATCTGTTTTCTATTATTAGCCATGGCTTTCTTCCCTTTGCAAGCTTTTCAAAGTACATGTTTTTGTCCCTTCTACTTACCAGCAAGGATCTGGAAAATACCAGTAAGGTAGAAACGTCCACCTTTAGTGAGTGTGAAGAGCTGGCAGAAGAACAGGAATAACGACTTAACACTGAAGATGATAGAAAGTATCATCAAAGCTTGGACAGACTGCAGCCATTCTGGAAAGGAAAAGAGGAAAGAAAGATTAGGACAATATTGACCAGATTTTATTTCAACTGGTGTATACACGCAGAAAATTACAGCAACCTTTCCAGCTTTTCTACAATTCAACTAACCATAAAAATAAATTAAGATTACCTGCTTTCTTCCAAATCTTTGGAATTTATTTTTAGACCCATTTCTTAGTTTTTAGTTTGCTTTGTTTAGATAAGCAATGATCTGGAAATATAGCATTTGTTTGAAAAACTATAGACATCTGATTAAAAAGATAAGAGTTTGCAAAGCTCAGCTATACAAGACATATTATTAAGTGAGTACTTTTCAGTTCTAGTTAGAATGGACAGGAGAAATGGGGATTATTGTGTTGCATTTCAATACCCCCGCAAGATTCTTGTCTGAGGAAGATGGGGTTTGGGGCATAAGTCTCTCCATATGAAAAAGACACATCACATGGGCCACATCACTGATGAAATGCTATTAAGAAGTACTGTCCCAAACTATAACAGTGGGAAAACAAAGATATGCAGGAAGGATGCAGAAGGCTATCATCAAGGCTGGGATGGCAAACTTTGGAAACAACCAAATCAGTTCTAGTTAATACTCCTGTCCTCTTTTTGACCTTTACAGGAGGCACTGGATATTTCTACCCAAAGGACAATAAATCTACACTATAAACTCACTCAAAACCACCCTGGATACTTGAGTCAGAGGCTATTTGAGAGACTCGTGGGTGGCTAAGCGGCTTTGCCAAACAAACACTACAAAATGCCACAACTGTGCTGTTTTGATGCAGGAATATTTTTAAAAAGTCTTTATGTAAAGCAGAGTTTACTCTGACTGGTCTAAAAAGGGAGAATAGAATTAGCTCAACTCCATGGATCACTTCTACCTATTTAAAGCTATGTGGAAATTAGCAGTTCCCACAAAAGGATCCCTTTTGCACAAGCTACATTTTTTATGAAATCTTTCTTGCTTTTATTCATAAGATAAAACAAAAAAAAGGGGGGGAAATAACTAAAGGAATAAAATAAAGCAGTACAATAACCCTTTTAGCTCTTACTATTAAGCCCAGAACATTTTGAAAAGGGCAAAACAATTATATGGATGCAAGCACATTCTCTGTAATAAACCCCATCAGGAACTTTCAATTTCTCCCCCCATACATATGCAAAAAATGAAGCAGAAAAAAGACCCTTTAAAAATAAGATGAATCTTCTCATAGTTGAAGAGCATATGGCAGGCACATACTTATTTAATTCTACATAGAGCATCCAGAATTTCTTTTTTTTAGTCCAGACTTTTGTGTTCAAACTTGGCAACTTTAAAATGTGTGAATTTCTGTTCCTAAAATTCCCCAGCAAATCCATACATGTTAAAATTGCCAAGTTTAGAAAACATTGGACTAATCCCAGTAGATTTCCATACTTTATGCACTTCAACTTTTTTTTGGTTTGATTGCTTTTTAACAAGACAAAGATTTGATACAATTTTATCTAATGCTGTATCAGTCAGTCAACCTACTGCAAATGTCATGCCTTGTACTTGTGTCATGATACACAAAGGACAAACTTAATACATGCATAGATATAACATGTCATTATTTTGACACCATTCAGGTTTTATCCAGAATTTTTGACATGTGGACACCAAAAGGTTCACTATTATTTTTCTAAAACAAAAATCTATGCCCCTAGGACCTACTTTGACCCAGTCATGTATAATGCATTTTTCATACATAGTCATTCACAAAAATAAACTGCAAAAAATACATTGTGGTAGACATATGCTTGACCTGTTTTACATTTGTGCCCTCTTGGCTAGTTAAGGCTGACTGGGAGGAGTCATTTCTTGGATGACCTCTGGTCAGAGTAGGATAGTAGTAGTTCATCCATCCTTACTCTTCTTGACATATCAGCAACCTTTCATACCATCAATCTTGGTGATCCAATGGTTTGGAGTGAAATATCATCAATATATCAATACCCAGCTTTATAGCTCCACCATGGGCTTGAATGATGTTGTGGATGTTCTGTCCAGATAGGATGCAATGACTTTGGATCTTTAGGCATTCTGATGATAAGGTTCTTCTACCTCTGATCCTGAATGGGATAGCACTGTCCCAGATGGACAAGGTGCACAATTTGGGGGTCCTCCTGGACTCATGGCTTCTGCTAGAAGAGAAGGTGGCAGCGATGACTAGGAGGGCCTTTGCATACCTCCAGGTTGTGCATCAGTTGCACCCATTCCTAATTTTGCTCACAATTATTCAGGGCCTCCTGACGCCTTTTTCTGTATTAGAGTAACACAGTCTACATTGGACTGCCCTGAAAACTTTTGGAAGTTTCAAATTGGTGCAAATGTAGCTGCACTGGGTTATAAATTTGACACATGTAAAACCACTACTTTGCGAGCTGCATTACTTGCCACCATGTTCCTGGGTGCAATTCAGAATGCTGGTTAAAGCTTCTGATAGCTTGGAAGCAGATTACCCAAGAAACCATCTTCTCCCAGTTTTCTACCTGTCCAATTTAGTCCATCAGATTGGGCAAATTACAAATCCCATCAGCTAAGAGATGTCACCTGCAGGGACTAGGAGATAAGCCAGGGTGGCACAGCATGTAGAGTGCTGTACTGCAGGCCACTGAAGCTGACTGTAGATTTGTAGGTCAGCGGTTCAAATCTCATTACCGGCTCAAGATTGAGTCAGCCTTCCATCCTTCTGAGGTGGGTAAAATGAGGACCCGGATTGTGGGGGCAATATGCTGGCTCTGTTAAAAAGTGCTATTGCTAACATGTTGTAAGCCACCCTGAGTCTAAGGAGAAGGGCGGCATTAAAAAATTGAATGAATTAATGAATAAATAAACAAACAAACAAACAAACAAACAAACAAACAAACTTTCTTTGCTGAACTCCCTCTGGAACTTCTCTTTTCAGAAATAAGAGTAACTCTGACCCTAATGAAGTCCCAGTTTTGAGCTCAGATCAAGTATTTTAAGGGTCCTGTTTATTTGGATATATCAACATTTATGGCAGTAGTTATACTCAGCAACCATATATAAATATATGATGATATATCCAATTCTGAATTGTTCTAATTGTTTTATTGTTCATTTTTATGTTATATTACACTCACCAGTTGAGATGGGTAACTATAGAAATTAAATAAATAAAAAGTATGTATTATCCCTACAGCATAGCATCTGTCACAAGCTAGATTTATTTTACTGGCATTAATACATTAGCATGTAGTTCGTTGATTATTCTGGTTATAAATGGCTAACATATTCTAACTATGGTTATATCTGAATAGAATTTTGTTATTTAAACTGGCTATTTTTAATTATTTGTAAAATATCTTTGTATGTCCAATTATCTCTACAACTTCTTTTTTAAAGGGCTGCCCATTCTTCTTGTGCTCTTCAATTAAAACTTTTGTTTACAGGCTAAAAATAAACATTTTACATGGCCTTGCATATTCTCATTTGACATTTAGAAATATTAAAATGAAAAGCAGAGAGACGTCCATATTGTAGATCAGTTTTGAATAAGAACAAATTTTTTGTTAGTGATGCTTTTCCTCTTATTTCCAAAATCCACCAACATTCCTATCCTATCATGTCTGACAGATTAACTCTAGTAATTAGTTTAAAAACCCAGTTTTCCTGAAAGTTGGCCCATACAGACTCAGAGGATCATGATGATCAAAATTATAGAGATTATGTTGCTTAAGAAATTCAGCTCAATCTCCTATTCCCCCTGCCAAATAAGTAAAGACCAGCTGTATTTTTGGTGTCCAGATTAAATCTCAATTCCCACACATATCATGAGATTCAGTATATCTCATGAATCAAGATACTTCAGCAGGATGTCCACCAGAGTATCCTGCCTATTAGAGTTTATGTTGTAACCAATGAAAGCAAATTTAAAATGTGACTAAAAGGTAAACTATAAAGATGAAGAATGCTCTAAGCAGCTTTCATATAAGGAATTTGGAAGTAGCGTTTTTTCGTTTCCATGTCCAGTTTCTCTTCTTGCACAATAGGATCTCAAATATTGCATTGGGTATCTCTTTGGGGAAAAATAAAATATTTTCTTTATGGGTGGCCCTTGGTTATAGGCTGATGTGAGGTGAATGTATCTGTGTGAGAGTGTTCCGGGACTGGGATATTCCTTCAGAAGATTAAAAAAGTTTTGAAATGCAACACCAGGAGAAAGCTATGAAAAATGTTACATTTCATGGTATGTGAATTATTTTTCCATGATATTATCCCACATAACCAGAGAGAAAGGGATACGTGCAGCTAATGCAACAGTATGGGTGGGAAGAATTTATAGGCTATACCTGCAACCAACAGCTTTTAGTTGTCTGCAGACTTATACAACTTTTCCCATCTTAGAACTGCAAGTGAATCCCACAGGAGACAAACTAAGCAGAAAGGTTTTGCTATTGAGTTACATAAATTAAGTTTAAGTTTAAGTTTAATCAGATTTGTATGCCGCCCCTCTCCGCAGACTCGGGGCGGCTCAAGAATTGCACCTATTTTAAAGGGAAAACTGAATGGTATGCATTGAGAGACGCATTCCACTAGATGCCAAACACTTGAAAGGGTTTTAATACCTTTTCTAAAATAACACATTGCTGTTGTGGGTAAATGAGGGTACATGGTGTACTTGTTACTTCAGGCCCTTCAGCAAATGAGCTCCTAAGAATGTAATTCTTACCAATTAAGAGTTGTTAAAATGTCACTGGAGTAATACATAAAGAAAACAATTTTCTTATCTGTTGCTACATTAAACTGAGTCTTGTGTCTAGTTTGGCCAGTGATCATTTCTATGCCAGCTAGAGTTTTGGGGTCTTTCAGCAGTTTCCCATCTTTATTGTATAGTTGTTAAGAAATAAAATTATAACATACTGCATGCCAATTATATACATTGATATAGGTGTTCCCCTCCATTCTTGTTATGGGGGGGAGGAACAAATCTGTTAGAATTAGCAGCTTTCAAATTAGCATTCTCTAAATATGGACTTTTAGTCAAATGCTTAGAAGATATGATGGTTGGTAATTCAACACATCTGGAAATTACCAGATACAAAAAATGGCCAGTTTGAGTCACTGTGGGCTTGGATAGAGTACTGACCTCTTGCTGAGCAAGTCTCTTCTGTGAGGTAGTCACCATGGAGGTGCCACTAAGAGGGACTGAATGTCCATGAAACTCCGAGGCCAGAATGGTTGTCACCATAGTCCCCAGTGATCTGGCTGCGAATCTAGCCGCTGTCAATGAAGCGTCTGTCATATTTGGGCTGCTGTTGACATCTTGTCGAGCTCAGCCCACCATTGTTGAAGACTTTTCCTGCCACTGTTGTTGCCATATCAAGGATGATCTGCTGCCCAGATGGCCCAGGTGGTAGATTGATGTGTGTGTCGCAAGGTATGCTCGGCTCAGTGGTCTTCCAGCTCTACAGATTCCGCTGGGTCCCCTGGTAGCTGCATGCAGAGCAACAACCAACCGGGGCATCAACCAATAGAAGTTGGAGAATCTTCAAAAAGTGACATTGTATAGCCACTTCTCCACTACAGATAGATTGGGTCCTGATCCAATGGTAGGCC
This sequence comes from Erythrolamprus reginae, assembly GCF_031021105.1. Classification (NCBI taxonomy): domain Eukaryota; kingdom Metazoa; phylum Chordata; class Lepidosauria; order Squamata; family Dipsadidae; genus Erythrolamprus; species Erythrolamprus reginae. The sequence goes on along the minus strand of NC_091951.1, from coordinate 143,060,902 downwards.
ATTGATGGGCAATGAGATCCACAAACATTTTGGGGGAAGGAATTACTTCCAGTGGTGTGGGTTGGTCTAGAAATAGTGAATTTGTCATGTCATGAGGCTGGTGGACTCTGCAGTCAACGGGGGCAGGGCCAAACCCTCTGCGATTTGGGCCTTGTAAAGCAGTGGGTGGAACAGATGAATTGAAAATAGGCCAACATAAGCCGGTTGCTCCAGTTGCACTTCTTCATCTTCAGAAAGTTCCAAGTTTGTTGTGGCTTCCTCTGGAGTCCTCAGAAGTGGTTCTTCATCCTCTTCATCATCCTCCACATCCTCCCCCTCCTTCCCCTCCAGAAGTGTTGCTGTCCCTCGTAGGGATGCAACAATTGCTGGGTCTATTTGTGATTGCAATTGCCCTTTGCGGTGACTGACGGCAGCTTGGTACCAGTTCTCCTGTTGCCGGACTTGTTCAATACCCAGTGTGATACCTTGCTGGATGACTTCTGCCAGAGCCCTCATGTCCTCAGGAAGGATGGGGTTCCCCTCTTGAACTGCCCTTGGGGCTGTTGCTGTAGGTGCCTTTCTCTTAGGGGTTTGTTTCACTCCTGGTTTTGTTGTTGTCACCTCTGTTAAGGGTATGAAATCTGTCCCAGGACCCCACAACTGGGAATCTGAGTTAGGGTCTATAATTTCTAAACCAGCATAGTCTGTTATTTCTGATTGAGTGAGGAAAGCTGTGTTTTTATGCTTGGCTGCTGCTTTTCTACAAATTTTGTCTAGAACTTCGTGACATTGTTTTTCAGCCACCTTCATTGCCCTGGTGTCTTTTGATGGATGCTTTTTGGAAGAGGACTTATGGGCCTGATCTGTTGTGGTAGAATCTTGAGTTTCTTGTGAGCTCCTAGGTCTTTCCATCTCCCCACTGGGAGCAGTAGGGCTTGCTAGCTCCATTAAAGCACAATTAGTTATAATGGCTATCTAGGCAATAGAATACTCAGAAATAAATGACTGTACTTGGGTGTTTCTTGCCGTTCCCCAGGGGCTTCGCAACTTGAACTCTTATTTTGTTGGTGGGCTTTGTCTTATGTGCTGTGCCCTAGGAGCATGACCTTTTCCTCCTTATTCATTGGTGTCGCGCCCCAGGGGTGTGGCACGCTTTCAGCCTGGGAGCGTGAAATTCCACTGGGGTGACTGGCAGCTGTAATGAGCCCAATATAAACTCTGCCCCTTCTGGAGAATTTTCCCTCTAAATCAGTCTTGCTCCACTGGTCTGGATGTAATTTATTGGAATATAAACCGCCCCCTACCCCCACCGTTAATTATAAAATTACTGTCACTGAAGACCGCCAGCTTTCTGATATAGACCCCAAAGGTAGAAAAATATGGTTGTCTGAACTTTGTGGCTGAACCGGGGTGGTGGTGGTGTAGGAAGGCGGCAGGAAGCCGGAAGCCGGTTATGGAGATAACTGTGGCTACACAAGTATTTATTTATTTTATTTTTGCTTTTAGTGTTCACTAGCTACAATTCAAACTGAGCCAAGGATGTCTCAGGCTGCCAAACTGACTCAGAAAGCAAAAGGGAAGCCTCAGTAATTAGGCCCGACAGTTTGCATGTTGTTCCTGTTGTTGCCTGGCTAACCAATGGAAAATCTATAAAGCAGGACAGCCATTTGTTTGCATGGTATGATGACTGGCATTTGAAAACAAACACTTTCCTTTTTAGTGAACTTACCTATAACTTTTTTTAAACTTGTGAAACATCTTTTTTTCAGGTGTGTATCACACCCCTTACTTCTCTAAAGGTACCATAGAAATGATCTATCCCCCTTGTGATTGCCTAAAGCATGTAACTTTTTACAGCATAGACACTTTCTTTCTTTCTTTCTTTCTTTCTTTCTTTCTTTCTTTCTTTCTTTCTTTATTGCGGGGGAGGCCATTTTAATGTCTCTTTTCCACTTCTAACGTAAACAGTTAAAATAAAGTTATCAAAATGTAAGAAAGAAAATTATAGGAAAGTGAAAATATCTAATATCGAGAAATAATTAGAGATTTGCCAAGTAAAGGCAGAAGGCTGACCTTGTCTGGACTCCCAAGCAAAGCAAGGCTTGGTTATGACTTGAATGGGAATTTCAGGGCTAGAGTGGGAAGTAGGAAAAACTAGGAAAAAGAACCTCCTGAAAGGAGGCAATGAGCAAACCACATTTATGCTTCTGCGTAAAGTCATGTACATTCACATAAGGCGTTAAGCCTAATTCATGGGTTCATTAGTTACTTTCTATATTAAGAGGGAAGGAAGGAGACAGAGAAAACAGATCAGATCATACATGATATTTATACCATCTTCTTCAGCTTCCAAAATGCATATTATGGCCTTCTGAATATCTTGTACACTGATCCAAAATCATCAGATAAAAGGTCAGACAAACCACCATGTGCAACCTACAGTCTGTGAAAAGCATTCCACCTCCCCCGTTGAATTTTTTTTAAAAAAAAAATAGTGTCTTTGCCTACAAATATTTTAAGGTTGGGGGTGTGGAAATTCAGTACAGTGATACCTCTATTTAAGAACTTAATTTGTTCCATGACCAGGTTCTTAAGTAGAAAGTAAGTAGAAGCAATGTAAAAGCAAATAATGCATGCAAACCCATTAAGAAAGAAATAAAAGCTCTGCATTTGGGTGGGAGGAGGAGGAAGAAGAGGAGGAGGAGGAGGACAGTCGCTGCCGAAGGAAGTAGTGAGAGGAATAAAAAAAATCCAAATCTTTAAGGCTTAAGAAAAAAAAGAGGAACTCTGAGGCGGCGAGGAGGAGCACGTGCCTCCCATGCACCTGGCGCGAAGCTGCCTCCCATACACTGCACCAGAGAGAGAAACCCAGGTGGGAGAGACAGGGGAACCTCACGCTCCTTTGACCGAAAGATGGCTGCTGCTGCTGCTACCTGCTTCCTCTTCCTTCCCATGCTGAAGAGCTCCCCTCTTCTCTCGCTCGCTCACTTTGTAACTGGTGCCTTTCCTTCACTGTGGTAACTCCTCAGTTTGGCTGAAGCCCCCTTTTCCCTTTCCGTGCCCAGACGCTCTGGGAGGCAACCTCACGCCGTGTGTGGGGGAGGCAGCACGAGTGAGTCTCCACAGTGGTTTATTCCCTCTCCAAGCATCCAGAGAAAGGAAAACACTCAGTTCACTCTGGGCTGCCCAGAGTGAAGTGAGTGTTTCTTTTCTCTGGATGCTGGCAGAGCTTTATTCCCTCTCAAAGGACCAAGAGAAAGGAAAACGCTTTATTCGCTCTGGACGGCCAAAGCCTCCTTAAGCACCACCAAAAGGCTCCTCTGTCAGCCCAGAAAAAGCTCAAGATGGCCGGGATTAAAGGGGAAACTGGCGAGGTCTTCGTGCTGCTCTCAAATTTCCTGGGAAATTTTTCCGGGCTCGGGTTATTAAGTAGAAAATGGTTCTTACGGAGAGGCAAAAAAAATCTTGAACACCCGGTTCTTATCTAGAAAAGTTCTTAAGTAGAGGCATTCTTAAGAAGAGGTACCACTGTACTTTGTAAAGGTTGTCAGCAGTGACTTCAACCCCAAGTTGAACCAAGCACTATAGAAAGCTTAAAAATGTGAAGAGTTGAAACAATTTGATATGAAGAAATAAGCCGAAATATCCACCAACTGAGAGAAATGGGTCAATTACAGAAAGCGCTTGGTTATAGGTATTGCAACTCAGGGTGGTGAAATAGTTTCCTGAATCGAAAGGTGAAATTCCTTTCCAGTATTGCATGTTTAAATGAAATAAATGCAACAGGTGCCAAACTTAACAATATTATATTCTTGATAAATTAGCATGCCTTTCACCCTTCTCTACTCATGCCACAGAGGTGAATGAGAGTGGATGCTGAACAATGTAAATATAGACGTTGCTTGTTTAGATCCACACTTTCAGCATAAGGGTTTTTGCTCCTTCAATTTTATGAGTTACAAAGAAAGAAAAACAGGATTCTTTCTCAACACTTGCACAATGAAACAGAAGTGCTATCTTCTTGTTCCATTTATCAGCATGGAATACCAGGCTCTAAACTGTCACCCATGTTGAAGACATTAATTGCAGGAAAGTACAAAGCCAGTTTTTTTCATAAGAGAGGCAGAAAAAAAGTTTGACAAAGAATGCAGTTTGATGTTTTTCCCTGTTGACTATGCTACAGTGTATACTTATGAATGCAAATAATTTTAGCTTACAAAATTCAATAAGAGAGATACTGCTGCCACAGATCTGCATGGTCCACTCCTTAATCAATTCTCTGCTATAGCAGCCTTTCCAAATGTGGTGCTTCCTAAAATCTTGGTCTGTAGCTCCCATCCTCCCCCCACAGCCCCATGAGATTTAGATTTAGAAATGCTACCTCCAAAGAAATGACAAATATTCCAAGAAAAGGGGGATCTGGAGGAAAAAATTGGCATTTCGACATCTTCCTCAAATGTCTCTCTAACCGTTCCTTAAGAAACTGCAAAATCGCTCACTGAAGTCTTGTAGTTGCAATAGTCCTTTTTGAAGATTCTAATATTGTATTTATTTTCTGTACTTTTTAAGAAGGAGCAATACAAAACATACAAGCAACCAATGATAATAACTTATTTTATAAGCCTGGCAATTTTATTTTATTATTTTTGTTCCTGACCTGCAAAATTTAAGGAAACTGAAACTTTTTGTGATTTGTATCTCCCAACATGGGGGGAAACTCTACTCAGTTTTTTGTTTGGGATGGCTTTATTTAAAATGTTTTCAGATTCCCTCTTAAGGTAGATATTTTTTCAAAGGAAATAATGCTAAAACAGAAGCAGAATAAAAGCAGGTGACAATAATTTAAAAGCCATTCTAGCTCTTAAAGAAGAAAAAACCCAACACCACAAAGCCAGTTATGTCAAAAGGATGCATGGAGATTAAGTAGATCCAGAGAAGTCACTAAAAACTGTAATGGCCGCATTTAAAATACCTAAAAAAAATGTTAAACAAAACCCTGCCACTTAATTATTGTAATTATGCAATTACTGTATATTTATCTATTGAAAAACCACCTATGGAACATTTTTAGAACCCTTGCAACGTGACAAAGTCTAAAGATTTGATACATACAGGAGGGTGCCATTGGACACATTGGACAGTGATGGAATAAGGAAAAACACTAGTTAATGCAGATACAGCTAAGGAAAATTTAAGTCTGCTTCATTCAAGATAAAGACAATATCATGGTTATAGTGCAAAAAGATAAACCACATGATTGCTAGGTACAAGAATGACATGGCAATAAACCTAATCAGGGGCAGGTTCCTATTAACGTTTCCTATTGGTGCGCATTGTGATGTTGCACATGGATGCACCCCCAGCGCAATTTTGCTTCCGCGCATATGCAGAATGATTTTACTTCTGTGCATGCTCAGAGAGCCAAAAAAAATCGCTGAAAATTAGGGGGGGCGGGAGATGGCATGCACAGACCGGCAAAGACAGTACTGGAGCAATTGCACCAAAATTGTGTAATCAGGGGCCACTACTAGAGCGGCATACCAGATCGCACTGGTAGGAACCCACCTCTACCAAATCTGCCCTTGCTGGATATTAAGCATATTCATCCTGACTCTAGTGTGCTTCCAGGTGCAATTCAATGTTCTGGATGTCACCTTTAAAGATTTTCTTGCTTGGAAATAGTCTAGCTGAGGGGCTCTTTCCCCAGTTGTTTCTATTCAGAAAGGATGGATGTACTCTGGGTCCTGCTGGACACTGAAGACTTCATTTCTTCATGAATTTGAGTCACCATCCTTTAAAATTGCCTGGGCCTGTGACCATCATCTCATTGGAAACAATAAGTTGCTCTGGTATACCATAATAAGATCTTTGCCAAAACTTGATGAATATATGTAAATACAACTTATGTAATAGTAAATAAGCACCATTAGATTTGTACTGCAGGCAGGTCACAAAATGTCCAACATTTTATTTTAATGGGTTTTTTTTCTGTGTGAGTTTAATTGTTTGTACAGTGGTACCTCATCTTACGAACGTCTCTTCTAACGAACTTTTCGAGATACGAACCCGATGTTTAAGATTTTTTTGCCTCTTCTTCCGAACTATGTTCACCTTACAAACCCAAGCCGCTGCTGCTGGGATGAAGGAGTTTCTTTTTTTCCCCTTTTTTGAAGAAAGAAAAGGGAGGGGTGGCTTGGAGGGGGAAAGACTTTGCATTAACAAAAGTAGGAGAACAGTGTGCTTGCAGAGGCACTGAAAGGGTGTCTTTTGAAGAAAGAAAAGGGAGGGGCAGCTTGGAGGGGGAAAGAGTTTGCAGAGAACAGCATGCTTGCAGAGGCACTGAAAGGGTGTCTTTTGAAGAAAGAAAAGGGAGGGGCGGCTTGGAGGGGGAAAGAGTTTGCAGAGAACAGCGTGCTTGCAGAGGCACTGAAAGGGTGTCTTTTGAAGAAAGAAAAGGGAGGGGCAGCTTGGAGGGGGAAAGACTTTGCATTAACAAAAATAGGAGAACAGCATGCTTGCAGACGCACTGAAAGGGTGTCTTTTGAAGAAAGAAAAGGGAGGGGCGCCCCCCTTGCCTTTCTTCCTTCCCACTCACCCTTTAGCCTAGCCTTGCTTCTTCTACCCTCCCCCTTTAGCTGTTCCTCCCTGCCCTCTGTTCGCCTCCCTTCTAAAGTTTGGGATTTTCATGAAGGATTTGCACGCATTATTTGCTTTTACATTGATTCTTATGGGAAACATTGTTTCGTCTTACGAACTTTTCACCTTACGAACCTCCTCCTGGAACCAAATAAGTTTGTATCATGAGGTACCACTGTATTTTGTGTGTTTAAATAAAGTTTACTTTTATATAAAAAAGGAAACAATAAGTTGCTCAATTTACTTGAGCTTTAGTTGAACAGTTTTTATTTCATTCTCCCTTAATCATAAACATCTAAACAGGTAGTTCCCCCACACATACACACACACCCATTTCTTCCCTGCAAAACTCCAGCTAAGCAGAGGAAGACAGGGCAACCTGAATTGAATTCTAGAGCTCTTCTTGCAGCAGTAAGCTGTTGAATTGCAATAGGTAGCATTTTCTATTGCAATTCAACAGGTCATTGCTGCACAGAGAAAGATCCTAAATCTCCACCAGCATCATCAGTACTGCAGCAGAGCTTCTTATGAATATGGAAAAAAATGAATGACCGGTTTACATATTAGTAGGGCACTCCAGTGAACAGACTGAGCCAAGAACAAGTAATGTGAATATAGATTAATATGTAAAGAACAAGACAATATCTTTTTATATGCTGACCAGAGGTACTGCAAGTGGGACAGCCTATAAATTTGATTTACAAACAAGTAAACTAAGAAATATGCAGCATTATAAATAGTTGCCTCTCCAATGATTTCTGTACTAGGAAAAGCCTCACCATCTCAATTTTTGCATATATTATTCCTACTACATGCACAGAAGCAATGAGAAAATTGAAAACTTCCAAGATCTTTTAGAAATAGGATTTTACATTTCCAAAGATCAGAACCTACAGTGGGGAAAAAAGTATTTACTCAAACACCAATTGTGCAAGTTCTCCCACTTAAAAAGATGAGAGAGGCCTGTAATTGACATCATAGCTAGACCTCAATTATAAGAGACAACGTGAGAAAACACATCCAGAAAATTACAGTTTGATTTTTAACCAATTTATTTGCAAATTATGGTGGAAAATAAGTATTTAGTCAATAACAAATGTTCATCTCAATACTTAGATATATATATTTCCCCCACCAGCTACAAAAGGTGAGAGTGGGAAGCACCATTTTGTGGTGGTTCTCCTTTCTCTAGTTGGTGTTGGTAGGTTGGTTATCACCTTTAAATCCCTACATGGCACAGGATAACCCTACATGGTTATTTGCAGGACTTCATTTCTGCTTGTCCCTTATCTGGATCAGATAAAATAGGCACTTCTCTTTCCTGGAATTCTGCCACTTTGTGGGACTTTGGAAGCATGCCTTTTCCTTGGTTGCTCCTATCCTGTGAAACATCTTCCCAAGATATTCAGAAGTCCCTCAATTTTAGCCTTTTGGAAGGCCATAAAGACCTGGCTGTTTACCAAAACATTAAGCTGGGCAGGGCAGAGCAAGATGGGACAGGATGAATTGAATGAGCATAATTGGAGCATGCTACAAGATATCCTAAGGGGATGATGGGAAGCACAAGGTTTTGGTGTGAGCATTTTACCATTTTATTCTTTTATAATTACTGTACTGGTTTTGTAGTTGTTATGAGTTTCTCAGAGTTGTTAAAAATGGGCAGCCAAATAAATCTTTTAAATAAATAAATAAGACACATCATCTGAAAAATTGCCTTGACCATGAACTCATTATTCCAGGCATCCTTTGACTTTATGCTACTACTTTCAATGGTGTTGCTTCAACAGAGAAACTAATCAGTAATCCTTTGATATACAAGTGGGACATCATCCTAAATTCCTCAGATAAGTCTTAATGAAGAATGTCTGGCAAGGCAATCTGAAACTATGATGAGTGCAACATTTGAACTGATAATTATAATAAATGTATTTATTTATTTTTCAGCCATCTCGTTTCTCAGGCAACTCTTGGGTGGTTATTCTGACCCAAATCATGAAACAGACTCCTTGTCCTAAAATACCTTTTTTATTTGGATAATTTCTAGCATTCACATCCAGCAAAGTCCCAGCAAACAGTCTTTCAAGGATGAATTGCAACCACAGACATGATCAATCCTTGGATAGTTGCCAGGCTGATAGTTTCCATATGCCAGGCTGTACAAGGAAATACTTGGCAAGGAATCTCCCAAATAAGCAAATCTTCCCACTAATAATCCTTCAAACACCACTCCCATTTTGCTCCTATTTATTTCCAATGGAAGGGGCCATTCAGTATCCACTTGTGCCTTTACTCCCGAGTTGACCTCTGTTCTTTAATTGTTCCCTTCTCCTGAGAGCTCTATGCATGCACACATCGAAAACAGGCTCTAACTTTTCTTCAGTCCCACTTATTTCAGATTCCAAAGGTAGCTAATAACTGTTGGATAGACCTGTCCCATCTCTGCCTCCGATGCAAAGCATTCATCAGAGCCTTCCCCAAACTCCAGGATTGGCCTATGTTCCTCCCCAATTTCCTCACTGTCAGAGTCTGCCATCAGCTCTGCTGGCCAGCCACAACAGTTGCAAATAATTGACCACTTAAACTGAAAAATGAATTTCAGTGGTAAAAATGTACCAAAATCAAAGAGAATGTTCTAGACAAGATGATACTGCTAGGTGATATTGTTTTTTTTAAATGAATGCAAAAGTTGTATGGGTTTTTTTTCTGATGTAAAAATGGATGCCAATAAATAAATAAATAAACATATATAAATACTACTATAGTGTCTGATTATTCAGGAAATAATCAAATCTTTGACACTTACTGAACAAAATATTTCAGCAGATGGCAACATCTAGCAGATTTTAAGGGACTGTAAGAGCTGTAGCTAGATATCTTGAAAGAATTCAACTTTATTGAGACTTTTCTTTAAACACTGAGCACATAGTATAATATGAATATTTGAATGAGATTTAGTTTATATTACATATACTGCTTTAACAAATTTTATCTGGGGACTTTTTTTCACTTTACATACCCTTAAATTTAGATATTGTTATGTTAAATTCTTTCACCATCTTTGAGAGCCATCATTTCTAAAAAGGATGGCCACACAATCAAACACTCCATTTGTACCAAAAAAGAGAAACAAATAGCATTATTTAAGAGGAAAAATGGTGACTTATGCTAGATAAATGTAAAGCAGGTACTAATCATAGACTCTGCTACATGGTTAGTAATTCAAGCAGGCATATATCTGAAAAGTTATTAATAATTCTAGAGCTAGCTTGCTGTAGTAAAGACACAAAAGATTTAAAAAGCTAGAAAATGGAACACCAATCTAGTCCTGACATAGTCTCAAAGCCTGGAAGATTTGGGGCTAGTCATTCTCTTTTAGCACTGAGTAGGAGGCAACACAATAAACCAATTCTGAAAAATCTTGCCAAGAAAACTGCAGAGCCTAATCCAAGCAGTCACCAGAATACTGACTGCTTGGAGTACATGCATTCATGCACTCACCCACATCATTCTACTAAGCTCCTGAGCAAACCTTGCCAATGAAGGAAAGATGTAGTTTGGGTAACTATAGTGACATATTTCCTGCACCTTGCAGTGATATTATTCAGGTGGTATTAATATTTACAGTACACAATTCCACTGTATGAATTTACAAGTTAGGGTCAGGGTTAAATTTTTAAAAAAATAAATTAAAGGTTTTTTTTAAAGATATTCATTTCCTTTTTTGCCACTGCAAACACAAACAAGGCTTTAAAAGGTTTGATTTGTCTCACATAGCAATAAATAAAATTAAAAATTAGCATTTTATGTGAAAAGCAGATAAGACAATCAAAGATACGGTCCTTAGTTTTTCAGAAAAAAACTGAGTGACCAGGTCTACTGCACAAAGGCTTACAGGGAAGAAACCAAAAGAAATTTCAAAGTTTCAAAACTAAACTGCATACATGGGTATAGCCATTGGACAGTTTCTCTTCAAAAACTAGAAGCAAGCTTCTGCAATTGAGGACATCTAAAGGGTTAATCATGCCATTTATTTGCAATGCATAAAATATTTCTTTACAGATCCATGGATGAAATAGAAATCTTCAAGTAGGAATATCTGACGATATTACCTGCTGTAAGTTAGGAACATAATTTGTATTCAGAATAAGAATAACGAGGCCTATAACAAAGAAGGTACGAATGGACTGCCTTAGCATGTATTTGCCTAGATGTAGAAAATATGTTGCTCAGCTTTATCTCCCAAACCAATAGGGAAAGATGTTCAGCAACATATGGAACCACATAAGTTTCCCATTCTTTGGTATGTAAGATTTCTCAGTGAGTGTACTGCAAGGAGGCACAAGAGCAAAAAGAAGGAGTTGTAAGAACATGGGATTGCATATGGTTCCCCTTTTTCTTGTCTTAATCCATTCTATCCCCAGAGGTATCCAAAATAAAAATGCAAATGTTTCCTGGTTGTCTCTTGGGACATATCCTGCACATTTGCAAAATGTTGAATTCTCCCTTGTGTAGGCTTTCTGTTACTAAGATCAAAACATTCCTTCATCTTTCTCAGCTGTGCAAACAATATTACCTCTTCCCCTCCCAATTTGGAGGGCTCGCTATATATAAATAGGTTGGAGGGTTCATTTAATATACCCTAAATATGTTTTATTTGAAATTAAAAGGGGCCCACTACACCAATGACTTCAAAATCCATAGCCCTGCATACATTTAAGCTGCACAAAAATGAATGTAATGAAATGCTGATTTTAAACTTTCAGATTTAGCATATAAAACCACTACATTTTTACACAGATGTGTCCAGGTACTGTACTTGCATACTTATCTTGTACTATTAGGGGATAAGAGAGTATCATTTTTATTCACTCCAGGAGAAGCACTGATTACTGCTGCTTTCAAGTGAACATTGCAGCTGAACTGGGAACATTACAGAATATCCCAACCTCACCAAACAAAAGATTGACTATGGAATAAATAATTTTAGAATATGTAGAAACACAAACTTGCCAGTTGTCTGCAACTCATTAAATCAGGCTGTCTGAATGAGTTGGAAACTGATTCTGTGTTTGTAGGCCTGCATATTCTGAACCACTGAGTCGAAAGCATTAGACAGCATATCACCTATTTTTGTACCTGTGTGGGCCTGCAATTAAAAACATAGACAGACCAAAATAATCCACCAATTCAATGTGCTCATGCTGACATTCACTACTATAAAACCAAGGGTTTAAAAAGAGATGTTGCCCTTCACAATGGGACTCAGTTAATGGGTACATTAAAAAATGTTGTTCCAGCAGCTTTTAACACAAAGAACTTGCCCCAATTCTGGTCACCTTCCAGAAACTTCTCAAATTGAGCTTTTCTGCAGGGAATTTGAGGGCTGATGCCAGATGCTTTATGATTGTCTATTTTTATTGCTGGTTTTATTTTCTCATTTTCATTGTTACTGTCATTTTTCTTTTGTACTGTGAAGAAATGAGTCTATATATAATTGCAACAGGATATAGTAATGTGGTATAAAAACAAACAAAAATAGGCTATAGAAACTTGAGTTTTGCCCTACTGGATCATTGTTAAATACTAAATTATCATCTTACACAGCAGCTTTCTCCATTGCTGCATCCTTGTGATGTATTAGATCAGCTGTTCTCAGAATAAGCAGCCAACAAGATCAATGTCCATATTGTAGTAGCACTATTGAACTGAAGTCCAATACAAGCTGGGGGAGGCTATTAAACATGAACGTTACTTGGCTGCAAGATGATACAGTTATCTCATGAGAATTATCACAATTCCAGAACACTTTATACTAAGAGTTGTCTGAATTCTCCTATATATGAGGATTCATGTCCAAGCTTTTTGAACTCCTTTCTTGGATTTATCATATTATTTATCATAATTCTAGTTCAGTTCAGTAAGTGGGCAAAAGACATGGGGAAATTAAAATAGAAGCAAAAGGTGGACCACCACTATTTTGCCTTCAATTTTACCTTTCATAGTCCAGCTGTTTTTAATATCCAATATTAAGTGGGTTTTTAATGTCTAGTATCATATTAAAGAGATTCTAGGCTAGTCACCTGAGATAAAAGTTCTAATACATTTCAGCTCCTATAATTTAAATCTAAAGTCACATGATCCCTTATAATTGCTCTGATTGCCTAGGGTAGAACCTATCAGATGTCCCCAGATGTTGTTAAAATGTACTAAAAGTAACCAAAGATGTAGCAGTTTCCTTTATTCTTGCTCGCATGACTTGGAGTTTCAGTAACAGTAAAAATGATAAGCACAGGATACATTCAAAATAATTAATTCATTTCCAAATATTTTCACAGGCTGTGTTTTAAAATGTATGTAAAGAAAGTTTCTGCATCTTCAAAGGAAGGAAACCTTATGGTTTCATTCCAGTGTACTGTTGCAATTCAGTATTTCTTTTGAACTGAGAACAAACTAGCATAGATCAAGCTACTTATAATTCACCTCCCTGAATATTGTCCCAGAGGGATTATTTTAAAAAAAACAGTTGCAAAAAAATGTTAATCTACACTTGGTGATTGGAATAGAGGAGAATTGTCACTTTTTCTTTTTATCATAAAAAGTCTATTTATCCAATGTGGGAGATTAGAAGTATTTATTTCCCTTCCTCTTGGGGTTGTGTAATTGAGAAGACAGCTTTTCTAATTAAAAAAAAGAACATGTGTTCCTCCAACTCCTCCCGCCCAATGGTGGTAACTTCGGCTGCAACTACTCTGAATAAATGAAAAATAAAAAGCATTTACCAAAGCAAAAATTCAGGGATCCAAATAACTCAGTCATATCAAATTTGTAAAAAGAGATTCTGATGCACCTTGAGAGGAAACTGAAAGAATACTCTTAATTGAGAAATACTGAAACATTATTGCCAACAATATCCAAGAACTGAGTGGGGAGGTGGCCTAGAAACATTGTACAAAAACTGACACTGGGTTGAATATATTGCTGTTGGGGGAATAACCACCTACAGCCAATGAATTATCTGTGGACAGCAAATTAAAAAGGATTCAGATTGGAGTACTTAAATATGAGCCAGCAATATGCAGCAGCACATTGTTACTTGGAATTGCTTAAATATGAGCCAGCAATATGCAGCAGCAGCCAAAAAAGCTAATACAATCCTTGGTTACATAAACAGAGGCACAGAATCAAAATCAAATGATGTATTATCGCTTTACAAAGCCTTAGTAAGACCACATCTGGAATCCTGCATCTAGTTTTGGTCACCACATTACAAAAAATATGTTGAGACTTTGGACAAAATGCAAAAAAGAGTAATAAAGATGAGCAAAGGCCTGGAAACAAAAACATATGAAGAACTGTTGCAGGATTTGGGTTTGGTCAGCCTAGAGAAAAGAAGGACTAAGGGGGGACATGATATCAGTATTCCAGCATTTGAGAGTTGTCACAAAAAAGAGGTCAATTTATTTTTCAAAGCACTAGAGGGTAGGACAAGAAACAATGGATGGAAGGTAAGCAAGAAGAGAAGCAACCTGGGATTAAGGGAAAACTTCCTAACAGTGAGAATTATTGACCAGTAACAACTTGCCTTCCAAAGTTGTAGGTGCTTCATCACTGGAGGTTTTAAAGAAGAGACTAGACAGTCACTTGCGTTCAGATTAAGATCTCCTGCTTGAACAGGCATTGGACTAGAAGACATCAAAGGTCCCTTCCAAAAAGTTACAACATTCAAAGTTTGTTGGCCAAAACCACATGTCTACTTAATTCAGTGGTCCACAATGCCCTTTCAAATACTCTTAGTAAAAACATGACAGGGTCTTATTGAAAATAAGCCATGTTCTTGATTGGGAAGCAAAATGAGACCACCCAAACAAGACAAAAATCAAAGGACTTTCTAGCTACATGAATGATGAATTTTCAAAATAAAAGGCAACTAAATGGCCTGACAAGGACCTATAATCAAAACAACAGAGGCTCATGACAGAATAAGGGAATCCATGATTTGCAACAACAGATATTAACAAACTATATACAGGGATTTAAACAAAGATTTAATCAAACGGTCAAAGGACAACCTGGAAGAAAACTCATGTATTTCAAAATTTCCCTTTATGCAGGCCCAGTTTTATAATTATTACACATGCCTATACAGTAATACATCTTATCTATTTATTCAAAAGTCCTAATTTCTGCAGTGGAATTTACCTTTAAATAAGAATAAATAAGCAGCCTTAGTAACTCTAATGTTTAATCATGTGTATAACACCACTGCCTATGGAGTATCTCTGCCTATAAACATCTATTCATAGATTAAAAACCATTGTTTGGCATAACATAAGGTAATATGTAGGCTGGGTTTATATACAGGTATTATAATATCGGTTCATTGTTGCATATTCCAAATGTTATTAAAGAAATATCCAATTTTGTGGCTAGATTAAGGAAGCAGGACAGAGTCAATATTCTACACAGAGGTATTAAGAATCAACTATTACTAGATTAACCACTCACTTCGTGCAGAATGGTTTATTTGATGGACAAACTAAGCACAAACAAGGAGCACCCATTTTCTTAATAGACATCTGACAATCAATTTAGTACAGAACAGGAAGAAACAATGCAAATTATATATTCATTCAGAAATGGAGCTAAGTATTATTGAGTCAGGGTTGTGTAAAAGTCAGGCAAGAAGTTGGGGAAATAGAGTATACATTCAAGCAGCACAAAGTTGGCAGTGAAAGAAGTGGGGATATATTGTGAAATCCTATTGTGTAAACTACTTCCAGGATTAGCAGGTCAAAGGGAATATTGGAGCAGGGGGGAAAAGAGACCAAAGAGATGCATTTTAAAAGAAAGCCACGCCCATAAAAAAAATCTCACCATTTGCGGATGATGCTGAGCAACGAAATGGAGACACAGAAACGGTGCAGTTCAGCCAAAGGTCTGCCCTGTGTCCGTTCCCAACGAGCCATTGCTGAAAAAAAAAAGAGTGGTTTATCAGGGATGAACAGTTTGGAAAGGGGTGGAATTTAAATGTTATCTTAGTTAAGTTAGTCAAGATCACTTAAGGAATGAAAGCAATTAAAAGGCCATCTGAAGATCCATGCATCAACAAAGGCTTCTTTCCAACAGTGAGTGTAGAAATACATATCCCTCTTTACATTGGCTAAGAGGAGAAAGACTTTAATTTGTGCTTTGATTCCTTTGACTGTTACAAAGAGCCTTCCAAAGAAAGGCAAAAAAACTAAATAAAAATCTCATTCTTTTAAAATCTTTGCCAAATGTCATGGAAGGAAATGTTATTTAGTTCAACCTTCTTTTTCCAATGACAGAGCACAGAGAATGGTTCTGGAGCAGAATAACAATAAAACACATGGCAGCTAGTACCATCAGCTATCTTGGAGAACTGGCAATCTGAAGTGTAGAAAATATACAGTTCCTCCAGATGTTGGCTCAACAACTACCACATCAGCCATGGAAACTGGAATTGCTGGAACTTGTCATTCAGTAACATTTAGAAGGCCAATAGTTCCCATTCCTTTAAAAAAAATATTGTGGCTCTTAGCCACTTTCAATAGTCTGGAAATTTTTCTGCAGTTACTCAGTAAGAGGAAATTTTTCCTCAACCATTCCCAGTGCAGAGATCGACTCACATTTAATAGGCCTTTATGCTTAAATTTTTGGTTTCTATTTTATTTAGCTAACAGATTTCCCCGAAAGGCTAATACACTGCTCAAAAAAATAAAGGGAACACTTAACGCAATATAACTCCAAGTAAATCAAAATTCTGTGAAATCAAACTGTCCGCTTAGGAAGCAACACTGATTGACAATCCATTTCATTTTGTTGTCAGCACATTCAACTATGTACAGAACAAAGTATTCAATGAGAATATTTCATTCATTCAGATCTAGGATGTGTTATTTGAGTGTTCCCTTTATTTTTTTGAGCAGCATATATTCTCTGATACATATAAATACTATAGTTAGTATAACAAAAGCGATGAGAATACTGGTATGTTTGCATTATAATTTCACATTAAATTTTAAAAGAATACATAGATAGGTTTAAAACTATTTTAATAGATGGAGCTGATATATTTCATAAGGAAGCAATGAATTAATTGCACAATGGAGCACTAGATGCAGGAAATAAAAACAGGCAGGATAGTCTACTTACACTGACAATTGTAGAAACGAAGAGAAGAACAAGCACCGAGATATGGAGCACAATGATTCCCAACAACAAAAGGAGCATTTTGGCAAAAGTTTTCAGTATATCTGGAAAGGGGGAAAAACCTTTTAAGCAGAGGTTAGGCAAACCTAAATTTAATAAATGAACAGCAGAGGGTGCCTCTGAGACAGAATATAGCAATGTTTTAAGGCTTGGCTTATGATCACTTAAAGAAATTCACCAAATGTGTTTTTGTTTTATGCAGAATGATGCTATGAATATGCGTGAAAGTGGGAGTGTTTCCAACATCTTAACTAGGAACTTTAAGTATAAGACATAATTTGGTATGTCTGAATGTGACTGTTTGGAGAAGTAAAGACTATGATTTGAAATCATTCCAATTTTAGGAACTTTTACTGCAACCACATAGTAACTAACAGTTGAAGAAACTGCAAAAAAAAAAGAAAAAAGATTGCCACATTCTCTACCAAACAATCCATAACATATATGTCTTGAATAACATTCCTTCCCTGAATCTGATTCATTTTTCTTTCCTCCAGATTTGGAAAAGTTATGGTGATGCCTGGGGCACTGAATCTAAATGCCCATAGCATTCCTCAAAGTTTCCCTCCAGCAACTTGAATGGTTAAACCTTTGAAAAGTAGGAAAACAGTGCCATGCTTGGACTGGACCTCAGAGACTGGCTGAGGTAGTTTGGGAGGCGGAGAATGGAAACAGTTATACCACAAAGTCACCATTCTCTTTTGAATCATTGGCATCTGCAAAACCGGTAAACCGCCAATCCCTCAAGTTCACAGTCCAGCTACAGATAATAAAATAAACCGTGGGGAAGAAAATTTTTCAACCTTATATTGGACAAAATACAATGAGAGAAGAAAAAACCTTGAAAGTTTTTTTTTAAAAAACCACTGAGTGGGGTGTTGTCAAGGCAGCAAGAAAATTGGGGAGGGGGGGGGGCTTGAGAAATTGGCAAATTTAATCTGGGTGGGAAAAACCTCTTCATGTATTTATTACAAACTAGGGGGGAAAGGAAACCGTCATCACACCACCATAAACACACACACACCACTTCAGTCTACCAATGGACGGCAGGGAGGAACTAAATTCCAGGCAGCGGGAAATGGGGGTGGGCGGGTGGAATGATTTACGTGCTAAAATATCTCGACCCGTTTCTAATTATATCAGGGCCGGAATGATTTAGAAGGGGCTACTTTTCAAACGGGAATCGAAGCTTTCTATTAAGATCTGAAAACTCCCGAGAACCAAACTTGTCTGCCGCGGTCCGATCTAACTGGAGAGGGTCTCTCTCTCCTGCCCCTGCCAATGAATGCGCCGCTTAGCCCGTTTAAGATGCAGGGAGGGAGGGAGAAATAATAATAGCTGACGTGGATTTGCCATATTCGTACCATAAAAGTGCCAGGAGTCTTCGGAACAAGGAGGGCGATTTACAACAGACACCACCACCACCACCCATTGAGTTTGCGTGACAATTCCCCGTCCCGCCAGAATGATTGAGTTGGAAATGAAGCGGCCTACTTACTCCACTCTGCCATTCGTTTTAATTTCTGTTGGGGTTTTTTTACCCCCTGCCGCTCGCTCCCTACAACCGAGTCCGAGAAAGCGGCTGCCCGCGTTTTTCTCGCCGTAGACGAGGGGCGGGAACTCAAAAAAACCCGTGTCACCCTTCAAGAGGAACAACGCCCCAATCGCGGCGGGGCGCCTAGCGGGCTGTGCAATGTGTAGCACACCAACGGCCAAGCAAACCGGCAGGGCTGGCAGTGCCTCAGCTATAAATACCTTCCCCGAGGAGAAGGGGGATGAGATACCGGGGTCATCTTTACTACAGCGCCTACAACCGAGTGGAAGAGAACGACCTTTCCCGCAAAACTTGTCTTATCCTCGCAACTCCCAACAAAATTCCTTTTTTATGTCCCGCGCCTCATCGGGGCAGGAGCCACTTTGCTAGGTAGTCCCGGCAAACTCCCTTTTTTTTCCAGGTGAATCGCCCTGAAAGCGATTCTCCCTCGCCCTCCTTCATCCTTTGCATTCCCTTATCCTCGCCGCCGAGAGAAATCTGGAGGGAATCCTAAGAACCGAAGGGTGCGCCAAGACGCTTCTCTGAGCTTGGTGGGGTGTTATTTCGGAGCACAGAGGTGGCAAGCATGGTAGAGAGGGCACCCCATACCGCGTTTACCAGCAGCTTCAGTAGCCTGTAGTGAGCTTACTTCACACGCACGCAGAGCGCTAAATGGGGCACAGTACTCCCTTAACAACTCCAGAGAGAAACCTTAAGGTTACTTCCCGCGTCCCACAGGTGATAGCCGTCGGTCGCGTATTGTCAACGATGCCTCCCACCACCTCCGAAGCTTTCAAACTGCTCTCTTCCCCTCCCATGTTTTGGGCTTCCCCTGGCCCAGAACCTGGAGGTCTGCGAGCGGGGCGCCTCCCTCGCAAACTCCCCTACTAAATTTTCCGCCTGCGACTAATTTCCTCACGCAGAGCTTTTTTTTTCTTTTTTCGAAACCTTTCGAAACAGCGCTGGTACCGTATTAGAAACGGGGCGGGACTAACCCATTGATAACTGTCCAGCGAGTTTTTGTGCTGCCCCCCCCCATCCCAAATAAACGAAGCGGTCGACCCTTGCGCTACTGATCTCAATTTAAAAGAAACTAAAAACAATCCCGTGGGATGCCCCCGAAAAACCTCGGAAACCCCCCCCCCCCCCAAGGTCTCCCGAGAGGCGAACCTATAGAAAAGTTTACCCAAGACTGGAGTGAAGATAATAATAACTCTCGTCCTCTCCGCGGGTTGACTTACCAAGGCTGAAAAACCGCGCGCTTCCTTTTTAGCAGTATTCCCTAAAAACAAAGAGTACCCGGTGGTTTAAACTCCAGGAACCGAGTTCCGCCTAGCCAAAGCTGTCGCAAACCACTCCGGTGTATATCAGCGAATGGGACAAGCCCCGGCTGTTTGCAATCCCTTTACTACTAGCGCGGATCTCGTGCTTTACTCGGGTTTATTCGGCCCCCGTTCCAACGCCCAGATATGTCATGGTGGCCTGAGAGAGAACACCCTGAACTATTTAAAGGGGCAGCGCCTCTCTCTCTTTATCCCCCAGCAAGGAACACAGCAAGCACGCATAACTTAACCGGCGCAGGGTGGGGTGGGGGGAACGAAGCATTACTCCGCGAGGGTGTGGCTTTTTTGGACCCCCCCCCCAAAGGCACGTGAACCACCAAAAGCGACAAAGGGGTCAGTTAGTTCGTAATATCCCTGGCAGCTGTCACTTCAATAACAGCGCAGGGAGCAAGACCATGTAGTGCACTATCTATGAGGATTCAGTAGGATGATGGAAACTCTAAAGTTGGTTTCAGTCCTCTTTTCAAAGACAGCATTAAAAAGTTAAAGATACCCTCTTAAAAAACTTTTTTTAAACCCTACTACTGCGGTTCCAATATTTGAAACAAACCCCAAACTCCAATGCTGTGTCTTCTTTAATATACAGATTTTAATTTTCTGGATTTGTGGTGGGTTTTTTCCCCCAATTTAAGCCATTTTTGGAGGAGCTCTTAAATTTAAAAAAAGTGGTTGAGTAACTCACTCGCCCATATTTATTTGTCATATATTGCTACCCATCTCACAGAAAAGTGACTTAGTGGTGGCATAATAAAATCATAAAATCAAAATATTGAAACAGGTTTAGTTTAAAAAATCCTATTAAAAGCAAGACAGTAGAAAAAGATGTTTTAAACAATGCCACCTAAGATCCCCAAGCCTGCTGATTGAGCCATGTTTTGAGGGCTTTCCTGGATGGACAGTTGCACCTTGGAGGGACAATATTCCATAAGGCAGGTGCCAAGGCAGAAAATGCCAATCTTCTGGGTCCCTCTAGGTGAAACTGTTTTGTAGACAGCAGCACCCACAGCATACCTTCGTGGCTGGAAGTGATTGCATGGGCATTTATAATTAGGTGAAGATGGTCCTTCAAATAATCCAGCACATGACATAAAGAGTTTTGAAGGTCAAAAACAACACGTGGAATTGGACCCAGAAGCAAACTGGCAACTAATGCAGCTCATGGAGCAAAGGTATTATAGGTGTGCCATTCTAGGGGCACAAACAACTACCTGTGTTGCTGTATTTTGTACCAGCTAAAGCTTCTGGACGGTCTTGAAGTGCAGCCCCACGCAGATGGCATTGCAACAGTCATCTAAGTGGTGACCAGGGCATGAGTGATTCTGAGCAGAACAGAAAGGTTGCAACTAGCAAACCACATAGAGCTGTGCAAAAGTTCTCCTAATCATGACTACCAACTGAGGACCTTCCAAAGTTGCATATCCAGTCTCTTTGAGACAGTGAAATCAGTGAAAATTTTCCCTACTGATTCTGTGGGCGTAGCTTGGTAGGCATGGCTTCGTGAACATGTGACTAGGTGGGCGTGGCCAACTTGTAAAATGTGGTGAGCCTCACTTAATACTGCTCTTGCTCAGCAACCAAAATTTTGGACTCAATTGTGGTCTTTCTTTCTTTCTTTCTTTCTTTCTTTCTCTCTCTCTCTCTCTCTCTCTCTCTTTCTTTCTTTCTTTCTTTCTTTCATCTCTTACTTTCTCTTTCTCTTTTCTTATATCTGTCTCTCTTTTCCCTCTCTATCTTTTCTTCCCCTTCCTTCCTTCCTTTCTTTTTTCTTTCTCTCTTTCTCTTGGCTCTGGGAAGGCAGGTGGCCCAGCCCAGCAGTGATGTGTCCCTGTCATGGGCTGGATGCAGGAAGCAGAACATGAGGTGGAAGGGAAGGCAAGTGGGTGGCAGTCATCCAAAGATCTCTTGGAAGCCGAGTGCACCAGGCCCAAAAGTGGCTACTCAGGTGAGAGCAGCGGGTCTTCCTTTCCACTCCCCCACCACCAGCATCAGCCTTACCTTCTGTTGCTGGTGTTATGGGGCTGAAGGGTGGCAGCAGCCACACTCCGGGACAGCAAGCAGATGTCCTGGTCCTACTGTACATGCACACCATATTGGACTGCTGGGGCTCCAGCATGACATCAGACTGGCTGGGATAGGGCCAGAGGCTAGAGTGTAGGCACCATCGACTGGGAAAGGAGGGGAGCAAGTGGCAGGCAGCTTCCAGGAGCAGCAGCAAGAGCAGCAGGTGGCCGAGAACAGTGTGTTCGCTCCACCATCTCCCGCAGCCCTCCTCCGGCACATGCCATTCAAGCACAGATTGTACCTGGCTCTGGTGGCTCCCCTATAGGGTCAGAGCCTCCCTCTGCTGGTGGTGAGGGCAGGGGAGCACTAGTGTCACCCTGAGCAAAGTAACCAGTCTGCAGATGCTGCTTCTCCCTGCCCTGCCTTTGATTTCTTCCTGGCGCAGCCCTCTGCCAAGCCAGAGGCATCATGACTATGGGAGGTGATTTCAGGAACCTGCTTAGAAAATTGGTCTTTCTAGGGGAGCAAAGCGGTAAGTGGTTGGGTGTATTTTCTCACCTTCTCCCCCGTTCCCTATCTGGCTTGCCTCTTGCAAAGTAGCCACGGCTACTTTGGGAGCATTTGCGCACGGTGCCCCTGGCTTGCTGCAGCAAGTGCTTGGAAAGCCTCAGCCGCTGCTTGCATGGCAACAAGGACGGGCTGGTTATGCCCGGCTGCTGCTAAAGCCCTGCACTTGTAGGCTCACTGTACCTGACTGATCTCCTTTGATGTGGGGGAAGACGAGCCAGGTTCTAGCTGACTCTATTGTGCCAGCTCTTCCATTCCTGGGGTGCCACTTTCCTCCTTTCTTTGGATTGTTTGGTGAACCTCAACATTGCTTCTGCCTGAGAAAGAGCATCCAGGGAGTTGGAGGCCAGGCTGCTCACCAAGGCAATGCGCCAAAGAGAAACAGGGATAGATTGAAGTCTGCATACTTCATGTGCAGCCCTGGAACATCCGCTTACAGGGCGTATGAGCAGAAACTGGGGAGCCGGTTCAGGGGCATGGCCAGCCAGCTGTCGCTACTGATTCAGCGAACAAGGCCACATGTCTGAACCGGTAGCATTTTTCACCCCTGGTGCAACCCCATCCAGAACCAAAGATGGCATAGTCTCTGAATCAGAGGGCCTCACAACCCAAGCCATTCGGTCTTATCAGAGTTTAAGTGAAGCCTGTTTTCCCATCCGGGCCTCCATACCCTCCTGGTAACAGGATAGGACACCAACAGCATCACTTAATTTGCTAGGGGCAGAGAAGTTGGGTATCTTTAGTGCATTGATGATAACTCACTCTATGGAGACAGATGATCTCAGTCAGCAACTTCATATAGAGGGGAGATCATTGAACCTGCAGAACCCCACAAAGTAGAGACTAAGGGCAGGCTCTCTCTTTGTCAATCTGTCAATCACTGTTTGGAATTGACCCTGGGAAAAGGAAGCAAACTAGCACAATATTGCCTCCCTCACTTCTCCAGAGCCAATCCAGGAGGATAGGTTAAAATTATAAAAAGCTTCATAGAGATCAAGTAAGGCAAGGCTGGATGCCCAACCCCCTTCCCACTCCTGCCAAAGATCATTCAAAAGCATTCCATCCCATCCCCAAATCTGAATCCTGACTGAAAGGAGTCCAGATGGTTTGCTTCATTCTTTGAAGTTACTTTGCAACCACTTTCTCAATCATTCCCTCCTCCATTCCCAAATAGAGATTAGATACAGGAAGAAAGTTGCCAGTAGGGTGGAGATCCATCAATGATTTCTTGAGGAGGAGTAGACAAGAATGTCCCCAAGGGGCAGGAAGCATCTCTCTCACTCAAATTTTCCACTGCTAACACAACATTCAGACCCATAGTTTTTGCATCACTTTTTTTCCCCTCCAGCTCAACTTTTTTTAAAAAACTCACTTCCTCCAAACTAGAAATGCAAAGATTGGTTGTTTGCCTCCATTAATATCACCAAATCACTACCAGACCTCAGATAGCCCACAAATGTGTGTGTGTGTGTGTGTGTGTATAATATGTATACTGTATGTATGTATATGTATGCATATATGTATATACTGTATATGTGTGTGTGCATGTATATGTGTACGTTTACATATATATATACACACACACTGACAATTCTTAACTATTGAGAACCAGCTTGCATGTCATCTGATCATGGTATCACCAATGCAATCAATGCAAATTGAGCTTCTATTTTTATGCCCTTCCTGATTATGTATTCCATTCATTAGACTGGAGCGCACAGGATTTCCAAACTTCCTTAACTTATGAGAGGGAAATGAAATGTAATGCATGTGCCAAGACAAATTAAGCCATCCCGTTGTTACTTAAGCAAATAATTAATCAGAATTTCCCTAAGGCATAAGTTATTTCAAGGAGGAAAAAAATGAGGTTTGATTAATTGAATCTTGTCTAAATAATGAATTTCTGCTGAATATTTTTCCCCCTGTTTACTATGTACCTAAGAAGCCGATTCTTACCTTTGCCTTTTGCCGATCTGCAAAAAACTAGCGCTCATATTTTGTCTTGAAATATTCTGATAATTGGCATTCTAAGGGGGAAAGAAATCTGGTCTTTTAATGTCATGCAGATAAATGCAGCTTGTTTCAAAGATCTGAGTAGGCACTTTGTTCAAAGCTCACAATACCCACTTTATTTTAGCTGCTATTTTATAGAGTACTTGCCTTTTAAGGGTTCAGAGTTGATAGTAAGAAGTCAGGGGAGGCATCGCTGTAAGGAAATGAGCAGGAGTTACTTCTATATGTTTTTCTGGGAGACATGCAGCAAATTCTCATGATCACCAAGCATGTGGCTGCCTGATAATTGGCAGCCTCACAAAAATTAACTACTGATATCAGAGGAAGTATTTTCCCCCAGTGCCTTACGTGTTCATGGAAGAGTTGTATTTAAACTTTGTTATGATTTAGCTGACTGAAACACAGGGCTAAATATCAGGACACAAAAAGGTGGCTACACTGTAACAGTCGTTTGGACTTTTGCCCATAAGATCAAAGCAAAAGCATCAAAACTCTGTTGAGATATATATAGAGATTGATTTATTACATTTTTAAGTGCTTTTATTATTTAATAAGTAACTGAATGCATATCGAACAGGCATATTGAATAGGCATCCCTTCTTTCTCCTGCTTTCCCCATTACAGCAATCCTGTGAAATGCATTGGGCTGAGAAAGAGTGACTGGCCCAAAGTCAGTTTTCATGCCTAAGGTGGGAATAGAACTCACAGTCCTCCAGTTTCTAACAACTACACCAGAAAGAGACAGAGACAGACATACACATATGGATACACATACAGATGCTAGATTTTTTTTTTTTTTTACTTTGAGTGGTTTTCAGGAATTGGCCATATGGGAAGAAAAATAATATGTTCAAATAATATAGCAATAGAAATAGTCCTTAGATCAGTGATGGTGAACCATTTTTTCCTCGGGTGACGAAAGAGCATGTACACATGCTATCACACATATGCAAGTGCCCACACCCATAATTAAATGCCTGGGGAGGGTGAAAACACCTTACCCTCATCCCCGGGGGCCCTCTGGAGGCCAGCAATGACCTGTTTCCCAACTTCTGGTGGACCCAGTAGACTCATGTTTTGCCATCCCCCAGGCTCTAAAGCAGTGTTTTTCAACCTTGGCCATTTGAAGATGTGCAGACTTCAAGTCCCAAAATTCCCCAGCCAGCATTGCTGGCTGGGGAATTCTGGGACCTGAAGTCTGCACATCTTCAAATGGCCAAGGTTGAGAAACACTGCTCTAAAGGCTTCCCTGGAGCTGGGGGAGGGTAAAACACCCTCCTCCATCCCCCCAGAGGCTCTCTGGAAGCCAAAAATGCCCTCCCAAAGCTTCAGTGTGAGCAAAAAATCACCTGGCTGGCACACACATGCAAGCTGGAGCTGAGCTAGGGCAGCAATTCAATTCAATTTATTAGATTTGTATGCCGCCCCTCTCCGTAGACTTGGGGCAGCTCACAACAATAATAACACAATATAAAACAAATCTAATAATTAAAAGTCATTTTAAAAAACCCTTATTAAAAAGAAAACATACACACAAGCATACCATGCATAAACTGTATAGGCCCGGGGAAGATGTCTCAGTTCCCCCATGCCTGGTGGCAGAGGTGGGTTTTAAGAAGTTTACGAAAGACAAGGAGGGTGGGGGCAATTCTAATCTCTGGGGGGAGCTGGTTCCCAAGGGTCAGGGGCACCACAGAGAAGGCTCTTCCCCTGGGTCCTACCAGACAACATTGTTTAGTCGACGGGACCTGGAGAAGACCAACTCTGTGGGACCTAACTGGTCGCTGGGATTCATGTGGCAGAAGGCAGTCTCAGAGATATTCTGGCCCGATGCCATGAAGGGCTTTATAGGTCATGACCAACACTTTGAATTGTGACCGGAAACTGATCGGCAACCAGTGCAGACTGCGGAGTGTTGGTGTAACATGGGCATACCTAGGGAAGCCCATGATTGCTCTCGCAGCTGCATTTTGGACAACATGAAGTTTCCGAACACTCTTCAAAGGACCGCCTTTTGCCACACAAATCCCAGTGGCCATGTGGAGAGCGTTACAGTGGTCGAACCTCGAGGTGATGAGGCCACGAGTGACTGTGAGCAGTGACTCCCAGTCCAAATAGGGCCGCAACTGGTGCACCAGGCGAACCTGGGCAAATCACAGCTGAAAGATGGTTTTCTAATGTTAGCTGTGGATCGAGGAGGATGCCCAAGTTGCAAACCCTCTCTGAGGGGGTCAATAATTCACCCCCAGGGTGATGGATGGACAGATGGCATTGTCCTTGGGAGGTAAAACCCACAGCCACTCCGTCTTATCAGGGTTGACTTTGAGTCTGTTGACACCCATCCAGATCCCAACAGCCTCCAGACACCGGCACATCACTTCCACTGCTTCACTGACTGGACATGGGGTGGAGATGTAAAGCTGGGTATCATCAGCGTACTGATGATACCTCACCCCATGCCCTTGGATGATCTCACCCAGTGGTTTCATGTAGATATTAAATAGCAGGGGTGAGAGGACAGACCCCTGAGGCACCCCACAAGGGAGCAACCAAGAGGTCGACCTCTGACCCCCCACTAACACTGACTGCGACCGACTGGAGAGGTAGGAGGAGAACCACTGAAGGACAGTGCCTCCCACTCCCAACCCCTCCAGCCGGCCAGAAGGATACCATGGTTGATGGTATTGAAAGCCGCTGAGAGGTCGAGAAGCACCAGGACAGAGGAGATCATCCATCAACATGACCAAAGCAGTTTCTGTGCTGTAGCCGGGCCTGAATCCTGACTGTTGATGACCTAGATAATCTGCTCACCTGCTCACCTGCCAGCAGATATGGCACCGCGTGCCACCTATGGTATCAGCACCATAGGTTCATCATCACTGCCTTAGACCTATATACCCCCTCACAGTGCTTTATAGCCCTCTGTAAGTGATTTACAGAGTCAACATATTGCCCTCAGCAATCTCGAGGTTGGACTACTGCAATGCTCTCTATATGGGGCTACCTTTGAAAAGTGTTTGGAAACTTCAGATCGTGCAGTATGTGGCCGCGCGAGCTATCATGAGCCTCCCTAGGTAAGCCCATGTCTCATCAACACTCCGCAGCTTGCATTGGCTACCGATCAGTTTCCAGTCGTCACAATTCAAAGTGTTGGTTATGACCTATAAACTCCTACATGGCATCAGACCAGAATACCTACGGGACCGCCTTTTGCCACACAAATCCCAGTGGCCGTTTAAGTCCCACAGAGTCGGCCTTCTCCGGGTCCCATTGACTAAACAATGCCATCTGGCGGGACCTAGAGGAAGAGCCTTCTTTGTGGCGGCCCAGGCCCTCTGGAGTTAACTACCCCTGAGATTCAAATTGCCCCCACCCTCCTTGCCTTCTGTAAGATGTTGAAGACCCATCAATAATAATAATAATAATAATAATAATAATAATAATAATAATTCCTAATTTTACCAACCTCAGGATGGTATGCTCAGTCAACCTTGAGCCTAGTGAACTACCAAATTGCAGTCAACGGCAATCAGCAGAAGTAGCCTGCAGTACTGCACTGTAACCACTGCATCACCAAGGCTCGTAATATGGTAATTTTTCAACAGTGGGTTGTATATTCAAATCAAATCCCAGTTAATATTATTTTATGACAATTAAATTAGCATTAATTTGATGCCTAATAAAACTAATCTAGACATAGTATATACCAAGTAAGAAAATAAAATTAAAGACTTTCTACAAACTCTAGTTCCTGGGTGTGGTTGAAAAGGATGTGCAAAGCGATCTGACTTAAGTATAGTTCAGAACAGAGAGGGTCTTAATAAGTTAAATGGTTCTCAGCCCAGCTCCTTCTTCCCAAAATATGGTTGTCTGCTAACAGAGGCTGGCAGTAGCAGGAGGAAATGCTGGGAAGTGGCAATTGTGATAAGTCCTCTTCCTCAGGCAATTGAAAGTTCCAGCTGCTTTTAACGTTTCTGTTCATGGAAAGAGATTTATTCAACAAAACCCCATCTTGTTGAAAGCCTTGTGAAAAAAAATTAAAAAATGTTTTCCTCTAGAATTTTTATATCTCATATATTTCAATTCAACTGCCAGTTTGATGAAGACCAAATGTGTAGATCTTGCTGTCTAAAAGTTGAATTTTGTTAAATGAAATTATTAGAAAAGTGTACAGTTCCTTAATATCCAATGCATATCAATATATTCATGCTCATTGCAACAAATAAACATAGAGCTGTTCTTATTGTCAGGCACAAGAACTTTTAACATGCCTTCAGCTGATATAAAATGGGCTGGGCACACACTCCCACTCCAGAGTAATCTATCTTGAAATCCTATCCCTCCTAGAGGCCCCAGTATTTTGTTGGAAAAAATATCCATCTGGGTTCAGTTCCAAGTGGGGAGAAAGTGGGCTGGAAACATGGAAGCTGGTTGGAAATTTGGTTTAACCCTGCTGTTCTGTTTCGGGTCTATTTGACCCGAAGCCAAGTTTGAGTCCCTGTAAAAAAATTTCCCTGCATATCTGAAACTTGAAATTTCATGACTATTCATCATTTCAGGGGTTCTCTCTATGAGAATTTTTTTTGGGGGGTGGGGGGCTTAGTTTTTGCTGGGCAAAAAAAGTTTAAAATCTTCTGTTCCCGGGTCACCCTGACCCGGACCGGAAACTCTTCATTTGCAGTGCTTATGTTTGGTCTTTTTGAAAGCTTTTTTCACTTGGAAAGTAGTCTGAACATTTCTGCACACAATGATATGAAAATTGAAATGAAAAAAGTAAATCTTATTGGTTTATTTTGCTGATATAATGCACGCCCCCCCCGTTTTTGTGAAAGTTTTTTCAATTTATGGATAGTTTTGCTTGCAAAATGCATTCTATTTTACTGAAGTTGGTGTGGGATTGGTAGCTTGAACATTTCTGAATATAAGAAAAATATAAAGGAACTGAAAAAAATGATTCTTACTGGTTTTTTAACATCAGAAATAAGGCCTTCCCCCCCCCCTCAGCTGCTTGCAACCATTTTCACTTTTTATTTTTTTATGCTCCAAATCCGAAATATTCTTTAAAATCTTAGGCATTCATTTACTCAATTTAACAATGCTGATCATCAAAAAAATATTTGTGGGGGTGGGGGAAAAAATTTTTTTCTGGGCAAAAAAAAAGTCACATTTAGTCTGTTCGGGTCATATAGACCCGGACCAAAATGATTTTTTTTAGGTACTTGAATTTGGTCTTTTTGAAAACTTTTTCAACTGGAAAACTAGTTTGAACATTTATGAACATAATGATATGAAAATTGAACTGGAAAAATTGAGACTTATATTTTTATTTTGATCAAAAAGCCCCTCCCCCCATCCTTTCTGAATTTCGTGTCAATTTCTATTTTTTAAGGCTACAAATCCCCAAGGAATTTTCCCCCAAAAGGTTTGATATACTAAATTGAACATTTATAAATATAAGAAAAATATAAATGAACTGGAAAAAATGGTTCTTATTGGTTTATTTTTGCCACAAAAGGGCCACCCCCCCCTCGGCCTTGCTGTGTGCCATTATTGTCACTTTTTATACATATTTGGCTAGAAATATTTGGAATATCCTTTTGAAAATCAACCACATTGTAGCCAGAGAACTAATTTTATGAAACAAATCCATTTTACTAAAAAAAAGTATGTAAGTTTGAAATTAACAGCATAATTTTTATATAAATTGAAATAATTGAACATGGGGGGAGGCATACATTTATGTGCAAAATAAACCAATATGCATCAATTTTTCCAGTTCAATTTTCATATCATTATGTTCAGAAATGTTCAAGCTACCAATCCCACACCACCTTTAGTAAAATAGAATGTATTTTGCAGGCATAATTATCAATAAACCTAAAAAAAAATCACAAAAACCGGGGGGGAAGGCATATTTATGTGCAAAATAAACCAATAAGGATTAATTTCTTCAGTTCAATTTTCATATCATTGTGTGCAGAAATGTTCAGACTACTTTCCAAGTGAAAAAAGTATTCAAATTGACCAAACATAAGCACTGCAAATGAAGAGTTTTTGGTCCGGGTCAGGGTGACCCGGGAACAGAAGATTTGTAACTTTTTTTTTAAACAGAACAGCAATTAATGATGAAGCAGGACCACATGGTTTGAGGTCCTGGGCAAAAAAGCATATGTGTGTGGTGGGCAGGGGTGGGCTACTGCCTGGATGGGGGGAGATGCAGTCAGAGCACCAATTTGCACTGAAAGATGTTGAAAGAAAATGCATAAGCCACACCCACAGTATGGTAGTATAAATTTTGGTAGCCCTTCACTGGAGGTGGGGGTGGGGGAGGGGAGAGAATTTGTACTCTGATTGGTTGTCAGATTCCCATGAGGCCATGCAAGGGTAACTTTGTAGGTTGTCTTTTGAGTTCCAGGCTTGGTTGAGCCTTGCCAGATGATGCAATCTCCCAGGTGCCATGTGGTGTGTTCTGTTGCTTGATGGGTAGAGGGCTAAATAGTAAAATAATATGCAAACATCAACTAATCTGCATACATCAACTGCATCAATTACTCAACGTATCACCCCACCAACAAATCAGGATGTTACAACATAGCCAACCAACCGACTTGCAGCAGCTAAGCCAGCACTCCACATACCCACACCAGTATTTATAGAGTGACGGCAGCTCAGACCAAACATTTATTTATTTATTTATTTGTTTTGTTTTGTTTGTCATACAAACATAGTATTGCAGTATGTTTAACATATTATAAGTATAAAGTAGAGATAGAAAAGATAAAGAGACATTAGGACAGGTACAGTAGGCACAAAGGTGGACTTACGCATGCCCCTATTGTAGATAATGTAAGGTTGAAGGTTTGGGGCTTGGGGGAAGAAACAACAGAGTCCGGTAGTGAATTCCAGGCGTTGACCACTGTATTGCTGAAATCGTATTTTCTGCAGTCTACTTTGGAGTGATTTACATATACTGGTAGTTTTGTTCATCTTAGCAGAAAGCACCAGCCTAAAGATGACGAGTGGGACCTCATCAAAACATTGCCAATTTTACAATGGGAAAAGACCTGAATATGTCAAGACCTACACACACACACACACACACACAAATACAAAATTGTGTTCGGTTTTCAGAAACTGCCTTGACACATTCCTGCAATTTTCTTGGCAAAATTTTTCAGAAATGGTTTGCCATTGCCTCCTTATTGACTGCCTCAAGATCACCCAGCTGGCTTGCATCTAAAACAGGACTATAACTCATAATCTCTTGATTTGTAGCTTGATGCCTTAACTACTTAGACCCAACTGGCTCTCTACCATAAGAGTACATTTGTGTTTATATACGACTTCCAACTTTAAAATGATCTGTGCTGTATAAAATTATCTTTAGGATCACATGAAGCATTATCAACTTTTGTATTTCTTCATCTCTCACATCATCTGCTTCAGGCCCACCATAAACCAAGGGGAGCTAATCTGGTAAATATAATACATTTAAATTCCCATTCCGCTTTTTTATTATAGTTTTAAACTTGATTGTACAGTATTTCTCTTTTTCTCCTTTGTATGATCACCCAAGTTGACTATTTATATGTACAATCTAAGCTGCTAGCTAGCAACTTACAGCTGGAGTAATACCTTTAGTCAAAAGAAAGCCAGCCTTGTCATGAGGAAAATTAAAAACCTATGTTCATCATGAGGCAAATTAAAAACCTAATTGGGAGATTCAAAAGTACCATTTTGGGCATAGAAGTCTGGCATTAATCTGGATCCTGCTTAAGGTTAACTTTGGGTTAAGTTACAAAATGCTCAACCCAAAATTATTAAAACATAAATATTGTAATTCAATCATCTTGGTCATATATGGTACTAAGGCATGGGTTCTTTAACCATGATTAAATGGGTCTTTCACTACGTATGAAAACAGAAAAATACTAAACCAGGGGTATTTTCTGTAAGACTAAAAGCTATTCTTGTCCTTTGACTGGCGGGCTGGGGGTTGTGCTCTAGAAAGAAGTATGTGACTCAAGAGAAAAAGTAAAGTTGCTATAATTTAATTTTGTAATAAAATTAAATGTTACTTAATGCACTCAATATGCCAATTTTCCAGGTATTTAATGGTTTTTCCATGCATTTAATGGTTTTCCTCCTTCTGTCACTTCAACAATTATAGCTTGGCAGCAACATTTAGAGAACTTAGGAAGCTAAACCGAGATTTTGAGAGGCCATAAATGACCTCAGGTTGGGCAGCCTACTCAAATATGTAAACTATGGCTTATGAACTGCATATGTGCTCACTAATTCAAAGGCAATTAAAGTACATTTTTTTACTACCAGTTCTGTGGGTGTGGTGTCACTTGGTGGGCATGGCTTGGTGGGCATGGCAGGGGAAGGATCAATAATGGGCTTCCCCCGGTATACCTGGGATCACCAATCTGGTAGTGGAAACAGAGATGTTTGTGCATCTGCACATCCCTGCTGTGCCTCCATGCATCTGAGCCCTCCCCCGCACAAGGTTTTGTTGATTTTTGGTTATTTCTTTGCTTCCGTTCATGCATGCCTGCCGCCAATCCCTGCACTCACTGGCCTCCGGGACTAATGCATTAGGGAAATGTAAGTGCAGCCCTTCAGTGGGAAGGATACTGCAAAATCTCCATTCCCGCCCCACTCCATGGGAAGGATCCTGGAAAATGGGTCTTCCTAGATACACCCATGTTTTTCCAACACTCCGCGGACTGCATTGGTTGCCAATTGGTTTCCAGACACAATTCAAAGTGTTGGTGATGATCTATAAAGCCCTACATGGCATCGGACCAGATTACTTGCGGGACGGCCTTCTGCCGCATGAATCCCAATGGCTGGTTAGGCCCCACAGAGTTGGCCTTCTCCGGGTCCCGTCGACCAGACAATGTTGTTTGATGGGGCCTAGGGGAAGAGCCTTCTCTGTGGCAATCCCGGCCCTCTGGAATCAGCTCCCTCTGGAGATTTGCACTGCCCTCACCCTCCTCGCCTACCGCAAGAGTCTCAAGACTCACTTATGTCACCAGGCATGGGGCAATTAGATCAAGCCCCCCTCCCGTTTACTAAATGTGATGTGTGGTTGTGACTGGATTGGTTGACTGATTTTAATATATTGGGATTTTAGCTTGTAGTTTTTAATTAATTAGATTTGTTGTACGCATTGTTTTATAGTGTATCTTGTGAGCCGCTCCAAGTCTTCAAAGAAGGGTGGCATACAAATCTAATTAATAATGATAACAACAACAAACAACAAAACAACTATAACAATAACAAACAACAACAAAACCACTATAACAACAACAACAACAACAACAATAATAATAATAATGTCCCCATTCCCTCCCCACTCCTGGGGGAAGGCTATTGCAAAAACTCCATTCCCACCATACTCTGGGGCGAGCCAAAGGTGGTATTTATCAGTTCTCCAAACTTTTCAAAATTTCTATATAGGGTCTCCAGAGCCTGTCAGAACCTAATGCATTTCACCCCTGATGTAAACATTTCACACCTCTATTTCCCACAGCAGTAAAATCACAGGTGTGGTTTTCAGAGAAGTAAGGCAATCAGAGGAGCAGACTTCTCCCTGGGGAAATGAACTTAAAGAGTGCAGCCTATGTTTTGCAGTGAAAACCTGCATTTCAGACAAGTATTTGAATCTCTGATAAACTAAAATACAAATAATGTTCCAGTTTGTGAAAGAGTTTGATCCTGATATGAGAAATCACAACTTGCAGCTCTTAAAACAGAAAGAAAAAAAAACCTTTCATCTTATCCTTTGTCCAGCAGAAGCTGGCTAGAGAGAGCCCCTCTTTTCCACTCAAAGCAGGAACACATTTTAAAGTGAGAAATGTGCCAAACTCAGTTAGGGAAAGGCTAGAGCTAAGGAAGACTCATCTGGCAGAATCTCCTAGACTGGAAAACGAGGAGGAAACACATACATGAGCTCTCGCATCCTGCCAGTATCCTGTCTCAGAAAGTCTCTTTTTGGAAGGAAAACTAGTCCAAGCAGACATGGGGCCTCTGGACTTATTTATTGAGCATGTGGTTTCCATTATAGATCCAGGGATTTTAAAACTATGCTGCTTCCAAATATTTTTAATCACGTGAACAAGCCACATGGAAAGTTACTTTGCCTTCCTTCTGCAAAGAATAGGGATGAGGAGAGCTGAGCTATTCAGATGGTGGAATTAATTTAGAGACATAAAAAGAACCAGATTCCTAAATTAATCTCACAGGCTTTTCTTCTGGTATAGCACAGGTTCTACTTTTGGATCCCATGCAACAGAATAAACTTGCATAGGATTTCTGCAAACATTTTCCAGTGCTCCTATGAATGGGTATGGAACTAAGTTCCACACTAAGTTCCATACGAGTCTTCAGAGAGGGGCGGCATATAAATCTAATAAATTATTATTATTATTATTATTATTATTATTATTATTATTATTATTATTATTTATTCATTCATTCATTCATTCATTCATTCATTTATTTATTTATTTATTATTTAGATTTGTATGCCGCCCCTCTCCGCAGACTATAATATATTATTATTATTATTATTATTATTATTATTATTATTATTATTATTATTAATGGAAAAAACAGAAGCAGATATTTGTGGTGTTCAAAGC
The DNA here is from genome assembly GCF_031021105.1 of Erythrolamprus reginae. Lineage (NCBI taxonomy): Eukaryota > Metazoa > Chordata > Lepidosauria > Squamata > Dipsadidae > Erythrolamprus > Erythrolamprus reginae. The sequence goes on along the minus strand of NC_091951.1, from coordinate 143,025,947 downwards.
ACTAATCTGGACTAATACTCAATATGCCTCCAACCAAGTCACAAACAGTGTATAGTTACAGCATGTCTCAACAGCTCCTAGACCAGGAAGGCAGAAACATAGTACTGTACTGTACTTCAGTTTTCCCTACCGTGGCAACTTGAAGATATTTGGACTTCAACTGCCAGAATTCCCCAGCCAGCAAATGCTGGCTGGGGATTTCTGGGAGTTGAAGTCCAGATATCTTCAAGTTGCCTAGGTTGGGAAACACTGCTCTACTTAACTAGATGAATTGTAGAGGTTTCAGGAATATGCACTGTTTTAACTATTATATATTTAATATATCAGAATACTTGGCCTACCTAAAGAAAAATAATAATCAAAATAAAAATCCCAGTTCAATGCCACACATTGATGATCCAATCCCATCAATTCTGAAGCCTGCTCAACCAATTTTCTTCCATTTGACTTTGTTGTAGTTAAATCCTGGAGAACCTTCGAAAAGTAAATCAGGTTTGTTTCACATTGGACATGATTCCAGATGATCCTCCATTATTTCTGCATTTTTCCTATAACTATTAAGCTGTTTGAATGCCTGGAGGTCGATACTTTGTAGCCACTGGATCTACATTATTTCTTAATTTATTAAAAGTTGACAAAGCAAGCTTCAAAAAACAAACAAACAAACAAACCACCCAAACCACCTTGTTTTCATATTGTCCAGCATTTAATTGAAGCCTTTGGTGACTCACCTTCTAAATCACCTGTATCCACATGTTGCAACTTCTTTGAGCAATGTAAATAGGGATAACATGTCTGTGACTCTTGCAGGCATTGCTGGCTTCTTTACATTGGCTGGTGGAAACTGAGTCCAATTGCAAATGGAGGGAAACAGTAACCAGCAGCAATATCTTTAAAAAAAAAAAAAAAAAGTTCTGACTTCAACATCTATTCTTCTCTCTGAAGTCCCTCCATGCAAGTGGTAGGTTGCTCCCATGGCTGCTCACCTCCCCGGGATGCTTCTGTGCATGCACACATCAGTGGTAAAAAAATTCACAAACCACCACTGCTCCAATCCCACTAACTGAGTAGTGGCATGGAGAGCATTGAACAATCTGCAGTTCTAGCATCCTGGACTTACAGTAAATGGTTTAGATTTTGGTACAAACTGTAAGGCCAGTTTGGTATAGTGGTTAAACTACTGACTTAGAAACCAGGAGAGTGTGAGTCCTAGTTCCATCCTAGGCATGGACACCAACTGAATGACTTTGGGTTAGGAACTTTGGGTTAGGAAAGATTGTTGTTGTGGGTAAAATTGGAATAAGAAAGGAATATTACGTATATTTACCACTTTGGTTTACTCATAAAGTAATTAAGGAAGGATTTTTTGTTGTTTAGTTACGAAGTTGAGACTTACCCATCATGACCTCTTGAACAATGTTCCTCCAGGCTTCCTGTCCTCTGCCATCTTCTGGAGTCCATTTAAGCTCACACCGACTGCTTCAGTGATTCTATAAAGCCACTCCATTCTCTGTCATCCCTGTCTTCTTTTGCCCTCAATCTTTCCCAGCATTAGGCTCTTCTCCAATGAGCCGTTCTTTCTTATTAGGTGGCCAAAGAATTTAAGTTTAATCTTCAGGCTCTGGCCTTCTAAAGAGCAATCAGGTTGATTTCCTCTAGGACTAACCAGTTTGATCACCTTGCAGTCCCAGGGACTTGCAGGAGTCTTCTTCAACCTAGTTCAAAGGCCTCGATTCTTTGGCACTCAGCCTTTCTTATGGTTCAACTTTCTCAACGATATATTGCAACTGGAGAAACCATAGCCTTGACTATATACACTTTTGTTGGCAGGATGATATCTCTGCTTTTAGTACGCTGTCTAGATTGGTAATAGCTTTCCTCCCTAGCAGCAAGTGTCTTTTAATTCCTTGGCTGCAGTCCCTATCTGAGTGGTATCATCAGCATATTTGAGGTTGTCCCGGCAATCTTAATTCCAATTTTTGATTTATCTAGTCCCGCCTTTCTCATGATGTGCTCTGCATCTAAGTTAAATAGGCAGGGCAACATTATAAAACCTTGCAGAACTTCTTTCCCAATTTTGAACCAATAAGTGGTTCAGTGTCCAGTTCACCTTGTTGCTTCTTGACCTGCATATAGGTTTCTCAAGAGACAAATAAGATGGTTTAGTACTCCCATCTCTTTAAGAACTTGCCACAATTTGTTGTAATCTACACAATCAAAGGCTTTAGCCTAGTCAATGAAAGAATAAAATTAAATAAAGGAATAATAATAATAATAATAATAATAATAATAATAATAATACAATTGCTTTACATACCATAACAATTTACTGAACATTTTTGTTTATTTCTTTGTTTTGATATTAGTAGCTTGAGAGAAGTAGTTGCTCCTTATTGCTTATTTCAGAATCAGATCTAGGATGATTATTCAGGATGAGAGAATTGACTTGCTTTTATCTCATGTCAGGCTAACACAAAAGCAATCTATTCCTATTCCGTTGGTATATTAAATATGAAAATTGTAAATTCTAGGTGATTTTTAGCTCTTATCTTTTTTTAATCACTGTGCTATATAAACCATGTAATTTCTAAAAATACTTTGAATGAGTTCTCATGAAACAGGAAATTTTGTCCATGTGCACGATTACTGAGGCAAGGTTAGCTGTTGACATGGGTTGGGTTTTACGATGGCAGAAAGTTTAATGAAGAGAATAATGAGTCAGAATAACTCATTCTGGGAAACCTTGTTATATTTATTGGTATATGGTAGCTAGATTATACAATGTGACTAAGCTGCAAGAATGACTTCAGTTTTGTATGATCTTTGATATTAATCTAAGGAAATGCTTTAAATGCTTTAAACCCAGTGTGTTTAAAGCATCTCTTGAAAAATAAGGCATGTTAATTAATGACTTTCATTTAAATGGCCTCTCCAAGCAGCTCTGGGACAACTCTGTACAATGAATGTATATGTGTGCATTTTTACATACAGCATGTACATAAATATACATACTGCATCTTTTCTACCTTGCCGGATCAATTAAAAATTGGCCAATTATCTGCTAGAGAATAAATACATTGTCTAGTCATTGTATTTATTCATGATTTAGAAACTTGAAAATCTGTATGTCTTCACTATAAATCAAAACAGAACACTGACTGCAACCAAAGGGATATCAGCCTATTGCACAGATGCATGTCATGTACTGTATATGCAGGTTGATGAGATGCCTTCAATTATCTCCAACAAAAATTTCAACAAAATAATAAATAGATCTTGCCAAGAAATAATATAAGTAGATTATAGGTCTTCCAAAGCATGAGTTCTATGAGTGGCATAGCTGAAATTTATCCAAGATGCAATGGCCTTACATTCTTTCCCTTTTTTCCTATTTAATGTAACATTCATTGGCAGTGACATGCATATCTGACAATGATTGTTTCCAAGGAAAGCATTTGACTAATGTAACTGATGATGCTGGCACTAGAAGATCCACAGCTTTTATGGGGTACTTACCTCCTGTTCCTTACTTACAGTTGCAATTGTCATTTTGAATCATCATGTGTTGCAGTGTAGCATGCATGTTAGAATAGGAATATATCATATTATATATATATATCTGGACCTCTAGCATAAAATGCTCTGCTTACCCTGATTCTATTACAGCCACGATAGGATGGAATTAACTTGCTTAGTCTGTATTTCTGGTGAAATTTGCAACAGGAAAGACAACTGACCATAAAAGGGTTCAATAAACATCTCACTGATAAACAAGTATACATCACTCCAAACAGGACGTTATACGATCAAAGGGGGAAATTTACATTGCCTGAAGCAAAACAGAATGAGACTGTGATAAAAGACTTTGACCAGGAGATTGGTTGTGATAAGGCAGAAGGCTTCAGAGAAGTTAGGTGTGAGAAACATTTGCTCAAAGGAAATTATTCAAGGAAATTGGCTTGTGATATCTGGGGAAAGGAAGGACTCAAAGATATGTCATGTTTGAAGTTATGTTATTGGATGTTTGTATATCACTTGACATGTACGTGTAATTATCCCCTTCTGCTTATGCTCCCAAATAAAAAGGGGTACATAGCTCAATACTGTGTCACATCACCCAGAGAGAAAATGTGTCCAAGTCTTCTTTCTAGGATTGGCGTTCGTGAGTAACCCCCCTTGGCTGGGTTGCTCTAAGTCCCTCTGAAGACATTGTCCTCCTCAGGGACTTTGCAGCACCTCAATCATGCATTAAGAAATATTGCAATAGATTGCTGTTAGATTGGAGAGAATCACTGGTTATTTTGCAAGGGGCAGCTGTCCATACAAATGAAAGTTGTGAATGAGTAATTAAATTAATTTGGAGACAATAAGAAGAAGGAATTTGTCAGGCAATAGGCATGGTGTAATTGGTTGTGTGCTGCTATAGATTGACACAAGATGGATGCCATAAAAATGTTTTTTTTTTAAATAAATGAATCAGGCAAAAAATTAAGAAAGAGCCTTTGGTAGACAATGATTTCAAAAGACAGTAAGGGGAGAAAACATATGAAAGAAGGAATAGGAAAATAAACACATATGAGAGCAATGAAATACATGTGAGAGCAAGAAATGCTTGTGTAACCTGCACGTCATCAACTGACCTCTCAAAACCAAACATCTGCCAAATAATTCTTGTTAAAATTAAAACATTTGCTGTGAGTTTTATTTTGACAACTTGGCAATGATAGAATTGGATCTTCCTCCAAATCCGTTATGTAAAAACCTGATCATTCTTTTAATCAAAAAGTACTGTAATCCATAATAGGGCAACCTTCAAAGATACTTGTATTATATTGTGTTGGGAGGTATTCAGTGATGGGCTGCCAAAATTTTTACTGCCACACTGTGAGTGTGGCTTATTTTGTGGGTGTGGCTTAATGGTCATGTGACCAGATAGTAGTGGCTTGTCGCCCATGTGACCAGGTGGGAGTGGCTTGACAATCATGTGACCGGGTGGCTTAAAGGTCATTTGACTGCATGGGAGTGGCTTACCAATCAAGATAAGTTTTCAAATAGGTGCTTGGACTCTTTTTCAGTTGATTAAGTCATATTATTTGAATAGCCACAAAAAAGACAAATGATAGCATTATTTGTTGAGGAACACAGTAACATGTTAAGGTTTTGTACTGAACCCACAAGGTCCAGTATGATAACAGATTAGGCAAGTAGCTTAATTTTCTTTAATTGCTATAAAAGTTCAGTTCTAGATAATGATTAAAATGATTAAATGTTTATGGGTAAAAACATACTATTTAATTATTTCCTATTTTGAAAGTAGCTAAGGATCATACTAAGGTACTAGAGAAGGAAGGACAATAAAAAAAATATTAACTATTCAATAAATAGTGCATAAACTTACTACCCCCACTGGGTCCCACACCGTAGGTTCAGCAACCCATTACTGGATGTATTATATGCCAATGGTGGGCAAAGTCAAAAGCAAAAGTAGTTGAGAACCTTCCCCTTCCTTTCCTTTCCTCTCCATCATTCTGTGATTATGTCCCTCCCCTCCCCCCTCCTCCCTCCCTCCCTCCTCCCTTCCTTCCTTCCTTCCTTCCATCCTTCCTTCCTTCCTTCCTTCCTTCCTTCCTTCTTTTTCCAAACCCTGTTTAGACAGAGCTGTAAAATCTATTTTTTTTGCAAAAGGAAAGAAACTGAAGATCGCTTTGGTCCTATTCCAGTTTTAATAGTTAGAATGACTCTATCGGTCTGTTGGGTCATTATGAATAATTCATGCCAGAGTGACAGGCAAAATGATCTAGCAGGAAGGGTGGGGATATGTTTTTCAGATAAAAGGGATTTTCCACAAACTAATAATATCTACCCTCCTAGCTATTGATAAATGACAAGTCTTCCAGCAGTCAGGAATTTTTAAAAAATCTACAAATAACACACACACACACATGTACACACATACACATGACAATCAAAAATATGACAAAGAAAATTTATGATTATTAAATTTTATGAACAATTTATAATAGATTAACTGGCCTAAATGCACTGGCAACAGGAATGCACTGCTTGAGAAAGTCTAATAAGGTCAGGGTTGTTTTGCTCTCTGGAAGGATGCTGTTGCAAGGGCCGGAACTTCTGTTATAGCTCCTGGGTCCAAAAGATGACCTTGTTTTAATGGAAGAAACTTGGAGCATGCCCTCCTTGTTAGATCTGGTGAGGTGAGTATAAACAATGGAGGAGAGAGGCAATCCTACAAATAGCTTGGCTTTGTGCCATGTAGAACTTTCTAGTCCCTTGAATTTCACCCAGAAACCTTATAGTTGATGGGCATAACAGAAATACCAAGACTGTCCACCACCCCCGGCATGTGTCTCTTTTATTTTCCCTCAAAAATAAATGTAAAGCTGGCTGATAACAAATAAAATCTCTCAAACTAATATTTTGAGCAACAGTTAAAAAGCTAAGACTTGAAAATTAGGGGAGAAAAACAGGGCAATGATGCAAAGTTTTAAGTTCTAGTAATTGTGATTGCAGGGCCCTTGGCTCTCTGCCATAAATGCGAATGGGTTGCTAAGCATCCAGATTGTAATCCTATGACTGCAGGCATACTGAAACAGCTATAAGGTTGGCCATCAGTGGAAAGTCCCTTCATTCAGCCCCACCATAACTTTAAGCTCTCACTGAACAAATGGTCATTAAGGGAGGATTACCTGTAGTTTTAGAAGGCGGTTTAGCTGTAGGATTGTGTGTGAGAGTTATAAACTACACTGTGAACCTTTAATGAGAAAAAAACATTAAGGAGCTGGGCTCCTGGGAGCAGTAGCCATTGGAAAAGAATTCCATGCTAGACAGGCTGCCATACCAAAGAAACTTTTCAATTACATGTGTTAAGCCAGGGACAAGCTAACTAGTTTCAGGGCTTAGCACTCTCTGAGTTGACCACTTGATGAGTAAAGCAATCTATTTTATAAAGGGGAAAGAATGACTGTGGAAGTTACAGTCCAAGACTATTATTTATTATTATACCTATATACTATCAGCTCTTAATTACGTTTGGGTGGCACATAATTATGTTTGGGTGGCACATAATAATAAAAAGTAGAGAGGAGCATGGCTAAGTGCTGTGGCAACATGGATTTTCCCACCCTCCACAAGGGGAATCCTGAATCCCTGCTGCCTGAGGACCTGGTTCACTGGAACCAGGTCAGAACTGCCCGGGAGGGGCAGGTCAGAACTGCACTGTCAGGGATCTGGTAGGGGTCAGCATATCCACAGAGAACCAACTTAGGACCTTTGACTGACGGCAGTGGAAATCGGCTTGCAAAAGCCTCCAAGCTGTGGCAGCTGCAAAATGCAAAGACCAATTGTTTTTGAAGTTTGAAGTCACCTGGGAAGAGGAACTAAGGAAAAATGCAGGAGAGACAAAGAAGATAATTAAAAGTTGAGCTGGTGAGTTTGCCGTAGTGAAGATTGGAACTTTTTTTTTTTCCTAATCTTAATGGGAACAAAAGGCTAGACAAAAAACAAAAATGAAGCAGCTATCTAATATCAAATGTCACAGTGGAAAAACTTTTTAAGAAGGCTATAAAAGCCCATTAATTTGGATTGTTGATTTAACTTTGAGGTGAATATCTGATTTAAATATAATATGAAAATTAAGAGAAAATAGATGTATGGAACTCATGGGAGGTACCACCTGTCAGTTGGAGGAATTATTGCTGTGGAGGGTCTTTGTGGAGATTTGAACAGCTGTTGGCCTTGAATCTTGAAAAAGCAAAACAAAATTGTCATCTTATCTGTTGGAGTTGTGAACATGGAATGAGCTTCTATTTACTTGAAAGTTGAAAGCTAAAAGAAAAAAAAGCTGAAAGAAAAGGATTACTTCAGACTAAAAACTGGCTTTGCCAATATGACATTAGGAGCTGAGGATCTTACAGTGAAAATTAAGGACTACTTTGCAGACTTACAAAGATGCCTTTTGGACTATGAACAAAAAAATGGAAAAAATATTGAGGAAGCTTTTCAGCACAGCAAATATTTTGAAATTATGATTGTAAGGAAAATGGGAAGACACAATATAATGAACAATGAATTAATTTAAGCTATGAAAATGGAAAATATTTGCCTTCTGTATTGTAAAAGACATTAGTTATGTATAAGATATAAAATATTTAATATGAATTGACATTTAATTTCTGAAAAATAAATGTGGAATTTACTTATGAGAAAATGGGTTTAGAAAAATGAAGAAGGGGTAAGGAATTAAGGAAATGAATGAAGCATGATGGGGCATTTATTTATGAGAAAACAGGTTTAGAAAAATGAAGGAGGGGTAAGGAATTAAGGAAATGAATGAAGCATGATGGCTTTGATTTATTAAGAAAGAGAGAATAACTAGCAGAAGAAGTACATAATAGCATTAAAAATTAATTGGAGAATGAAGCAATCTGTATAAACTGGGTGACGAAATTAGACAAAGGAGGCAGCATGAGATTAATGACATACCAAGAGTAATAAAGTATTAATGATATTTAGTAGATGATATATGTTTACTAAGTTGACCTATATAATGTATGGTTGTTTGTTCTTTTTTTTAGTGGGGAGAAAAATAATAAGAAAATTTTTTTACAAGTAAAACTATCTTTTCAGGGAAGGATTTAGAGGGTGTAAGAGGAAATAGGAAAGAAGGAGAGAGAGTAGAAGAGGAAGTAGATAAGGAAGAAGGAAAGAGGAGGAAGGAGACAGAGTATGAGAGGCAGAGAAGGAAGAAGGAAGGAGGAAGAGATGGTAATAGGAGAAGATGTAAGAAAGTAGATACTAGAGGTGGAATAGGCACCTGAAATAGAAAGAGGGGAGTGGAGAGAGAGAAGATTGAGATGGATTGAATAATAAAATTAAAATTGGAAGGTAGCTTAGGTTATTGTACTATTGTTTTTAAGCAACAATATATGTATATTGATTTCTATTGAAGGTATATGTGACGGATGTTATCTATGATTTTGATGTGGAGGGGAAAAAACTTTTACTGGAAAAGAAACAATAAAAAATACAACAACATAATAAAAGATGAAAAGTGTGATGCACCTCACTCTCCTTGTTGGAGGCCTGGGTGAATATCCTCAGCTTCATGGCTTTTCATGGTCTCCACAACTCATCTCCAACAGGAGAATTGGGAACCTTGTTCAGAAGGCAGGGGCTGCCATAGAGAAGGCTTGCTTCCAGGGTCCCTGGAGAGGATATTGGTAGTGACTTGTGCAGGTTATTGACTGCAATAAAGTGAAGCTAGTGCAGCCAATCCCAGCTCAGCAGCAAATCAGGAGCAATGAGTCATCCAATTCCTCAGAATCAGGCTTACTCCTTTAATTTTTCCCCTCCTCCTCTTCTTCCTCCCCCGCCCCAAACACAAATCCTGAATTCTGGATTGCATGATTATTATTTTTTTTAAAAAACCCACTGAGCTCTAAGTCAGAATTTATCCCCAGATGAACTCAGTGAAAAGACTTTCGAGTAAAACTAGCAGCTTTCACCATCTGTTCTCCTTTTCAGCTGTTTAGTCAGACCAGGCTCACTTAATCAGCCCTGCCCACTTTCACCAACTTTCAAGGGACTATTGAATGCAGAGGCATTCTATCTTTTTCAAGCCACATAGCAATAAATTGGGCATCCAGATAAGGTTCTTTCTACATAAAATTGTAGGGGACTCCTCATCTCCCACACCTCTATTGCTAATCGTTCTGTGTTTCTCCATCTCTTCTTGCATCATATGAATTTCTAAAGAACATCTATTCTGGAGAAAAAGGTGAAATGACTATCAGTGTTCCCTCTAATTTTTTGGGGGGGTGGGCGGAAAAGTATAGTGTCTGAGCGGCAGTCCCTTCAGGACTGGGCGGCACAAAAATAATAAATAAACAAACAAACAAACAAATAAAAAACCCACCCTGTTTTGCCTCAGAGAATTTCAAAATAAAATACTGTACTGTGTGTCTATAACAGTGAGCTCATAATAGGGCAACTCTATCAATATCAAAATGCCACTTAAATAGTTGAGCTAGTTTCAAACTAGATTTTGTTTTTCTTTCTCTCTTCCTTACTCCCATTCTTTTTCTTTCTCTTTTCCTTCCTCTCTTTTTTCTATATGTTTCTCTCTCTTCCTCTCTTCCTCTCTCTCTCCTTCCCTCTCACTCTTTCCCTCTCGGCTTCTGGGCAGGTTTGGAAAACTCTGAGTTGATGATGATTTTTAAGTGAGCGATTGCTCACTGCTCAGCTTAGAGGGAACTATGATGACTATACAATATATCTTGAAGAACGTCTCATCAGAAGCATTCCATAATCACTCTCTTGATAATGATTGTCCCTCTCAATTAGAAATGCCTCCTGATTCCACAGGAACAGAAAATTAAGGTAGTTGCACTATGCTGAGAAACTTTGTTTTTTATTATTTCTGAGAGGCTTAGGTCAAGGAACAATAATTACTGGAATTCCTCAGGAAAAAACACTCTAGTCAAAAATAACCCTTGACCAAAACAAATGGACAAAATCAACAGTGGAACAGTGGAGTTAGTGATGTCAACCACTAGTGAAACCAAAGGTCAATTTTAATTTCATGTACTTATTTATTTATGCAGTATTTAATGAAAACATTTAAAAACATATGAGAATAGGAAGAGAGTAACAGAAGTATTTAATTCATACAAGGACAGGTATTTTGAAAGTTGCATACCTTCTGATAACTAGAGAGAGACAGAGATAATAAACCTAACCCCTATGGCTGTATATAAAATAGAGACAGTCTATTTTAAAGTCACAGGAGGTATACTTCTGGTTCAAAGAGTTGCTAAGAATAATTACTTCCTGTTTGGACCTGCTTTCTTGACAGAACATTCTGCCAGGATGCAGTCAGGATCTTGCCAAGAGGATTTCCAGGCATATTGCCAAAGAAACAAGAAGAACCTAGATGTCCTCTGAACATAGACAATTACATAATCATTGGATGTTGGTATGGCGTTTAAACATGCTAGTCTCCTTTAGAAGAAAATTACCTGAATTTTCAGCCAAATAAAGGCACAGAAACATTGATTGGTGTTGTGTGACTTTATGTGTTCTCAATGGTCCCTAGCCCACTTACATATATATAGTTCCCTTTACTTTTATTGAGCAAGGATTTTATAATGTTGGTTCTACATGAAGTCTATACAAGAAGAGGCATGTCTTGTGTTATACGCAATACTGGAAACAAGAAGGAAGGAAGAGAACAAGAGTGGTTAAGGAGTGGTTAAGGAAGGCTGAGAAGACCACTATTTTAAGTGATCAGAAATCTGAGATTTTTCACTTGCCAGAATTACAAGCAAGGTATGCTATTGGCAACTTTACTCAGACATGCATATTGTATAACTCTTGAAATAATGTACATCTTCCTGCCTTCCTCTTCATGGGAACACAGGAAAGATGCATATAATTTGTAAGCTAAGAGAGAGAGAATGAGAATGAGACTACCCATGGCTTAATATAGAGTGCTGGTGGACATAATTTGGACTATCTCATATACAGACCCAGGTATTCAGGCATCCATTCTGCAGTCTTAACATTACTTCACTATATCTGCCTTTTCTCATTCATAAACATTTCCTTTACTCCTTTAACTCACCCAACTTGGCCTTTTGTTGTATTCTTTAGAAATATACCCAGTTAAATGCTCTTTAGCACTAATATTTCCATCTTTTTGGTAGATGCTTCTCATCTTTAAAGAGAGATGGAAAGAGTGACAACATGATAAATCTGTAATTTTCAGTGGAAGAGAGACAAGACAAGCCAGGTGGAGGAGTCAAGTAGGGAATTAGTCTAAAATTCTTAAGTTGGTACAAGAGGGTAAGTTTCCACCCCCCACCCCCCAAATACTGTTGACCCTTCGCTTGTCTGTCTCAGTTGGAGACTACCAGTCTGGGGAGGTTGCTGTGAAACAGACATGAGCAATAAAGTAGCTAATTGAATTCTTCCTGTGTGGATCTGGTTATTCATGCCAACTTTTTCTGTAAAGAACCACCCTCATATCAAAGAGAATAGCCCCATTTTGAGAAAAAAGATAAACAATTCTGATAGGTTGCTGCACACGATCTAGAACGTGGATACATATCCATGGCTATGCAGCAAGGCAGTATTAAGCTAAAGGAGGCAGTCATGCCAGGAAATACACCTGGTATGGCAACTACCATATTTTTTGGACTTAAAAATGCACTGGAGTATAAGATGCACCTTAGTTTTTGAGGAGGAAAACAAGAACAAATCTGATTGGTGGTTGGCTCGCCCTCCCGGAATACCCCCAATTAACTGTTCCCAGAGGTAAATTTTAGCAACAGGTACATTGCTTTTCTCCCTCTGCCTCTGAAACCTCCATTTCAGAGGCGTTTTTCTGAAGCTCCATTTCAGAGGTTTTTTTCAGCTTCTGAAACATCTGTTTGAGATGCTTGGTAGGGCTACATTCGGAGGATTTTCACCCTCTTTTTTGGGGGGGAAAGGTGAGTCTTATACTCTGAAAAATATGGTATATGCTGGATGTGAGATATATCATCACACAAGAGATATATCTAAGATTTCACTGGATCTTAGATATATCATCACATATCTTTTCTCAGTCTGGCATTCTCTGTATATTGTAGAGCACCAATTTTAGGGGACAGAACTTTTATCCGATAGACATGCTGTATGCCCTGATGTGCTTATTCCCATGATACTCAACCACCAATTATTTCATCTGTATGTCAGGCTTGATGTGTGGTACAAAATCATTTGAGCAACTTGACGTGATGGACATGGATCATATCTGTCAAATACTGGGAGAATATGGATAGGGGGAAAGTCAGGGAGGTGTTGTGGGTAACAATCCAGTATTCTTTTCTCAAACTTGTTGGAACCATTGCCGTTTTTAAATCATGGCTGTAGGAATGGAAAATGAATTCAGTGTGTTAATGGATTAATGCCTCTAAGAAGCAGGGCTTTTCTCAATGGGGCCTCAATGCTTTGGAATTTTTATCTCCCCCAAAAGGTTTGTGGAATTTCCCTTCTTCTGTATTTCAGTTATGTAAGACAGCTGGAATTTATTTTCAAAAGAAAGATGGTTTAGATCAGGGGTCCCCAGTCCCCAGTCTGGGGCCCACTATTGGACCTTAAGTCTTTTGGAACCAAGCCATGGAAGTGGAAGGCAAGCACAGAACCATCCCAATAGTCCACAAAGGTAGAAAATTTGGAGAACTCTAAATGATTTTTTAAAAAAAAATATTTTGTATGTTTAGTTGCTATTGTTTATTGTGGAGCAGGACTTCTGTGATATTAAAATTTCAGATTAAGATTTTTCTGCTGACTGTTGCTGAATGTTGATTAAATTAGATTTAAGTTAAAGATAATCAGAAGATGGGAAAAGGTTCTGTTGTCTATTGCATTCAAAATTTATCCACTGAACCACAATCTGTCACTTTTTGCCAGTAGACTTTTTCTTTTGCAAAGCTTTGCAGTATCATTAAACGAACTGCCTTTGATGTACAGAAATAACAAGAGATGTGCATCTTAAAATCCATTTAAATATCAAGAAAACAGGAAGACTTTTCATGGAATTGGGAGGTGGGCTGGCAAAAAAATATCTGTTATCTGTGCTGTATCATCATTCTTCAGATATGTAATGTGGAATGATATGTAATGTGGAATGATATGGCGATTATACATCACTTTGGGAGATTTGTGGATAATGATTATACAGATTTTTAATTACATAGAGATGTTTTATAAGTGGATGCCTCTGAATTTCCAATTTATCCCTCCAAATCTACAACAGTTACTGTAGCCCACATCTCCAAAAACCGTGTTTCAAGCTTTTATAGAAAATGTTTCTTCTATATAGGACTGAAGGATTTGCTTTATCTTCAGTTCCCTTCCAAGGTGCCCCCTTGATTATACTGACATACTGTATCCAATATAAAAATATTCCTATGAAGCGGGGGTGGGCTTCCCAAAGATTAGCAAGAGGTTATCTGCCAGGTTGCTGGGTGGGCATGGTCATGGTGGGCATGGCCTAATCAGCCCCCTGCACCATGGCACAGGGGGATGTTTTGCCCTCCCTGGGCTACAGATGCTTTCCTTGAACCTCTGCGAGGGTGAAAACTGCCTCCTCAAGCTCCTGAGGCCTTCTGGAGGCTGGAAACGGGCCCATTTCCAGTAGGCCCATTTTTCGACCTCCCCAAGCCTCCACACTCCCCCTGCACTTACCGACATCCAAAATAGGCCACATGGGGACTCCTGGGAAGGACGGGTGAGGTAGGCATAACCAGCCAGGGGTGGGATTTGGGAGTTCTCTGAACTGCACAGAATCTTAGCTAGAAATTATCTCCAACCTCTGCGAACCCCCAGCAGCCCACTCCTGCTATGAGGAATCCAATTTATATGTTATTAAATCTACCTTAGAGCCAAACCTCTGCCTCAAAGGAAAGACACAGAATAATTGGTACATGGAAAAGTCTAACAACTTGAAAAGGGAAATTTGAGAAGTTTCTTTTTAAAGAATATTCAATAATCCATATTGAAGCTCCCACATTCCAAACGAGGCACACAATGACTATTAGTTACTTGGGTTTCCTCTGGGTTGTTCATTTTTCCACTAAGTTGTAACAATGGAATGGAAGAATTCCCATTTTGACAGCGCCGGACTTACCCGGCAGGCAGGCTTTGCTGGAGGGACCGGGAGACACGGTCCCTCATGGCGGCCGCCATCTTGGATCCCGGGCGAAGTCTCGCGATGCGAGACTTCGCTCGGGAGATCGGGGCCTGATTGGCCAGGCCCCTGATTGGTCCGGGCGGGGCCTGCTTGCCCTATATAAGGGCGAGCAGGCCCGGGGCTCTTCCTTTTCGCCCGGACCAAGCTTCAGAGCAGACGTTCGTTCGTCTGCTCCGGCGGCCATTTTAGGTGGCGACCTCGTGCGAGGCGCCATTTTGTGGCCTTTTGGCAAGCGAAGAGCCTTTTTGTGACAGCGGAGCCAGCATCGGCTGGCCTCCGCTCCGGTTTGGAGCCTCATTGCCCTTGTGGGTGGGGGGTGGTGCTGCTTTCTGGGAGGCCCCGCGGGCTTGCGGTGTTTCCTGGGGGGTTCGAGGCCTGGGATAAAGGCCTAGTGTCGGGCCTTGTGGCCCGAGGGGAGGTGGGATTAGCCTCCTGTAGGGGTTTTCTGCGGAGGCCTGCGGCTCCAGGCAGGCCTTTGCCAACGCAGGGGCTTTTCTCTGCTGTACCCCATTTTGGTAAAAAATAGATTTAGTTTTTCTGTAATGGCCCCTAAGAAGCGGCCAGCTAAGACCCTCCCGGCCCAACCTGTGGTGCGGCCTAGGAGGGCTGCCAGGCCGTCTGCCCGGGCTCGGGCGGCGGCAGAGGGGCCCCCGGGGGGGATCCCAGTGGGGGGGGTGGTTGGGTTTACACCCACAGTCCCTCAACCCGCGGTGTCCCCTTCTCTCTCCTGGGCCAGGGTACTGGAGCGGCTCGACGAGTTGGAGAGGTGGCGGTCGGGGGCAGGCCCGGAGGGGCTTTCCTCGGCTGCCACCGCAGCATGGGGCGCAGACCCCGAAGAGGAGTCGGCCCCAGCAGGGCAAGTGACCCAAGAAGCGCAGATGGCGGGCACCGGACAGGCGGGCAGCATCGGTCAGACGGGCCACGCTGGACAGATGGCCCAGCCGGGGCAATGGCCATCCTTCCCGGGCCCATCCAGGATGGGCCCACCGTGGATGTCTTCTACCCCTTACGGGGCAGGTGAGGTTGCACCACATACAGGCACATCCCCGCTCCTGCCCATACAGGGTCCCGGGTTCATCCCGCCAGCTATGGGGGGTGGCAACAGTTTCATGGGGGCTGCTGCAGGCACCTGCGGTCAGGTTTGGTCCCCGCCGGCTCCGCCAGCGGGGGCTCTGGGGGTGCCTGTCCCGCCTGGGGCGGGGGTGGGGGGTTGGATTCCTCCTCCACCGGCCATTATGCCACCGGTCCCATTCATGTACCCGCCGGGGCTTGGGGTGCTGGGCTCGGGGGCCACCACTGTGTGGGACCCGTTCGCCAGCATCAAGCCTGGGGCCATCCCTTGTGGGTTGCCCGCCACACCTTTGGGGTACCATCTGCACCCCTCAGTTAAGGAGGCAATCTGGCGGGGGGAATACGTTGATTTGTTCTCCCTCCTGAACAGGGAAGTCCCTAAACAAGATAAGGAGATTGTCCCTGGGGAGAAAGTGAAAAAGACAAAGGTCACGAAATGCTTCAGCTCGTGGCTGTATGCATTTCTGACCTTTGCGTCGGTGGTCATTCAGAGGCAGCCGGAGAGGGCCGCTGCCTTGTTGAAGTACATCGACCTGATAGCGAGGGCCCATTTCGAGTATGGGGGGGACCATATGGAGGCACTATGACAAGGGCTTCCGTATGCGCATTGCTCATGAACCCTACTTGCCTTGGAATATGGTGGTTCCGGACCTGTGGTTCCAGGCCACTCATATGTCGGGGAAGGAGGGCTGTGATAGGACCGATAGCGGTCATTTTATGGAAGAGGAGCCTGCGACGCCCGCGCCGGCAAAGGCAGTGGCGGGTGCCGTTAGTAAGGGTGTCTCTTTAATTTGTCACGAGTTTGCTGCAAAGGGGGCGTGTTTTCGCCCCACTTGTAGGTTTCGTCACGCCTGCGGAGGGTGTGGGGGAAACCATTCCGCAGCCGTGTGCCCCCGCCCCAAGAAGGGGAGTGAAAAGAAGGGCTCGGGTCCCCCAAAGCCTCCCCCACCTGCTGGGGGAAAAGGGGCCCAGCCCAATTAATTTAGGGGTGCTTGAGGGTTGGTTGGGCGACTACCACCCTCGCTCGAGAGCGGCCGCTCTCTTGCTGGGTTTTGTAGAGGGATTTAGGATCCCTTATCAGGGTGTTAGGAAGGCCTTCATGTCTGACAACCTTAGGTCGGTTGTTGGTCATGAAGACATTGTTAGGGAGAAGATTGGGAAGGAGGTTGCCGAAGGCAGGGTCCTGGGGCCCTTTGCGGAGCCACCCTTCCCGAATCTTCGTGTGTCTCCCTTAGGTGTGGTCCCCAAAAAGGCGAGTGGTGAATTTAGGTTGATTCACCATTTGTCTTTTCCAAAAGGGGAGTCAGTGAATGATTTCATTCCTGACGAGTTGTGTTCGGTCCGGTATGCATCCTTTGATGCAGCCGTGACCATGGTTAGGAAGTGTGGGGTGGGAGCCCTTATGGGTAAATGCGACATTAAGTCGGCATTCCGGCTCCTCCCCATACACCCAGACGACTTTGAGCTGTTGGGCTTCCATTTCGAGGGGGGCTATTACGTGGACAGAGCTTTGCCCATGGGGTGCTCTGTCTCGTGCTCTCTTTTCGAGAGTTTTAGCACCTTCTTGGAGTGGGCGCTCAGGAGGCACAGTGGCCTGGGTACGGTCGTTCACTACCTTGATGATTTCCTTTTGGCGGGGCCTGCGCATTCGGAGCAATGTTTTGCTTTGATGCGGGACTTCGAAGCCCTTTGTGCTCACTTAGGGGTGCCTTTAGCCTCTGAGAAGACCGAAGGCCCCGCCACCAGGATTACCTTTCTGGGTATTGAATTGGACTCAGAGGAGCAATCTTCCAGATTGCCCCTTGAGAAGTTGGTAAAGATTAAGCGGAAGCTTGATGAGGTTCTGGGCTGCCGGAAGGTGACCCTACGGCAGCTTCAGGAACTGGCAGGCATTCTTAATTTTGCCTGTCGGGTAGTTGTTCCTGGAAGGGCTTTTTCCAGGAGGTTGTATGATGCGATGAAGGGGCTCCGTTTGCCCCATCATCGTACCCGCCTTTGCGCCGGGGTCAGGGCTGACCTCGGCGTGTGGCGGGATTTTTTGGACAGATTTAACGGGTTGTCTTTCTGGAGGCACGAGCTTCTTTTGGAAGCTGAGTTGCAGCTCTGCTCTGACGCCGCGGGGACTTGTGGTTTCGGGGGTAGTGTTAGGTGACCAGTGGTGCTGGTCGGCATGGCCTCCGGAATGGAGTGCCACCTCGTTGGTTAAGGACCTTACGTTCCTGGAGCTCTTCCCCTTGATAGTGGCCTTAGAGCTTTGGGGGGAGCAGTTTAGGGACAAGACTGTGCACTTTTGGTGTGACAACCTAGCGGTTGTCCATGTGGTGAATGCCCTGTCCTCAAAGAGCGACAGGGTCATGCGGCTTGTCCGCCATTTTGTGCACAGGTCCTTGTCTCTAAACGCATTGTTTTTGGCTAAGCATGTCCCCGGGTTAGATAACGGGGTTGCTGATGCCTTGTCCCGTGGTCAGTTGTCCAGGTTTCGGACCCTGGCCCCGTGGGCCCGAGAACTGCCAGAAGTGTTCCCCAGCCACCTCTGGAGTCTGGGAGGGATTCAGAGTGGTGGAGAAGCGAGGCATCCCGGGCGATCTCCTTGTCTGTAGCGCCCGGCACCCTCAGGGCATACCAGCGTGCAGGTAAGGAGTTTGGGGAGTTCAGGCAGGGCAGGGGTTACCAGCTTAGTTGGCCTGTCCCTGTAGAGCATTTGGCCGAGTTTTGCGTCCAACTTAGGCAGCGTGGCCTGTCAGTTAGGACGATCCGGTCCCGGTTAGCCGGCCTCGCCTTTCTGTCCAAGGCGGGGGGGTTTGCAGATCTTTCGGGTGACTTTCGCATCCGGAAGATGCTGGAGGGCTGGCTTAGGGAGCAAGCGGGGGCCCCAGGTGACACTCGTCAGCCCCTGACGGTGGAGCAGCTGTCATCAATCAACGTGGTTTTTGGCAGTCTGTGTTCCTCATTGTACGAGGCCCGTCTTTTCAGGGCAGCGGCTTGTGTCATGTTCTTTGGGGCCCTTCGGGTCAGCGAGGCCATGGCTTCGTCTCAGGCTGACACTTCGCTCCGGGCCTTCCAGTTCGCTGATCTGACCTTTAGGCAAGGGGGGGTGTCCCTTGTAGTGAGAAGGTCTAAAACGGATCAGCTGCACAGAGGGGTTGCCTTACAACTTAGTGCGGCCACCGACCAGTCGGTGTGTCCGGTGGCCGCCCTACGGCTTTATTGTGGTATGAGGGGGTCAGGTCAGGGGTACCTGTTTAGGCATTGTGACGGTACCCCTCTGACCCGTTTCCAATTCTGGGCTTTAGTATCTAGGGCGATGGCCCAGGTGGGCATGGATCCCGCCGGTTATGGAACGCATTCGTTCCGTATCGGCGCCGCCACTAGTGCGGCACTTTCTGGTTTCCCGGCCCATCGGATTCGGGAGATCGGCCGCTGGCGGTCAGCGGCATATTTGGGTTATGTTAGGCCCGCTGAGGATCCCAGGCAGGGCTTAGGCTAGGTAACCTCTCTGTGTCTGTGTCCTCTTGCAGGTCCCCAGGCTAACACGAAACCGACGGCGCTGCTGTGTGGCCACAGCATGATTTTCTGGGCCGGCCGCGCGGCAGCCAGGAGCGCCATCGGGACCCACCTGTCCCTGGGGCGGTGGGTCAACGTTACCTGGATGGGCCGGAGAGGTATGCGGTGGGAGGGTCTCCTACCGGCGTTGCTGGGCGGTCAGCATTGCGCTGCGCCCGGCAATATGGGGGGCGGCTCCTGGAGTCGCGCCCAAAGGGGTCTGAGTGGGCAGCGTCTTGTGGCCGCACCCAGGTGGCTGGTATTGCACTTAGGTGGCAATGACCTGTGCATGCTGGGAGGCCTGGCGCTGCTCATCCAGGCACGCGAGGACCTGCGAAGGCTTCGTGAGGTCTGGCCCACCACGCAAGTGGTGTGGTCAGACATATTACCTAGGATTGTGTGGAGGGATGCCTCTTCCCTTAGGGCCATTCACCGGGCTAGGAGACGGGTGAATAGGGCTATGGGGAAAACGGTTAGAGAAATGGGTGGAGTGGTAATACCTCATCCCCTTATATCAATAGATAAACCATGGCTCTACCGTAATGATGGCGTTCACCTGTCTGACCAGGGGAACGCCATCTTCTTACAGGACCTGCAGCGGTCTCTGCGTGAGCTGGCGCAGCTAGAGGGGGGAGTCGGGGGGCCAAGATAGAGATCTGACCCCCGCTCCTGTGGCAGGTTAGGGGCGGAAAATTGGGTGGTTTAGCAACCGCGCGTTCTCCCTTGGGCATCTTTGGGGATGATTGACAGGTTCTCTGCAAGCTCATGGAGGGAGTTTCTGCCTGAGCAGCTGGGGGGAACCTGTCTTTGGGTCCTGCACCTTTAATTCCCCGATTCGGGTTAGCCGGTGGGACCCCCCTCATGCACAGCATGGCAGAAAAGGTCACAGGTGACGGCCTGGCCCTCACCTGGACCTTGCATCGAGATACGCCCATGTGTTGCCCAGGAATGTTTACTGGCATAACGTCATTTCCGCCCCGGAAGTATTTGTTTGACCCTGCAGGTCCAGTTCCGGGTCATAGTTGTTTATGCTAATTTATGCAAAGTATTTGAATAAATTATGCAAATTTATGTTAATAAAAATGACCCAATTTTAAATCCAGCTCTGGTGTCCGTGTCGTTACTCCGTCTCTCCAGCAATGACAGCGCCGGACTTACCCGGCAGGCAGGCTTTGCTGGAGGGACCGGGAGACACGGTCCCTCATGGCGGCCGCCATCTTGGATCCCGGGCGAAGTCTCGCGATGCGAGACTTCGCTCGGGAGATCGGGGCCTGATTGGCCAGGCCCCTGATTGGTCCGGGCGGGGCCTGCTTGCCCTATATAAGGGCGAGCAGGCCCGGGGCTCTTCCTTTTCGCCCGGACCAAGCTTCAGAGCAGACACCCGCCCGCCCTCCACTATTTTGCAGTGTGCTTAGGGGTCGCCCTTAGGGGGCCGAATGGGAATTTTTTGCAGTTCTGCCTTTTAGCCGAGCTGTTTTTTCGCCCATTCCACACTGGGGTGATGGCTGTGCGGTTAGGGGGTGCTTGCATTAATTAGGTTAATTGGCTTACCTTTGGTCATTTGGGTAGGCAGGTTAGGGGCGGAAAATTGGGTGGTTTAGCAACCGCGCGTTCTCCCTTGGGCATCTTTGGGGATGATTGACAGGTTCTCTGCAAGCTCATGGAGGGAGTTTCTGCCTGAGCAGCTGGGGGGAACCTGTCTTTGGGTCCTGCACCTTTAATTCCCCGATTCGGGTTAGCCGGTGGGACCCCCCTCATGCACAGCATGGCAGAAAAGGTCACAGGTGACGGCCTGGCCCTCACCTGGACCTTGCATCGAGATACGCCCATGTGTTGCCCAGGAATGTTTACTGGCATAACGTCATTTCCGCCCCGGAAGTATTTGTTTGACCCTGCAGGTCCAGTTCCGGGTCATAGTTGTTTATGCTAATTTATGCAAAGTATTTGAATAAATTATGCAAATTTATGTTAATAAAAATGACCCAATTTTAAATCCAGCTCTGGTGTCCGTGTCGTTACTCCGTCTCTCCAGCAATAAATGTTTACAACTATATGCTGAGCTGGCAAGAATAAATTATTGCTCTAAAAGCTGAGTCAGGATTGAAGATGCATGACCAGGATTAGAAGAAAGTATTTGTTTGTTTGTTTGTTTGTTTGTTTGTTTTTTTACTTACTTACTTACTTAATCAATTTCTATGCCGCCCTTCTCATGAGACTCATTTGCTTGAGTGGAGAAAATAGAGAACTGATTTTAGTCTGCCTTCTTCAGGCAATCTATCCCTTACTTAAGCTGATGGATAGGGGATTTAAAACAAATTCCACTTTCATCAGAGAGAAACCAAGTATGCTGTCTTTCCCCTTTTTTTCCCATATAGTTCCTCCTATTCAGCCAGAACATGATGACATCATTCCATATTCAATTATAAATAGTAGCTACATCTGAGCTGCTGAATTATGGTCCATATCATTAAATTTGGACCGTGTGCTACTCAGCTGTCTACAGCAAATGTTGTGTTCTAAAGGAGAAATATACACCTAGAAGAGAAGAAAATACACTACAACACCAGGTAGGAAATGGCTATATTCCTATGCAGAGAAACTTTTAATGTATGAAAATATAATCATGTCTTCAGAAATAAAAACTTCATAACAGTGCAACAAATCAAACCTCCCCTAGACACACTTTATTACTAAGTCAAGTCCATATTTCCCAAATTTCTTTAAAGTCAGCGCCCACCTATGTGTATCCGACCAGCCTCAGTGTGTTAGGGAAGGTCTTCCTCATCCCCATGCATTTCTCCTGGTCAATGAAAAGTGTATTGGCTTTGATAGCAAGCTCATGTTCCAGAGTGGCTTTGGTGTGAAGCAGTGTCTGGAGAATATCTTCAGCATCTCTCAGCCTCTGTTGCAGTCCCTGGATTGTATCATCAATTTCATATACTTCATTCACAAGGCTAAGGGGGAAGAAAGCAGGGAAGGGTATAAATACATTATTTTCATGCTTTAGCCTTTTCACCTCCTTTTCTTGTCAAAACTTTACACAAAAGGCTAGTTTATTTGTAGTTTAGAAAAAATAAAATAAAATAAAGTAAAATAAAGTAAAGTAAAATAAAGTAAAATAAAGTAAAAAAATAAAATAAAATAAAATAAATAATAAAATAAAATAAAATAAAATAAAATAAAATAAAATAAAATAAAATAAAATAAAATAAAATAAAATAAAATAAAATAAAATAAAATAAAATAAAATAAAATAAAATAAAATAAAAAAATAAAATAAAATAAAATAAAATAAAATAAAATAAAATAAAATAAAATAAAATAAAATAAAATAAAATAAAATAAAATAAAATAAAATAAAATAAAATAAAATAAAATATGAGGTGCATTGGAAATAGAAGCATGCTTTTGGCAGTCACATACCAAATGATGTACTCTGTTTAAAAGAATATTAACGGAAGTTATATTTCAAAGAATTTCAAAAATACAGAGCATTAAATTTCAAAAAGTTTGCAATAGGTGACATCTTCCCAAGGGGTTCACTTCCTCTATTGTGTAAGTTAAAGAAAGCTGCATACAGAAATCTCCATGTTAGGGAAAGCTGCAAACTTTTACAAAAAATATGTTTTTGAAAAAATGCTTTTAAAAGCCTTTATCATTGTTGTTATTAAATACAAAGTATTTGTATTTCTATGTTATTCATTGTGTAAACAGCTATCCCATAAATCCTGCAAAACCCAATAACGTTTTTGCTCAGCAAGCTAGCTTTTCACAAGCAAGCTTCCCCAATAAACTGACCATTTATTGCACTCGACTGCATAAGAGTTATTCTTCTTCCACCCACCCCCATGAAACCAATGAAACAAAATTGTCTATGAAACAATTCTCAGCATCAGTGTGACAAGGCAGCACTACGTTGAGGGAAAATGAAAAAAGAATGGAAAATTGTGGTTTCCTGTTCTCACATGTCATTTTTCCCCTCTTTCATGTCAATTCAAGTGACTGGGCAAAATGAACTCTTCACTATGAATATTTGAATGATGAAGAAAAAGCAGAACAGATTCTTTCAAAAGGCACTCTAAGGTGAAACTAGATTTCAAGCTAGTGAACCAAACTGAAAAAGGAAACTAGAATCTCCATGAAATGTTAAATAAGCAGTGTGCTTAGTCCTGTTTCCTGTTGTCCATTCAGAGGAAGTGTGCAAGAAGAAGGACTTTCTTTACCATCTCTCTTGAAAAGAGCCAATTGGTCTATAACTGATTGATAGTTTATTCACAAATTCTATGCAGTCAGAAATGCAGAGTAAACTACAGTATTAGGTTTTGAATTTTGAAGAACAATTAAGAGTCAGACTAAGTCAATTATACTTAGATATTATGGATACTAGTAGCTCATTAATCGTGACCAAGATCAAACTCTAGGCATATCTCTATTTTGGTTCAGAGTTTGTATCTGGTTCATGTTGTACAAAGTTTAATTGTGAAATAAGAAAATTAGCTCTTAAATAGAAAATCAAACTATCACTGACTGCTAATTGAATGAACTGAATTAGTGTTGTACATGAATCTGAAAGGCTAACTATATGTGCAAATCAGAAAAAGATATTAAAAACAGACATGGAAAGGGCTAAGCCAAGGGTAGGCAAAGTTGGTTCTTCTATGACTTGTGGAATTCAACTCCCAGACTTCCTGAGCTAGCATGATTGACTTAGGAATTCTGGGAGTTGAAGTCCACAAATCATAGAAGAGCCAACTTTGCCTACCCCCTGGCTGAGCAATGCTATCCCAACTCCTCTTTATTCAGTTTCCTAGGTCAAATGTCCCCAACCCCCAGTCCAAAGACCAGCATCGGTCTGCAGCATGCCAGCATCTGGGCCATGCAAACAAGCAAAGCCTCATTCATGAGATGCAGACAGCATACAAAACCATACCCCCATTGGTACTCAGAAAAAGCTTTATCTACAGAACTGTTCCTTGGTGTCCAAAAGGTTGGGGGGGGGCTGTTCTAGGTGGTTACAAGGGATGAAAGGAAAGTTCTCATAGGTTCCAGGTCAAGCCAGTCATCTGAGTCCTCCCCACATCTTCCTCATTGCAGTGTTAGATCTCAGAGTGGCTACAGTCAAGGGAGGAAACTTTTAGGATGTCTAAATTGCTGTCAGGGAAGAAAGGCAGTTTTGATGTTTATGGGTTTATGGCTATGAGCTATCAATCCAACCAGCAACAAAATGACAGCAAAGATCTAAATTAATAATAATAATAATAATAATAATAATAATAATAATAATAATAATAATTTATTAGATTTGTATGCCAATTAGGTATAGAAATTAAGGCATCAGGATAGAAATCTGGAGAGTCTGAAGAGTCCCACCTTGAGCACAAAGCCAACTGGATGGCCATGAGCCAGCTTCTGTCACTGTATCCTTACAGGAAGACAATGGAAACTTACTTCCAAAATCTTGCCAATACAGATGTATGGGACTACAGTTGCCATAATTTATACTTAGTACTTATTCTCAGTACTAAGTGTAAATTATGGCAACTGTAGTCCCATACATCTGTATTGGCAAGATTTTGGAAGTAAGTTTCCATTGTCTTCCTGTATGCATTTAATATTACAGATGCCAGGAAACCAGCAATCCAGAAGATATGTGGCTGATTCTGGTAGGTCCTGGAGATACCTTAAAATTATACTGATCTGAAGCCACAATGGAGCATGGGACCCTATATTTCAGAGGATTCTGGATTTTTTTACAAGGACATTCCTCCAGAAAGTTATGCTCCAGAACAAAGAAAAAAATGTATTCAACCCCCTCTTGCCCTAAGAATGTATTGTTCTGTGGTTGATTAGTGTGCTTCATCAAAATGTGTCCATCTCTATGTCTCTAAGTATGCAAGCTTGTGTATGATTGTGTATCCTTTCCTTTTTCTTTCCTTTCTTCTCCTTTCCTTTCTTTGCATTTCCTTCCCTTCCCTTTCTCCTTCCCTTTTTCCTTTCCTTTCCTTTTTTTCCTTTCCCTTTCCTTCTGTCCCCCATCCCCTCACTCCCTCTCTCCCTTCCTCCTTTTTTCCCTATAGACAACAAGGGTAGAGGATCTTGATTTCCCTTACCGTAACTGGGCATAGTCTCGACAAAGTTCTACATTAGGTCGACGTGTACGCTCATCCAGGCGAGTCTGGGCAACTTTCAAAGGAGGTCCTTTTTCTCGAATAGCCTTCCGAATTGCTTCTATTATCATCTCTGTATCAAAGATTTCTTGAAGAGTCTACAATTTGGAACAATAGGGGAAGGGTTAGAAAATCATTGATATCTGTCCTTAATAAGGACCTTATTGGTTCCCCAACCCCAACTGCATCTCAGTTCTGTAAAACAACATAAATCCAGCTATTGACTACTGCATTACATCAATTCATCCTTATCTTTTTTTTGTCACCAGGTTAAAGCTAAAAAAACCCAAGGAAATGATTGAATACATAGAATCCCTAATTCTTTCTGGCAAAATTAGATAGTCAGGCTTTTAGCTATGCATCTGTGGGTCCAGGAATAATTTCAAGGAGAATCTAATATTTCATAGGGGCTACCCCAACAAAAAGCTTTCATCGTGGTTCTTCTACAGTGAATGGGGAGAGAGTAGCCATTACAAGTAGGGGAAAGATATATTCCATTATGCTGCTCTCTGAAGTTACTACTGTTAGACTAGATCCAAGTTTGAACAACCATAATTTTGATGAGAGATTTTTGTATTTATAAAAGGGGCCTGGAGAATGAGGGAAAAAAGAACCCTTGTCCTTTGCCTCTCAGAAATCACAAAAGAGAGGGGATTAACAGTGTGTTAAACATGCAAAAATGCCCTCACAATTGCAAAGAACAGTTGCACTAGGGAAACATGTGGCCTGTGGAAATTGTTGACAATCCAGTAAGTCTCCAGGGAGATTCTAGTTTACTCTCTATCATCTTGTGAGAAAGAGGGAAGATTCTTTAGGGCATAGGCTAACTCAAATCTCTAGTGACTTCCTACCCCCCACCCCCACTATGCCCTAATAAATGTGGGAAAAAGAATGCCATTCCAGATTGTTCACTCAGAAATCGACAATCAGCCCCATTAGCTGTAGCACCCCCTCTTTGCAAACCACCTCTGCAGGGAGCTGCCAGTGGTGATTGAAGTGTTAACTTATCATTGTAAACTTTAATGAAATTATATTTTAGAAAGGGAAGGCTGTTTAGGAAAGGCACGGTGCACCTCTGAAATTCTGAAACGTGAAAATTACTGAGAATGTGGCAAGTAATGATCAGGTAGTTCTTGATGTGTGAGCTCAATTGAGTCCCAAATTTCTATTGCTAAGCAAGGCAGATATTAAGTGAGTCGTGCTTCATTTTTGCCACAGTTGTTAAGTGAATCACTCCATTTGTTAAGTGAATCATATGGTCATTAAAAGCATTTGGCTCCCTCCCAACTGATTTTGGGAAATCGATCTCACCTGATGAGGTTGAAGATTCATTCTCTGAGCTTGTGGGTTGGTTTCTTTATGCTTTGTTACCAGGCTAGGTAATATCTTCAGTAAAGTTTAAGGGATCCCCTAAAGTCCACTGAAGATGTTGCCTAGCCTGGTAACAAAACATTCAGAAACCAACCCACGGGCTTGGATAATGAACCTTCACCCTCATCCTATACCCAAGCTACAGATATTCTCCACTATTGCAGTTCTCACCTTAGCCAGATAGGTCTGAATCTTATTTTTGGCATCAGCAGTTTCAGAGATGCGGTTGGTAAAGGCAACATTAGCTCGGTTGAATTGGTTCCACATCTCATTGGCAGTCACCACAAGCAAAGTTTCAATATCATCCCTGAGCTTGGCAGAGGCAGACCGCTCACTCTGGGAGCGCAGAACGTTATCATCAGTAAATTTGGCCCAGGATTCTGGCACTGAAATCCTGGGAAAGTAGAAGAGACAAACAAGAGGATTGTAAATAGTATATGTGGCTCTTCCTTGAAACTAATTCTGGGTATAAAGGTGTAGCAGTTATGTTTGCAACGTTTGGGCTGTTTAACAATTCCATCTGTGGTGTTAGGACATCCCATTTTTAAACTATGTTCCTCCCAAGTGAGAAAGAAGGGGGAGGGGATGGAAGGAGAGGAGGAGGAGGAGAGATGTGATTGCAACAAATGTAAGTGTAACTGCAATCAGAAATGCTGGTGTTGTATTTAAGCCTGCCAAAATCTAGCCTCTTCCACAAACATTAATTTGTTCACCACTATATTGCTTGGAAGGGGGAGTATAATTTAGTAATCATCATTTTACACACTGTTTAGTATTCTGGATATTCTTAAATGAGCATGAAGAAGCATTTTATAGTGGATTTGTTCCATTTTATTGATTCAACATTCTGACTGGAGGGGATTTTGCAAGCACAATCTGATATTACAAATGGAATAGGTGGAGGGTTCTTTTGGTTCTGGTGTCTTTTTTTTTTGTATTTCCAGTATTTTGTAATTTAACTCCCACTAATTCAGCCAGCATTTTCACAGACTGTTTTAGTAGAAATCGTAAGAAAGGCACCAGCTTGTCTACCATTATAGCTTGTAAAAAGCCTTTGCAACAATCAGAGCAAAGGCAATAGCCTTTGTTACAGAGGCTGAAATTAGTCTTTGTTGAACCTAGTCCAGCTAGGTTGATTTAATATATTTCAGAGAAATCCACTTTTTTAGAAAGAGAAGTTGAAGTTCCATTTTTCCCTTTTTATTTATTTATATTTATTTATTCATTTGTCCAATACACAAATACATAGGAAGAAAAATAGACATGTAGTAATATATATAAGGGTAAAGTGAATTTAGAGGAGAGGATATATGAAAGAAAGAAAATATACATGATAAGTGAAAGAAAGGAAAGACAATTGGACAGGGGATGAAAGGCACACCAGTGCATTTATGTACGCCCCTTTCTTATGCACAGAGAAGAGCTACTCAATACAGGATAAAGCAGGAAGACATCATCCCCAGGTTGTCTTGGATTGATCAGTAGGTATTTTTCCTGATGGAGAGCAGGCACAGATGAAGGGCATGGAACAAGATGTTTTGTGCTGCTGCTGAGCAAAGAAAGCACAAGACTCTAGAATCTCTCTAGCTTTTCCAATAGGACCAGGCACACATTAGTCAAATGGGTAGGGCAATTGGCAGTGCTAAAGGAGAAGCCGGGTGATCAAATGGACCTAATGAGCTAGCCTGTCAGATGAGATCAAGTTTGAAAGTTAAAGTTCTCCAACCACATTGTGCTCCTAATGCACTTCCTACTGAATAGAGCCTCAAGTGAGTAACTAATGTCACCTCAGACACACTATTTGGCTCTGGAGAGACAAAGTAATACCATCAGATAAGAGGCATTAAATATGAAATCATCAAAGGATGAGCAATCACATGCAAATGAATTCTACATTTCTGAATAAATGATGTTTATGCTCCTTTGTATCCCTGAGGTTTGTCTAATCGGGGCTTTGTATTGTAAACGTAGATAGACAAGAGGCCCATCTATAAAAACACATTTCAACCTTATCCTCAGCTAAAACAGAACTGAATTCTATACATCTATTGAAGGAAATGTCAGTCAGGTTTCTGTAATAAACAAAAAGGGATGCACGCCATTGAACTGAAGGCTGTGTACAATGGTGTTTCCTCCTCATTTTGACAACAAACTTGTGAAATAGCTAAAAGAGACTGAATAACTCAAAGTCATCCATTGAGTGGCAAGTCTGAATTTCTGTGATTCATACCCAACATTTAACCATTGTCACTGGTTCCTTTAAAAATGAAAGTGGTAGTCTCCTTCAACACTTACGTAGCATCAAATCGCTCCACACCTCGAAAATAGCCGATGCCATCAGATGTGTTTCTGAGATGGTGACATTTGTCATCAATTCGGTGAGCTGATTGCTTGTCACTCAAATCTTTCTCCATCTCATGCTGTGCTGACCTATCAGCTCTGTAGGGAAATGAGAGTCAGAGAGTAAACTAGGATTATAACTTTTGCAAAGAAAATCATGACCCTCCTTAAACTCCTTTATCTCATAAGAGTGGCAAACTGAAGGGTTAAAACAAAACCATAATGTACACATGCACATGCACACACAGGCCTATGCACATCCACATGTACATAGTCTTGTTGTTAGTTGCAAAATCATTTCTGATCTATTGCGACCCCATGGACAACATTCCTCCAGGCCTTCCTGTTCTTTACAATCCTCTGGAGTCCATTTAAACTAAAAATCATTATATTCCAAAGGCTAGAAGTAAACAAAACCAAAGGACAGTGCTCATCCAAAACATGTGAGGACAACTGAGAACTTAATGGAAAGACCAACAGGGTCAAGGCTATCTGGATCACCAGGCGGTTGTTCCAGTGGTGGGTTGCTGCTGGTTTAACCAGTGGTGAAAATTTGTCCCCTCTTACCAAACTGGCAGTGATGGCAGGCTGTCCATGCCCCCGAACTGGTCCTCCAGTCATTGCTTCTGGAGAGCAACAGGCAAAGAACCCTGTGCGCATGCGCAAAGACGTCTATGCATGTGCAGAGGGTCATTTCCCTGACAAAATGTGCACTTCCATCACGATGTGAAGTGGTAGGGAAGGTAAGTGGAACCATCCCTGGCATGAATCCCAGTGACCGATAAGGTCCCACAGAGTTGGCCTTCTCCGGGTCCCGTCGACTAAACAGTGTCGTTTGGTGGGCCCCAGGGAAGAGCCTTCTCTGTGGAGGCCCCGGCCCTCTGGAATCAACTGCCCCGGAGATTAGAACTGCCCCCACCCTCCCTGTCTTTCGTAAACTACTCAAGATCACTTATACCGCCAGGCATGGGGGAGTTGAGACACCTTTCCCCCAGGCATTTTTTAAAATATATATTGTTTTATATATATATATTGTTTTATGTTTGGTATGAACGTGTTGTTTGCTTTTTAAATATGATAGGGTTTTATATGCTTTTTTAATATTAGATTTGTTCTACTATAATATTGTTTTTATTATTGTTGTGAGCCGCCCCGAGTCTTCGGAGAGGGGCAGCATACAAATCTAAATAATAATAATAATAATAATAATAATAATAATAATAATAATAATAATAATAATAATAAT
Organism: Erythrolamprus reginae; assembly: GCF_031021105.1. Lineage (NCBI taxonomy): Eukaryota > Metazoa > Chordata > Lepidosauria > Squamata > Dipsadidae > Erythrolamprus > Erythrolamprus reginae. Next base: position 142,995,454 of record NC_091951.1, on the reverse strand, counting down.
TATTATTATTATTATTATTATTATTATTATTATTATTATTATTATTATTATTATTACAGAGAAGGCATGACTCCTAGGTCCCATGAGATGGCACTGCCTAGGAATCCTAATATAAAGGAGCAGGCCCATCCTGTGGATTTTGCCTACCCCTCCGTATAGTGTTTCATAGATGACAATGAACACCTTGCATTTCGCTGGGAAGCTGAAATTCAGTGCAGCTCACAGAAGAGAAAGTTACAGGAGTATATTGTCAAATGTTCCAAACCACCTATGCTGCTGCACTCTGGATCAGTTGCAGTGTCTGAATGTTCGTCAAAGACAGTTTGAGATATAGGACATTAAAGTAATCCAACTCAAAACTAGCTAAGGTATGAATGACTGTGAATAGGGGGTACTGCTGCCTGGACCTAACAAAACTGGACAATTTTTGCCAGTTTCCCTTTTCAGTGGATACATGATGCAGGTATATTCTACTCTAAGAACTAGTTTTTATAATGCTGGATTTCTCTTGCACGAATTGCATATTTGTACTATGAGCTATGTGTTGTTATTTAGAAGCAAGTGTGGTTGTTGGTTGAGTGCTTTACTAGGATCTGCTCTCAATTCTCATCCTCATCACATACCTAACTTTCCCATTTTAGGGGAGATCTCAGTGCATTCTACTCATATCTAAGTGAACATTAGCATAAATTTCTGGGCAGTCAAGAACCCAATTTTATCAAAGATTCATATCATTCAGAGCCTTTTGCTTATAATTCTCATAAAAGCAAATCAGGCCCTCTTCAAGCGTTTTCTGTTCTTTGCTAACTTGGTGTGATTAGGAAAGTTGAAGGTGAGCCTTGTTCACATTGTCTTCTCCATTTTCAGGGAGCAGGTTGGTTGTCTGGATTGAAGGCAACTAAAAATGAATCTCTGAAAAACTGACTATTCAGAAAAACAGGTTTAGATTGAATCCACATGGGGCTCTCAATACTGATCCAAAATTGAAAAGGAGAATTTTATTCAGATATTTCCAAATGGTGAAAATAATTTCCATGGAGAAGAAGAGCATTTATAAATAGCCATGAGCCCTCAGTCTGATTAAAGTTCAAAAGGGATTGCCTTTCTTTTATCTTGACTTTATGACATCAACAAGGACTGAAAACAGATCAGCACTTGCTAATCTGTTAGGCATTGCTATTGGTCTTTGAGATTTAAAGTGTCTTTCAAAGACCTCCAACACTTACCTCTGTGTCTTTTACCAATATTATATTTTTAGAATCCAGTTTTATGACTCCCAGACATTTCTGATCTTGCTAGAGAAGGATGCCATTTGCATATAGGAAATGATTCTTACCCCTGAACTGTGTTATAGATAAAATTGATCAAGTGGTCACATCAGAATTTATTTCTAAGATCTCTTAAAGAAAGTTGAGATTAAATGTTTTCTTACGCAAGCTGGGCCATTGCCTTTTCCAAATGTCTTCTCATTCTCTCCTGGCATGAATGGATTACATCAACCTCCTAGTCAAGTTAGAAAAACAAAAACTCTGTCATATATTTCAGGGATTAGTAAAAATGTTCATTTGTCCTCTTTGCCATTTGTTCAAAGTGGACGATACATCTCCGAGACAGACTTTTTTTTCCAGACTCAGGGTAACCATTCCTAGGGGCTTGTAAATGACATACTTTGGATGTTACTTGGCGGAATTAAAATTTTAACCTTGTTTTGAGACCTTCTGTGAAGCATTGTGAGAATAATCTTAAAAGACAGGATGAAGAGTTTAATCCTAGACAATAGCTGGATAAACAAAATCTGAATCCAATGGAGGGATGGAGATGGAGAAAGCATCTCAAAAGAGATCCTTCCTACTTCTCCAGAAAGGAAAAAAGGAGAGAGAGGAGAGAGTTTCAGATTTGCAAGATTATGTTTTTGTAGTCTAAACTACAAGTTTAGACTACAAGTTTAGAATTCTCATCTACTCATGGTTTTGATGTCCTGTCTGAGCTACTTTGAAGGGCTGAGAGCTGGTTTGGTTTCTATAAGAGGCCAAGCAGGGGTGCAATGAAAAAACGTCCCCTACAGGTTCTTGGTGGGATAACCTGGGAAAGATACTGCAAAATCCAAATTCCCTCCCTACTCCTGGGGGAAGGATATTGCAAAATCTCTGCTCTAGAGGTGTCTCAGGCAGTAGTTGATGACATTAACAAACAGGTATTATGTTTTGGATGTTTTTTTAAAAAAAACAATGGATAATGTAATGGGCTGATTCAGATGTTCTTGACTCTGCATTTTAACTTAACTTATTATTTATTCAAATTCCCTCTATTTTAGCCAATTTTATTGTATTTTAACCAGTCACAGTTTTATGACGACCGATGTCCTTTTTCTCGCTTTGATATGGTCGATTGACTAATCAAATAAAGTTGATATTGAAAGTTGATATTGACTCTTGTGATTTTTTTAAAAATGAATGATATTTGAAAGAACACTGGCAAAATTCTACACAGATTACAACTCTTAATGAGTGACAAGAAGTCAGCATTTCATGGAGAAGTTTGCAACTTAGAGTCTGGGCTCAGTATTATCAAACAAGACCAGAACCAACGGAAACTTAGAAATGGAAGTTCAAATTCTATCAGTCCAACTTTAATAATTTTCAAAAATGGAAAGGTCAAGAGTGTGAGGAGCATCAAGATTTATAGACATTAGCTGACAGTTCATATAATAAGGAACCTTTGATAGTGGGGGAATGAAGCTGCTGAAGAAGTAAACACTTGAGAGAGGGAAGCACAAATAAGGAAAGGCCAAGAGGCAGGATGTACAAAGGAAGACTGAGCCAAGAAGCAAATCCAAGATAGCGATGTGACAAGTGAAATGTTTCCTGGGACATTTCCTGACTTCTATAACATCCAGAAACTATTGAAAGACCAGAAGAAATAATTTATTAAATAGTGTAAAGAATAGTAAGTATTCCAAGCACAGTATTTCTATGAATTTTTATCAAGGATTTATATTTAAATCAATTGCTTTCCTCTACTAATTATATACTGTACTTAAAACATCAACATCTTTTTACCTGTATTATTATTATTATTATTATTGTTGTTGTTGTTGTTGTTGTTGTTGTTATTATTATTATTATTATTATTATTATTATTATTATTATCATTTCTATATATGTATAATTACGCTGATACAAATATCCGTGAACTTATAATGAGATATGCTGTAAAGGATACAGACATCTTACAATTGTACTCACAAATTGATAATACACTGATCTGCTTCTGTGTTTTTAATATGTATATAATTCAATAAAAACTTATTTTTTTAAAAAAAACATCAACATGTGGTATCACAAAGCATCTCTTGCATTGTTTTCCTTTAATAAGTTGTTATTATTTTCATATACAGTGATCCCCCGGGTATTGCGTTCCCGATCATTGCGAAACGGCTATATGGCGATTTTTGAACCCGGAAGTAAAAACACCATCTGCACATGTGCGCCCTTTTTCCTATGGGCACGCATGCGTAGATGGCGCCGGGCAGATCAGCTGCTGGGCGGCTTTCCTGGGTCTTCCCCCTCTTGCTGGCGGGAGGGCGAGCGGCGGGCATCAGCGAGGAGTTTCCCCACCGCCCACGCAAACTCCTCGCTGCCGCTCGCCCGCCCTTCGCCCACCCACGCTGTTCATTCTCGCCGCTTCCCAGCTGAGTCCTGAAGCGAATTGGCTTCAGGACTCAGCTGGGAAGCGGTGCGAGCAAGGGGCGCGAGCGAACGGCTTCTCCACCGCCTGCCTGCCCGCGCGCCCGCCACTCGCCCGCCCACGCCGTTCATTCTCGCCACTTCCCAGCTGAGTCCTGAAGCGAAGCGGCGGGCGCACGGGCAGGCAGGCGGCGGAGAAGCCGTTCACTCGCGCCCCTCGCTCGCGCCGCTTCCCAGCTGAGTCCCCTTCCCAGGAACCCCAATCTTCAGCTCCTCGCTAGCGCTGCGGAAGTAAAAACACCATCTGCGCATGCGCAGATGGTGTTTTTACTTCCGCAGCGCTACTTCGTGAAAAACCGATCATTGCGGGGGGTCCTGGAACGGAACCCTCACAATGATCGGGGGATCACTGTACAGTGATCCCTTGAGTATCGCGAGGGTTACGTTCCAAGACCTCTCGCGATAATCGATTTTTCGCGATATAATGGTGCGGAAGTAAAAACACCATCTGCGCATGCGCGCCCTTTTTTCAATGGCCGCGCATGCGCAGATGGTGGAGCCGGGGAGCGACTAATATTAGATAAGTGCAACTAATACTGTATTAGATAAACATCTATCTAAATAAATAAAATACAGTAAACTTCTCACTGCTTGTCTGTTCGCCCGCCGCTCATTCGTCCGTTCGCCCACCTGCCCGCTGCTCGCCGCTCGTCCTTTCGCCCGCCCACTGCTCATTCGTCCGTTCGCCCACCCGCCACTCGCCGCTCATCCTTTCGCCCGCCCGCCGCTCGTTCGTCGCTTGTCCGTTCGCCCGCCCGCCGCTCGTTCGTCCGTTCACCCACCCGCCCGGCCGCCGTTTGCCGCTCGCCTGTCCGCCGTTTGCCGCTCGCCTGTTCACCCGCCTGCCCGGCCGTTTGCCGCTCGCCTGTCCGCCGTTTGCCACTCGCCTGTTCACCCGCCCGCCCGCCCGCCATTTGCCGCTCGAGAGCAAGAGGGGGAGACATAGAGAAAGAGAGAGAAGGAAAGAAAGAGATGAGAGAGGGAGGAAGAGAGTGTGAGAGAGAAAGAAGCAAGAGAGAGAAAGAGAGAGAGAAAGAAAGATGAGAAAGGAAGGAAGACAGTGAGAGAGAGGAAGAAAGAGAGAGAGAGAAGAGTGGAAGGAAGAGAGAGAGAAATGATAGAAAAAAGGGGAGAAAAAAAGAGAAATGAGAAAATGATTGAAGCAGAGAATGACAGGAAAGAAAGAGAAAGAGACAGAGAAGTGACTCTTGGTGATGACGTATGACGTCATCGGGTGGGAAAAACCGTGGTATAGCAAAAAAACCATGGAGTATTTTTTAATTAATATTTTCTGAAAAATCGTGGTGTAGCGTTTCGCGAAGATCGAGATCGCGAAAATCGAGGGATCACTGTATATATTTACTTACTTACTTTCATAATTGCCCAAGCCCACACACTATATTTGAATCAATCCTAATTGTGAATTGATCTGAAGATAACTCCGAGTAGCTAAGAAAGGAATGATGGGAGTAATCTCATGTGCTGCAATACAGTTCACACAACTGCCGGACAGTACAGGACAGGTGAGATTTGTGTCCTAAAGCAGGAGTCTCCAACTTTGGTCACTTTAAGACTTGCGGATTTCAACTCCCAGAATTCCTCAAGTCTTAAAGTGGCCAAGATTGGAGACCCCTGGCCTAAAATATCTGAAGACAGGAAATTTGTGTAAAGTTACACTCCAAATGAATAAAATATAATTCAGGCTTAAACTCTGAAAAAGAAGCACACAATGATGCATTTGGATGATTCACTCTCTCTCTGCGTGATCTACCTCACAGGGTTGTTGTTATGGGGAAAATACGAGGTGGAAAGTAGGTTACTTATCTTGAATTATTTTAAAAAATAATAAGGCAGGTTACAAACAAACATTTTTCCCCCTTTTTTAGGTCTTAAATGAGCTTACTGTCATCAATTCTTTTTCCACCTCATCATGAACAAGATCAATGCCCATTCTCTTCTCTCGGTGAAGGAGGCATTCCTGGGCTACCTAACAAGGAGGGGGGGGGGAAACGTTATTGTGTATCTCGATGTTGAAATATTTTAAAATATATATATAGAAACATAGAAACATAGAAGTCTGACGGCAGAAAAAGACCTCATGGTCCATCTAGTCTGCCCTTATACTATTTTCTGTATTTTATCTTAGGATGGATATATGTTTATCCCAGGCATGTTTAAATTCAGTTACTGTGGATTTATCTACCACATCTGCTGGAAGTTTGTTCCAAGGATCTACTACTCTTTCAGTAAAATAATATTTTCTCATGTTGCTTTTGATCTTTCCCCCAACTAACTTCAGATTGTGTCCCCTTGTTCTTGTGTTCACTTTCCTATTAAAAACACTTCCCTCCTGGACCTTATTTAACCCTTTAATATATTTAAATGTTTCGATCATGTCCCCCCTTTTCCTTCTGTCCTATATATATTTTTAAAAAAATCTGTGTCAGGATTGTAAAGTATGTTGCATGTTGAAAAAGGTATTCTGCTGTGACACTTATATGTCCTTTCAGTGACAGGTAGGACCTTCCTATCTGTCTAATGCAGGGGTGTCAAACTTGATTTCATTGAGCGCCACATCGGGATTGTGTTTGACCTCAGGAAGCTGGAGTGGGTGTGGCCAGGATGGGATGGCCAGTGTGATGTCATTGCAACAGGGGCACCTGTGGTGGTCCAAGTGGTTTGCCAGCAAAAAAGGGCTCCTGGGCTCCATTTTTGGTTGCAACGACCTCCTGCAATTCTCTGCCAGTGAAAATGTGTAGCCCTCCCAAGCTCTGCAAGAGGCACTGCAGGCTGGTCCTTTGCTGTTTCCAGTAGGCTCTGTGGGCCAAATCTAAGCACCCTGTGGACCATATCCGGACCGGGATCCTTGAGTTTGACACCCCTGGTCGAATGTATTTTTTCCAAGTTCTTTCTTTTAAAACTTAAAATTTTTAATTGACCATTTCACATAAAATCATTAAAACTAAAAGTGAACATTGACTTAGGTTTGTTCAAACAAACAATAGGAGTGGGGGGGGGAATTGAAATATATTTTAATTTGTTCACTTATTTTTATATTTAATATTTAATGCATACATATATATACAGTACAGAAAAAATAGAGGGAGGGAGAGAGGAAGGGAGAGAGGAAGAAAGGAGGGGTCACTCCACACAAGGTTGATGATGGAACAACTTAGTAAACATGGAATGTATGATGTAGGGAGAAAATGAACGGGATAAAAATAAAAATAGAGAAGGGAGGAATAATGATCTGGAGATAATTACTTCTGCATTGCAGGTTTTGGTTTATATTCACCTGCTTATCAAATGCAGAGGAAAAATAGTTGCTTTAAAATGAGAAATAGCTTAACCTACCATTTGCTTAACCTAATAACTCTAGTTACTGTTTATGGAGTGGTATAACATTGTTCAGGGGTGAAATGCTCTCAGTTCGCTCATGCCTGTTGGTCATCGGAGTGCCAGTCGTGAAGACAGCACGAGAATTCACCCACCTGCCTGGACACCGCCATTTGGGTTCTTTTACTCTCTGCACATGTGCAAAGCATTCTGTACATGTGCAAAGGGTAAAATTTAGAAATTTTAAAATTTAAAGTTTCTACAAATTTGAAAATATAATTTAGATTATATTTTTAAGTTTAGATTTATCATTCATTGTATTTTTCTTTCTTTTTTAAAATTATTTATTATTTAAGCCTTTTTCTATTTACCCTGCTATTTACCCTGAATCTATGGAGAAGGGCGGCATAGAAATCTAATTAATAAAATAAAATAAATAAAAATAAAAATAAATAGTGGCATCCAGATGGGTGGGCAGAGCCTCATGCTGCCTTTGCGACTGGCTCTCCAACGTCTGACAGGCATGTGCAAAATAGGAGCATTTTACCCCTGACATCATTGCTTTCTAATGGCAAAATGCATGAAGATTTATCTGCATTCAGCAGTTTATTGATCTGCTAAAATAAAAGAAAAAATCATCAATATTGATTTCCCGCCCTCAAATTGAAGTAAAAAATGAGTAAAAACACCATTGATTTGATTCCTCCTGGATTGTTAGTATGAACAAAACTAAAAGAAAATTATTCCAGAGATACATAAAATATCTGGACGGTTGCCAAGTAATCTAAAATAATTTTACTGGAACTTAAGAGAGCATTTAAACAGCTGAACCACAGCAGGTAACGTCACTGAAATATCAAATGTGTTATCAATGGAATTGATCGGTTTACCTGAAGGGGCCCTTCAGTTTCCATCAATCCTCTTTCCAGACGCTTCTTCATATCTGTAAGAGCATTTGTCTCTCCAATCATTCCATCTATTTCGTGGTTGAGCTCTGATTTCCAAAATACAATATCATTGACTCGCTCTCCTATATTTTTGGTTGTTTCTGTTTGAGTTTTCCTTGTTTGTTGATCCCTATCCTGGATCATCCGGGTAGTATCGACTCTCATGTTCTCAGCGTTATGCCGTGATGATTCTGAATCCTTGTAGTTGGTCAGATTTGATCTGTACCAATCATCAGGAGAGTACCTATTAAAGAGTGCTGTTCTGTTGGACACAAAGGGGAGCATGTTGCTTGGGGTGACCCCCTGAGAACTCTTGGAAAATGGTGCTAAAGTCGGAGTGATAGCAGCAACTTTATAGTAGGTGCTAGGTCTCCAAGGAAGGCTCAGGCTGTGGGTTAAAGAATAATGAGGGAATCGATTCTTATAACTTGATGCCATGGTGCTGATAGCTGGCAGAAAATTTGATGGTGTTGGTCTTGGATGGGCATATGTGGCCGTCAAGGTAGAGCCTACGAGCTCCATTTTGACAACAATCTATCCAGTGACGTATCCTGCACCAATAAAAGAAAGCATAGAAATGCATGCAAGAAAGTCCCACTTAAACAATAAATATAATAAACTCAAAACCTAGTTAGCAAAGGCAACTCACCACATGCAATTGATCCTTGAATATCATGAAAAGTTTAAGCAATGATTTGCTCCTTAAAAGTATTATTGTTAAGCTTAAATTTTTGTTGCAGACAAATCTAAATATCAATCATTAAGATATATAGCATTTTATATAATAAATAAGAAATGCTGTACTTCAGATCTCTCACATTCTTACAATATTGGCCCACTAATAAAGTAGCAGATACGATAGTAGTAGACTGATACAACAACAACAAAACCCACCTCCAAACTAACTTTCTCTATAGGAATATCCCATACATTATGATTCTCTTTTATTATTATTATTATTATTATTATTATTATTATTATTATTATTATTAATTGGATTTGTATGCTGCCCCTCTCCGTGGATTTGGGGCGGCTCACAACAAACATAGAATACATAGTAAAACAATTTGATCCAATTAATTATGATTAAAAGACTTAAAAAGATCCTAGAAACTTAAAAACATTCAATTTATCATTCACTCAATAAGTCACTCTAAACACGCTCGTTGGTCAGGGGGAGAGATCTAATGGCTCCAGGCCTGGCGGCAAAGATGAGTTTTCAAACATTTTTCGAAAGCCAGGAGGGTGGGGGCAGTGCGAATCTCTGGGGGTAGCTGGTTCCAGAGGCTTGGGGCCCCTACAGAGAAGGCTCTTCCCCTAGGCCCCGCCAGCCGGCATTGTCTGACTGATGGGATCCTGAGAAGACCCACTCTAATGTCTCATCACATTTGCTGTTCTTTCAGATGAGTCATTGAAAAGTCCAACTCCATATAAATCCTTACGGTGGCCATAACCCTGTGCCAATTTCATACCAAACCTTCATTTTTAGACAAATTCAGAATTTTTATGAAAAAAAATGTTTTAATAGATGTGTGATTATGGGATATGAAGAAATGAGCCATAGTTCCAGACTCATTGCCAGTTTTATATCTACTATTTTAGTGTTTCTAAGAAGAAATGGATTGAATATTAAATTTAAATGTGAGACATTCAAGTTCAAATCCAGGGTTTAACTTTGAAATTTACTAAGCAGTAATCTAACTCTTTTATAAATTTATTGCACTCCTAATGAGCTGTCAGACAAATAAATAGAGAATCACTCAATAAGAAATAATAATAATAATAATAATAATAATAATAATAATAATAATTATTATTATTATTATTATTATTATTATTATTATTATTATTATTATTATTATTATTATTATTATTATTATTATTATATTTGTATGCCGCCCCTCTCCATAGACATAATATGGGAGCATAATATATTCAATCGCATGATTGAGTAGGGTAGGTAAAGCAAATATTTTATTTCATCTTGTGATTGAATATGTGAATGTCAGTGGCATGTTGCCAATAATCTTAAGGAAAAAGATCAACCAAGGTCAGTCCTTTAACAGTGTCTTTTTAGAATCAGAGTAGTAACACATTTGAAATAGTATTGAAAGCTTATCTTGGAAACAACAAAATCATAAAGAAAATTGTTGGTTCAAATAACCACAAGCTAAGTCAGTCCATTGTCCTTTTCAATTAGGCTTCTTGTTTACTAGAAACCTAATATTCCTGCCCATCTAATGTAAATACCTGGCCGGTACGTAATGCACAGTTCAATAACAAACAGAGAAGATTCTCCTGAGCTGAGGAAACTTTACTGTGGCTGCAAAAACAGAAGTGAAGCAAAACCAAACTTTTTGATTAAGGCTAGGCACCCAATAAAGATAGCAGCTAAAAGTGGGCATCACATGCTATCAGAAGCCTCATGAGGCTTGTTAACCCTCTTATGTTCCATGTTAGGTTTTCTTTACTGCCATTCTAACACACATTTGCTTTTATTGCGATAGCATTACAAAAAGTGTGGACACTGTGGACATGATTTTTGCAGCCCGACAGCTCCAAGAGAAATGTCTAGAGCAGAATCTCACTGAGGCTTTTGACACTGTCAGTCATGAAGGCCTATGGCACATCATGTCAAAATTTGGGTGCACTGATAAATTCACTATGATGGAACATCAATTTCATGATGGTATGATGACTCGTGTGCTGGACAATGGAGAAGTTTCAGAGGCCTTTTCCATCACAAACGGTGTCAAGCAAAGGTGTGTATTGGCACAGATCTTGTTCAGCATAATGTTTTCAGCCATGCTGTCAGATGCCTTCCAGAACAGCTTCTTGGGAGTTATCCTGAGATACAAGACCGATGGGATACTGTTCAACCTGCGATGACTCCAGGTTGTCACCAAGATAAAGACTGTGCTATGTGACCTCCTCTTTGTTGACGACTGTGCCTTGAATGCTGGATCAGAGCATGAAATGCAAGCCAATACGGATAATTTTGCAGCAGCATGCAACAACTTTGGTCTTCTTATCAACATAAAGAAGACTGAAGTGATGCATCAGCCAGCTCCGAAAGCCAAATACCAAAAGCCCACCATCACAGTAAAGGGACAAAAGCTACAAGCAGTGGATCAATTTACATACTTGGCAGCACCCTCTCTTGTGCAGTGACAATTGACATTAAGGTCAATTGCAGAATTGCCAAGGCAAGCTCTGAAATGTGTGGAACCGAGGTGGAATAAGCCTTTCTACAAAGCTCAAAGTCAACCGAGCCGTAGTGCTAACTATCCTGTTGTATGCTAGTGAGACTTGGACTGTATACAGGAGACATGCTAGGCATTTGAACCAATAGAATTCTGAGGATCCAGTCGCAGGATAAGGTGCCTGACACTGAGGTCCTCTCCAAAGCAGGTCTGCCTTCAATTCCCACTCTGCTGATGAAAGCCCAGACACATTGGGCAGGCCACGTTGCTAGGATGCCAGACCATTGCATTTCTAAACAGCTCCTCTATGGTGAGCTGTCTAAAGGAAAGTGATCACATAGGGGACAAAGGCAGCGATACAAAGACACGTTGAAAGCCTTCTTCAAGTCCCTTGATATCAATACCACCTCCTGGGAAACCCTAGCACAAGATCGACCAGCATGGTGAATGCTGATCCACCAAGGCTGCCAGACATCGGAGGCCAGAAGAACATTCATACTAGAAGAAAAACGAGCACTCTGCAAAGCCAGAGCTGCAATTGCTGTGACAATGGTGCCCACACATATCTGCCCAACATGTGGCAAAACATTTTGTGCCTGTATAGGCCTTACCAGTCACCTGCAGTCACATCACGTACAGCCCACAACCCATTCGATTTCAAGGTCATCTTTGAACATGATGGACGAACATCATCATTACAGTAATTTATATTAATGTCTTTGAAATATAATGCCTTTGAAATATAATGCCTCCTTTTTAACAATACCAAAATTAACCACTTTCCCATTGAAGTCAATGGGTGCCTGTGTATTTATCCTCTAGAATCAAGAAATTAAGATTGGGAGTGTTGCTTGTTTTTTAACAAACACTAGCAAGAAATATGGCGTTTAAGGGGTGACACTGTGTTTAAGGGGTGACTTGATCGAAGTGTATAAAATCATGCATGGGATAGAAAAGATGGATAGAGAAAAATAATTTTCTCTATCACATAATACTAGGACAAGGGGGCACTCCATAAAGCTCATAGGTAAGAAAGTGAAGACAAATAAAGGGAAATATTTCTTCACCCAGAGTGTCGTTGGTTTATGGAATTCACTTCCAGAAGAGGTCATGACAGCTGTCAGCCTTGATAGCTTCAAGGCAGGATTAGACAGATTCATGAATGCCAAGCATATCGGTGGTTATTGAAACGGATGCCAATGTGCCACCTCTATGTCAGTTGAGCCAGGCAGGATTCCCTTGAGTACCAGTTGTTGGGGGTCAGGGGAAAGGGGGGGGCTCTTGTCTTTTCTTTCTGCTCAAGATCCGCAAGGACAATTAGTGGGCCACTGTGTGACACAGAATGCTGGAGTTGATGGGCTTTGGCTGATTCAGCATGGCTATTATGTTCTTATCATGCATCTCCAGCAGGATTTCTTTGTGTGTGGGGGGGGGGAGGAGTGTGAGAGAGGGGGAATGAATTTTCCCTCTCTCTCAACAACTCTGGTCAGATTTGTTTGTTTCCCATAGCCTGATTAAACCAACATCCTGAAAAGCAGGTGCTTGGCAGGAAAAAGGGACTTTCTCCTTCCTTCTGCCAACTTTATTCAAGATAAAGAAAGGAAGAATAGAGAAGGAGAGGAATAAATATAGATGTGATGTTTCTTTTTGTGTGTAAATGGGCATGGGATTTCAGATTCCTTACTTGATAACCAATGTGATATTTTCATCTGAAAATAAGTCTATCTGAATAGGAGCTTGAGGGGAGGAGGAAAGCCTACTTTTAATGTACCCAGGCCTAAGGTGCTGGTCAGCCAGTTGGTGTATGGTAGTGGTGATCATAGGCCAGTTACTCTTCCTCAGCCCCAGGAAGGGGGCAATAGAAAACCAGTTTCAAAATCTTGCCAATAAAAATGCAGGGACTTTATAGTATTATCAATAATATTAACCCCTCCCCCCCAAAAAAAATCAATCAAACAAGCAAAAAAGAGTCTGTCAAAGAAGCTTTTGAAGCAAATTCTAGCAAGCATGTTCAGAAGCTTCTGCACAGCCTAAACTTGTGGGTCATGTGACAGTTTATGCTGTCAACCTTATTTAGAAACCATGTTCTTGAATAAAATACATCGAAAGTTACACAATAAAAGCTGAGTATGGAGCAGAGAATAAAAAGCCTTTCCTACTGCTCTGCTAAACAAACTCTAACCTGCACCCATCTGCAAAGATGTTTCACTCAGAGCTTGTTATAAATCTGTAATCCCTCAATTCAGGGTAGAGTCAGGGCGACTGGATGGAGCTGAGAGTTAACTGGCTGGCTGCCCTTCCTGATGCCATGCGGAGATCACAGCAGATATTGTTTTCATTCAGACCTATATTGTGTGTTATCTCTTACCATTTCTCACACTGTGCTTAGAATTATTTGTTATTTTAGGAAATGGAATAAGCTTAGGAAATCTAAACAATGATAGTCATATTGCTATTACTACCACCACCATTACTATACTACTACTACTACTACTACTACTACTACTACTACTACTACCATAATATACTTTCATATATTCAACATCCATAAACAAGTGATGTTTAAATAATGCATAATTTTATACAGCAATCAGATGGGTTATTTTATGCACCAAACTGCCCAGTAGCTTTTTATTACAAACTACAGCAAACAGTTAAGGGAGAAACATGCCTCTATAATAAGGAATTCAATTATCTTCTTTCAGCTTGGTAAATCTAAGTGCCTTTTAAATTCAGAGGCAGTGATTTATTCCCTTTGGGTCAGATGACAAAAGGTCTGTTAAATAAACATTCCAGAACAGTTACTAGAACTGAAGCTTGGGGCATTTGGGTCCCATAATTACAAATTAAGACAAGATAATTAGCAGGTTTATTCCATACGTCTGTTGAGGTATGATATTTGGAAGTCTGCTTTCCTTCCCCCAATGCTACTATGAATAAATTACCATACCTCATTTCATAAAACAATGTTTATAGAAAGGATTTGGGAATATTGTAGAGAGCAAAGCGTTATCCGTTTTATGGCATCATTTTCCATCCACACATGATATCCTTAATCTTTCCCTCCCAAATTTCTGCGTTAACTTTCAGATCAATGTGAATAAATTTTAAATAAAATTTATGTAGTATGTAAACATTTTAGGGTATTATTAATATATTGCTATTCTTTGAATTCTGTCTTCCCTATAACCTTTCTCCCATACACCACCTATTTGCTTTCTCATCTTCCTCTTTTGCATCCCAGTTGAGCTTACAATACTTTAAAAAAAACATCTTTATTATATCTTTTGGCTTTGTGTAGTGGATTAATTTCAGGAGGTAGACGAGGAGCAGAAGGCTATTCTCTTGTCTTAACTTGTCCCTAAAGTTTCACTTTCCTTGGACCAATCCAAAGACTCATTTCCAATAAAGCCATGAGTGGGAAGAGGGCGACTTGCCCTGTGACTGTCTTTTCTATCTGCTTATTCACTTTTGAAGGACAGACAAGTTAAGATACTCTTCCTAGAAGATTAATATGTACTATGATTGCTGGGTGTTTCTTCAGAAATGCTGCCTTCCCGTTGCCAAGAGAGGCCTTCAGAGAAGCCAGAGTGGCTGTTACTCACCTACTCTGCATATGGTGCTAAGGAAGGGATGGAAAAAACCTCCTGGATCCACAGGTTGCTGCTCATACAGTGGCCAGTGTCTCTACTGTTCTTCCCTCCCACAAAAGGCTTCTATCCCGCCCTCTCACATTGTGACATACATCCTTCCACGTCCTTGTCATTGGTTAAAAGGCGAGTGGAAGGAAAGGGGGTGGGGAGGAGCGAGGTTGTTAAGGACTCACTTGCTGCTTAGTAACTCTATTCCCTGTCTGGTAAAGGAGGAAGGGAGGAGAAAGAAAAACTGGCAGTGGAGAGGGGAAAAAAATTCTAAAAAGATCATTACTCAGCATGAGCTGTTAACTTCACATATGTGGGGGTAGTTAGTGTGCAGCAGTGCCCATCCTTCCATGCACAGCTAATGGAGTAAAAAGGCCAGTGAATCTTTAGCCATAACAGGAAAGTGGTGCTACAGGTAAAAAGAAAATCTTTGTAAGATAACTGAGCAAGTAGAGGAAACTTAGGAGGAAAATGTGTAAAAATTTATATCCTTATCTGAACACCCCAGTCATCATGATTTCCATGGATAACTTGAGCTGAAGCATCATTTGAAAATAAAATTCTTCCATAGAAGTAATGATTTGTTTATTTTTATTGTACATAAAGTTTGGGGGGGAGAGGTATGTGAAATGTGTTGCTGTAGCAAGCAAACTGAGCCTTCCCTGAGAATAAAACCAAACCTCAGTTACTGACACCACACTCATACAGCACCTTTTAACATTGCTGTTCTGTTCACGCTTACTTATAAATAAATCCCACTTTGTTCACTGAAGTTTACTTACTGTCTAAACTTTTGCACCTAAATGGTATTTTTGGAACCCAGCCTAATGTATGCAAAGCATGGCATCCCGATTTTGAAAAACACATTATATAGATTAGAGAGCCATGTTCCTAAAGTTTAAATGCAGTGAAGTACATTTCAAACCTACTGAGATACTCTTGGCACCCCAAAATGCATAAAAATCTTTGTGGCTTACTTGCACCTGGCTGAAGAAGGAATCTGGTCTCCTGTTGCTGCTGCTGTGCAAGAACTTGTAGGAAGAGTCTGTTCAACTTTCCTTTTCAAGCATGCTCTATTATTAATCATGAGTTACAGGGTTTTTATTTATTTATGTGAGCCAGGGAGGAAATCAAATTGAACGTTCAAGGGATGAGCTGGACGTGCTGCCCATGTACAGAGAGAATGTCCTCGAGAAAAAAAATTGATAGGCAAATATGAGCTATATTCTAAGAATTTAGTGGGTTTATTTCACTTGACTGATATTAAGTGGGAGGTTTTAAAATGGGATGGCCAGACTTGGTCCTTTAAACATGGGTGATTGGTTGTGATCAGAATTCATACTCATGGCAAAAATAGAGGTTATGCATTTGTCTAGCCTAAACTGTTGCTGAGTGAAGGTGAATATATATTCCTAGGATAATGTTGCAGGATCCAGTCTGGGTCAGTCAAAGGTTTAGTCTTCTAAGACCAAAGGTTTAGTCTTCTAAGACCAAAGGTTTAGTCTTCAAAGCTTTTGGATTCATGCTGGACCTCATGAGAGGCCCTCCAATTATGTTTTTGTGAATCACTGTAAACATTTGATACCCTCTATATTATTTCTGTGGTAAACATTCCTTGATTGCTTGCAGAGGTGGGTTCCCACCAGCTTCTAACCAGTTCTTTAAAACCGTTAGTAACTTGGTGATGACATCAAGGAGCTCATTCTATTGGTGTCTCTGTGGGCGCCGCTATCTTATATTTTGCTTCTGCTCATGCACAGAAGCTAATTTTTGGCTTCTGAGCATTCGCAGAAGCTATTTTTTTTATTGCTGTGGGTGTGTGTGCACAAAGTGCATGTGTGTCCATGGCATGACCCTGAGTGAACCAGCAGCAAATGAATCCAGAACCTACCTCTGACTTGGAGCTTTTAAATGTACAGCCCTTATGGTTAAGGTGGGCTTATGTTGTCACTGTCAAAAAATAGCTACCATGGGCATGCACATTCCTAACATGACCATTCTGATGGAGGTGGGCATTCATAATGCTTGGGGGGGCGGTGGCAGCATATAAATCCAATAAATAAATAAGTAAGTAAGTAAGTAAGTAAGTAAGTAAGTAAGTAAGTAAGTAAGTAAGTAAATAAATAAATAAATTTAAAATCAAATAAATAAAATAAATAAAATAAAATAAAATAAAATAAAATAAAATAAAGTAAAGTAAAGTAAAGTAAAGTAAAGTAAAGTAAAATAAAATAAAATAAAATAAAATAAAATAAAATAAAATAAAATAATAAAATAAAATAAAATAAAATAAAATAAATAAAATAAAATAAAATAATAAAATAAAATAAAATAAAATAAAATAAAATAAAATAAAATAAAATAAAATAAAATAAAATAAAATAAAATAAAATAAAATAAAATAAAATAAAATAAAATAAAATAAAATAAAATAAAATAAAATAAAACAAAACAAAACAAAACAAAACAAAACAAAACAAAACAAAACAAAACAAAACAAAACAAAACAAAACAAAATAAAATAAAATAAAATAAAATAAATACCAGGAAGTGAACTGGTGAGTGTTGTGATTCAGTCTGAGGCTCCTCAGGGAACGGCTGGAAATCTGCCGGCTCCATGCTCAGAGGGGGAGGACGAGGAACAGGAGGAGGAGGAGGACCAGGCAGACGGGGAAGAGGAATGCCAGGACGAAGAGGAGGGAGAACAGCCTGAGACCCCCGGGGGGGAGCTCTCCCCAGCGAGTAGCCTGGAATCCTTAGATGAGAACGCACAAGCCATCATCGATATGAGGCAGAGAAGGGCCTCCCAACGAAGGGGACAATTAGCCAGGTATTTCCATCCCTAATAGGCAACAGCTGGGTTTGGGTGTGGTTCTCCTCAGAAAGGTTGAAAAGGCAGGCCCGCCCTTCCTGTATTGTGGAGAGTTATCTTTTGGGAGTTCTGTGACCTTGCTTCGATCCTTGGCGTCCCTGATTCTGGTTTGTGGCCTCGAAGGCTGAAAACTTGGGGGAGGCGTGGGTTTTATTATCTACAGTGGTGTGTGTGCCAGCAAGAAGCCTGTTGTATTGTCTGGCCGTCGTGACTCTTCTGTGAAGCCTCATAGCATTCCAGTTTGTAAGAACAGTTTTTGTTCTCTGTGTTTGTTTTCAAAGATATAAAGTGACTTTGCTTTTTACCAGCGTGTCTGGATGCTTTTTTCAGTTGGTGTTGAAGTCTGGGGGCACCCAGACAGAACAGTGAGAATGCTTCTTGCTTCCCGTTCTTATGCCTACTCCTCATGGAAAATATATCCTGAGTGAAATTTTGAACAAACATACTCTTGCTGGATAAATATTTTATGCCATGAGATATTTCATCCTATCCATATCTAGGTTGCAAAGTAGGCCTATATATGTGCTTCATGACTTCTTCTCTTCCTGGTTGGAAATTCAGATATTTCAACATTAACAGTTCAGCAAATGGATTGAGGACTTATAACACACACTCTCCCCCCCCATCCCCCCCCCCCAGCAAAAACAAATGCAGAGATAGCCTACTCACATTATAAATAAAGTGCTGGGAAATGAGAAAGTTATTGACATGGCTTTCCTAATAAAAAGCTAACTTGTTGTTTTTTGACCCATTAGGTTTATGTACGTAGATGATAATAGCACATCCGTGCATAAGAAGAGGTTGCTGAATCAGATCACCTAAGCTTAATGGCTAGTACTGCACTCTTGCTTTATGGATGCCTTTGAGAACATTAAAAACAGAACATGAGGAAAAGATCCTCCCCATCACGTTACTCATCTTCAGTATGCAAGTAATATAGATACAAAGGCATTAAAAGTATTCTGCCCTGCTTTCTATCGAAGCTGATTATTTGATGATGATGTATTTTTGGCTTCTCTTTCTCCTTCTCACTCTCACTCTCACTCTCACTCTCACTCTCCTTCTTCTTTTCTTTTTCGATATATGCATTATTATTACTTCTTGCTACCCAGAATTGATGGATTGGCCAGTTACAAAAATATAACTAAATGAAGTAGTAACAGACATGATACTTTGCCTCCTTGAGGTAGGATTTTCCCATCAAAATTCAAAGGACTGTAGAAAAATGCTGTGAAGAAGTGGGATGATATTCTCAACCGCCAAGGTCCAAAGTAAAAACCTAAACCATAATATGACTTGCTTGTGTTTCGCTTAATTGTTGGTTATGACCTGTAAAGCCCTTCATGGCATCGGACCAGAGTATCTCCGGGACCGCCTTCTGCCGCACGGATCCCAGTGACCGATTAGGTCCCACAGAGTTGGCCTTCTCCTGGTCCCATCAACTAAACAATGCCATCTGGCGGGTCCCAGGGGAAGAGCCTTCTCTATGGCGGCCCCGACTCTCTGGAACCAGCTCCCCCCAGAGATTAGAACTGCCCCAACCCTCCTTGCCTTCCGTAAACTCCTTAAAACTCACCTCTGCCGTCAGGCATGGGGGAATTGAGGCATTCCCCCCCTAACCCGGGCCTATACATTTTATGTATGGTATGTCTGTGTGTATGTCTGGTTTAATAATGAGGTTTTTAACTCGTTTTTAAATCTACTAGATTGGTCATGAATTGTTTTATTGTATGCTGTGAGCACCCCCGAGTCTACGGAGAGGGGCGGCATACAAACAAACAAACAAACAAACAAACAAACAAATAAATAAATAAATAAACAAATAAACAAATAAACAAATAAACACAATGACCGTAGCTTGTAAATCATAATGTATGCCTTAGAACAGTGATGGCAAACCTATGGCACGGGTGCCACAGGTGGCACACAGAGCGATATCTGCTGGCACATGAGCTGTTGCCCTAGCTCAGCTCCAACATACATGTGTGTGCCGACAGCTGATTTTTGGCTCACATAGAGGCTTTGGGAGGGCATTTTTGGCTTCCAGAGAGCCTCCGGGGGGATGGGAGAAGGTGTTTTTACCCTCCCCTGGCTCCAGGGAAGCCTTTGGAGCCTGGAGACGGTGAAACACGGGCCTACTGGGCCCACCAGAAGTTGGGAAACAGACCATTTCCAGCTTATTTATTTATTTATTTTATTATTTAGATTTGTATGCCGCCCCTCTCCGCAGACTCGGGGCGGCTTCCAGGGAGCCTCGCGGGAGGGGAGGCAGAAGCTATTTTCGCCATCCCCAGGGACTGATTTATAGATGTGGGCATTTGCGAAAGAGTGTGCACCCACACACTTTTCATACCTGAGAAAAAAAGTTCACCATCATTGCCTTAGAATGACAAGTAAACCTAATAAACTGCTTTTTATTTATCAGATCTCATTAAACAAAACATACATGAATACTGTATAAGATGAATCACAATGGGATATTACTTAAAATAGTTAAAAGCATTCTTGGTACTTCCAATTTGTGAATTTGCACCAAAGAAGAGTTTATTAAAAATTAGGTAAAAGTCACAAGGGGTCCAAGAGAGGAAATTTAGACATGGCAATAAATGGACTCTTTCATTTACAAATAACCAACTAAAAGGGATTCTAGATATACAAAATAGCATAAGAAATGTTTGTCAACAGACTTTTAATTTCTTCAAATCTAAATTTCAGATTTGGAATTCACCTCAAATTAAGTCATAAGATGAGTTTGTTGGGTTTTGGCAAAGCATGTTATGTGAACCAAATGAGTCTGTGAGAATATGAGGTCAGATTTCTTTCCAGGCAGAAATTTAGACACATTTTTTCCTCTCTCACCACTACCAGTTTTGGGCTGCGAAACCCCAGCCAACACTACTCATTGGCAACGTTTTAAGAGTTTTCTGTTTTATTTGCTATTGTCTAATGGTCATCCAGATTTTTTTCAGTCCTGATTTGATACAATTACTCTTGGACGCACCTAATTTTCTAAATCTGTAAGAATGTCTATGGGGATTCTCTGTCACCCAGGTCATGGTTGTCCCAAAGGTGCTTTTTCAAGAGGCAACTGTACTTTCTTATTTTTCTTTTAAGATGTTTTGCTTCTTATCCAAGAAGCTTTTTCAGCTTCAGAGAGAGCTGCTCAATTGTGACACAATTGAGTGTGGTATACAGTGATCCCCCGAGTTTCACGATCTCGATCTTTGCGAAACGCTATATCGCGATTTTTCCACCCGATGACGTCACTCCCTTCCTTTCTCATCTTTCTTTCTCTCTCTCTTTCTCTATCTCTATCTTGCTTCTTCCTCTCTCACACTCTCTTCCTCCCTCTCTCATCTCTTTCTTTCCTTCTCTCTCTTTCTCTATCTCTCCCCCTCTTGCTCTCGAGCGGCAAGCGAGCAGCCGGGCGGGCGGGTGAACGGGCAAGCGAGCAGCCGGGTGGGCGGGCGAACGGGCAAGCGGAGCGGCCGGGCGGGTGGGCGAACGGGCAAGCGGAGCGGCCGGGCGGGTGGGCGAACGGGCAAGCGGAGCGGCCGGGCGGGTGGGCGAACGGGCAAGCGGAGCGGCCGGGCGGGCGGGCGAACGGGCAAGCGAGCAGCCGGGCGGGCGGGCGAACGGGCAAGCGAGCAGCCGGGCGGGCGGGTGAACGGGCAAGCGGCAAGCGATCTTGGGGTTCCCCCTTTGCCTGGGCGGCAGGAAGACCCAGGGAAGGTTCCTTCGGCCGCCCAACAGCTGATCTGCTCTGCAGCGCGGCAGCAGCGAGGAGCCGAAGATGGGGTTTCCCCGTTGCCTGGGCAACGGGGAAACCCCATCTTCGGCTCCTCGCTGCTGCCGCGCTGCGGAGCAGATCAGCTGTTGGGCGGCCGAAGGAACCTTCCCTGGGTCTTCCCCGCCACCCACACGCAAACTCCACCATCTGCGCATGTGCGGCCATGAAAAAAAAGGGCGCGCATGCGCAGATGGTGTTTTACTTCCGCACCGCTATATTGCGACAAATCGAGTTTCGCGAGGGGTCTTGGAACGGAACCCTCGCGAAACTCGGGGGATCACTGTATACAGTACAATGCAGTTAGATCATGTGCAGAACCTATTTATTTATTTTATTTATTAATTCAATTTTTTTAATGCCGCCTTTCTCCTTAGAATCAGGGCGGCTTACAACATATTAGCAAAAGTACTTTTTAACAGAGCCAGCCTATTGCCCCCACAATCCAGGTTCTCATTTTACGCACCTCGGAAGGATGGAAGGCTGAGTCAACCTTGAGCCGGTGATGAGATTTGAACCACTGACCTGCAGATCTATAGTCAGCTTTAGTGGCCTGCAGTACTGTACTCTACTTGCTGCATCATCTTGGCTCTTTCCCCAACTGTACATTGGGGGGGAAAAACCACTTCATAAATGCATGGCATAACATAGGAGAAGAAATCTATCCAGACAAGATTCAGCAGACCATCTGCATTTAAAAGACAAAGACCATTGTTTTGAAGAGAGCAAAGTCCACATTTTGGACAGAGGGACATGCAGGTTTGAAAGAGGGGTCAAAGAGACCATCTATGTTTTCTCTCAACAGACAGAGAAGGGATACAACATCATCTATCGCCAGTCCTTTTAGCAGTTCCAAGAAGACTCCACACCTATTTGCACTACTCAGGTGATCCCAGAGGACACAAATAAACCTCCAAACGGCCTCAACAGTTCTCTAAAAGAATGCAGATGACCAGCTGTCTGTAAGGAATATAAATCCTTCCATTCCCTACCATCCAGTCAGAGCTGAAGAAGCTTCTTGGATGAGAAGTGAAATATCTTCAAAGAAAAACAAGGAAGTCCAATTTCAACTGGACTTGATGAAACTGAGTTTGACATCCTTGGTCTAGATCAGGTAAAACAGGCACTTCCCTGGCAATCATGTTTTACAAAGGTGGCTTTGAAAAATTTCTGTTACAAATGCCCTGTAGTTGACACCTGGGGAGCTACAAAGCAAGGGTGATAGGGTAAATAGAGGGGAAATGAAACATTTATTTCCTGTAAAATTCCACTTGCGTCATGTTCTGTCGGGCTCTCAGGTAGACTCCTCCCAAAAATTCACAGGTACAAATTTCAGACACACACGTATGAAAATTCAAAACAATGTTCTTTATAATGAAAATTCCCTTAAACTAAGCCCTCTTTTGGTATAGCAAAAAGCACTCATCTCCAACCAAACTGGTAATTTGTACAAGTCCCTTATCAGTTCTGTGATACTTAGCTTGCAGCTGTGAGGCAATTCAAAGTCCTTCTTCTTTCACAAAGTGAAACACACTTTGCTCTGGTTTAGTTTCAAAGTGGGGAAAAATCAGCACACAAAAAGTCAAAGTCAGTAAAGCAGTCACGAAACACAAAGATCAGATAATCCTCCACAATGGCCAAACCCACAGGCTGCTATTTATAGCAGCCTCACTAATTACCACAGCCCCACCCAACCACAGGTGGCCTCATTTTCTTTGATAATAATCTCTCAGTTGTTGTTGCCTATGCATCGCTCTCCTCATGCGTGGCTGTATCATTAACTCTTGTTCTGAATCCAAGGAGGAGCTAGATAATTGATCTCCTTCTGAGCTGTCTGCCACACTCTCCTCCTCCCTGTCACTCATGTCTTCTTGGTCAGAGGAGCCTTCAACAGCAGATTCCACCGGGGGCAAAACAGGCCTGCAGCATGTGGATGTCTCCCCCACATCCACAGTCCTTGGGGCACGAGCTGGGCCAGAGCTAACCACAACAGGTCAGGAGTGGGTTCTACTTAGCTTCCCCACCGGTTCGCATTGTGATGGATGTGCACTTCCTGGAAATGACCCTCTGCGCTTAGGCAGTACTATTTAAAAAAGCTTCTGCGCATGCACAGAATTTTTAAAAAGCACCTATTTAAAAGTGGCACCTATGTGTCACTGAGAAGACTGGCTCAGGGCCATGGCAGGCCTGGGTAACTTCCAGCTTCATTGATCCAGGCCACCAAGTTACTACCGGTTCTATAGAACCGGTCTGAACCAGGAGTAACCCATCTCTGATTCGGGAACCCTGTTCTGTTATGATTAGTTTTATATGCAACGGAAGGTGCAGTGCCTTCTGTTTCTTCCCCTATAATCATGCTGCTTGTTGGGACTGCCTAGGGACTGCTTTTACCATGCCGTTCTTAATTCCTGTGATTTCACATGGTATGTTAATCATACAGAAATAAAATATTTTAGTAGTACTCCCATTAAGCTTAAGTAGAGCAGAGTATTGGAACCAAGAAGTGGTTATCTTCAAAAAAGGGATGGATGGGTATCTTGGAAGGTGTTTTCTTTATTTTTGATAGAAAGGCACATGAAGATAACTGTCCAGCTGAAATTCCTACTGATGTTCAATATTCAGTGTCTATCAATAAATCATACCTCTGTAAACGTACAAGAAAAATGCTAAACCCATGCCAACTCTAGTAGTGTCATTTTTAGCTCCTGGTCTTTAAAGAAAATCTAATGAAAATGTTGCAGATTGGGCCTCCCTTAACCTGGCACCCTGTAGCTCCAAAATGTCCCAGTCTTCCTATCTCTTGGTTATACTGGCTGGGAATACTTATAGTTTTAATTTATCTGGAAATTACCCAGTTGGGGAGCGTTGTTATATGTTGTGATTTAATAGGCATGGATCCTTTAAAATAAGAATTAGTTGGGGATGTCAAAAAAGAGATATTATGAAACATTGGAAACATGAGTCAACACTTGTTGATATATGTATATTGCTTCCCAATATTTAAACTTGTTTTCTTTCAGCAAAGAGACAGAAAAGAAGGAACAATATTCAAAGCAGCCCTCTGAATAATTAGCATGATATCTTTCAATTCTGTATATCTCCCAATTTGTCAGAATGGGAAATAAAGACCTGATTAATTTTTATATTCATAAAAGAAAATTAAGTAATTTATGTACATTCCCTCAAATGTACATGTGTGCATGTATATGTTTGTACGCAAATACACTTGCATGCATATTCATGCAGCTTTTCATATATAAAAATCATTTCTATACTGAGAGGTCTGCCTATTCCCAAGACTAAATTTGCGTGTGGCATGCAGATCCTCTAAAACCATCTCAAAAGAAACATAAAACTAAGGGTGAAATTTTGTAATTAAAAAGTTAAATAATAATTCCTGGATTCAGAACAAACTAATTTCCCCTCTGTTGCTGCATTTGGCAGCAGAATTCAGTACATTAGGCAGCCAACGCTTTAGCCACAAAATTGCCCCAGCAATGCAGAATTTTACTGTGGATTTTATTTTAAAAACCTCTCACTTCACTTTGCGTAAACATTTCTGCCTTTCAGTATCAGCTCCTTTTAGTTCCTGCAGATGTTTCCACTAAACACACTTCAGTTCAAATCCTGCGGTTGAGACCTCCAATAGAACATCTGCATGCCATGGCCAGCCCTTTTGTGGGATAATGAGTGGATTCAGAGGTTACAGTATTTGCTGACTTGCTCCCAATAGCTCCCTGAAATATTGACATGTGGAGCAAGACAGGCTAGCTTTTCTGAAAGTGTAAGATCAATGATCCCCATTCTGTTTCCTGCTACTTTGAATAACAGTCAGCAGACCTGGGCCCCTTATTAGAAAATACAGCTGTACTGCATTTCCAAATGTGTACATTAATAGCACACACTGCAGCCAGCAACATTCTTCGGAGCTCTGGTTTCCATAGGGTTGGATGCTATAGATTTGCATTTTATTTCAATCCTAATAAATCCAATCCCCAATGTACCAAAGAGGGAGGACAGAATTGTGCACGTAATCCTATCCACTGTTGGATGCTAGTGCAAAAAAACACACACATTTACTAATGTAGCATTTGGGGGAAAGATGCTTGTTAAGTCTGTATATAACCAATGTAAAATTCTGTAAAAGAAAAGACCTTGTAAATACTGTTTAAACTATGAATAAACCTTGGCCGCGTCTGATTGGCTAAGACGCACGGCCGTTTCTTTTAGGCGCGAGCCTTAAACGTATAAAAAGGGCTGTTCTGACACTGACAGCTCAGATGCGTTCCTTGCTGAAGTCACTTCGAGAGAGCTGAATAAACGGAACCATCTTGTACTCCTTGTCTGAGTCTCATTCATTTCACTGGCGACGAGAGAACGAAGAATCCACGAGGCAAGCATGAATCACCTCCAGATCGGCCGGGCTCCCGACTACTTCGACCCCGAGAAGTCGTCTTGGGACGCCTACATGGCGAAATTTGAAATCTTCCTAGAAGCGGCAGGAATGGGAGAAGCTGAAGACGACAGGAAGCGGGCGATCTTCTTGAACTATTGCGGGACTGAGATTTTTGACCTCGTCCAAACGCTCACCGACCCGCTTCCAGCTAAATCCGTTCCGTGGGACGACCTCCAAGCTAGACTTGCAAACCACTTCAAACCAACGAAGCCTGCCGTAGTCTACCGACATCAATTTTCCAGGATGACCCAGCGTGAGTCTGAGACAATCAATCAATTCGCCACGAGACTTCGCACGGTACTGTCAAAGTGCAAATTTGACAGCCCAGAAGCTCGCCTTACAGACGCTCTGATCTTTGGGATGAAGAATGCGACGGTCCGAAACAAAATCCTGACAGAGGACGACCCAATGCTGCAGTCAGTCATCAAGCTGGCTCAAACAGCCGAAGTAGCTGACGCGGCCGCCAAAGAACTCAAGGAACACGAAAAGAAGGAGACCGTCTCCAAAATCTCCGTTGCTGTTTCCCGCGCCGAAACCACAGATGACCTCAGCCCAGCTGCCACGGACGACGACACCTGTCTCCTGCTGCCATCCGAGCAAGCCAGACAACCCAGATACCAACGCCCCTCCAACCCATGCCCCGGTTGCCGAGGAAATCACCCACGACAGCATTGCCCTTTCAGGGACGCCATTTGCCGCCGCTGCAATCGACGCGGGCACATCGCCGAGGCTTGCAGAGCGCCCCTTCCAGAGGAGTCCTTCTCTACACCCCGCCAACAACGTTTCAACAACCAGGCACAACAACCGCGAGACAACAAATTTTCCAGAGGCTTCAATCGCAGAAACGACTCTACCGCTAACCGTGACTACGCACGAGGTAAAGCACAAACTTACGTAAATTGCGCAACTGCTAAAGGAGGGAACAAGATTATCATCTCGCTACTTTTAAATAACAAACCATGTAACCTAGAATTAGACACAGGCTCTAAGCATTCTATTATGCCTTGGGACAAATTCAAAATGTATATGCCAAATTTTCTTAAAACTGACTTTGTTAACTCAACTTTAATAATAAGGGATTTTCAAGGTAATATCATACCTGTTTTGGGGAAAGTAGATGTGCCTGTAAAATTTAAAAATTGTGAATATTTTCTTCCTCTGATTGTGGTTGAGGGAGCCAAACACTCCCTCCTGGGGTTAACATGGATGTCTCCTTTGGGTATTGAAATACTGGGTCTTTGTCATGTAAATGCTGAACCTGATATTCCTAACTTTATCCAAGAATTTCCTGAGGTTTTCAGCCCTACTTTGGGCACCTATAATGGGGCCCCTATCTCCTTCTCTCTAGATCCCAAGGTACCCCCAGTCAGACTTAAGCCTCGAAGGGTACCCCTGCCACTATTGCCTAAACTAGACATCCAATTGGACAAATTGATTGCCCAGGGCATCTTAGTCCCTGTAGAACAAGCGCCATGGGAAACCCCCATAGTCACCCCAGTTAAACCTGATGGCTCCTTAAGGGTCTGTGCAGACTACAAAGCCACTATCAATAAGGCCCTTCAACACCATCCATACCCGATCCCAGTAGTCCAACAATTGCTACATTCCTTGGGGGAAGGGAGAGTATTTTCGAAAATCGACCTGGCGCAGGCATACCAACAGCTTCCGGTCGATGAGGCCACATCCCTGGCCCAGACCATAGTAACCCATAGGGGTGCTTTCAGGTGCACCCGCCTGCAATTCGGGGTCAGTACCGCCCCAGGTATTTTCCAAAGTTTCGTGGAACGATTATTGGCAGGTATAAAAGGAACCTCCCCATATTTTGACGATATATTTATATCAGGAAAAAACCAAGCAGAATTAAACATGCGCATCAGAGAAGTATTGGCTAGACTGCAAGCTAAGGGGTTAAAAGTAAAACCAGACAAATGTGTGTGGGGAGCCAGTAGCATAGAATTTCTGGGCTATAGAATAGACAGTGAGGGAATACACCCCACAGCAGATAAATTAGAGGCCATAACCAAAGCACCCGAGCCAAATAATAAGACAGAACTCCAAGCATTTCTGGGCCTCCTTAATTTTTATTCTGTCTTCCTGAAACAGAAGGCAACGGCAGCAGAACCGCTACACCGACTGCTGCAGAAGGGAGTTCCCTGGACCTGGGGCACAATGGAGCGCGAAGCTTTTCATAAAATAAAACAGTTATTGACCTCTAAAAGCGTAGTGGTTCAATATAGCTCAACTTTGCCAATAAGGCTCACGTGCGATGCTTCGGCGTACGGGGTTGGCGGGGTATTAGCCCACATAATGCCAAACAATACAGAGGCCCCCATCGCCTTCTTTTCTAAAACATTGTCCATGGCAGAGAGAAATTACAGCCAATTAGACAAAGAGGCATTGGCCCTAGTCTCTAGCGTTAAGAAATTCCATTATTATCTCTGTGGGAGGAGTTTTGAACTAATAACAGATCACAAACCCCTGCTTGGTCTTCTAGCTGCCAATAAACCAACTCCTCCCTTCATGTCCCCTAGATTAATAAGATGGGCTCTATTCCTGTCAGGATACCAATACCATCTAACACATAAGGGGGGAAAATCAATAAACCATGCTGACGGCTTAAGTAGATGCCCCATGCCCGAGTTAGTCTCAGATCCAACCCCCACAGAGGATGTTTTACTAATTGACCTTGAGGAAAACTGCCTGACCACTGCCAAAGAGGTGGCTGAGCACACTAAGAAGGATTTACTATTGTTAAAAGTAATCAATTGTATTCTAAAAGGATGGTTGGGAGACTCTGAGGAAACTGGGCTGTCAGAATTCAAATCTAAAAGGTTGGAATTATCCTACTTGAAGGGATGCGTGTTATGGGGCGACAGGGTGGTCATTCCCAATACCTTAAAACAGAAGGTACTAAGTATGTTGCATGCAGGCCACCCAGGCATTGTCAGAATGAAGGGTTTGGCCAGGGGTTACTTGTGGTGGCCAGGTTTAGATAGGGACATTGAGCAATGGGTAGCAAACTGTGACCCTTGCCAGGAGTCACGACCCAATCCCCCGAAAACAACACCTCTGGAATGGGAAAGACCCACTGGGCCATGGTCCCGCATTCATATTGACTTCGCAGGGCCTATTGGAACTCAAAACTTTTTAATTGTGGTAGACGCGTTCTCCAGATGGGTGGAAATCATTGCTATGCAAAACATTACTACTTGTGCCACCATTAAGGCACTATACCATTTGTTTGCCACACATGGGTGCCCAGACATCCTAGTTTCAGATAACAGACCACAATTGACTGCCAGACAATTTGAGTGTTTTTTAAGCAATTTAGGGGTCAGACACGCACTCACATCCCCTTACTCGCCATGGGTTAATGGCCTTGCAGAACGTTATGTACGTGTGGCCAAAGAAGCCTTGCGCAGGGCAGGCCCAGGGGAAATACAACACAAATTAGATCAATTTTTATTAATGCAGCATATCACCCCAAATTCCATCACAAACAAAAGCCCAGCAGAGATTTTAATGGGTCGAAAAATAAGGTCCCCCCTGGACAGGTTGCACCCTCGTTATTGTACTCAAAATGTAAATAATGAAACATGTATAGCACCTGAAAGAAATATGTACCTAGGCCAACTTGTTTTTGCTAGAAATTTTGATGGGGGGTTGAGTTGGCTGAAAGGAAAAATAATGCAACAAACAGCCCCAAAATCTTATGTGGTACAATTGGAAGATGGCCGCACATGGAGGCGGCACATCGATCATTTAAGGGGGCGCATAACACCAAATGAAGAGCCGGCCGCTAACGGAAATTCTTCCCCCCAAGCAGACATTAATTCGCAACTCGAACTTTTGGAATTACAAAAGGACTTACCACGGCCAGATGCATCCTCCAGTGACGCCGAGCCTTCCTCCTCTTCTGGGCACGGTGCGCCATCAGCATACTTATCTCCGCAGGCCAGAGCCCCAACTTGGGCCCAGCCGCGGACAGGAGACAATGACGAGCCAACCTCCACCATAGACATACCAGCCGGTAATGATCTGCGCAGGTCTGAGCGCACGTCACGCCGGCCCAACCGATTGGAGGACTACGTCACTTGGCTCACTGATTGACAGTTTGACTCAACTAATGAGGGAGGGGTGTTAAGTCTGTATATAACCAATGTAAAATTCTGTAAAAGAAAAGACCTTGTAAATACTGTTTAAACTATGAATAAACCTTGGCCGCGTCTGATTGGCTAAGACGCACGGCCGTTTCTTTTAGGCGCGAGCCTTAAACGTATAAAAAGGGCTGTTCTGACACTGACAGCTCAGATGCGTTCCTTGCTGAAGTCACTTCGAGAGAGCTGAATAAACGGAACCATCTTGTACTCCTTGTCTGAGTCTCATTCATTTCAATGCTCTTGTTGATAAATTGCAATAAGCAAAGGACAGCTAGAAGGTAGAATCCCTTCTATACCTCCGGACAGCTAGAAGATAAAACTCTTTCTATAAGAGGACTATGCTCTTTGAGGGGAGATTTATCGCAATGAAGGCAGTCGCATTGCTTCACAATGCCATGCCACTCCTCACTTCTGACAGCAAAGAAAAAGGACCACACATTTTACATTGCCGCAACTGCATGCCAGAAGCTTCCAAGCAACCTGCAAAGAGGATTATGTGAAGGAGGCTGTGTAGAGAGACACGGAACACCCCATTGAAGGGAAGCAGATTGGCTGTTTGTTTTGGTAAGGTATACCTCATAATATTTCTGGTACAAAGCACTTCACAAAGGAGAATCCAAGCCATCTCATACAAGCTTACTTCATCATGTGAAGTAAGCTTATATAAGAGCACCAGAATGCCTACCATCCCTGTCCTAATGTTTCCCTCTTATTAGTACCCATCACATGTATATAAACAGTGTTATATCTATGTATACTACCAATACATACTTGACTAAATCAATCAATCAGTAATGATGGGCGAACCCAACGGTGTTTGGGTTCGGCAAGTTCAGATGAACTTTACGCAAAATTCGGCCGAACCCGAACCAAACCCGAACCCGAACGGGGAATCCCACCAAGAGATTCTGGGGGAGGAGCTTTGATGTCACGTATACCAGCAGGTTGCTAAGGATGCCAAGGTGATCACTTCCTGGATTCCATGGAATCCAGGAAGTGATCACCTTGGCATCCTTAGCAACCTGCTGGTGACGTCAAGGCTCCGCCCATGGAATCTCTTCGTGGGAGGGATTCCCCAGCTCCTTCAAAGGGAGGTCTTCACGTAAAAATAAACATTGTTATTTTTATGAAAAAGGACACCGCAGCGGCGCTGCAAGCAAAGGGCAGTCCTTTCACGTAAAAATAAACATGTATATAAACAGTGTTATAACTATGTACACTACCAATACATACTTGACTAAATCAACATGTTTATTTTTACGTGAAAGGACCACCTTTTGCTTGCAGCGCCGCTGCGGTGTCCTTTCATGTAAAAATAACAATGTTTATTTTTACGTGAAGACCTCCCTTTGAAGGAGCTGGGGAATCCCTCCCACGAAGGGATTCTGGGGGCGGAGCCTTGACATCAGTGGCAGGTTGCTAAGGACACCAAGGTGATCACTTCCTGGATTCTATGGAATCCAGGAAGTGATCACCTTGGCATCCTTAGCAACCTGCCAGTGACATCAAGGTTCCGAACACCGAATGAGACCCCGAACTTTGCCTGAAGTTTCAAAAAAATTAGGGTTCGTGTTCGGCATACCGAACACTGCAAAATTCGGTACGGACCCGAATTGTGCGGGTTCAGTTTACCCATCACTATCAATCAGTCAATCATACATACATACCGCTGTATGAATGAAGCCTCTATTTTAACCTGGAGCCTAGTGATGTAGCCAATAGTAACACTGGACGGGTAAGTAAAGGCCTACAAGTGTCATGGCCCAATTGAAAACTGCTCTTGTATCTTCCCTTCTTATGTCTCTTGAAAATATTTTAGTTCATTTAGACCAGCTTTTCTTAAAGCATGGTCCCAGAATCCAAAGATTCTCTCCAGCATCTGCAAAGTCAAAATTATTTATTAGCTTATATTGATAAACATCTAGCTTGCTGTTTACTATATTAAACATTAAAATGGATGCATCTGCTGCCACTACTGCTTCTCTTGATTGTTTGATGGGATTTTAATATTGCATTAAACAATTGTGAGAAGCGGTAGTAGCAGCGAAGGCATCCGTTTTAATGATTAATGTGGTAACTAGCTCTCAATATAACACATACAAATGGAAGCTTTGGAGGGGTCCTCTAAAATGTTTAAGTCATGATCAAAATGTATCTTACAAATAGTCCTTGACTTACAGCTACAATTGGGACTGAGTTTTTGGCTGCTAACCAATGTGTTCATTAAGTCATCACAAGACTGAATCTAATTTCACAGTCATTTTTACTACATTGTTAAGTGAATCCATGGTTATTAAATGAATCACATTGTCGTTAAACTTACCTAATTGACTTTGCTTGTCAGAAGCCAGTTGGAGAGATTAAAAATTATGATCATATGACTATAAGATGAAACATCATAAGTGCGACCTGGTTGCCAAGTATTCAAATTGTGATAACTTGACTGCAAGGATGGTATGATAGTTGTAACTTTCAAGACTAACTGTAAGTCAGTTTGTTGGAGATTGTCATTAATTTCAAACCATTGTTAAATGAACAGTCATAAGTTGAGGACTACCTATATGTGGTTACTAGGAGTACAAAATTACTTGAGAGCATACAATCAATCCAGCAATTTTAAAAACTGGAAAGTGATCCTGGGAGAAAATAATTTGAAAAATCCTGATGTAGATTGAGATTCTACTCAGTTCCAACAGTAACTAACCAAAGAATTTAGTGCTCCCATATTGGGCTGCATAATTCAGATGATCCCTAGATGGCAACAAAGAGATTTTAAAAATCAAATATGTTGTCTCCATCTAGTGGTTACATGGATTTTTGCAGTTGAGATATTGCAGACCTAGAAAGCTTTAGATTTCACCTCTTCTATCAGCCTCAGTAGCACAATTAATGGCAGAAATTATAGAAGTTGCAATTAAAAACATTTGAAGTAGATTGCTTACTCCTATTGTAAGCATGTATAAGAAAAAAACATATTGATCTGGGAAGACTTGGAATGAAATTTCCACTCAATTATATAGCTAACAGACAAAGCTGTTATCCAAATCTGTCCTCTTTCTGTAATATCCAAAGCTAAGAAACAGATGCTTCAGTATAAGGGCAGAGGAAAGAAATGCAGAATTTAAACCCTGGTGCTGGTATGTTAATATGGCCAGGTTGCTGCATTCTGCAGTCTGCATTCATTTAGGGCATGGCAATAAATCTCTCTTTGGGAATGCAAATCCAACACATGAATTCAGGAGTGAAAGATTGAAGGCTGTGGTACAGATAAGTTGTCCTCGTTGCAGGCAGACACAAAATAACCCTTTATAACAGTGATCCAATTCACAGGCCACTATTGGTCCATGGCCTGTGGCAACTGGGCTGCATATGTGCAAGTGGTGGGCAAGCATGGGAAGCTTCATTTGTGGAAGCAGCATGTGTGCACACAAAAACATCAATTTCTCTCTGCCTCTACCACTGTTGCTGCTGGTCCATGAAGCCAGAAAAGTTGGGGATTTCTGCTTTATAATTACAACCAGTTCTTTAAAGGTTTAGCTATTTGGATTTTGTAAACCTAATAATAATCTCAGCCTTTTATTAGCAAAGGAAAACAACATAAGATGAAGAATTAAATATTTATGTTCTAATGTGGTAACAGGTTCCCATATAACTTCTTACCAGCTGGCCGATGCACTGAAACACGGAAGGGCAATGGGTGATGGCTCACATGCTCGGAGAGATGGCTCTGCATGCCATAGCTTCACCATCATGGATCTACAGTAATAGGTGCTTGGGATGCAATACCAAAACAAGTAGAACACCACTTGAACACCATCAGCATTGACAATATCATCAATAGACAATTGTAAAAAGCAGATTTATTCAGAACAGTTTACATCCTGCAATGGTGCCTTTAATATCATCAAACATTCTTCAGAGAGGGGCGGCATACGAATCTAATAAATTATTATTATTATTATTATTATTATTATTATTATTATTATTATTATTAAATTATTCACATCTACCTATCCTACATCCTGTGGAAGGATTCCATAGGTGGATAAAAATGCCAAATCTAGTCTAAACATCTACCTCTCTTTATGACCAATTCTTCTCCCCCCTCCTCCTCATCTCTCACCTTAGATAAAAGAGGTTCACTCCCATTCCCTGATATTCCAAAGAAATATATGGACTTATATGGGGTGGGGTGGGGGGAATGACAATCTCTGTTCTGGGGTGGGGAGGTATGGAATGCTATGGCAGCAGAAGAATTTGTCCAATGAGGGTATGTTGTAACTTGTAGTCTAGATTAAATATTTTGCAAACAGTTGCCAAAATGTCTCAGCGTGGACATGTTTGCCCTATAGCAGTGATGGCAAACCTTTTTTTTTGCTCAGGTGCCAAAAGGGCATGTGTGTGTGTATGGCAGTGCACATGTGCAGGCCAACAGCCATAATTCATAATGTCATAATCACTCCACGTAGCACAACATAAAATCATCCAGCAAGTTCAAAAGAAGGTCAAGCAACTTCCAGGAATCTTTAGGCCTCACTTGTTCTG
This sequence comes from Erythrolamprus reginae, assembly GCF_031021105.1. Lineage (NCBI taxonomy): Eukaryota > Metazoa > Chordata > Lepidosauria > Squamata > Dipsadidae > Erythrolamprus > Erythrolamprus reginae. The sequence goes on along the minus strand of NC_091951.1, from coordinate 142,960,761 downwards.
GCTAATGTGTTCTAACATTCTAGCATCAGAAAATCACAGCAAATTCCAAGTTCTGTGCTTCAGTCTGAAACCATAAGTAACAGCAATAATTGATGAAACTCTTCTGCATTTTTTGTGAGGGCTTTTTTGCTGGAGAGACGGAGTAACGACACGGACACCAGAGCTGGATTTAAAATTGGGTCATTTTTATTAACATAAATTTGCATAATTTATTCAAATATTATTGCATAAATTAGCATAAACAACTATGACCCGGAACTGGACCTGCAGGGTCAAACAAATACTTCCGGGGCGGAAATGACGTATGCCAGCAAACATTCCTGGGCAACTCATGGGCGTATCTCGATGCAAGGTCCAGGTGAGGGCCAGGCCGTCACCTGTGACCTTTTCTGCCATGCTGTGCATGAGGGGGGTCCCACCAGCTAACCCGAATCGGGGAATTAAAGGTGTAGGACCCAAAGACAGGTTCCCCCCAGCTGCTCAGGCAGAAACTCCCTCCATGAGCTTGCGGAGAACCTGTCAATCATCCCCAAAGATGCCCAAGGGAGAACGCGCGGTTGCTAAACCACCCAATTTTCCGCCCCTAACCTGCCTACCCAAATGACCAAAGGTAAGCCAATTAACCTAATTAATGCAAGCACCCCCTAACCGCACAGCCATCACCCCAGTGTGGAATGGGCGAAAAAACAGCCCAGCTAAGAGGCAGAACTGCAAAAAATTCCCATTCGGCCCCCTAAGGGCGACCCCGAAGCACACTGCAAAATAGTGGAGGGCGGGCGGGTGTCTGCTCGGTAGATCGGTCCGGGCGAAAAGGAAGAGCCTCGGGCCTGCTCGCCCTTATATAGGGCAAGCAGGCCCCGCCCGGACCAATCAGGGCCTTAGCCAATCAGGCCCTGCTCTCCCGAGCGAAGTCTCGCATCGCGAGACTTCGCCCGGGATCCAAAATGGCGGCCGCCATGAGGGACCGTGTCTCCCGGTCCCTCCAGCAAAGCCTGCCTGCCGGGTAAGTCCGGCGCTGCCCTTGCTGGAGAGACGGAGTAACGACACGGACACCAGAGTTGGATTTAAAATTGGGTCATTTTTATTAACATAAATTTGCATAATTTATTCAAATATTATTGCATAAATTAGCATAAACAACTATGACCCGGAACTGGACCTGCAGGGTCAAACAAATACTTCCGGGGCGGAAATGACGTATGCCAGCAAACATTCCTGGGCAACTCATGGGCGTATCTCGATGCAAGGTCCAGGTGAGGGCCAGGCCGTCACCTGTGACCTTTTCTGCCATGCTGTGCATGAGGGGGGTCCCACCGGCTAACCCGAATCGGGGAATTAAAGGTGTAGGACCCAAAGACAGGTTCCCCCCAGCTGCTCAGGCAGAAACTCCCTCCATGAGCTTGCGGAGAACCTGTCAATCATCCCCAAAGATGCCCAAGGGAGAACGTGCGGTTGCTAAACCACCCAATTTTCCGCCCCTAACCTGCCACAGGAGCGGGGGTCAGATCTCTATCTTGGCCCCCCGACTCCCCCCTCTAGCTGTGCCAGCTCACGCAGAGACCGCTGCAGGTCCTGTAAGAAGATGGCGTTCCCCTGGTCAGACAGGTGAACGCCATCATTACGGTAGAGCCATGGCTTATCTATTGATATAAGGGGATGAGGTATTACCACTCCACCCAATTCTCTAACCGTTTTCCCCATAGCCCTATTCACCCGTCTCCTAGCCCGGTGAATGGCCCTAAGGGAAGAGGCATCCCTCCACACAATCCTAGGTAATATGTCTGACCACACCACCTGCGTGGTGGGCCAGACCTCACGAAGCCTTCGCAGGTCTTCGCGTGCCTGGATGAGCAGCGCCAGGCCTCCCAGCATGCACAGGTCATTGCCACCTAAGTGCAATACCAGCCACCTGGGTGCGGCCACGGGACGCTGCCCACCCAGACCTCTTTGGGCGCGACTCCAGGAGCCGCCCCCCATATTGCCGGGCGCATCCACAGAATGCTGACCGCCCAGCAACGCCGGTAGGAGACCCTCCCACCGCATACCTCTCCGGCCCATCCAGGTAACGTTGACCCACCGCCCCAGGGACAGGTGGGTCCCGATGGCGCTCCTGGCTGCCGCGCGGCCGGCCCAGAAAATCATGCTGTGGCCACACAGCAGCGCCGTCGGTTTCGTGTTAGCCTGGGGACCTGCAAGAGGACACAGACACAGAGAGGTTACCTAGCCTAAGCCCTGCCTGGGATCCTCAGCGGGCCTAACATAACCCAAATATGCCGCTGACCGCCAGCGGCCGATCTCCCGAATCCGATGGGCCGGGAAACCAGAAAGTGCCGCACTAGTGGCGCCGCCGATACGGAACGAATGCGTTCCATAACCGGCGGGATCCATGCCCACCTGGGCCATTGCCCTAGATACTAAAGCCCAGAATTGGAAACGGGTCAGAGGGGTACCGTCACAATGCCTAAACAGGTACCCCTGGCCTGACCCCCTCATACCACAATAAAGCCGTAGGGCGGCCACCGGACACACCGACTGGTCGGTGGCCGCACTAAGTTGTAAGGCAACCCCTCTGTGCAGCTGATCCGTTTTAGACCTTCTCACTACAAGGGACACCCCCCCTTGTCTAAAGGTCAGATCAGCGAACTGGAAGGCCCGGAGCGAAGTGTCAGCCTGAGACGAAGCCATGGCCTCGCTGACCCGAAGGGCCCCAAAGAACATGACACAAGCCGCTGCCCTGAAAAGACGGGCCTCGTACAATGAGGAACACAGACTGCCAAAAACCACGTTGATTGATGACAGCTGCTCCACCGTCAGGGGCTGACGAGTGTCACCTGGGGCCCCCGCTTGCTCCCTAAGCCAGCCCTCCAGCATCTTCCGGATGCGAAAGTCACCCGAAAGATCTGCAAACCCCCCCGCCTTGGACAGAAAGGCGAGGCCGGCTAGCCGGGACCGGATCGTCCTAACTGACAAGCCACGCTGCCTAAGTTGGACGCAAAACTCGGCCAAATGCTCTACAGGGACAGGCCAACTATGCTGGTAACCCCTGCCCTGCCTAAACTCCCCAAACTCCTTACCTGCACGCTGGTATGCCCTGAGGGTGCCGGGCGCTACAGACAAGGAGATTGCCCGGGATGCCTCGCCTCTCCACCACTCTGGATCCCTCCCAGACTCCAGAGGTGGCTGGGGAACGCTTCTGGCAGTTCTCGGGCCCACGGGGCCAGGGTCCGAAACCTGGACAACTGACCACGGGACAAGGCATCAGCAACCCCGTTATCTAACCCGGGGACATGCTTAGCCAAAAACAATGCGTTTAGAGACAAGGACCCGTGCACAAAATGGCGGACAAGCCGCATGACCCTGTCGCTCTTTGAGGACAGGGCATTTACCACATGGACAACCGCTAGGTTGTCACACCAAAAGTGCACAGTCTTGTCCCTAAACTGCTCCCCCCAAAGCTCTAAGGCCACTATTAAGGGGAAGAGCTCCAGGAACGTAAGGTCCTTAACCAACGAAGAGGCACTCCATTCCGGAGGCCATGCCGACCAGCACCACTGGTCACCTAACACTACCCCGAAACCACAAGTCCCCGCGGCGTCAGAGCAGAGCTGCAACTCAGCTTCCAACAGAAGCTCGTGCCTCCAGAAAGACAACCCGTTAAATCTATCCAAAAAATCCCGCCACACGCCGAGGTCAGCCCTGACCCCGGCGCAAAGGCGGGTACGATGATGGGGCAAACGGAGCCCCTTCATCGCATCATACAACCTCCTGGAAAAAGCCCTTCCAGGAACAACTACCCGACAGGCAAAATTAAGAATGCCTGCCAGTTCCTGAAGCTGCCGTAGGGTCACCTTCCGGCAGCCCAGGACCTCATCAAGCTTCCGCTTAATCTTTACCAACTTCTCTAGGGGCAATCTGGAAGATTGCTCCTCTGAGTCCAATTCAATACCCAGAAAGGTAATCCTGGTGGCGGGGCCTTCGGTCTTCTCAGAGGCTAAAGGCACCCCTAATTGAGCACAAAGGGCTTCGAAGTCCCGCATCAAAGCAAAACATTGCTCCGAATGCGCAGGCCCCGCCAAAAGGAAATCATCAAGGTAGTGAACGACCGTACCCAGGCCACTTTGCCTCCTGAGCGCCCACTCCAAGAAGGTGCTAAAACTCTCGAAAAGAGAGCACGAGACAGAGCACCCCATGGGCAAAGCTCTGTCCACGTAATAGCCCCCCTCGAAATGGAAGCCCAACAGCTCAAAGTCGTCCGGGTGTATGGGGAGGAGCCGGAATGCCGACTTAATGTCGCATTTACCCATAAGGGCTCCCACCCCACACTTCCTAACCATAGTCACGGCTGCATCAAAGGATGCATACCGGACTGAACACAACTCGTCAGGAATGAAATCATTCACTGACTCCCCTTTTGGAAAAGACAAATGGTGAATCAACCTAAATTCACCACTCGCCTTTTTGGGGACCACACCTAAGGGAGACACACGAAGATTCGGGAAGGGCGGCTCCGAGAAGGGCCCCAGGACCCTGCCTTCGGCAACCTCCTTCCCAATCTTCTCCCTAACAATGTCTTCATGACCAACAACCGACCTAAGGTTGTCAGACATGAAGGCCTTCCTAACACCCTGATAAGGGATCCTAAATCCCTCTGCAAAACCTAGCAAGAGAGCGGCCGCTCTCGAGCGAGGGTGGTAGTCGCCCAACCAACCCTCAAGCACCCCTAAATTAATTGGGCTGGGCCCCTTTTCCCCCAGCAGGTGGGGGAGGCTTTGGGGGACCCGAGCCTTTCTTTTCAATCCCCTTCTTGGGGCGGGGGCACACGGCTGCGGAATGGTTTCCCCCACAACTTCCGCAGGCGTGACGAAACCTGCAAATGGGGCGAAAACACGCCCCCTTTGCAGCGAACTCGTGACATATTAAAGAGGCACCCTTACTAACGGCACCCGCCACGGCCTTGGCCGGCGCGGGCGTCGCAGGCTCCTCCTCCATAAAGTGACCGCTATCGGTCCTATCACAGCCCTCCTTCCCTGACATATGAGTGGCCTGGAACCACAGGTCCGGAACCACCATATCCCAAGGCAAGTAGGGGTCATGGGCAATACGCATACGGAAGCCCTTGTCGTAGTGCCTCCATATGGTCCCCCCATACTCAAAATGGGCCCTCGCTATCAGGTCGATGTACTTCAGCAAGGCAGCGGCCCTCCCCGGCTGCCTCTGAATGACCACCGACGCAAAGGTCAGAAATGCATACAGCCACGAGCTGAAGCATTTCGTGACCTTTGTCTTTTTCACCTTCTCCCCAGGGACAACCTTCTTATCTTGTTTAGGGACCTCCCTGTTCAAGATGGAGAACAAATCAACGTACTCCCCCCGCCAGATTGCCTCCTTAACTGACGGGTGCAGATGGTACCCTAGAGGTGTGGCGGGCAACCCACAAGGGATGGCCCCAGGCTTGATGCTGGCGAACGGGTCCCACACCGTGGTGGCCCCCGAGCCCAGCACCCCAAGCCCCGGTGGATACATGAATGGGACCGGTGGCATAATGGCCGGTGGAGGAGGAATCCAACCCCCCACCCCCGCCCCAGGTGGGACAGGCACCCCCAGCGCCCCCACTGGCGGAGCTGGCGGGGACCAAACCTGACCACAGGTGCCTGCAGCAGCCCCCGTGAAACTGTTGCCACCCCCCATAGCTGGCGGGATGAACCCGGGACCCTGGATGGGCAGTAGCGGAGATGTGCCTGCATGTGGTGCAACCTCACCTGCCCCGTAAGGGGTAGAAGCCATCCACGGTGGGCCCATCCTGGTTGGGCCCTGGAAAGATGACCATTGCCCAGGCTGGGCCATCTGTCCAGCATGGCCCGTCTGCCCGGTGCTGCCCGCCTGTCCGGTTCCCGCCATCTGTACTTCGTGGGCCACTTGCCCAGCTGGGGCCGACTCCTCTTCGGGGTCTGCGCCCCAAGCTGCGGTGGCAGCCGAGGAAAGCCCCTCCGGGCCTGCCCCCGACCGCCACCTCTCCAACTCGTCGAGCCGCTCCAGGACCCTGGCCCAGGAGAGAGAAGGGGACACCTCGGGTTGAGGGACTGTGGGCATAAACCCTACCACCCCCCCCCACCGGGATCCCCCCCGGGGGCCCCTCTGCCGCCGCCCGAGCCCGGGCAGACGGCCTGGCAGCCCTCCTAGGCCGCACCACAGGTTGGGCCGGGAGGGCCTTAGCTGGCCGCTTTTTAGGGGCCATACCACTACAATCTATTTTTTGACAAGAAGGAATAGAGCGGGACCAAGCCCTCCCCCAACGGGCCCTGCACCCCTTGAACAAGGCCTGCCCTAACAGCAGGCCTCAGTAGTGCAAACCCACCAAGGAAGCCAATCCCCCCTTCCAATGGGCGACAAGGCCCAAAACCAGGCCTTTATCCCAGGCCTACAATCCCCCCAGCGACCCCCACGGGCCCGCGAGGCCACCAGAAGGCAGCACCCCCCTCCCTACTACGAAGGACAATGAGGCTCCAAACCGGAGCGGAGCCCAGCCGATGCTGGCTCCGCTAATGATGCGAAAAGGCTTTCCGCCCCACCACAGGCCTCAAAATGGCGCCTCGCACGAGGTCGCCAAACAAAATGGCCGACGGAGCAGACCGATCGAATGTCTGCTCGGTAGATCGGTCCGGGCGAAAAGGAAGAGCCTCGGGCCTGCTCGCCCTTATATAGGGCAAGCAGGCCCCGCCCGGACCAATCAGGGCCTTAGCCAATCAGGCCCTGCTCTCCCGAGCGAAGTCTCGCATCGCGAGACTTCGCCCGGGATCCAAAATGGCGGCCGCCATGAGGGACCGTGTCTCCCGGTCCCTCCAGCAAAGCCTGCCTGCCGGGTAAGTCCGGCGCTGCCCTTTTTAATTATTCATCCTGCCTTCTTCAGCTGCTGCCTGATTCTAATGAAGAAAAATTGAGATCTGATGCCTGCCCACTGCACCAAATACAAAAGGATATTTTCAAAGATTGGTATAAACATAGAAAGACAAGCAACTCCTACTCCTCCAGCACTGGTCTTTGATCCCACCCCTCTTTAATGTCACCATTATCTCCTACCCCAGCTGAAAGTAATACTGTAAGTAGCCATACTTGAGCTACGTTTAAGTGAGAAAACAGCAATCTGTAGAAAGTTTACAATGCAATGGAGAATACAATGTTATTTTTATTTTATTTTTATTTTCTTTCTTTCTTGAAACCTCATTTTTAGTATACCGCTATGTGGTGGCATCTTAGTTCAGGAATTACCACCCTCTAATTCAGTTGATTATGGACCTGGAAGGTAATTTCTTCTCTACTGCCTGGAAAAGAGAAGTTGACAGAAAACATAATCAGCATTTGGTCTTTTTCATAGACTGTTTCCAAAAACCAGAAGCAGGAACATTTTTTCATTTCACTCAACCTCCATGCTTTGCATGTCTTTTCTCCTGAAGTGTTTCTATTTCAGCAAATCATTACAAACATTGTATATCTTTTAATAGGTATGGTTATCCTTCCGCACCCCACCCCCATACAGGTTCCATGTGGAGACCAGAGGGGACATGGTTTCATGTGCTGTCTGCATCTCATGGATGGGTCTCCGCTGGTTTGTAAAGACCACTTTCTGGCTTGCTGCAGCTTGGTGCCAGTCCATGGACCAGGGGTTGGGTCCCCTGTTTTAGATTCTGTAGCTGCAAGTTGAAACTTGATGGTATAGTAGGAGCTCTGAAGATTTTTAGCTAATGAAAGGATAACTGCCATGTATAATGTCTATCTAGATAAAACACAATGTACTTCCAGTAAGAGGTGAATACCTTGTTCAATCCAACATTTGGCACCATGGATCAATTTGTCATGTTACATTTTATGATTCTATTCAGAGGACTAAGTGATGGGAGAAAGTCATGGACATTTATGACCTAACCTTTTTGAGCTAACCTGTTTCACTGCCAAGTATGTTTTGTTACAGTCACCAATAAAATGGTTAAAATGGAAATTCTATTAAGAGCTACTATAATATTTTTTCTTTGAGTATTCAGATGTCATTTTCCTTAGAATAAATTTTAGCTATTTTTCTTTGGAAATTAACCACCTATCGTAATCAGGATTTCACTGCCAGGAACAGAGTTATATACAATTAAACAGTTGTTTATAGCCATATTTGAGGATGGTTGTGAATAAATCAAGTTATGGTCCAGAGAAAAGGTTTTTGAAAAGTATTCTGGCCTGCAGTGATAAAGGGCTGTGCAGTGCTTGGGATTCTGTCCAAGTCCTTTAAGGCATGCAAATTCAGGAAACAAAATCCACTTGCATTTCTGCAAAGATCATTATTGCTCTTAGAGTATTGTAATAGAACTTTGAAAGCCTGTCAAAACAATTATCCAACTCATCTTTTATCTAGCGCAATTAAGGTGGGTTATTCTGAGTTTCTTGCTCATGCTTCTCTCCTCCTCCATCTCCCAGGATGAGATCATTTCTTTTACAATGGCCCTGTTTCTCCTCTGCTTTTCCAGGATATATTATATATTTACAGATTCAGAGTCTAAATGGTTGTTTGGACTGTGTAGGATTACAAATGTATCTGCATGGAATTCCTTAAAATGGGGTAGGCATATTAGATATTATTTTTATTTATTTATTTATTTTATTTATTTATTTATTTTGTCCAATACACAATGAGGGTTTTAGTGGGTGTGTGTATATATGTCACATGTTGTTTTTGCTGAATTTAAAAATGAAGGGAGACTAGGATAGATCTATTTCGGCCTTATTTTGGCCTCATCAGCTATCACTGGTACTTGAACCTGCAACCTTTGCAGAGAATTATCCTCAAGGCTACAGTATCCAATCCCTTCATACACATAGTAAAATACATGAGGAAGGTTATAGAGGAGATAATCATAGTAAAAAATATCTAAGAAAGAATAGAAAAGAAGATATAGTAATAGAACATATCAATGAAAGAATAGAAGAAGAGATATAGGAATAGAAGAAAGGTATAGGAAATCTAGGAGAGCAATAGGACAGGGGACGGAAGGCACTCTAGTGCACTTGTACTCACCCCTTACTGACTGGATAGGTCAAATATAGATAATCTAAGGGTAAATTGTTGGGGGTTTGGGGATGACACTATGGAGTCCGGTAATGAGTTCCACGCTTCAACAACTCGCTTACTGAAGTCATATTTTTTACAGTCAAATTTGGAGTGGTTAATATTAAGTTAATATTAAGTTTAAATCTGTTGTGTGCTCTTGTGTTGTTGTGGTTGAAGCTGAAGTAGTCACTGACAGGCAGGACGTTGCAGCATATGATCTTGTGGGCAATACTTAGATCTTGTTTAAGGCGTCTTAGTTCTAGGCTTTTTTAGGCCCAGGATTGAAAGTCTAGTCTCGTAGGGTATTCTGTTTTGAGTGGAGGAGTGAAGGGCTCTTCTGGTGAAGTATCTTTGGACATTTTCAAGAGTGTTGATGTCTGAGATGAGATATGGGTTCCAAGCGGATGAGCTGTATTCGAGGATGGGTCTGGCAAAAGTTTTGTAAGCTCTGGTATTATGAGTTGTAGTTCAGCAAAGTCCAGGGGATATAGATTCCTTCCTCTAAATCAGGGCTGTCAAACTTGTGACTACACATCATCACGCGATGCATAGTAACTTTTTCCCATTTCACTAAACTAGGGGTGAGCATGGCCAGCCTGTGATGCATCTGGCCTGTGGGCCACGAGTTTGACTCCCCTGCTCTAAGCTGTGACTATTATATTCTATGGTAACTATCGCTAGGAGATCAGTATTCTATGATGGGGTAGACAGAAATTCTCTTCCAATTCAACAGGAATATGTCAGTTTGGGGAAAGCTGGAATACATCATAATTAACCCACTGAAAATTTTCCCAAGACCCACTCACACTGTCCTGCTGCTATTGGGTAACTTCCCTTCAAAGGGAGAAATTGGAATCAATGTTTACTTCTAGAGTGATCTTCTTCTGGGGTGCTTTTTACAACTTCCCAATCAAATCTCCAGCCCTGAGATTTTTCAATGGTTTTCCACCTAACTAGTAATTAACTCCAACCTTACCTTGCTTTTCCCCAGTCATCGAAGATTGCCACCTTGCTTGGGTCTTTATTATTGCATGACAAAAAACAACTACAGTATATTTTATTCATCTCTGTCCCCAGGAAGTGGTATCCAAATTAAACATTAAACATGAATTAGTAGAATAAAAAGTACATGCACACTCATGCACATTTACAGAGACAAATATTGACCATGTCAAATCTAAAACTTGGAATGTATGTGGAAACATCAGCAGGTCATAGCATAAAAGTAGGCCAACTAAAGTTTAAATAATAACAACATAAATACTTTGTGACAAGGGAAACTAAAACCATTTCACTTGTTCCTCCATCTAAAGCTGAGCTGTGTAAAGAAGGAGTTAGATTGTTGCTTTGAAAAGTCTTGATTACTGCCCCACCTTCCAAAGAATGTTTGAATATTTTTCCATGGTTAGTTGTTGTGTATAAAACAATTTAGCATTGGGATATTTATTAGAGGAGAAAGACAATTATTCCAGCCTTGTTAATTAACGGGGCGGTGCAACAGGTAGAGTGATGTACTGCAGACCACTGAAGCTGACTGTAGATCTGTAGGTCAGCAGTTCAAATCTCATCACCGGCTCAAGGTTGACTAAGCCTTCCATTCTTCCGAGGTGGGTAAAATGAGGACCCGGATTGTGGTGGCAATAGGCTGGCTCTATTAAAGAGTGCTATTGCTAACATGTTGTAAGCCGCCCTGAGTCTAAGGAGAAGGGCAGCATAAAAATTGAATAAATAAATAAATAAATAAATATATAAAATATATAAATAATAATTAATTGGATTTGTATGCCGCCCCTCTCTGAGGACTCTAAATTTCTCTCAAACTCTTAACAGTATTTTCAATTTAACAGAATTTTCCTGGTATTCGCCTCGGGTCTAAAAGGATCCGAAATAAAGTTTGAGACCCTGTAAAAAATTTTCCCTGCATATCTGAAACTTGAAATTCCATGACTTTTTCTCATTTGAGGGATTCTTTCTAAGGGTGGTGGCTTTTGGGGGGGGGGGTGTATAGTTTTTGCTGGGGGAAAAAGTTACCAATGTTACCCTCCGGGTCCTTTTAGATACTCACATGCTCTGACCATTTTCTGTCTGGGCAAAGTATGGAACAATTTTCAAGCACAATTCTAATAGCAATGGTCATTGGTTTTGAAATTGTACTGTTTCCTCTTTTCTGTGTTTATTTTATCTATCACTACCAAATGATTGCAGAGTGAGGCTGACGGAATTGTATTATTATACTCTCTGGGAGGTCCCCATAAACAATACTCAGACAGTCAAGCCCTCTCTGACAGATATGCTAAAAATAGAACTTGTTTAGGACTAGCTGGCCGCATTTGCATGTGCACAAGTCTGTTTTCGATGCTGCATATGAAAGTAATACAGCAAACCTCTCATTACTTGACTGAAATTTCAGACATTTGTTAAAAGCCAGACATTTCCTAGATTGAGACAAGTTCCTATAACTTGTCTCAATCACCTAAAGTAGTGTCATTTTTAAAGACAGACCCATAAATACACACAGAGAAAATTAACTGTAGTCTTACATTACATTTTATGTAATGGACAGTGTTGTGGTTAGCTCTGGCCCAGCTCCTGCCCCAAGGACTGTGGATATGGGGGAGACATCCACATGCTGCAGGCCTGTTTTGCCCCCGGTGGAATCTGATGATGAAGGCTCCTCTGACCAAGAAGACATGAGTGACAGGAGGAGGTCAATTATCTAGCTCCTCCTTGGATTCAGAACAAGAGTTAATGATACAGCCATGCATGCGGAGAGTGATGCATAGGCAACAACAACTGAGAGATTATTATCAAAGAAAATGAGGCCACCTGTGGTTGGGTGGGGCTGTGGTGATTAGTGAGGCTGCTATAAAGAGCAGCCTGTGGGTTTGGCCATTGTGGAGGATTATCTGATCATTGTGTTTCATGACTGCTTTACTGACTTTTGACTTTTTGTGTGCTGATTTTTCCCTGCTTTGAAACTAAACCAGAGCAAAGTGTGTTTCACTTTGTGAAAGAAGAAGGACTGTGAATTGCCTTATAGCTGCAAGCTAAGTATCACAGGACTGATAAGGGACTTGTATAAATTACCAGTTTGTTTGGAGACGAGTGCTCTTTGCTATACCAAAAGAGGGCTTAGTTTAAGTGAATTTTCATTATAAAGAACATTGTTTTGAATTTTCAAACGTGTGTGTGTCTGAAATTTGTACCTGTGAATTTTTGGGAGGATTCTACCAGATAGCCTGACAGAACAGACAGAATATTCTGCTTATTAATAATTGTTTTAGGATCCAAATAGCTGTTGCTTTAGATCAGCCCTTCTCAAAAAGTGGGGCAACCCACCCTGGAGGGCATGGAGTGATACCAGGGGGAAACATGTGACTCCGGGGAACATGTGTGAACCCTCTTGGGTTGATTCTTCTAGACAGGGAGTGCTTTCCCGGTTGCACGCTCCTCCAAATTGGGAAAAGAAAGCAGCCAGGTTGGGTGGAACAGCTGCATGTGTTCTTATTGTTCTTGCTGAGTGTCGTGGTAGCCGTGAATGGCATGGCAAACCTGCTGCTGGACAAGTAGCTAAATCCTAAAGCCTCTTTCCATACCATTTGCTGTGAGTGCCCAACTGAGGCAGTGCTTATGGGCCAGGTTGGCAACCTCAAAACATCAGCTTAATTTAATCTGGCCTGGCCTTGTGTCAAAAGAGAGTCCTAACCAGGGTAGCCTAGCTGAAAACAGGGTCCACTGAGTTCAATGTGACTTACTGCCAGGTAAATGGGCAGATCAGTCTTCCCCAGCCAATAGTTTGCTTGCAGCTTATAATAAGTAAAATAATAAATATTAACACTAAAATTCCATTGGGGCCCAGTTGGAGGAGTGGGGTGGGAAATGTTTACTTTTTCCTAGGAGGGATGTAACAGAAAACAATTGAGCGACACTGCTTTTAATATTCTGTCTTGCCACCCCATTGTATAGAAAAAAACATATGGGATTAATTTTCTAGCTCTGATGATCATTATCTCATTCTAATGGTGGCACGAAAAATCTCAAGAGGCAGCTAAGAAATAATTCCAAGCCTTTTTTTGGGAGGGGGAGTGGGGACTACCGAAGGCACTGCAATTTTGCAAATATGATTTAAAGACTTGCTACCAAAGTAATCATTTATTTGACTTTTGGGTCATGTAGTTTTCATCCATAGTAGTCACCATTACCTGTAGGAGGAGTCAAAGAGGACAAGAGGCTTTTCAAAGCTTCCACTTTTAATTTGTTTTTTTTACAGAAAGTGTACTCATGCAAGACCCATAAAAGGGCAGTTTGCAGAGGGCAATTTGACTTTTTGATCTCCCTTGAAGATGTTCTGATACCAGCATTAAATATTTTATAACTTATTCTGCGGAGAGGGGCGGCATACAAATCCAATAAACAATAACAACAACAACAATAACAACAACAACAACAATAATAATATGAAATTATGTTTCTTTCATCCAAATTTGCCAGATCAGAGACTAAAATTATTCAAAACTGAAAAGGGAAAAATATCATTCAAAGATGTCTTCTTGAACCTGTGAAAATGTTTAAACATTCAAGAGAAACATAATCAATAGATCAATAGGCACCAGTTCACTGTTATTCCTCTATTTCATGGGAAATCTTAATAGCATGCCAGAATAGAAAAAATAGCACATTTTACTCTTAATTTTAAAAATTAAATCAGATTTTCCTAATCCCTCAGGAACATTGCAGCTGAGAATTTGGAAAGTTACAATTTAGCTCTGAGGAACAGATAAGGTGGAAAAAAAATCTGAATTAAGAACCTGTCAAAAAAGAAAAAAAACTGTCAGAGGTATTCTCATCTAGAAATTTTTGGACCATATCTGGAATTGACTCATATTTCACTCTCCATTGCAATTGTTCAGTGCAAACTGGATTCAGTTTGGATGTATGGGATTATTTCATAGAGACTTAAATGTAGCCATGCATTGCATCAATTTATGAGGAAGATAAAACTGGACAATGAAAACTAAATTCCAAGATATGTTTCTTCTCTTCTGCTACAAATCCTTCGCTCAGTAATAATAATAAATTAAAGAAATCTGTGAAAGTAGTAAACATATATAACCTATGCAAGCAACCACATTTTCTTTGAATGAGGTGCTTTTGATTATGGAAGGTTTTGTGTCCCCTCACATTTTTCACCCAGTAGTTCCAGTAGTTGGAAAATTCTTCAGATTCTTAAAGTTTGATTTCATTGGATTTGATTGGATTTGTATGCCACCCCTTTCCGTAGACTCAGGGCGGCTAACAACAGTAGTAAACAGCATATGACAATCCAATATAAACAGTTAAAAACCCCTATTGTAAAACCAAACATACATACAGATATACCATGCATAAAATTGTAAAGGCCTAGGGGGAAAGAGTATCTCAATTCCCCCATGCCTGGTGGCAGAGGTGGGTTTTAAGAAGCTTACGAAAGGCAAGGAGGGTGGGAGCAATTCTAATCTCTGGGGGGAGTTGGTTCCAGAGGGTCGGGGCCGCCACAGAGAAGGCTCTTCCCCTGGGTCCCACCAAGCGGCATTGTTTAGTTGATGGGACCCGGAGAAGACCTACTCTGTGTGATCTAACTGGTCGCTGGGATTCGTGCGGCAGAAGGCGGTCTCTGAGATAGTCTGGCCCAGTGCCATGAAGGGCTTTATAGGTCATAACCAACACTTTGAATTGTGACCAGAAACTGATCGGCAACCAGTGCAGACAGCGGAGTGTTGGGGTAACATGGGCATATTTGGGGAAGCCCATGATTGCTCTCGCAGCTGCATTCTGCACGACCTGAAGTTTCCAAACACTTTTCAAAGGTAGCCCCATGTAGAGAGCATTACAGTAGTCGAGCCTCGAGGTGATGAGGGCTGGAGTAGAAGCTCAGAGCAAAAATGTAAAGCAAAAGATCCATTTCACTTTGCTTTTAAAATTGTGCATGTGGTGGGGGAACTTCACAAGACCTTGCTTGAACTGCCCCCTTATTTCCATCTGCCTTTCCCCCCAGAAGCTCAAATATAAACAAACCCCTCAACAACCCTGAGCAGCAGATGAATTTAGAAATCATCTGGCCCAAAGTTTCCAAGTCTTGTGGTTTCCATCTCAAAGTTTGAAGCTTCTCATTCCGACTAGAGAACCAAAAAGAACTTTCTCTTTTCTTTTTCTTTTCCTCTCCAAAAGGTTACAGTTACATAGGGTTCATTAAACATTGAAAATGTGTATCCAGATCCTGCCCTCCTGGGTTATTGTTGATAGATGTTTCCTTGGAGACAGTTTTTTTAACCTTCATGGTATGAGCTATGTACCAAGATAAGGAAGAGATCAGTGAAGGAGATGAAGGGAGCGAATTTCCCATATTCTTTGGGAGAGGGATAGTTGTGGAGGTTTTCTTTATTTTTCTAATTCTTCAGCCTCTTACTTCATCCACATTTTTCTCCTCACGGCTGTTTTAACACTCAGTGGCAAATGAAGGGCCTCAAAAAATGCAGAGCATTTGCAACAAGCAAGGATGAGATTTTTTTAAAAAAAATTCCTTCCAGGCATTAGATGAAGTCTGAGGAATGTCAAGCTCAGGATAAGCATTTGTCTTAGTTACCTAAATAAACCAAACTTTCTAGAGACATCATCAAACGCATGAGTGTGTGTGTGCCTGCGTGCGTATACGTGGACAAATGCTTAGTATAATATTTAATCTTGTTCTATATCTGATCATTTTTGTAACTGCTATGGATAGATATGGTTTTTAATGTTTGAGAAAGGAAAAGCAGCATAAGATAATACAGCTCTTAATCATAACTGAAGGAGGATTCAAAATAATTCAAAATAATGTCAAAAGGTTGGGGGCAAAAATGTCACAGAACATTGCTTTTATATATGCTAACTGCAGTGAGACTCTTATTATATGCACAATCACAAAAGTAATGGGGGATTTTAATTATCCTTACATCAACTGGGAGACAAACTCTGCACCAAGTGGAAGATCCAACAGGTTCCAAGCAAACTTTGTTACCTAAAAAGTAGAGAAGAGAACAAGGGGATCAGCCATATTGGACTTAATTCTCCCTAACAGAGATGAAATTATGGAAGGTGTTGAAGCTGCAGGAATCTTGGGGGTGAGTGATCATGCTATATTGGAATTCAACATTATGTAAACACAAGCAGTAGAACAAAGTCAAACTAGAGTCTTGGACTTTAAGAGGGCTAATTTTAATAAACCTAGAGAGAACTTGGGAAATATTCCATGGATGAGAATCCTCAAAGGGAAAACAATTCAAGAAGTTTGGGAAATTTTGAAAAGTGAGATTATAAAAGCCCAGACTAGTTCAATACCAATGAAGTAGAAAAACGATAGTCACAAAAGAAACCAGCATTGCTGCATAAAGATTGAAAGACAAAAAGGACAAGCATAAAAAGTGGAATGAAGGGAAATAACTAAGGCAGAATTCCAGCAAATATTTACAAATATTTGATAGAGCACGAAAAACCTGAGGAAATAGTCAAGGGTTTGATGATTGCTTGGGCTAAAAATTTTGGCCACAATATACATCTGGCAGAATCGGAACAAATTTGGAAGAGAAATATTAAGTTGACAAAATCTACAACCTATAAAGAAAAACAATATACAATGTTATATCAATAGCATTTAACACCAAAAAGATTGGCTAAGATTTATCAAAATAGCAATTTGGCATGTTGGAAGTGTAAAGATAAGCAGGGCACCTTCTTTAACGTATTGTGGCTATGTCTTGGAGTCCTAGTGGACAACCATTTAAATATGAGCCAACAGTGTACAGCAGCTGCCAAAAAAGCCAACACAGTTCTAGGCTGCATTAACAGAGGGATAGAATCAAGATCATGTGAAGTGTTAATACCAATTTATAAGGCCTTGGTAAGGCCATACTTGGAATACTGCATTCAGTTTTGGTCGCCACAATGCAAAAATGATGTTGAGACTCTAGAAAGAGTATAGAGAAGAGCAACAAGATGATTAGGGGACTGGAGGCTAAAACATATGAAGAACTGTTGCAGGAACTGGGCATGGCTAGTTTAATGAAAAGAAGGGCCAGGGGAGAGATGATAGCAGTGCTCCAATATCTCAGTGGTTGCCACAAAAAAGAAAGAGTTAACCGATTCTCCAAAGCACCTGAAGGTAGAACAAGAAGCAATGGGTGGAAACTAAACAAGGAAAGAAGTAACTTAGAACTAAGGAGACGTTTCCTGAAGTTAGAACAATTAATCAATGGAACAGCTTGCCTGCAGAAGTTGTGGATGCTCCAACACTGGAATTTTTAAGATGTTGGATAACCATCTGTCTGAAGTTGTGTAGGGTTTCCTGTCTAAGCAGGAGGTTGGACTAGAAGACCTCCAATGTCCCTTCCAACTCTTGTTATTATTGTTATCATTATTATTACAATGCAGGAAAGATCTGACTCTGGCTACAATGGAGGAATGGATTGTAAAAATGATGGAACTTGCTGAGCTGAGCAAATAGACAGCTTTAATGCAGATTGGAGCACCTTTTGGATTTTGTGTGTGTGTGTGTATGAAACAGAAAACAAATAAATATTAAATATTAAATGTTGTAACCATAGACCAAGAAGTTAAGTAACATTTATACTTAGAACCGGTTCAATAGAACATCAAAAGCTGTTTCTTTATTGTTTTTTCTCTTTTTTCCAGCACTTTTGTCTTTGTCCATACTTTATTTTTTTCCCTTCTTCTGTTCTAAATATTACTTTCTATTCATTTTTATCTCTGCTGTTTAAAATTCTAATAATTACAAAACAGAAAGGGAAATTCTGTTCAAAACAAGTAGTGTCCAAATGAATCAACTTAAGTTACAACTTTATTTATAAGCAAGTCATCATTTAGATCCTATAAGGGCTTGTCATGCTTATCAGAAACCACAAGAAACACATTTCTGTAATTCAGCAGAACCTTCCCATCAGATTGCCCAGAAAACAGTAGTAAGAGATGTGTAATTCTTACTGTTGGGCTAATATATTACATAATTAATAAACTTGGATATCCTTTCTCTCCATGTATTTGTCTAATCTTCTTTGACACTGCATCATCAAAAACATCAAAGCACCTAAGTCCAAACAGAAGCTATAGTCACAACAAAGTAATGAGAAGGGTTAAGGGAAAAAAGCGAACAAATTATATCTACAAGTATATTTAAATAAAATGATTCCTCTTTCTGTATTTAATTTTTAAAAATTGTTTTGTATCAATGACAATTACAATTTAATAGCCACTTCTGGGGAGTTTCCAGCTGCAATACATCCAAGTCTTTGTGGTTTTGCACCCTTGTTTTATGAGATGATGTCCAACAGCTCACTATGCTATAAATAGAAAATAATATTTGGAAAGTAAATATCTTAAAGGAGGGAAAGAAGCAGGGTTGAAATCCAGTAGGTTCTGACAGGTTCTGGAGAACCAGTAGCAAAAATTCTGAATAGTTTGAAGGACCAGCAAATGCCACCTCTCGCTGGCCCCAGAGTGGGGTGGGAATGGGGATTGTGCAGCATCCTTTCCCTGCCATGCCTTCTAAGCCACACCCACTAAGCCACACCCACTAAGCCACACCCACAGAACCGGTAATTTAAAAAATGTATTCCACCACTTGGAAGAAGCACAGAGCATTGCAAGTTTAAAACTGAGGGTCAGGCCCAGAAATCAACAGATAAGGTGGGGTAAAAAAGCAAGTTATAAAGCGCAGACGATAAGTTTGTCTGGGAGCTATATGCCTCAAAGTTGTAAAGTGATATCCCTCACTATCAGATAATTCATCAAACTTCAAAGAGCACTCTGGTCAATAGAGTTTAAAGAACGTACAGTTCTGTCATGTTAGTATGCTATATAAGTATACAGTGCAACCATATAGAAAAAAAGTATTGTCGTTTAGTGGGCAGGTAAGGGATTTTAGTGCTCCTGGAATAACACAGGTTCAAATTAAAGAGATAGCAGGGGAGTATGTTATCATTTATTTGTTTAAGGGACCCATTCAAATAACTCTTTTTGAAAATAAAGAGTGCTGCTCTTACCTTATCAGTGTCTATATAATAAAATTGTCTTTTAAAAACATACCACGGTTCCAGTTAGGTTTCCCCCCCCTGCCATTATACCTTTCAAATTGAAAACATCAATGGGCCTATGCTTTAAAATTGCCATTGGAACTGTGCTCCTGTTCTCGATATTAAAGAAAGATGTTTCTTTAATAGCCTGAAACCTTAATTACTTTGCTTTCCCTAAGATCAAAAGCAATGGCTCCTTTGTGAAGGCTTTTAAACTGGAAGTAGAGAATGATTTTTAAATCATATCACCTTTAAACTAAATAATTATTTATTTACAATAAGCACAGAATTCCCCAACTTTGTATGTCCTCCAGATGAATTGTACTATAATTCTCCAATTTCTTTTTAATCTGAAAATGACATTGGCCTCTGGAGGGGTGGGGGAATGGAATTTGGAATCATTGTGTCACAAAGTTTGAGAAGGAAAAAATGGCTCTTGCTTTTAAGAGTTCAGGCATATAGTTTTCTCAAACTCATTTTTTTCCTTCAGGCAATCTTGTAAAAGAAGTTTTAACTTATATTTAAAGTCAATTTTGATCAGCAGATACAAATTAATTTTTCTCCTTCTAAAGAAAACAATCATTTGAATATTTAATAATGTTCCCTTATGTAGTCTCAGCTAAAAATTATTCACAGCAACCCTGAAATAATACAAATGAATGGCTAAAACAACATTTACTAAACAGTTATGGCAAGGAATATGAGCTAAGAAGCCTGGTCTGACAGAAGATTCAAACAAGCTTTCCTAAAATTTATTAAACTCAAGTGGTATTTATATTATGCTTCGAGTAAATCCCTGTGAATAATACCTCTGTACATGCTATGTTTGTAGAGGCGAACGTGGAGGCAAAAGATCCATCTTTCTTAATATTAGTGTCTTTTGGTCAGGACCAGGAATATTCACAATGCCGCCGGCGACTTACCAGCCAGCGCGGAGTTGCGGCGTGGGCCGGGGAAGGAGGCCGCCATTGTGTAGGCGGAGCCTGCGGCCCCACATCATCCCCGGGGGCCGCAGTGACGTGGCTGGTGTGCGCTGGGCACCCATTGGCCGGGCGGGGGAGAGGCAGCCCTATAAAAGGGGCTGCCTCGTGGCGCAGTTTCTCTCGCCCGGCATAGTGAGACACGGCCCTGCAGCACCCGGACGAGGTGAGGCGGAGCGCGGCTAGGCCCGAAGGCAAAGAGGACGCGTGCGAAAGTCTGTCGGCGCTTGGTGTTGCTGGGGCTGGCTGCGAGCCAAGGAGCAGCTGTTTGTTGGGCCGTTTTCTGGTTTGGCTTAGGGGCTTTTTAATGGCGCGAGGCAGCAGGGCAAGGACGGGATCCCGGCGGCGGGCAGCGGGGGAGCAGGCCGGCGATCAGGGCACCCCCCCATTGAGCCCCGCCGCACGGGATGGAAGAGGGCCCCCAAGAGGACATGGGGGGAGGCCCCTGGGGCTGGACAGGCCAGAAGGCCGGGGAGAGAGGGAAGCTCCAGGGGGGGAGGAAGGTAGCAGGGGGCGGGCGGCAAGGCGCCGGGGGCTGACTCCGAGGACAGCTGGCCGCCGCCAGGGGAGGGCCCCATCTCGGGGGCCACATAGTGGAAGGACAGAGGCCTCTGATCTTGGGGAAGGGGACCCCAGCCCAGCAGAAATTAGTGTGTCGGATGAGGGGTCCCCTGCGGCAGGTACACTTAGGAGGGAGGGTGCTGGGGATGATGCAGTGTCTGTCTCCTCATACTTTCTTTCTGCTTTGCTTGAGAAACTGGAAGAGGGGCCAAGGAAGAGGGGTAGGCCCCGGCACAAGGGCGCCAGGGGTGCCACGAGCGCGGATGGGACCCGGAGCTCCTCGGACTCGGTGGAAAGGTCCCAGAGGGAGAGAGTGGACCGGCGCGCTAAGAAAAAGCACAAGAGGAGGTGGGGAAGCCGGGCTGCTTCCTGCTCTGAGGATGCTGATGACGACTCTTCACATTGGGGTGAGTGCCCTGTGCCTAAGCATCGGTGGTCCCGGCCTCGGGGGCCACGAGGCAGGCTACAGGCGGTTAAACGCAATACACATAAATCACACAGAACATGGCGTTCGCGCACGGCAGCCCAGGTGTGGGGGAGGGGCCGCAATTGTGGGGTGACAAAGCGGGGCAGAAAGAGAAGGGACACATCGAGGGATAGCTCGGAGTCCACAACAACGGAGTCCACTGACCCCTACGAGGGCGACAGTGACAACCCCTTTGCACCCGGCCTCCCTGACACGCCGCTGAGCATGCATATGTCGCAGGCCCTTAAGCGGAAAATTTGGCGCGGGGCCTATGTGGATATATTCAACATTTTGTTACCCGAGAAATCCAAGAAGGATAAGGACAAGGACGGTAAGAAGGGGTCTGATGAAGCAAAGGACACCAAAATGGATAAGGGGATATTGGCGTGGGCCTATAGGAGATACGATCAGCTTTGGCCGGCCCCGGTCGAGCACCTACTTGAGTTTTGTACACTTAGTAAACACCGGGGGTTGTCAGCCCGCACAATTCGGGGCAAGCTGGCTGGCTTGGCGTTTATAGCCAAGTCAAGGGGTTTCTCAGACACCACGGGGGACTTTAGGGTTAGGAAAACACTGAAAGGATGGATCAGGGAGAGGGGCCCGGCCCGGGGTGACAGCAGGCGCCCCCTTAAGTTAGTTCACCTACGGGGTTTGGGTGACTTGTGGGACGGGCTCTGCCGCTCCCAGTACGAGGCTGCACTTTACCACGCGGCTGCGGTGACTTTGTTTTTTGGAGCATTTCATATAAGCGAGGTTTTGGCGGCATCCAGGTTCGATAGCTCTGGCCGCGCCTTTACGGCAAGAGATATTAGATTTAGGCGGGGCTCAGTTTTCCTACGGCTGCGCCGATCCAAAACGGATCAGAAGGGACGGGGCGTGACAGTTAAGCTTTCCCGGACTAGCCACAAGAGGGTGTGCCCCGTGGGAGCAATCTCAGTGTATTGGGCCCTTAGGGGCCGTGATCCAGGCCCGCTTTTCTGTCATTCCTCTGGGGAACCTCTCACCAGGTACCAGTTTTGGGCAGTGACGACTAAGGCCCTGGCCCGGATGGGCCTGGACCCCAAACGTTATGGGACTCACTCTTTCAGGATTGGTGCAGCTTCTTTTGCAGCTGAAGAGGGTTTCAGCACTCCGGACATACGTGCGGTGGGCCGTTGGCGATCTGCGGCCTTCCGGACCTACATCCGCCCTTAGGTGAGTGGGGCGGGACGGGGTGCGACCTGGGCGGCCAATTCTGACGCTGCTTTGTTTCCTCCCTTCCTTTTAGATAACATACAGGGCGCGCGTAGAATCCTGATCTGTGGCCACAGCATGATATACAGGGCCGAGAGGAGGGCCCAGGTGACAACGCCAGGCACGCAGTTGGAGCTGGACCGGCATGTGATTGTTCAATGGTTGGGCCGTAGAGGCCTACGGTGGTTTGATTTGCTTCCCTGCTGTTCAACAGCGGAAAAGTGCATGGGGTGCCAGGATGGTTGGTCTTACATGTGGGAGGCAATGACCTGGGAGCAATGACGGGCGTTGACTTGTTGTGGCACATTTGGGATGGCTTACAGGTAATTTGGAAGCGGTGGCCGGACACCCGTGTCTTGTGGTCCAACATCTTGCCACGAAGGTGCTGGAGGCATGCTAGGAACCCCAGGGCGGTTGATGGGGCCAGGAAGAGGGTCAATAGAGCAGTTAAGAAGTGGGTACTCCAGGCGGGGGGGGAGTGATAGACCACCCCGATGTCAGAGCTTCCCAGGTGGACTTATATAGGCAGGATGGGGTACATTTGACAGATAAGGGGAACGACAAATTTATAGCGGACCTGCAGAGGTGCCTGCAAGGGGGGGAGCAGGGGGAATAAATTATAATTTCACCCCCTGCTGTGGCCGATAGGGGGCGGAAATGGGCGTAAGCAGCAACTGTGTGATCTCCTTTAGGGGCACCTCTACTGAGGTGTGGGGGGATCTCCTTCTCGGATTACAGGGCTCGACCGGCCTGGGTTCGGTGAGGGGGGTCGCTCCTGTGGCTCGCTGCATGGAGATTATCAGAGACCAGTGGCGAGCCATCCCACACGCCGTGGGGGCGTGGCAAGGGGCAGGGGGCAGGTGTAATTTTACCATGACCCTGCACCCAGGCAAGGAGCTTTCGCCCTAGAAGTTGCTCAGTTTAGTTTTGTTGGAAAGTTAACTCCGCCCCCATTTGATTTATGCACCACTGCAGGTCACGTGGGCTTATTTGGTTAAATAGTTAATTTAAGTTGATTTAATAAAAGTGACCCTATTTATACCCATACCTTGTGTCCGACTGTTACTCCGCCTGCGCTGCAAAGATATGAGACATTCCCAAATCCAAGCCTGATACCCCACCTCATTCAAATATGTTTCTCCTTCCCTTCTCTTAATTTGATTATGACATAGAACAGCAGCTATGATGTCAAATATGGAATGGGAGGGGATCCCTTCTCTCTGTCTCTGTGTAATGGGTTACAGAATGGTTAGGATAACTGTAATTCTTATAGGTATAGGCATATTTGTAGACACATTAGGAAGAATTACAATTCTCTGAAAGGCAGTACCCCATCAGTGGACAATATCACATAGATGATAAAAGCAATTTGATTTATCTTATTCTTTAGGAAATGGTTGTATTAGAAAAGTACTGGATATATCTTGCCTGAAGTATTATAGTCAAAGCTGGATAGATATCTTTCACAGAAATACTATGATGGTTTATGTATACTGTATTGCAGAAGAATGGACTAGCTCACTGATGGCTAACCTTTTCCAGACCATGTGTACAGCATAGAGGTGTACATGTTTATTTAGGTAGAGTGGCCATATGGAACAATTTTGCATCACTTGTTTTGTACTTTCTCCTCATGACATTATTTTCACCTCATCCCTCAGCCATTTGTGAGATACACTAAATTGACCCTTACCTATAGTGGACTTAAAACTGTCTTTCCATGCATGTGTGTATGTGTCTATACCTGTATTAGTCCCTGCAGCTTTTTTGACAAAGTTTGTTCTTGCCTTCTCTCTGTACAGTGACTGACCCAGAGTGACCCAGCTAGTTTTATGTCTAGGATGGGTCTATAATTCATGGTCTCCTAGTTCCTAATCTGGTGCCTTAACTACTACACACATTACAGGTATTCTTTCAAGTTATATCAGAGGCGTTGTTACTTGTTAGTGTTCAATGTAGTCAGGTGATAAGGAACAGAACCTAGGGAAGCAAGAAAGGGATTATCAAATTTCATACAAGCATTGTTTTCTGGTAAACTGTGCTTTAACATGGTTTATGGAGAATCCTACAGTGATGCTTCAGGTAGAAGTACAAATACAGCAGGGGTGGGTCCCACCCGGAATGGGCAGGAATGCTGCTCTGGTAGCGGAAATGGAGCTGGGTGGGCAGATGGGCCATGAGCGGCGGAGCCACTGTAAGCAGCTGTTGTGGTTGGCTCTGACCCAGCTCCTGCCCCAGGGAATGGGGAGGTGGATGCAGGGAAAAATTCAACATGTCACAGGCCTGTGTTATTGCCAACAGAATCAGTTCAGAGTTTAGTTTCCTTGGACGAAGAAGAAGGTGGGAGTGACTCGGCAGAGGAGGGCTTGGCACACAGCCAAGGCAGTCAATCTTCCTTATCTTCTATAGATTTAGATGATGACATTTTGGATCCATGCAAGCGCAGAATTATGAGTAGAAGAGACCAAGTAAGAACATATTACAGGAAATAAGGGACGCCACCTGTGTTTGGGTGGGGCTCCAGTAATTAGGGCTGCTGCTATAAATAGCAGCATGTGGGTTTGGTCATTGTGGAAGAATATCTGTTGCAGTTTCGTCAGGAATCTTGTGTGCTGGACTTTGTTGCTTTTCATGCCTTTGAAACCAAAGCAGAGTAGCGTGTGTGTGGCTCCCTTCGTTGGAAGAAGAAGGGGTGTGAAGTTTCTCCACAGCTGCTGGCTAAGTATGTAATGACTGCTTAAGGGACATTGTACAGATTACCCGGTTGTTTTGGGATGAGTGCTCTTTGCAATACAAAAAGAGTGCTTAGTTTATTTTGACTTTTGTGATAAAGAACATTGTTTTGAATTTTCAAACGTGTGTGCATCTGAAATTTGTATCCTTCAATTTTCGGGAGGCTCCTATCAGAGAGCCCGACAGAACAGCAGCAGGGCTGGGTGGATGGGCCATGAGCGGCAGAGTTTGGAACAGGGTAGGGGACGGAGGTCACTTACCTTATTTTCACCATTTCATCATTTTTGGCCTTTTTTGCTTCCTTTACGAAATCCTGCATGCACAAAAAGCCGAATCTTACTCCTGCATGCTGGGAGTGAGCGTGTGCACCAGCCGCATTCTGGAATCCCCTGGCGATGGTGGCCCATCACTGAAATACAACATCTATTTACACTAATTAAAATAGCAATGTCTTTCTCTGGGAATATGTGGCCAATGCATGATGTTTGAAACAGGAACAGATTTGTGACTTCTGTATCTATTTCACTTGCAGATAGATGCTGTAGTTTTATGTTCTCCAGGATTTTTGTTCCCCAATCAAATTAAGGCATTGCATGACACACACACGCCAGTAATGGGATTCTTTTTTTTTTTTACTACCAGTTAAGTGGATGTGGCTTGGTGGGCATGGCAGGAGAAAGATATTGTAAAATTTCCATTCCCACCCTACTCCAGGGAAAGGATACTGCAAAATCCCCATTTTCTCCCAATCAGCTGGGACTTAGGAGGCAGAGAATGGATGTGGGTGAGGCCAGTCAGTTTCCTGAACTACTCAAAATTTCTGCTACCGGTTCTCCAGAACTGGTCAGAACCTGCTGAAACCCAGCTATGCCCCACCTCTTCATCAACTGTCTATTATTTCTGTTGGGATTGCCAGTGAAATGAAGTGGCTCTGCATGCATATGCATAAACAGGAGCCGGTTTCAGAATAGTTGCATGAGCCTTGCAAATGGCACAGCTGCTTTAACCATTCAAAAATGGTGCTTTGTTCACACCAGTGCACATTGTGAGGCACTAATACTTCTTAATGCTTTGCAGATCCCTGATCTTCATCCTACTGCTGGAACAGAACAGGGAGAACTCCTCCCCTTTGCCTCTCCGATTACTTGAAGAAAGAGAGTGATTAGGTGTCAGGAATGAGTTTGGAAGGCAAGCAAGGGCAACAGAGGAAAGAACGGCAAGAGGAACGCTGCCAAGATGTCTCCTAGCACTAGCTGTAAATAGGAGAAAGCACCAGGGCAGGATGCAACCTCATCCCATAAAGCCAGGCAGAACTGTTGCCTCATTTCCCCTATGCCCAGAGCATGCGCAAAACTTGTCTAAGGCATCAGTGAAACTGCTAGTCAGATCACAGTCTCAGCTCTTTGAATTCATTCCAGCAGGGATGATTAGGATTTCACCCATTACGCACACAAGAGCACACACACACACACACACTTTCAGCCATCACTCCCAGCAAGTTCTGTAAGGTCCATAATGATTTACAGGCCTTATAAGGGGTGGTTGCTTTTGTATCCTCAAAAAGAGGCCAAGAGGATACTGATTTGTATATCAGTTTTAATGGAAAAGTCATGTAGTGCAACCAGGCTGTTATGCTGAGCAAACATAAGAAGTCAGGTGGGAATATTTTTTTAAACAATTTTCTCTCCTGTTATTCATCACTTTCCATAAAATTTATGCATGTCCTTGGTGAATGCATATGTGGATACATATGACTGAATTGCTGTGAGGATGCAACTAACTCAGTACTTGGAGCAGCAAGGCTTGCTTTGTAATGCCCTAATGAATAGAATGGAATGGAATGGAATAGAATAGAATAGAATAGTTTATTGGCCAAGTGTGATTGGACACACAAGGAATTGTCTTTGTGCATATGCTCTCAGTGTACATAAAAGAAAAAAAGATACATTTGTCAAGAATCGTGTGGTACAATACTTAATGATTGTCAGAGAGGTCAAATAAGAATGAAGAAATAATCAATATTAATAAAAATCTTAGGATACAAGCAACAAGTTACAGTCATACAGTCCTAAGTGGGAGGAAAAGGATGATAGGAATGATAAGAAAAAACTAAGAAATAGAAGTGCAGACTTAGTAAAAAGTTGACAGTGTTGAGGAAATTATTCACGTAGCCTTAATTTGAGTGTCAGTTTGGTGTGGTGGAAAGTCATTGCTGTGGAACGCTGTGCCTTAATTTATAGAAATCGTAGATTCTAAACCTAACGTAAATATTTCTAGGAACAAAGGGTACTTGCAAAATCATAGGTGACCACAGCCATCACCACCTGAAACATATAACCGTGTATTTCTGAGCAAATTACAGGTTCTCTACCATATTCATTGCAACTAAGAAAACAACTCCATATTTCGGGGGGGGGGGGGGGGTTCTTTCTTTCTTTCTTTCTTTCTTTCTTTCTTTCGTTGCTGGTTTTTAAAAGTTAATATGTGGGTAACTTGCCTTTCATAACAATGTTTTCTGTACCTTTTTGTATAAATGTTTAACAACTGAGAACTGCAGTTCCACTGTTTTAATCACGTACTGTTCCTTTCCTTTCCTTTCCTTCATAGAGCGAAGGAATCCTTATCTCTAGCTCCCTCGGTGAAGCTAACACATAATATTTGTTTGTTTGTTTGTTTATTCAACTTCTATGCTGCCCAATCCCGAAGGACTCAGGGTGGCTTACAAACAATATAAAAAAGTACAGTTAACATTAAAAAGAAGTCAAATACAAATTAAAACAATAACCCCAGTTAAACCTCCCAATTCAGCAATCCAATCAAAACATACATATCATTCAATATGATTTGGCCATGAAAGATGTACAATTCATGGCCCCCAGGCCTGCCGGCAAAACCAAGTCTTTGTAGCCTTTCGGGAGGCCAATAGGGTGGGAGAAATAGGGACATGGGGGGGAAGTTGGTTCCATAGAGCCAGGGCAGCCACAGAGAAGGCCCTCCCCTGTGGCCCCACCAACCTGCATTGCATAGTCAACAGGACCTGGAGAAGGCCAACCCTGTGCGATCTTATTGGTCTCTGGGAGGTATATGACAGGAGACGATCTGGCTCTAAGTCAATAGATAATTACCAATACTTTGAATTACGACCAGAGACCAATCAGTAGCCAGTGCGGCTAGCATGAGCATAGGTGTTATATGAGTGTACCGAGGTGCATGCATGACAGTCTCTGAACAGTCTCCGCCCCATGTAGAGTGTATTGCAATAGTCAAGATGGGAAGTGATGAGGGCTTGAGTGACTGTGCGTAAAGCCTCCTGATCCAGAAAGGACTACAACTGGTGTACCAGGTGAACCTGGGCAAAGGTCCCCTGGCCAAAGCCGAGAGATGGTCATCACAGTTCAACTATAGATCCAGGAGGATACCTAAGTTGTGGATCTTATCTGAGGGGATCAAAGTCCCCCCCCCCCCCCGCGAATGATGGACAGACAGTTAGAATGGTCCTTAGGAGGAAATGCCCACAGCAACTCGGTCTTATCTGAGATGAGCTTGAGCCTGTTGGCTCCCATCCAGACCCTTACAGCTTCAAGACACTGGCACATTACTTCCACCGCTTCACTGAATTGGCATGGGGTGGAGATCTATAGCTGGGTATCATAAGCGTACTGAGGATATCTCACCCCATGCCGATGGATGATCTCATCCAGCAGCTTCGTGTAAATGTTAAATAATAGGGGGAGAGGACAGATCCCTGCGGCACCCCACAATGTAGGGGCCAAGGGAGGGACTTCTGATTCCCCACTAACACTGACTGAGAATGACCAGAAAGATAGGAGGAGAACTATCATAAAATAGTGCCTCCCACTCCTAACCCCTCAAACCATCACATAAGGATACAATGGTCAGTGCTATCAAAGGACGCTGAGAGGTCAAGAAGCACCAGGATAGAGGAATGACCCCTATCCTGGGTCCACCAGAGATCATCCATCAATGAGACCAAAGTGGGTTTTGTGCTGTGACTGGTCCTGAAACCAGACTGAAAAGGGTCAAAATAATCGGTTTCATCCAAGGACTGCCAGAGTTGGAGTGCAACCACCTTCTTTACAACCTTACCCAAGAAAGGCAGGTTGGAGACTGGTCTAAAGTTTTTTTTAACTCAGCTGGATCCAGGGACAGTTTCTTGAGGAGGGGTCACACAACCTATTCTTTTAGCGGTTGAGGAAAGGACCTCTCACTCAAGGAAGCATTAATCAATGCCTGGATCCAACTGCACGTTGTTTCTCTGCTTGATGAAACCAGCCAGGAGGGACATGGGTTAGATTTGCAAGATCAAACAATGCAACTTCTGATTGTTAATAATTTCATAAGCTCCTTATATTTCTTACCCTTCGGTGTATTTATGTAAATAGGGAATGACATATACTATATTAATCCTTCTTCCTTCCCACTCTATTGATATACAGCCCAGGAAACAAGGGAATGCACGTCGTGGCATTCCTCACTGATCTCTCAGTGAGCTTTCAGTAAACAGTTTCTTCCTCCTTTGCTATTAAAGGACAGGGTGTGCTTTTCCTCTTTTCCATTCACCTGCCCGACTCTTGTTTCTAGTCCAAACACAAACATCTGGCTAGAGATTGACAATAGATGCATTTCCCAGCATGAGCGCAAAAACTTTCTCATCCCTAGTGATTAAACCCTTTTTCTCCCTTTGAGGATTGTGCTGCATTCTTTTCTCCATTTCACTTTTAGTACGCAGAATCTGTTGGCAATTCTTCCTCATCCCTTTAAGGTTGTTGGCAGAATTGTTGATCACTGTGCTCAGCACAAAAAAAATTGATCAGCACAGAACACTTGGCTGCGTTACAGATTCGATAAATTCCCATGAACAATTCTGTGGTATTAAACCAGAATGTCAGAATGCTAGGTTACTCTTCAGAGGATTAGACATCAAACCATGAATGCAGCTCTTATTGACAACGTCTTGTGAAGCTGTGAATGATAAAACTAGTTATTTTGTAGTTTCTAAACTTCTATAGAAATACTTATTGACTGTTGGAGATGGCTGCGAAAATGCCTTTAAAAGTGTGAAGTGCTTCACCAGCATTTAGTCAAAATCCACACAACACTGGAAATTGAAGGAAAGACAGAGTAGTTTGCCTAAGGCCTAAATGTATTAATGACAGAAATTGTTGAAGTTTTGAAATTCCATTTTCTATCGTTATAGCATAGTTCAACTAGAGTGTTTGATTGACCATATCCCAAGCATCTCTTCTAAACTCTGAGATGATAATATTAGATGTCAATTAGCCAAGAGTTTATTTAAATTTGTAGCTGGAACTGAATTTGCAGTTTATTTCAAAGATCCACTTCAATCACAGCCTCTATGCTCATTGAATCAATATTTGAATTGATTGGATTGGATCAGCTGTGCTAAATTGATCAGTTCAAATATTCAATTGTTGTATATTCCACAATTCATGTTTGTAGTCTCTTCTGGGGCATAGGATAGATGTGTTGCCTCTTTGACTAATGTGCTGGAGAACATATTGCAGTAAGTACACAGCGTTAAAATAAAATGCATGATACCAAGAGCAAAATCAAGATTAGATTTGATTTTAAAAGTTAGATTAAAATTAATTAAATATATTTAAAAGTATTAATTTTCAACAGAAACTTTGGAAAGAAGCTCATTCCCAAAATCTTAGAAGGGACTATGGATTGTTCTTTGATCTTTACCTCTGCTCAGTAATAATAGTGGCTTGTATGAAATGTAAAATGTTTTAACAGAGTATTAAAAAGTGAAAACAAATATAAAACCACTATAAAAATAGCAAAATAAAACATTCTTGCCTGGATGGGAGAGATGCATTTCATTTTCTTTTGTTCTGACATATATCTCCTGCCATACAACAGAATCTTGAGCTTAATAATATAAAAATACCATTAATGCTCATTCCATTGCTTTCCTTTGATTTAAGCTATTGTTTATCAACCTCTGACATTTTAAGATGTATGGACCCTTTATTTCTCTTGCTGCAGAGGGATATTCTGGGAGTTGAAGTCCACACATCTTAGTGTGGCTCTGGTTGAACAACACTGATCTAAGCAATTTACAATAATCTATTTTTCTACTCACTTCCCACATCAAATGATAGACAGCTGCAGGAGGGGGCAGGTGAGCAGACAATATAATAATTATGACATGGCTGTTTTTCTAGTCACATATTTTCAGGAATGTCATAACATTACTACATAATCTGGTTACGGTGTGACAACATTGTGACTCATTCCAGAGATACATCACCAAATTAAATCCATATTCCTCATATATTTTCATATGGCTGTATTATTACAGGAATTCCATTGGGAAAGCTGGGGGCCAGATGCGCTCATCTCTGGGTCAGATTTTTTTAAATTTAATGTGAAAGTAAATGTTTGCAGTGATGTATAGAAAGAGTGTTCTCAGAAGTACTGGCAGGTATCAATCAGTAAAGAATTTATCTTGTGCAGCTGAAAACCAATGATTTGAAATGAAAGGTATACTGGGAAATCTTCAGATTAGATTTAAAGACCCAACAGAGTGAAAATACCTAGTGATGTTTTCCACACTGGTGTTGGGCCATGTGGTTCCAGAGGAACATATTTTGTTCCAGGAGCAATTAGCACATTCCATTTGAGCCACTGCACAAGCTTGCCTCATAATGGCTTTGTCAGAAAACTCCAAGCTGGTGGGAGTTGCTCCAGACATTGTCCAGAAAGCAGGCTGTTAAACTGAGAAGCCCTAGATATTTTCAGTACCAGCAGAACTATGCTGAGAATGCATATGCTTCAGATGAAGCAGAGCTCAAGACTTTACAACCAAGGGGGAGTAATGTTCCTTGACAGGGCCAAGGAACAGTAGAGAAGATTGGGGGAGGAGGGGCATTGTCTGGAGCTTAGACAATAATTCTTGTACATAAATCTGATAACTATTTGGAAAGGATAAGAGAGAGGCAAGGAACACTGTATACAACAAGATAAAGAGGTATGTGTATGCAATAGGTCTTGCTAATGAGAACATGTTTGAAGTATGAAGCTTGGAAGCTGAAACCGAAGTTTCTAATATTTTTCTTAAGGAAAGAAGAAGAAAAAGATTTTTTGTGCTGGATCAGAGTAAAGCTGTATTTGGCCCAAATCCTTTTCCTCATGGTGAACAATTAGGCACTTGTGGGAAGCCAACAAGCAAGGCATAAATGATAGCCCCTCTGCCTTGTATTAAGTCATTGATACTAGGAAGTAATAGCCATAGCGCTTAGACTTATATACTGCTTCACAGTCCTTTACAGCCCTCACAAAGTGGTTTGCAGAGTCAGCACATTGCTCCCAACAATCTGGGCCCTCATTTTATTGACCTCAGAAGGATGGAAGTCTGAGTTAACCTTGATCCAGTCAGGATCAAACTCTTGGCAGAGGGCAGAGTTCACCTGCAATACTGCATTCTAACCACTGCGCCATCAAGCAGAATGATAGTAGGTACCAGTTTTGAAGGGAACACCAAATCCTTCTCCTAGTTAATATTCATATTTGCTTGCTTACATGTCTGCTGACATGCTCTGCCATTCATTTTTTTAAAAGCACTATTGATTTCCTAATTGCTGCCTACCTCTTCTTCTTCACCACAATGTCTATTTTTTTATTTGCATGCTTCTCACAGTCAATTTTGTGATTTGTTCTTAACCATGTAATTCAAATCTTACTACAGTACACCCACCACTCTCCCTTTAGCTTTAAGCTAAACATTTCATAAAGTTCTAAGGGTTTACAGGCAAATTACATATATCACCCTTTTCAAGCAATAAACACAAACAGTAAAAAATAAATAAAAGTTTATTAGACTTTTTTATATGTCATTGTCAATCATTGTCAATGATATGGAATGCCTACCTTGGCTAATATTGACTGAACATCCTGCTCTTTGTTCTTCTATTTAAGTGTAAAGGTTACTCACTCTGCTCTTCATTCTACTTAGAGTACAGGTTCCTCTTCTACTGTTCTATTTAAGAGCAAAGGCTAAGCTAGCAATCCCTCCCTCACCAAAACGTTTGGCATGATCTGTCTGTATGATTCAGACATTTCTTTAGATATTAACCTATTAATGGTTAACTGTTTTGGGATAAGTCCAGTAGCAGGTTCGGCTGGTACGGCTGGGGTTCTGGTATTGAGATGCACCTGCATCTCTGCACCTGCAATGCATACGCTCACACGCCCACATGAGATTTGGTTTCTGCTCATGAGCAGCAAGCAATTTTGCACAAGGATGCTCTCGCTTGAGAGATCTTGCCGATTTTTGGTGGGAGCCTCCTCATTCAATATTTCACTTGCTCTATATGGACAGAAGCCAAATTTCCCATTGATGTGCGTGTGCGTGCCCACAATAGTCCCAGAGAGCGTACCGGTAGTGGCCAGTAAGTGTAACCCCCGCCTGGGGAAGTCAATCATTGTAATTGTGTGCAAGAGAAGTTTTCTATAAGAATAAACACATCTGTCTGAGCAAGGAGGCTTCTCAGTTCAGAGAGAACTTCTTAGCTTGGAAAAGCTTTGCTTAGAAATCATGTCCCCATGTTCATGATTATTACACCTTTCATAAGTTATCAAATTTGGCGTTTTGATTTGGTTTGATAAATAGTGTAAAAACCTTGCAATAAGTAAAATAATAAATATTAAAACTGAAATTCCATTGGGGCCCAGATTAGAGAGTTGGGTGGTGGTGGTGGTGAAATGTTCATTTCTTTTTAGGGGTGCATAACAGAAAATAATTGAGAAGGACTGATCTAGCTTTAGATAGCAATGGTTCATTTTTCCTTAGGGAAGATGAGTTAGGCTAGCCATATTTCATTCTAGTTACATTGGGCCTCTGAAAATAAAATGTGCTCCCTGGCGTGTAGAATCAATGGTAGTTATTTCTTAAAAGCCTGTGCAGACAGCTATATTCTTAAAACAGAAAAAAGAAGAAAATCAAACAAATAAAAGCCATATGTAATTGAGTGGAAAATAATAACAATAATTTATTAAACTTAAATGCTGCCTGGTTCTGAACAATTTTGGGCAGATCATAACCATAACACAAAGAAATTATAATTAACTCAATAAAACATAAAAATAAAGATGAAATGAAATGAAATGAGGAGAAAGAGGTATTAGCTTCTCATAGCCTCCTCCACCTGTAGAATATCCATATCTTGAGTGATTTGATGGGCATCAGGAAGGAGATATTATAAAAATTATATAACATCTACATCCCTACCCACATCCACTTACCAACACACACACATTCACACATACACATATACAAACATATAGTTCAGCTCTAGCATTATCTAGAATATCCTAGAAAAGAGCTTATATTTCTTTTGATTGGGCCTGTTATCAAATGCAGATATCTCTATCTTCCCTCTGTGGTCATCTCAGCATTACCGTATTGACCCATGCACATATGCCAAAGTTGGATAAACTTCCATGGAGCCATGATTCTTCTTGCAACTTCCCTTCTGATTTATTTTACCTGTAGCAATAGCACTTACACTTATATGCCACTTTGTAGTGCTTTACAGCCCTCTCTAAACAGTCTATAGATTGCTCAAAACAATTTGAGTCCTGATTTTACTGACCTCAAAAAGATGAAAGGCTAAATCAACTTTGAGCTGATCAAAATTGAACTACTAGAAGTTGGCAGTGGTGGCTCAGGAGCTAAGACACTGAGCTTGTCAATTAGAGGGTCAGAAGTTCAGTGGTTCAAATCCCAAGCACCGTGTGATAAACTGAGCTCTGTACTTGTCCCAGCTTCTGCCAACCTAGCAGTTTGAAAACACATAAAAATGCAAGTAGAGAAATAGGGACCACTTTGGTGGCAAGATAACAGCACTCCGTCCACTTATGCACCGACTGGAGGGGTTGGGAGTGGGAGGCAAAATTTTATGGTGGTTCTCCTCCTACCTCTCCGGTCGGTCACAGTCAAAGTTGGTGGGGGGTCATAGGTCGACCTCTAGGTTTCTCCCTTGTGAGGTTCCTCAGGTGTCGGTCCTCTCCCCCCTGCTATTTAATATCTACATGAAACCGCTGGGTGAGATCATCCAAGGGCATGGGATGAGGTGTCATCAGTACACGGATGACACCAAGCTGTACATCTCCAGCCCGTGTCCAATCGGCGAAGCAGTGGAAGTGATGTGCCGTGCCTGGAGGCTGTTAGGGGCTGGATGGGTATCAACAGGCTCAAACTCAACCCTGACAAGACAGAGTGGCTGTGGGTTTTTCCTCCCAAGGATAATCCCATCTATCCATCCATTACCCTGGGGGGGGGGGGTTATTGACCCCCCTCGGAGAGGGTCCGCAACTTGGGCATCCTCCTTGATCCACAGCTGACTTTAGAACATCATCTTTCGGCTGTGGCGAGGAAAGCGTTTGCCCAGATTTACCTGGTGCACCAGTTGCGGCCCTATTTGGACAGGGAGTCACTGCTCACAGTTACTCACACCCTTATCACCTCGAGATTCGACTACTGCAATGCTCTCTACATGGGGCTACCTCTGAAGAGTGCTCAGAAACTTCAGGTTGTGCAGAATGTGGCCGCACAAGCAGTCATGATTCGTCCAAGGTACACCCATGTTTTGTCAACACTCTGTGGCCTGCACTGGTTGCCGATTAGTTTCTGGACACAATTCAAAGTGTTGGTTATGACCTATAAGGCCCTCCATGGCATCGGACCAGAATACCTATGGGACTGCCTTCTGCCGCACGAATCTCAGCGGCCAATTAGGTCCCACAGAGTTGGCCTTCTCTGGGTCTGGTCGACTAAACAATGTTGTCTGGCGGGGCCTAGGTGAAGAGCCTTCTCTGTGGTGGCCCCGGCCCTCTGGAATCAACTCCCCCTGGAGATTCTAACTGCCCCCACCCTCCTCGCCTTCTGCAAGACCCTAAAGACCTATCTATGTCGCCAGGCATGGGACAATTAATATATCCCCTTTTCTGACCATTAAGAGTTATGTGTGGTTGTGATTGTATTGTAGTGATTGTTTTTAATGATAGAGGGTTTTTAGTCATCGTTTTTAATTATTAGATTTGTATTGTATTGTTTTTTTTCTGTTGTAAGCCGCCCCGGGTCTTCGGAGAGGGATGGCATACAAGTCTAATAAATTATGTCAGTACAACACAGCAAATGAGATAACTATGCTGGATTTCGTATTTAATCACCAGTCGGGCGCTTCCCAAGCACCTAGGACTGCGTGATGTAGCGGCGAATTATGTTTGCCGATCCCAGTAAAGCGGCCTTTTGCAATTGACAGATGGAGATTTTGTCAATTCCAATGGTTTTCAAATGTCCGCTGAGATCCTTTGGCACTGCATCCAGCGTGCCTAGTACCACTGGGACCACTTTCACGGGCTTATGCCAGAGTCGTTGCAGCTCGATTTTTAGATCTTCGTATTTCACTAATTTTTCTAGCTGCTTCTCCTCAATTCTGCTGTCTCCTGGGATTGCGATGTCGATGATCCATACTTTCTTTTTCTCCACGATCACAATGTCTGGTGTGTTATGCTTCAGAATTCGGTCAGTCTGAAGTCGGAAGTCCCACAGTAGTTTTGCTTGCTCATTTTCGACCACTTTTTGGGCTTATGATCCTACCAGTTCTTTGCCACTGGTAAATGGTAATTCCGGCACAAGTTCCAATTGTTGTTGTTGTTGTTGTTGTTGTTGTTGTTGTTGTTGTTGTTATTATTATTATTATTATTATTATTATTATTATGTGCTTAGTCATGCCAGACACATGATGATGGAGACAGTGCTGGCTCTTTGGCTTTGAAACGGAGTTGAGTACTGACCCTAAAGATGGAAACAGCTAACACACATGTGTGGGGGAATCTTTACCTTACTGCATTCTAACCACTGCACCATCACCACTTACCTATCTGCTTCTAGAAGGAGAAACACATACAGCCACAAAAATCTGCATTATGCTAATGGAAAGGGGTTATTCTTTCTATAAGATCATTTATCTCAAGACAAAAATGAAGAGCCTCAAAACTATGGTGTTCTAAGCAATGTGGAGAGATATTTGGGAATACTTGCTGGCAACTGCTGATATTTCAAGATGATTTATTGGAACTTTACCCACTTCTGCTATTAACCACAATTTCAGCAGTATGGTTGCATAAAAGGACCTCCTTTAGTTGGGAAAATGGTTGAGAAGAAGTCTTAATAGCTTTTGCAGTCACTTCTGCAGTTCCTCAGTTCTTGTTTTTTATGACTATGAGGGATTGAAAAACTCAGGATGGCCATTGGATGGCAATAAGGAAATTGCTTTTGGCTCTAACAATCATCTGGACTTCTGAAGACTATGTTTCTGTTTAGTGAAGGATTTTTCTAATCGAGCTATGGTTCATAGGAAGGGGAATAAATACAATTCAGGAAAGCTTAGAACTAAGATGCCTTAAACAATGATCTAAGTATTGCCCACAAGATCATATGCTGCAATGTCCTGCCTGTCGGTGACTACTTCAGCTTCAGCTTCAACCACAACAACACAAGAGCACACAACAGATTTAAACTTAATATTAACCGCTCCAAACCTGACTGTAAAAAATATGACTTCAGTAACCAAGTTGTCGAAGCGTGGAACTCATTACCGGACTCAATAGTGTCATCCCCAAACCCCCAACACTTTACCCTTAGATTATCTATGGTTGACCTATCCCGAATCCTAAGAGGTCAGTAAGGGGCGAGTACAAGTGCACTAGAGTGCCTTCCGTCCCTGTCCTATTGCTCTCCTATATCTCCTATTCCTTTCTTCTATTCCTATATCTCTTCTATTCGTTCATTGATATGTTCTATTACTATATCTTCTTTTCTATTATTTCTTAGATATATTTTACTATGAGTATCTCCTCTATAACCTTCATCATGTATTTTACTATGTGTATATATATATACCCACTAAAACTCTCACTGTGTATTGGACAAAATAAATTTTTAAAAAAAATGATTAGATACATTCCAGTATCTAAAGTATCAGATTATTTTTTTCTTTGTAATTTCCCTTCCTTGTCTTCCCTACTGGGTTGCATTCCAGCCTCGTACCTTCATTTACTGACTGATTTTTGAAAAATATGTTATATGCATGTGCTTGAGGAAAGCTAGCTCCCTTTACCATCCATATTCACCTTTCACAGGGGTGTCCTCCCACATGTATTGTTAATACATTCTTTTCTCACCTGTTTCTTGTCTTGCAAGAATCTGTGTCTCGTTATTGGTTCTTCTCTCTCATCTGTTTCTTGCTACACCATACTCAGAAGAGTCTTTATCTTGTTAGTAGCTCACTCACTTGTTAGATATTTCTGCAGTACTTCATCCAGAGAATTACTCTGGATTGTACAATTGTGGATGGTTTGGGAAATTTTGGAAATGATTTAGCAACTGGTGCAGAAGAATTTGCTCCGTTTCCAGGTGAAACATCAAAGAATAATCTCAGTTCAGCTGGCTTTTTCCCCCTGATACAAAGATACTCTTCAACGAACTCTAGTTCTCTATACTTTTCACCAATCTGTATATGAGAATCAATCAATCAAAACATTCTTGTAATCCTCTGATTCTCACATTCAAAATCTTAGTCAACTTCCCCTACCTATTTGTAAGCTCCTTAAAACCCACCTCTGCCATCAGGCATGGGGGAACTGAGATATTCTTTCTGAAGAATACTGAGACAGGCAGGTTCAAAGACGGTTCCTTTATTTTAGCTCTTTTTAGGAAAGTGACATTCAGCAGGGAACGCGTCTGCTGTCAATGAGAAAAGCCGCTCTATTTATACTTTCGCGGCTCCCGCCAAAAGAGAACTGTCATAAGTCTGAACCAATCAGATGCGAACTCTTATTATTTACATTATCTGCCCGGAGACAGCTTGTACAAGGATTCAACTTATTTACATAGGATTTAACACCCCTCCCTCCTTAGTCTGGAATATGTCAATCAGTCAACCATGTGATATAGTCCTCCAATCTGCTTGGTCTACGCGAGGCTCTTTCCGACCTGCGCAGATCATTTGAGTCCTCGCTTTCAACGGTGGAGGTCGGTTCGCCTGTACCTCCACAGTGCGGCTGGGGCCGAGTTTGAGCTCCGGCCCGCTGAGTTGAGTGGACCGGCACAACACTGACCTCTGAGGACGAAGATGGCTTGGCGTCGTTGGAGGACCTTTCCTGGCTTGGTAAGTCCATTTGTAATTCCAATAAATCGGGTTGTGTGTAAAAGTCTGATAGGGGGGAAGAGTTTACATTAGCGGTTTGTTCATGGGAGGATTCAATGCATCCTCTCAAGTGATCAATGTGCCGCTTCCACATGCGGCCATCCTCTAGTTGTACATAGTAAGTTTTGGGAGCAGTTTGCTGTACAATCTTTCCCTTAATCCAGTTTAACCCCCCATCAAATTTTTTTGCGAAAACATTTTGACCCAGGTACAAATTCCTTTCAGGAGTTACAGACATATAATCATGACAATTATTATTACAATACCGTGGGTGTAACCTGTCCAGAGGGGACCTGAGTTTTCTACCCATTAAGATTTCTGCAGGACTCTTGTGTGTAAGGGAATTGGGTGTAATATGCTGTGTTAATAAGAATTGGTCCAAATGTTGCTGTACTTCTCCAGGGCCTGCTCTGCGCAATGCCTCCTTGGCCACCCTAACGTACCGTTCTGCCAGACCATTAACCCATGGCGAGTAAGGTGATATGAGTGCATGTCTGACCCCCAAGTTACTTAGGAATATTTCAAATTGCCTGGCTGTCAATTGGGGCCCATTGTCTGACACCAAGATGTCAGGACAGCCATGAGTGGCAAACAAATGGTGTAAAACCCTTATGGTGGCACAAGTGGTTATATTACTCATTGCAATTATTTCAACCCATTTTGAGAAAGCATCTACCACAATCAAAAAATACTGAGACCCTATTGGGCCTGCGAAATCAATGTGTATCCTGGACCAAGGCCCAGCAGGTTTCTCCCATTCTACTGGAGCTGTTTTGGGGGGATTAGGTCGTGACTCCTGGCATGGGTCACACTTGGCTACCCACCGTTCAATGTCTGTGTCCAGACCTGGCCACCACAAGTGCCCCCGGGCTAAACTCTTCATCCTGACAATACCAGGATGGCCCACATGTAACATAGTGAGTACTTTAGTCTTTAAGCTTTCAGGAATGATTACTCTATCACCCCACAATAGACAACCCTTAATATATGACAATTCTAACCTTTTGGTTTTAAACTCACTTAATTTTGCCTCCTCGGGGTCTCCGTGCCATCCCTTTAGTACACAATTTATAACTTTTTGTAGAGTTGGGTCTTGCTGGGTGTGCGCAGCCACCTCCTTTGCTGTGGTTAGTGAATTCTCCTCAAAATCTATTATTAAGACATCCTCAGATGGGGCCGGGTCTTCAACTAAGTCTGACATAGGGCACCTACTTAGGCCATCAGCGTGGTTGATGGTTTTGCCCCCTTTGTGAATGAGCTCATACTGATGCCCCAAAAGAAATAAGGCCCACCTAATTAGTCTGGGGGACATAAATGGAGGTGTTGGCTTGTTAGAAGCCAGAAGCCCCAATAAAGGCTTGTGGTCAGTGATCAATTCAAACCTCCTTCCAAACAGATAATTATGGAACTTTTTAACACCAGCCACTAAGGCTAAAGCCTCCTTATCTAGTTGACTATAATTTCTTTCAGTGCTGGTCATTGTTCTGGAAAAGAAAGCGATTGGGGCTTCAGTATTATTAGGCAGTACATGTGCCAATACCCCACCTACCCCATAAGGTGATGCGTCACACGTAAGCCTGATGGGTAGTAATGTACTATATTGAACCACCACGCTTTTGGAGGTTAATAATTGTTTAATTTGAAAAAAGGCTTCGTGCTCAGTTTTGCCCCAGGTCCAGGGAATTCATTCTGAAGCAGCCGGTGTAGGGGTTCTGCTGCCGTTGCCTTCTGTTTCAAAAAGATAGAGTAAAAATTAAGAAGGCCTAGAAATGCTTGTAATTCTGTTTTATTTTTTGGCTCTGGCGCTTCCCTGATAGCTTTTAATTTTTCAGTAGTGGGGTGGATGCCATTCCCATCTATCCTATATCCTAAGAATTCCACACTTTCAGTTCCCCACACGCATTTGTCAGGTTTGATCCTCAGGCCCTTAGATTGCAGTCTATGCAATACTTCTCGTATTCTTTGGTTTAGTTGTGATTGGTTTTCTCCAGAAATTATAATATCATCAAAGTAGGGAATAGTCCCCTTAACCCCGGACAATAAACGTTCCATTATGCTCTCAAAAATCCCAGGGGCTATGCTTACCCCAAATTGTAATCTGGTGCATTTAAAGGCACCCCTGTGGGTGACGATAGTCTGTGCCAGTGATGTTGGTTCATCGACTGGGAGTTGTTGGTAAGCCTGTGCCAGGTCGATTTTTGCGAACACCCTCCCTTCCCCCAGGGAGTGAAGGATTTGTTGTACCACTGGAATAGGGTATGGGTGATGTTGGAGGGCTTTGTTGAGTGTGGATTTATAGTCCGCACAGACTCTTAAGGAGCCATCTGGTTTTAGAGGTGTGACTATGGGTGTTTCCCAAGGCCCTTGCTCTACAGGGACCAGGATGCCCTGGGCTATGAGTTTATCGAGCTGTAGGTCAAGCTTCGGAAGAAGAGGTAAAGGCACCCTTCGGGGCTTGAGTCTGACTGGGGGGACCTTAGGGTCAATAGAAAATGATATAGGGGGCCCTTTATAAGTTCCCAAGGTGGGGCTAAAAACCTCTGGAAATTCCTGTAAGAAATTGGGAATGTTATCAGAGTTAACAGTACAGATACCCGAAATTTCAATACCCAATGGGTCCATCCAAGTTAAACCTAGAAGAGAGTGTTTAGCCCCTGCAACCACAACCATAGGAAGGGAACATTTAACATTTTTAAAGTTAACAGGTACATGTACTTTCCCTAACACAGGTATGATGTTTCCTTGAAAATCTCTAATTACCAATGTAGTTTGTAATAGATCAGATTTTAAAAGGTTAGGCATGTAAATCTTAAGCTTTTACCATGGCATAATAGTATACTTAGACCCTGTGTCCAGTTCCAGATTGCATGGTCTGTTGTTTAGGAGCAGCGAGATTACGATTTTGCTCCCATTTTTCGTTGTTGTGTTATTTACAGAAAATTGTTTGTTACCTCTTGTGTAGTCGCGGTTAGCGGTTGAGTAGTTTCTGCGGCTGGAACCTCGGGGGAATCTGTTGTCTCACGGTTGAGTTGTCTGGTTGGAAAATCAAGGAGGACGAGGAGTGGAGAAGGATTCCTCGGGCAGGGGGGCTCTGCAGGCCTCGGCGATGTGGCCACATCGGTTGCAGCGGCGGCAGATGGCGTCCCGGAAGGGGCAGCGTTGGCGCGGATGGTTCCCTCGGCAGCCGGAGCAAGGGGCGGTGCGGCGAGGGTATCTGGGTTGTCTCGATTGGTCACTCTGTAGTAGGAGACAGTTGTCCTCGGCGATGGCAGGTGGGCTGAGGTCATCTGGGGCCTCGGCGCGGGAAACCGAAGAGACGATTTTGGAAACGGTTTCTCTCTTGTCGTATTCTTTTAGCTCCTTGGCGGCAGTGTCGGCGACCTCGGCGGTTTGTGCCAACTTGATTACCGCCTGGAGAGTAGGCTCGTCTTTGGTGAGGAGCTTGTTGCAGAATGTGGCATTTTTTCATTCTGAAGATGAGGGCATCGGTGAGGCGAGCTTCCGGGTTGTCAAACTTGCATTTTGACAGCACCGTTCGAAGTCGCATGGCGAATTGGTTAATTGACTCGGAGTCGAGTTGTGTCATTCTAGAGAACTGGTGCCTGAACACGACGGCTGGCTTCGTGGGTTTGAAATGGTTAGCGAGCCTTGTTTGTAGGTTGTCCCACGGAATGGATTTTGCTGGCAGCGGGTCGGTTAGAGTCTGAGCGAGGTCAAAAATTTCTGGGCCGCAGTAGTTTAAGAAAATTGCCCGCTTTCGGTCGGCGTCCCGTATTCCGGCAGCTTCGAGGAAAATTTCAAACTTGGCCATGTAGGCGTCCCAGGATCACTTCTCTGGATCGAAGTATTCAGGAGCCCGGACGATTTGAAGGTTGTTCATCTTGCATGCGTGGTTCCTCCGTCCGTCATCGCCAGTGAAGAATACTGAGACAGGCAGGTTCCTTTATTTTAGCTCTTTTTAGGAAAGTGACATTCAGCAGGGAACGCGTCTGCTGTCAATGAGAAAAGCCGCTCTATTTATACTTTCGCGGCTCCCGCCAAAAGAGAACTGTCATGC
This sequence comes from Erythrolamprus reginae, assembly GCF_031021105.1. Taxonomy (NCBI): domain Eukaryota; kingdom Metazoa; phylum Chordata; class Lepidosauria; order Squamata; family Dipsadidae; genus Erythrolamprus; species Erythrolamprus reginae. Next base: position 142,917,276 of record NC_091951.1, on the reverse strand, counting down.
GTCTGAACCAATCAGATGCGACCTCTTATTATTTACATTATCTGCCCGGAGACAGCTTGTACAAGGATTCAACTTATTTACATAGGATTTAACACTTTCCCCCTAGGCCTTTACAATTTATGCATGGTATGTTTGTTTGTATGTATGTTTGGTTTTACAAATAAGGGTTTTTAATTGTTTTAGTATTAGTTTTAGTATTGGATTTACATGATGTTTTATATTATTGTTGTTAGCCGCCCCGAGTCTACGGAGAGGGGCGGCATACAAATCCAATAAATAAATAAATGAATGAATGAATGAATGAATGAATAAATAAATAAATAAATAAATAAATAAATAAATAAGAGAGGCTGTCAAGGACCTTTATATGGTCTTTATATAGCTGCTCTAAGCAATGTTGTATGTTTAAGTGGACAAGGCTACAGTCTTAGAAGTCAAAATGCAGAGCTTGGCTAGAAGTCACCATGGATGGAGTAACAGGCTAAAACGTTTGCTCATATTGCTGATGGGAACTTACCATTTCCCTGCTTTGCAGAAAAAAGTGCTAAAACAATCCAAATCAAGCAAAAGAAAACAGAAAAAGAAAAGGAAATCCCTAACATGTAGTCAAATATGAAAAGCCATCAAGTTAGATAAACTCAGCAAATACTTCTTCCTTCCCTTAGTTTCTTACGCAAGGTATGTGTCCTAGTATTGCTTTTCAAAGAAGAGGGATCCGAGTCTTTGGAGAGGGGCGGCATACAAATCTAATAAATTATTAAATTATTATTAATTTAAATATATGTTGTTTCAAGGCCAGCATAGGGGATCTTTGCCCCTCTTCATATTGAAATACAATTCCCAGCATTTCCTATAATTATCCAGTTGCCTGGAGCATCTGAGGTTTGTAGTTTTGGAAGTATTTACCTATTCCTTTATTTAAATTGGTGTCCCATTTTTCATACAGGAACCCAAAGGGGCATATATTGCCATCCTGCTATTTTCTCCACAATAAGAATGCATTCAGGTAGGTTGGGCAGAGTGACTGACCCAATGTCAGTCAGAAAGGTCTATATTTGAGACATGTCTAGAACCCGAGTCACTTTGGTGCCAATCCAATATCTTAACATTTACACTGGGATATCTTTTTAGGCAAAGACACAGGTTTTTATGAGGCATACTTGTGGGAACTTGAGCGCAAGTGAAAAGTCATTATGTGAACTGAAGGCAAAGGTAAGTGGAACCCACCCCTGCTTCCCACCACCACAGTATCAATAAATATGTTTGACATTGGCATAGAGAAATTGATCTCTATCAGTTGACTCAGAGTTTGTCTAGGTGAGACTTTTAAAACCAGTAATGGTTAAGTTTGGTCACATTCCATGCCCTGCCATAAATATATGGGCATAATAAGGTCAGCAGTGATCCAGCTATTTTTTCATCATCTTCTGCTTGATCTAAGTGGAAGGGGAAATTTTGTGTCTAAACTTGGTAAACAGCAGAAACTATCGTACAAGTATGATCTTTTTAATGCTACATTTTGTTTTTGTATCTCAAGTATGCTAGCGTAGTATTTTAGCAATATATATTGCATTGCAAAAGCCAACTGTTTCCACAATTGTGGTAGGACTACTACCACATCCTGCCTCATAGTTTTTCCCAACCTATTTATCTCAAACAAGTGTTGGACTTCAGCTCAAACCACATCTCAGCCACATCTGGAGACCAAAATGTTGGAGAAGTCTGCCCCAGCACTTCAGCTATACTGAACTGCACCCATAATCTATTTTTTGTAGATGTTGCAGAGGAAATGTTGTTCACCCAGCAAATTTATTAGAGAGTGGGCCACTTTGTTATAAATGTGTATATGTAAGTTCAAAGAGAGAGATGGATAGAACAGTATAGATTCAAGGCTAGTAATGTGCTGATATTGTATTTTCAGGTGTGTGATTATGTATATTTTCACTAAGGTAAAGATGGCAGCATCAGTATCATTCCCATAATCCTGTCCACCCAGGGATTTAATTAGAAGCTTGGACTTCTTCTCCTTCTTTAGGAACTTCTGTAGTTTAAGGCTGTCCTGTGTGTCTCTTAGATAGTAATGCAGCAGTTTCCCATTTGTTTTAGTCGAATATTACTGTGCTAACAGGAGTGATAGTACAATATATTGAAAAACATATTTAAGAATAGCAACTAGATCCACCTTTCCTCTTCCTCCAAAATAAAAACAATGGGCAGATCTGGAAGGATAATTTCACGTTGTTATATATCATGAGGCTTTCTTCAGAAATGATCTGTCTGAGTCAGACTCTAGATCTGAATTTTGTATGCAGTATTCTAGCCAACCAGGGAATTATTATGTATTTGCAAATTGCCTCTGAAGTGGGACTTCACCAATATTTTTTAAAGTTCACTGGAGGTAGCAGCACAAGTATCAATGCCTGTTTGATCATCTTGTTTATTTGTTTGTTTATTTATTATTTATTTATTTATTTATTTATTTATTTACTTACTTACTTACTTACTTACTTACTTACTTACTTACTTACTTACTTACTTACTTATTTATTTATTTATTTATTTATTTATTTATTTATTTATTTATTTATTTATTTATTTATTTATTTATTTATTTATTTATTTATTTATTTATTTATTTATTGGATTTGTATGCCGCCCCTCTCCGCAGACTCTGATCTGTATTCAAACATGGATTATGACTATGGATATACTACAAGTAATACTTACATACTCAAGAAAACTGTTGGAGGAGAACACAACCTTCCACTCAATGGAAATCAGTGATAGACATTGATGCTCTTCTCATTTTTTCCTGATGTCCCCAGTTCCCATTCAGCTGGATGACTTAAATCTTCTTGAAAAGGCAGGGAAGGTGGAATTTATTTGACATTTGAGCTTGAAGGTGGCCAAGGAGTGCATGTTGATGTCTAGGCTTCTATTGTACAGTCATTTCTCTGGTGTACATAGCTTGTCAGTCTCCCTATACTTTAATTATATTCCAAAAAATTTCCTCCATGGGCCCTTTTTGACAGCACTGTAATTGCTTCTAATAAGGAACAATTCTGCTCTTGAGAAATGCTTTGATGCTTTCCTATGCCTGGGAAGAATTTGGAGAAACTATCAACACAACTTCTCAATCCCCAAACTTTGGAAGAAAAATTTGCATGTCCTTCATGCCTTGCCTTATTGGAAATCGATCCATTTCAAATAGTTGACATAATGTAATACATGGTTGGCATTGGAGGAAAGGGGGAAAAGATGTTGCCTGGGAAAAAGTTAGACAAGATAGGAAAGAGCACCTGGCAACTTAACCAGTATTGGGTTCCAATTACCTTTGCTACCAGTTTGGGAATGGAAAAACCCGTGCACATGTGCTGAAGTTTCTGCCACATGCAGAGTGGTTTTTTTAAAAAAAATATCTTTATTAGTTATTTACATTTATTATTATTATTATTATTATTATTATTATTATTATTATTATTATTTAGATTTGTATGCCGCCCCTCTCCGTAGACAAACAAGCAAAATAGTCAAATACAAATACAAAAACGAGCAAAGCAAAGAGGGGAAAAAAGAGAGAGGAAGAATGAGAGAGAACATAAGGGAAAGGAAAGAATAGAGAAAAGAAAAGAAAAGGATTAACTAATCTGTTGACTATCATTATTTACACAGCCTTTAAATAAGATTGTATGTTTTCCCTTTACTCTTTGTCATTAGTTAAAGAAAACATTGTAGTCCTAAATATTGTAACTATTTTTTACATTTTATACACATAGAGCATGGGTTTAAGAGCAAAGAGTATTTTTTCTAATTCATTCTTGTCAATTGGATTGTAAGATTACATATCTATAATTGCCTTCAATAGTTCTTGTAAATAACAGGTAGTATATATGTGAGCTTTATGCTTTTAGATATTTCTTTTGTTTCAACCAGTAATACCACTTGTCCCATATTTTATAATATTCAGTATTATTTTTATCTTGGAGTTCTAATGTTAGTTTATTCATTTCAGAATGGTTTTGATGACATCTGGGCAGGTGGATGGAGTCTCCCTCCGCTGCTGCTACCAGTTCGTTGAAACGGTGAGAACTGATAGCAAGCCACCACTGAACTTAATTGCCAGAAGAAGAAGCTCAGGAAGTGTCCACCCTAATGGAACAAGCAGTTAAAAGTGCAGGGAATTTGTACTTTCAGACTTGCATGATTCTGTTAATATAGATTTACAATAAATTAGATTAAATTCATCTAGTACAGGGCTGTCAAACTCACAGTTCATGGGCTGATTGAGTCATGCATTGGCCAAGCCCAAGCCTGATTTAGCAAAAGGGGGAAATGTCCCAATACGTCACGTATTGCCACCATGGTACTACAAGTTTGACACTCCTGGTCAAATCTATTTCCTGTCTGGCTTACCTAAGGGGGTTGACAGTTCCTTTCCAAATACATTTTTGTTAGTTCTGGAATTTTGTTACTTCAGGAACGAAGAAAGGAGCAGAAAGAAATTGCCAAACAAAGGGCATGTTAACTTTGATCAAAAAAGATATTGAACCAAAACTTCCACATTGCACAACATAGTATGGCCATTGGCAACAATCCGATCCCTCTTTTTAAAAAAATTAAAAATAAACTTTATAACACAAAAAACCCAAACAACAAAACACACACAAAAAACCCCATTAAAATAAGAGTTGGACAATTTTGATGTGCCTATAATACAATTCTAACATTGCTTGTTTTCTATTACATGGATTGTATTTGCATAATATACAGTACAGTACATCAAACCTTAACAAAGATCTTATTCTGGTATATCTTCTTCTTTGTTTTCCTTTTATGACTGATCCTCTGGCATTTACTCTCCAAATTATCTAACATTTATTAATTCTCTATTTTGCTTTTTTCCCTTTTTCCATCTGATCATAGAACCTATCCCAACAATTATATACTCTCACTCATCTATATTTTTTATTTCTTTAGCTAAACTATCCATTTCTGCACACTTTGTTATTTTTTCGATTACATCTTTCTCAATAGGCATATTTTCGCTTTTCCAATATTGATTAGAAACATTTTTTCCCCCCAAAACTTTTCACGGGCTACACCTAGCAAAAAAAATTCAGGCTTCTTTCCTATTTTTCTCTCTCCGATCCCTCTTGAAGGTGAAGTCCTGTCCCTGCCAAGAGATTCTGTTACTTTTGGAACTTAAGGACACTTTCCTTTGTGGCTGCTGTTTCATGGGATTTATACAAAGGTCGCTGCACAAAATTAAACATTTTTTATTCCACAAACAAACTAAGAATGCAAAAGAACTTCCTGATTTATTGCTGTGATGTTCTGGATAATGTCTCAAAAACTCAGATATTCTCTCCTGGAGATGACATTTGGCTGTCTTGCTGCATGTCAAGATCTTCCTATACATTTAGGCAACAGGCTAATCTGCATAGCTTCCCACTTATGTCATTACACAGGGAGCATCGTTTCAATAGGGCCTTCTGTGATCTTTCTGCTTCTTACATTGAATCAGCTGTCCGTAAAGACTGGGGAGAGATTTCGTTTATGGTGATGGGGGGGGGGGAAACTCTTCATGTTTGTTTAATTTAGATTATGTAAATAAAGACAGGATGAGGTTCCCCTTAGGGTGGAGGCCCACAAGAAGCCTAGTCAACACTTATACTATCCCTTTGGGATATGAGCAGAGGAGATGTTTAAATGAAATAAAATAAACTAAGGTTTCCAGATGGCCAGGACTCTGCCTCTTAATCGCATTAAACTCAATGTCTGAGCTGTAACAAAAGCTAATCATAAATCATTCCCATAATATGTTCCAGTTACAAAATGCTCAAGATAATACTTTGAATGGTCTTCCTTTAACTAAATGATGGAGTGGTCAATAGACATTCTGGGTGGAAATTAAGAATTGTAACCCCTATATATCTGAGGGGTCCTGGGTCAAGGAGGTTGATTCTATGAAAGAGTCGTAATCTTTTTGCCACTGAGCAAGTTATAGCTCCAACAGATACTAATAAGTGATGGAGGAATGGTTGGTGAAGAAACTTGCAAAGATGGCTCAATTAATTTGTTTGGTTAGAAAAAAGACAATAGCTACATTTATGAGCCACGTTGATACAGCGTTTAGAGTGCTGCAAGCTACTTCTGCTGACTGCCGTCTGACTGCAATTTGGCAGTTCAAATCTCACCAGGCTCAGGGTTGACTCAGCCTTCCATCCTTCCAAGGTTGGTAAAATGAGGAGCCAGATTGTTCGGGCAATACTGACTCTGTAAACTGCTTAGAGAGGGCTGTAAAGCACTGTAAAGCAGTATATATAAGTCTAAGTGCTATTGCTATTGCTATCCACATGGACACTCGAAAAAGACAAGATAGCGGTCATGGCAGCACGATCACACAGCTCCACTCTTTGGTATAACTGCTGATATCACACACACACACATACAGAGGGACCGTGATCCATCTTGCTGCTATAGCTGCCATTTTGACATTTTTACTGTCTCCCACTCTTCCCAGGTAGCAATGTAATACTCCATCCCAATTCTTGATGCAAAGCATCTATGTGTATTTCTATCATCAAAGTGTAGACAGAGATATGTTGTAAGGTGACATAGAAGCATGCCAGTCATGCTGTTTTTTAATTAATTAATTTGTTTGTTTAATCGGTTTATTCAGCTCCCCCCATCTCAGATTGGGATTCACATTAGTGATATACAAAACAAAAGAGTAAAATGGCAGATGGAGATTCATAAACAAGTTTTCAACATAGCCAGAAAATAAGCTCAGTCGTGCACACATTGAATACAGCACCAGATGTTCAAGGCCCTATGGACAAGGCCCCTGAAGAATTGGGACCAGCCTAATCAGTAATGGGCCACAGCTGGGACTGGGATGGCAGATTAGTTAGTAAAAACAGTGATGCATGCACAGCTGCATGCTCCCAATACGCTCTCGCATGCCCCGACAGAAGAGAGTCCTGCAAAAGAGCAGAGCAGAAGAGCCTTCTCCTCCTGGGCAGGTAAGAGACCTCCAGCTTCCCTGCCACTTGTTCTAGCCTCTGCTCCTTTCTATTCCAGCAAGGTCCTTGCCACCCGCTGCAGCCATGCGGTCTGCACTGTGCTCTCCTTCGGCCATCTCTCAGTGGGGTGATGGCGCCCCGAGTGAATCATGACTTTTGGGAGCACAGTGCTGGAGGCCCAGCCTGCCTTGTGGCATGTCACTCTCCCCTCACCCTTTACCAAGTTCGGATGCTCTTGGAGGGTGAAAGTAGCAGACAGAGCCCCTCCACTGAACAAGATCCTCCCTCCTCCTCGCCCATTTCTCTCTACTCACCACTGGCCACCCCTCCCTTGTTTTGTCCCCCCCACTCATTGGAGAGTCTCTTACCTGTACAGAAGTGGGTGAAGAGGAGGGAGGATCTCATTCGGTGGAGGGGCTCTGTCTGCTCCCCTCACCCTATGAGAGTCCATCCATTGCAACGGCTTGGCAGAGAGCAGTGCGCCACCAGGCTGGCCCTCCAGCGCTGTGCTCCTGAAGGTCGTGGCTCGCTCGGGGTGCCATTGCCGCACTGAGAGATGCCTAGTGTGGGAGAGCAGGCCAAATGGCCACAGCTTGGACCCACCGCTGTTGCTGCTGGCTGGGGCTCGGCTGCTCTAGGTGCCGTGGTGAGATTAGACTGCTGCGCATGTGCAGCAATTGAAATCTCATGCAAATGTCCCTCATGCAGCGAGATTTTGGTGAAAATCACCTATTTCTTTGCTTCCATGCATGCATGGCCGTTGGTGATGGAACTGGGCACACATTTCCACTACCATTCCAGGCGGGACCCACCCCTGGTCTAGAGGCATGGGGAACCAGAAGGTGGGTGCCATGGCAGGAAAAGCTCTCCTGCTGGGCCATTCCAGTTGATGTCCCATGGTTGATGGTACCCACAGCATGTCCCTCCCACCAGATGAGATAACATGTGTAGTGACAATTGGGAAGAGACAGTCCTGTAAGTAAACTTTGATTGGACTGTTGAGAGCATGGGAGGCCCAACAATGTTGGGCACAAGCTTAGTGTCTCTCCTCCTAAATACAAATACATGGACAATAAATCTGACACTTATGCTTATGTACTAGAGTATGGTTCAAGGAGCATGAGCTAGGCTTTTCCTTATATGCCCTTATGCAATAGAGAGAGCCAGGGACCATGAGAAGCTTTGCAACCAGAACTGCAGAGCCAAATTCTAAAGTAATTCTTCTTCATAATAATCTTTTGCATTGGCTAAATTGGAATCCTGGAAAACTTGCAAAGGAGTAAGCAGTAAGCCACATTTACGTCTTGGACTGTGGGTCTCTCGGTTAGACTTTAAAAATCAGATAGGCCAAATCACTCTGATCATGGACTCCCTCATTCAATAAATTTTAATGCAGGAGTTGTTCCTGAGATCACTTGCTTTCTCACTGTTATTCTTTTTCCACAGCCACCATCCCAGAGGTGGTATTCAGGTGAGATTATGAGAACCCAACCTCTGCACCATCCCCATTAAAATGGAAATAAATGGACAGGCAATTCCTTGGCTGTGAAAATTAAGGGAAGGAAAGGGATCGGGGGAAAGGGGGTGTGAAATACAAGGAGAAAGAGAAAAAAGAAAGAAAAGAGGCACTGACTTTCAGATTTTTCAGCTAACTTAGACTATTCAAGACTGGTAAACTATGTCGCATCTTTGGGGCAAAAGAAGACCTTCTACCAATGACTACTGCATAATGGTCATGATAGGGACTTTCCATCTGTAAACTTTTCATGTTTCATTCAATTAATAAAGGTGGATTCTCTTTGGAACAGATTGTACTGTATGCCAGTCAATCATTGCAGCAGATGGAGAGGAATACCCAACCTCTCCATCTGCTGCAATGATTGACTGGCATACAGTACAATCTGTTCCAAAGAGAATCCACCTTAAAGAGATACAGAGTAGCATGAGGCCTCTCTTTGATAATATCACATTTTGGTTAGTGAGTTTCATATTAGAAACTCCCGATCTACCAAATGAAGCAAAGGTAAATAAAATACGTAAAGGAATGGCCGTCCTCGATTTACGACAATTGGAAAGCTAATCCCTGAAAGAAGCCATCATTAAGTGGAATGCCCACCTGATTGCTCTCAATGACAGCGATCTAGGACAGTGATAGGAAACCTATGGCACGGGTGCCACAGGTGGCATGTGGAGCCATATCTTCTGGCACATGAGCCTTTGCCCTAGCTCAGCTCCAATGTGAATGTGTGTGCTGGCCAGCTGATTTTTGGCTTACACAGACGGTTTGGGAGAATGTTTTTGGCTTCCAGAGAGCCTCCGGGGAGATGAGGGGTGGGGATTACCCTCCTCCAGCTCCAGGAAAGCCTTTGGAGCCTGGGGAGGGCCTCTGAGGGATGGGAGAAGATGTTTTCACCTTTCCCAGGCATTGAATTATGGGCATGGGCACTCAGGCATGCATGATAGCGTGCGTGCATGCTCTATCAGCACCCAAGGGGGAAAAAGGTTCGCCATCACTGATCTATGTACTCCCACTTTATGGTTGTGAAGTGATCTTGCAGGTCATTAAGTGGATTGAGTTCCAGATAAATATGTGGACATATGGACGTCAACTCCCAGAATTCCTGAGCCAATCGTGCTAGCTCAGGAATTCTGGGAGTTGAAGTCCACATGTCATAGAAGAGCCAACTTTGCCTACCCCTGCCTCAGGTGTAGATCCTGGGAGGTTCTATCCAGGACCTGAAAATTCTCCCTACTGAAACCCAAGCAGGATTTTCAGCCCCTGAGTTAAACAAAAAGCAAAAAACCCTCTCACACTGCCTGCGCTAGGACTCCTAGCCTCTCTGGAGTATCTATCTATCTATCTATCTATCTATCTATCTATCTATCTATCTATCTATCTATCTATCTATCTATCTATCTATCTATCTATCCAATACACAAGTACATAGGAAGAAAATAAACATGTGATAATATAAAAGGGTGAAAGTGAGCTTAGAGGAGAGGACAGGAAGAGAATATATAAGATAGGTGAAAGAAAGGAAAGACAATTGGACAGGGGACGAAAGGCACACCAGAGCTACTTATCTTACCACACTGCTACTCCATTTTCATTTTCATTTTCTGCTTGAATTTTGGCTTCCTTGTGTCTCTGGACATTGACTGAAAAAGTTGCCTGCCAATGGAGTTTATCTTCTCCTCCCCATCCCACCCTTACACCCCCATGCTCAGAAAGGAATTCCTTTGGCGGGATGCAGGAACCCAATAGAAATCATCAGGATTTCAGCCCTATTTTCATTTGTTTGTTTGTTTGTTTGTTTATTTTTGTGTGCCGCTCCTCTCTGAGGACTCAGAGCAGCTTCCAACAAACAGTACAGTCTACAAATCCAATATTAAAAACAGAACATATTAAGAAACCCTTATTAAAAAAACAATCACACAACTCAACAGACCATACATAAAGTGAGGCAGGCTGGGGAATCAATTTCCCCATGCCTGGTGACATAGGTGGGTTTTCAGGAGTTTATGGACCAGAAGTTGATGCACCTTGCCAAAGGAGTTCAGCTCCCCTCTATGCCCAGAAGGGAACTCCTTCAGCTTCAGCTTTCAGAAAATGTGGTTGGTCCATCACTGGAGGTTTTTAAAGAAGAGACTGGACAGCCACTTGAGTCAAATTGTATATGGTCTCTTGCTTGGACAGGGAGTTGGATTAGAAGACCTCCAAGGCCCCTTCCACCTCTGTTCTGATTGATTGATTGATTGATTGATTGATTGATTTGACTTGATTTGACTTGATTTGACTTATTGATTAGCTGGGAAAGGACAGGGTTGCAATCTTCAGGATTTCAGCTCTGTTTCTGTACTCTGTTAAAGGACTTCAGCTCTCCTCTGCAGCCAGCTCCCAATGACAAGAGAGAGACTCCTCTGGGCAAGCAATCACAGTTTGCAACTTTCTCTGACAACTTCTCTATTGACTTTCAGAGAAAGCCAAGAGAAAAGACTGCAAATGGCAATTGCATGATCTCGGGACTCTTGGCAACTAGTCAGAAGTATTAACAGGTTGCCAAGCACCCAGACCACTATCATGTGACCACAGGAATGGTGGGGGTGCAAAGTTCTGTGATGCCATCCTTTGTGAGGCCATCATAATTCCAGACTATTATCTGCAGTTTGCACCCAAGAAAGCTAAACACAGGAATGGGCTTTGAGTAACTGTAGGGCAGAATTCTGTACAAAAATCTACTCGTGTTTATTTCACTTTTTAAAAATTTCAATTCTATCAAAATTAGAGGAAAAAAACCCTGGCAGTTCTGCTTGATCACTCCGCAGGCAGAATCAGTATGTGCCAAGGTGCCCATGCAATACTTTATGGGGGAGAGTGTAGGATGCAATAGCGTCCAGTATAGAACATATTTATTCATTGGCTGGGCTTCTGGCTGTTTTTAGCTGTTGGGTTAGCTAAATGTGGGTTGTCGGTATGCCATTTATCTCCTGAGGTTGCTAAAATCCAACCTAGGTTTCCAACCCAGAGGGTGGAATTCTTTGCATGGCAGCTGAAGCCCGATCGGCTTGGCATTCCATTCCCTTTGCTTAAGAGACAAGTATGAACTTTGGCTGATGGAACTGATCACCATTCAGGATTTTTGTTTTTGTTTTTTGGTCTTGCAGCATTTGATAAGAACATGGCATTTATAATCAGAGTGCCATAACATTTGTGCCATCAAACTCTTTTTGATGATAAATGGAAAGGCGAGGATCCTCTTACGGTTGCTAGCTTTGTGATTGTGATAACCATTTGCTCACATTTAGCATCTGAATCTCCAGTCCTCCTAAGTACAGGATAATCCTCTGGGATGAAAGAGAGGAGGAGGGGGTTTTTTTGTTGTTAAGCTACTGGCTTACTACTTGCTTACTGGTGGCCATATTTGCCCATATTTCTTAAATGGAAGCCAAAAGAGTAGATAAAGTTTTCCACATGTTGTGGTTAGCTCTGGCCCAGCTCCTGCCCCAAGGACTGTGGATGTGGGGGAGACATCCACATGCTGCAGGCCTGTTTTGCCCCCGGTGGAATCTGCTGATGAAGGCTCCTCTGACCAAGAAGACATGAGTGACAGGGAGGAGGAGAGTGTGGCAGACAGCTCAGAAGGAGATCAATTATCTAGCTCCTCCTTGGATTCTGAACAAGAGTTAATGATACAGCCATGCATGCGGAGAGCGATGCATAGGCAACAACAACTGAGAGATTATTATCAAAGAAAATGAGGCCACCTGTGGTTGGGCGGGGCTGTGGTAATTAGTGAGGCTGCTATAAAGAGCAGCCTGTGGGTTTGGCCATTGTGGAGGATTATCTGATAGTTGTGTTTCGTGACTGCTTTACTGACTTTGACCTTTTGTGTGCTGATTTTTCCCCGCTTTGAAACTAAACCAGAGCAAAGTGTGTTTTACTTTGTGAAAAAAGAAGGACTGTGAATTGCCTCACAGCTGCAAGAACTGATAAGGGACTTGTACAAATTACCAGTTTGTTTGGAGACGAGTGCTCTTTGCTATACCAAAAGAGGACTTGGTTTAAGTGAATTTTCATTATAAAGAACATTGTTTTGAATTTTCAAACGTGTGTGTGTGTCTGAAATTTGTACCTATGAATTTTTGGCAGAAGTCTACCAGATAGCCGGACAGAACACCACAGATGCTTCTCTATTTGGGAAAGCAAAATGTCAGAGCCCAGTTTCAGAGTCAGAGGGTGGGTCAGTGGAATTGCACTTTTAAGTTCATGCATATATTTTTAAAAAATAAACATTCCAAAGCATGTAATTTTTCTTTTAAAAAATTTCCTAAAACACTGCCTCCGGACTTTTTACTATTTAGAGAAGCGTGAGTGAGGAATGTTAACACTGTTTAAATTTGCCTTGGTAAATATATATATATTCATATTTCTTACTCTCCACTCTTCCATCATGGCTTTCCCATCAGCAGGTTTTATGATTCTTCTCTCTTCCTTAATGCATACCACTCTTCTCACCCTGGCACAGCCCCAACACTTGGCTGTAAACTCCTCCAGTTGTAGGTTTTATTAATACAATCTGAAGTACTATGTTTACAATGAGGGTGATCTATGGGGCAAACAGGGCCAAGGATACACATCTTGTTCTTTGCCTTCAACTACCTTCCTAAAGGCAATGGCAAAAGAAAGGGCAAAGAATTGGCAGAGTCTAGCCTTATGTTCGAAAAGCCATTGATGGCCCGGAATGGAAAGTTCTCCTGGATTTCTGACAATTACAAGTAGTCCTGGATCTAAAACTACAACTGAGCCCGCAATTTCTGCTGTTGGGCAAGGCAATTGCAAAATCACTTTTGATCTGTTTTGTGATTTTTCTTCTCACAGTGCGTTAAGCGAATCAGTGCAGCAGTTAACTTAGTAACATAGTTGTTAATTGAATCTGGCTTTACCCTGGACTTTGCTCACCAGGTATTGGCAAAAGGAGATCACATGATCCTGCAACCATCAGAAATACATGCCAGTTTCTAAGCATCCGGATTTTGATCAGGGGACCGCGGGGATGGCCGTAAGTGAGATAAATGGTCATGTCCCTTTTTTTAGTGCCATTATAACGTCAAACCAGAGGTGGTATTCAGCCAGCTTGGACCGGTTCAGACAAACCAGTAGTAGTGACCTCTAGTTGGACCCATCCATGCATTCCCACCCTGGTGCTATGCCATCCTATTTATCCACATTTTCAAGCTGCATGCATGCAAGCAAGTTATGCAACCAATGGTTATAAGTCGACGACTATGTGTACTATACCAGGGCACTCTTGAGCATGCCTTCAGAGCCTTTTCTGAATAGTTATATAAAATTCACAGATGACAATACTTCTAAGAAAAAGAAGCCAAAGTGAAGCCAAGTGCTTGGAAGATCCAGACTACCAGTCTGGCAAGAGAAGTATGAGAAATTTGAAATTCATTCTCTTTCTTGCTCTCTTTCTCCCTCCCTTCCTCCCTCCCTCCTCTCTTTCTCTCTCTCTGTCTCTTGCAGACTCTGCAAAATTCCACAGTACCACTTAATTTTCAGAAGCTGCCCTGAAGCTGCTTCTATTGTTTTCCAGAGTTCCCAGGCACATCACTGGCTCCATGCAGCTTGTCTCTCTTCACTTGCACTGTGAGATACTGCCGATCCCAAATTCCAGCAGCCAGAGGACAGAGTTCTGTTGGAGGACAACCCAGCCTGTGTAACTTCCAACCTCTTCATCCCCCTCCCTCTTTCAGGAGGCTGAGGCATGTCAGCTATCTTGCCGCTTTCCTCTTCTCTCTCTCTCTCCCCTTTCCCACCCCCCAAATCTCTTCCATGCCACTCCATCTGCTGTAATGGAAGCCTTGACATTCAGGCAACCAACAAAGTCCTGGCAGAGGCATCTTTCTTTATTTGGGTGTGTAGCTTTCTGACCTCAGACCGACATGCATCTTTTGACCAAAACAGTCTTGTCATTCCATCTTTGCCACTACATGAAATCCTCTAAATGGATCAGGGACAGCAACTATAGTAAACAGAGCAGAGTGAGGGAAGGGGGGCCAGCCCTTTTTAGCTGTGTCTTGAAAAGCAATATCAAATGAATATCATCCAAACAAGGTAAGGCTTGCCTCCTGAGCTGGTCAAAGCCGGGTAGGGAATTACAATCCTAAACAATTGTGAGCTCTGTTTGAACTCTAACCCACAGTTTCTCAGAGGTGGCATGCAGTAACTATTCTTTTTTTCTTCTTTCAAATATCAACCAGCAACAGTTCAATAACTTTTCTACAAAAGTCACATTTTTTATCTTGTGCAAAAGGGCATGCATAAGTGCACTAGCGTGCCTCCCATCCCCTGTCCTATTGTCTCTCCTATATCTCATATATCATATCTACTATTCTTCTATTCTAATCTTCTTATTCTACTCTCATAATATCCTTCTATTCTCTAATTGATACATTCTATTCCTAAATTTTCACTTCTATACCTAAATTTTCACTTCTATTCGTTCTCTAATATATTTTACTCGAGTATAACCTCTATAACCTTCATTGTGTATTGTTTTGTATTGGACTAAATAAATAAATAGATAGATAGATAGATAGATAGATAGATAGATAGATAGATAGATAGATAGATAGATAGATAGATAGATAGATAGATAGATAAATAAATAAGTCGGATTGGCACAATTATGATTCCAGCTCCTTGCATTCTGCCCTCCCCCGTTTTTTGAGCTCACATTTCTGAGTCAAGATGACAATGTTTGGCCAAGGCTTGATGCAAATATTCAGCAAAATCAATTGTGAGTGAGATATTACTAAAGTTGTACTACCTTGTTTCCTCAAACAATGAGAATTTCAGAGATGCCCTATTTACCTATTTGATCTTAGCAATTAAGTTCCAAGAAATTAGTAATATTTGTTTTCCTTTATACACAGTCATTTTCACCAAATATTTCGCAGGGGTTGCTAAGATTAAAAAGACAAAACTAACACAGGGAAGGAGGAAATAAGTATCCAAATATTGTCTTTCATTTGTGTTCCCATGCACCACCCGGAAAAAATGGAATATTTGAGTTATGCTTCTACAGAGCTTACCTCTTCAATTGGGACAGTTTCCATTGTGCAAGCTTGCTCATTCATTCATTCATTCATTCATTCATTCATTCATTCATTCATTATTGAAGGAGGATTAATTTTTCAGTAATCTATCCTAATTTCTACCGACTGAGAGTAGTGCACTCTGTAGCTTGCTTCCATCAGCTACTGATGGAAGTATCTTCTACTCTATACTGTTCTACACAAATACATATAGTAAGTTTGTCTTTGAGTCCATGCTCACTAGCAGCACATCTTAATAAAGTTTGTGCTTTTTAATGAATGAAGACCCAGCCAAAGTCCCCTGTGCACATAGATCTAATGGCATAAATCATGCCTTGAGTGCATACATAGATGTTAATAACTCTGATACTAGTATCGCACATACTAGTTTCTTAAACCTTTTTTATGACTGCAAGGTCAATAATAATAAAAATAACAATAACAATAACAATAACCATAACAATAATAATAATAATAATAATAATAATAATAATAATAATAATAATGAGTCTCCGGAGAGGGTCGGCATACAAATCTAATAAATAATAATAATAATAATAATAATAATAATAATAATAATAATAAGAAGAAGAAGAAGAAGAAGAAGAAGAAGAAGAAGTTGTAGGAAACACTGATTTTGAGGCCCAGAGTATCGTGGTTACTTTTTCCTATTTCTGTAAAGTGCCCTACAAATCTGTGATTTTAATTTTTTTTTCCAAAAAGTATTTGGAAGTACTTCAAAGTGAATGCTGACCTCCAGCCACCTGTCATTTTTATCTAAGGAATTCCCAGCATGTCCCCCCCACCCTTCCAAATCCATTAGTAGATACAGCTTCAGTAAGTAAAATGATACCACTGAATATTTCCCAAGTCGCAATGTATCTGAAATTGCTGCATCTATCAATAATAACAATCAGTAATCAATAACTTTAAGATTGATATATAAGTATAATTCATACTATGAAAATCTGATCATTGGAATGATTTGATTTAACTGGTTCATACAAAATTTCTATGGTATGTTATTTTTATTAGATTTGTTTTACCCCAACTTTATTACTTAATAAGTAACTTAAGGTGGTGAATATTATTAATATTATTTCTTCTTATTTTCTTATTTTCCCCACAACAATCACTCTAAGAGGTGGGATGGCTGGCTGCTACTTTGACTTTTTTGAGGTAGTATACATATATGGATCGAAATAAAAATAAACCTTGAAAAGCTCATATATACACTTTTGACCAACTACACTTTTGAATAACTAAAATTAAAGCACCGTGTAGTTGTGCATAAAGGAATCTTCCTAAAGACAAAATTTCTCCAGCAAAATGAGCTCCTCTGGATTCAAATTAAAGTCTTCACATTGCTTTCCACATTTTATTTTTACATATAACTGTCTTTAGTTCAGGGATATGCTTGCCTATTCAATTCAGTCATTTTGGGAAAGGAATCTTGAGTGTTTCTTTATTTTCTGCAAACCAAGTTTAGAAAATGTTCCTGGCATGCAGATGAAGCCAGCTGAAATGTTTCACCTATTGAATTTCTTCAGCTTGCCATGCAGTCATTAAGGAGACAGGAGTCTTGCCAGAAAATAAATTGTTAAGTTCTAAATTTAGCAGGTTTTCCAAATTATTGGCCCTGATTTAGTTATAGTTGCCATTATTTATTAGGAGGTTTTCACTTTGCCGCTAGAGTAGTTGAATAGAGGCACGTTTGCACAGCTGCTCTTTCTATTTCTCAAGGCTTCCGAAGCAGCTTAGTGATAGATTGTGCCCATCTTCACATCTGGCAAACAGAAAATACTGAGAATGTACAGGGAACACCATTAGTTAACGAATGTTCTTTTGAAAAATATTATTGATAGATGATGGAGGGATGAAAAGACAGACAGACAGATTGATAAATATGTGTGTGCATGAATTTAGCTTTCTGTTATTAAAAAAAGTTAGCAAAAGACAAATTTTTTTTTTTAATTTATTATTTAGATTTGTATGCCGCCCCTCTCCGCAAACTCGGGGCGACTCACAACAAAGTGAAAACAATTTACAACAAATCTAAATTACTATTTAAAAATATTTTAAAGACCCCATTTTCTAAACACACATACATACAAACATACCATTAATAAATTGTATATGCCCGGGGGAGATGTCTCAGTTCCCCCATGCCTGACGACAAAGGTGGGTCTTAAGGAGCTTACGAAAGGCAAGGAGGGTAGGGGCAGTTCTAATCTCTGGGGGGAGCTGGTTCCAGAGAGTCGGGGCCACCACAGAGAAGGCTCTTCCCCTGGGGCCCGCCAACTGACATTGTTTAGTTGATGGGACCCGGAGAAGGCCCTCTCTGTGGGATCTAATCGGTCGCTGGGATTCGTGCGGCAGAAGGCGGTCTCGGAGATATTCTGGTCCAGTGCCATGAAGGGCTTTAAAGGTCATAACCAACACTTTGAATTGTGACCGGAAGTTGATCGGCAACCAATGCAGACTGCGGAGTGTTGGTGAAACATGGGCATACCTAGGTAGGCCCATGACTGCTCTCGCAGCTGCATTCTGCACGATCTGAAATTTCCGAACACTTTTCAAGGTAGCCCCATGTAGAGAGCATTACAGTAGTCGAACCTCGAGGTGATGAGGGCATGAGTGACTGTGAGCAGTGAGTCCCGGTCCAGATAGGGCTGCAACTGGTGCACCAGGCGAACCTGGGCAAACGCCCCCCTTGCCACAGCTGAAAGATGGTTCTCTAATGTGAGCTGTGGATCGAGGAGGACGCCCAAGTTGCGGACCCTCTCCAAGGGGGTCAATAATTCCCCCCCAGGGTAATGGAAGGACAGATGGAATTGTCCTTGGGAGGCAAAACCCACAGCCACTCCGTCTTATCCCGGTTGAATTTGAGTCTGTTGACACACATCCAGGCCCCTACAGCCTCCAGACACCAGCACATCACTTCCACTGCTTCATTGACTGGACATAGGGTGGAGATGTAAAGCTGGGTATCATCAGCGTACTGATGATACCTCACCCCATGCCCTTGGATGATCTCACCCAGCGGTTTCATGTAGATATTAAATAGCAGGGGGGAGAGGACTGACCCCTGAGGCACCCCGCAAGGGAGAGACCTCGGAGTCGACCTCTGGCCCCCCACTAACACCGACTGTGACCGACCGGAGAGGTAGGAGGAGAACCACTGGAGAACAGTGCCTCCCACCCCCAACCCCTCCAGCCGGTGCAGAAGGATACCATGGTCGATAGTATCAAAAGCCGCTGAGAGGTCAAGAAGCACCAGGACAGAGGATAAACCCCTGTCCCAGGCCCGCCAGAGATCATCCATCAACACGACCAAAGCAGTTTCCATGCTGTAACCGGGCCTGAAACCTGACTGCTGGGGACCTAGATAATCAGCTTCTTCCAAGGACCATTGGAGCTGGAGTGCCACCACCTTCTCGACAACCTTCCCCATAAAGGGAAGGTTGGAGACTG
This sequence comes from Erythrolamprus reginae, assembly GCF_031021105.1. Classification (NCBI taxonomy): domain Eukaryota; kingdom Metazoa; phylum Chordata; class Lepidosauria; order Squamata; family Dipsadidae; genus Erythrolamprus; species Erythrolamprus reginae. Next base: position 142,898,173 of record NC_091951.1, on the reverse strand, counting down.
GCCGGTAGTTATTTAGTACGGCTGGGTCCAGGGAAGGCTTCTTGAGGAGGGGGTGCACAAGCGCCTCTTTATAGGATGATGGAAAGGATCCCCTCCCCAAGGAAGCGTTGACAATCTCCTGGACCCAGCTCTGTGTCACCTCCCTGCTGGCCGAAACCAGCCAGGAGGGACACGGATCCAGTAAACAGGTGGCGGAACTCACAGCTCCAATGGCCTTGTCCAATTCATCAGGTGTCACCAGATCAAACTCTTCCCAGACAGGTGGACAAGTACGTGCCCCAGTCACCTCGACTGACTCATTGTCAGCCGACTCTGTTTTCCAATTGGAGTTGAGGTCCGCCCGGATCCGAGCGATTTTATCAGCGAAAAACATGTTAAAATCCTCGGCATTACTCTGTAAGGGCTCCCCAACTCCCCCCTGGTTAAGAAGGGAGCGGGTCACCCTAAACAGAGCGGCCGTGCGGGATTCCTTTTAAAATTAAATGTAGACTTTGAAAACTGTATTGTAAGACAACAAGAAAAATATTTAATGTGCAGGGTCATGTGCATATTGCAAATTTCATCCTGCTGTGTATCTATCAAATCCAGACTGTAAGAAGAGAGGTACCATATTTTTCGGAGCATAAGACATACCAGAATATATGACACACCTAGATTTTAGAGGTGGAAAACAAGGAAAAAAGTATTCTGGAGCAAATGGTGTATTAATATATTATTTAATAAAATACCAATTTAGTAGAATACTTTTTAGAAACATGTTTACTTTTTACAACCATGTACACTTTTTACAAACTTCAAAGTTGACTGCTTTAAGACTAGTGGACTTCAACTCCCAGAATTCCTCTTCCAGTCATGCTAGCTCATTAATGGGAGTTGAAGTCCACAAGCCTTAAACTTGCCAGGTTTGAAGATCCTTGCACTTCTATCACTAGCCCAGGGTTCTTCAGACTTGACAGCTTTAAGACTTGTGGACTTCAACTCCCAGAATTCCTTCTCCAGTCATGCTAGATGAGGAAATTAGAAGGCAAAACCAGCCTCATTTTTGTAAAAAAAACAGGCTGTTTTTCACAAAAATTGGGTGGGAAAAAGGTATGGGAAGCCTGCAGAGAACTCCTGGGTGTTGGGGGATGGGAAATATATCCCGATTTTTGTGAAAAACAGACCATTTTTTGCCAATTTTTTTTCACAAAAACAGACATATTTGCCACCTCCAGCTTCCTGTAGGCTTTCCAGACCATCTGTCCACCCCATTTTTGTGAAAAGCGGGCCCATTTTCCACAGAAATGGGACAAGGGTGGGGCTTCGGGACAGTAAAAATGGCTGCATTGGGTGTATAGGACACACCAACATTTCCACCTTCTTTAAGAGAGTAAAAAGGTGTGTCTTATACTCCAAAAAGTATGGTATGTAATAATTACACTTCCAGAAAATCATACTGGCTAAAGGGAATAACAACAAGTTTAAAAAACAGACTGACTTTTTCATTCTTCAAAATGCAATACATTCTCCTTCCAAAATTCTATAAGATAACAATATTGAGGTAAGTATCTATTGGGCACTGCGTGAAGTAGTTTTGTCTGAGCTTCAGTGGATGCCCCTGCTCCCTGGTCCTAGTATTTTAAGAGAGGAAAGAAAAACTTTTCATGTCCCCTTTTATCACATCTTGTATCATATTATACTCCGGATGCAGCTATGTCATAAATTTGTGTAACGGTATTACAGACCTGGCATTTTAAAACTTTTTTTATCCATTTCCTAAGGTTCCCTAACAGGAAATATAACTTTTCACAAACTCAGCACTCTAAAATGACATTTTCACTGAACCATCCAATATGATCCATAAGATCTTTTTCTAGTTAATTTCAAAAATACTGAGAGGACACCCATTTGTATGTGATGCTAGACCTCTTTGTCCCAGTTTTGATCACTTTACTGAGTTAAATTGAATTATATTTCCATGTGGATAAACATTTACCCAGTTTAGAATAATTCTTGTGAATCTTTTCCCAATAATCACCTTGTGATAATTATCCCCAAAACCTGACAAGCTAACTGTTCATCACTTAGTCAAGAGTCATTTATGAATAAGTTAAAATGTTGGTCCCAAACCAAATCCTTTAAAGTGCATCTTTCTTACTTCCACAACCATGAAAGTTGCTTATTTACTTCTACTGTTGTCTTTCTGGTTTTTAACCAGCTAAAAAAGCATGATGTTTAAATTTATTTTCCCATGATGAAGAACTTCAAAAGCTTTTTGAAAACCAGTATGTATGCATTGTTAAGTTATACCCATTTAATCCTCTCAGAAACCCTCTTATTCTGCATGGCGCTTGCCCAAAAAAGGTTTCTCCTATGGATATTCATAACAAATCAGGTACTTTATAAGACAGGAGGTGCCTTATTTTATCCTGAGAGATATTTTGTTACTATAATTGTTTTACAGTTTTTATTTTAAAAAAACTGGAATAGTGTCTTTAGGACTACAGTTGTCATAGTCCAAAATCAATATGGACATTTCTGGTTATGATGGAAGATCACATAAAAAACTTGGAAGATGTCAGGTTAGAAACAAGCAGATTTACAGAATGGGACCTTCATGTTCTCACACCTTTTCAATCATATAATATAGGTAACAAAGAAAAACTAGCAAAACAAATAAGAAATGAATTTTCATGCTGTGTGATAAGTTAGATGTAGACAATATGGTGTCCTCCAATGATATTGGATTAAGAGCATGGTATATTTAACATGAAAGCCCATTCAAACATGAAAACGTTAGGTGAGCCTCTTTTAGTCCAACCCACTTCCCAGTAGAAAAGAATAGAAAGAAATAACATGTACACTAACTTTTAAACCTGTCCCAAAAGGTGAGCTAGGCAACTAATATATAAATAATACATGAATAATGGCAGTTGTATGATGGTTATGCACTTCAAAAAACTAAAAGAATCTGTAGTGGGGAAATTCCCATTTACCTAACAACAAACTGAAACTATCATCTGGCTGTGGAACACAAGGTAAAATGTTTAGCCTGATTTGGAGTCATTTTCCTTTTGCCCAACTATATCATCTCTCACAGCCTATCTATCCTGCATTGGCTAAATCAGGTTCACTCACTATGGAATTTCTGTTTGGTGCTCCTTTTGGCAAGAAAGAAGAATTCAGGAGGAGCTTTTATAGGATGCTTATATACTGCAATGCACCAGACAGTCTATTTCACATTGTCACTTTCTTTTTAGTAAATGCACAACTGTCATGATTCTGTTTAATATCCATTTGTGAATCTAGAAAAGTAATGAATTCAATGTGCAGCATGATCAGGAAGGTCTTGTCTCTTCCATCATGTGCATGTACGCCCAGAACAGGAAAGCCATGCTCTGAAAAGCAGAGAGGGGATAAGAAAAAAGAAAAAGGAAAATTGATCTGTTGATGAGTGGAATGCATTAATATAATCTGAATGTGTAGTATGGCTTTCCGAGTCCGTAGGCTTGCGATGTATTATTATGTAGATATAAGTAAAGCACATTCAAAGTTTTTGTAAATATGCCAGGGCCTGCCAGGATCAGGATTAACATTGATTCACAGTCTTGGGCAGTGTTGAATTTTCATTAATACAGTACATTCTTTTGTGTGTCAGATTTTCCTTTTCTTAATGTTGCCTGCATTAATCCTTTATCCAGTTCCTTTAAAAAGAAAAAGAAAAAAAACCCACTCCCAAGATAAATATTAGTTTCTAAGAAATTTTAGTTCAGCTCGACCCTTCCTTCTTTCCCCCCTGGGAAATATCTGGCAGCTTCATTGGCAACACACGTAAAGGATTTCTTTTTTTGGCAAAAATGACCAAATTATCTGTAGGCATAAAGCTGCCACCACCATGGCCTAGAGAAAACTTCCGAGCCCAACAGAAGCTAACAGTGGCACTAAGTTTGGACTCTACTGGACTTGATTCCTGAGAAGTAGGGCTAGTTTTCTTTTGCAAGTCTTGGCTGGTCTCCCTGCGGTGCTGTGAATGAGACGCTTCCAGGAATGAGTCAGTTCTTGGTTTGTCTTGCTCAATAAAATTCTTAACCATGGGTGATATGTAAGTGGTATAGGCTGGCCAGCGACACACCTGGATGAGATGGGACGGGATGCCAATATTCCTTGATTTCAAAGACCGATCTGGAACCCAAAAGGGGAAAAAAAACATTTTAGGAGAGGCATTTTAAACCCAAATTGTGCCACCTCCAGAGAACAATCTGTTTCCTACAAATCAGAAGAAACTGATTTCTTTCTGCAAAGCTAAACAAACCTTTTGAATCAGAGGCATATTATAAACATGGTGGGTCTTCTCCTAAGGAGGCAACCATGGGAGAAATTTATCTGTTCAAAAATCAGATGACCCAAATACCATCAGGCTGATTTCCAGTGCAGACACATATTCCAAACGTATCTGGAGGTCACAAGGGTGGAGGCATTTGGCATAATAAAAAGAAAATACCAAGGGTAAATATAAAACCTTGAAATGAAAACATATGTGGTAGAGAAAATTCACAGAGATAACATTTTTAAAACTAGCCAAAAGACAGGGAAATTGCGGTAATCTTTTGGGGCTGGACAAAAACGATTGATTTCCTCATGTTATTGACAACTGAATTATTATTAGTGAAAACTTCATTGTGTATTATTATTCATGAAAAAACTGCCTATAATTGTATATACTATATGTATATATAATTCAACAAGTGAATATCTGAAGGACACTTCCTCATCTGACTTTGTCATATATAATAAAGCATCCAACCATCGAACCGTTATGGATAGACACCATCATGGGTGGGGGGGGGGAATCCAGAACGAAAGACTTGAACTTCAAATGTATATGTTTAAGAGGAAGTCCCACTGAATATCTGTCTAGATCTATTTAGAACCCTGTAATAACATGCACTCTTTTCATAGAAGAAGCACTCTCACATGAATGTGTCAAAATGTAGAGGCAGACAAAAAAGGAAGGCCAAATGTTTTTAATTAAGATCTTTTATTACTATGAGCTCTGCTTCAATCGGGTTGGTGAACAGAACTGGACTCTGTTGGTGTAGGGGAAGATTGTGTTATCAGTACAACACTAGCCATGTAAATTTGAAAACCTGTCCATAGTAATAAAACTGACAAAATGACAATATGTTGCACAGCTATTTCCATTGCCTGCAAGGACCAACATCCTGCAGCAAAGTAGTATTTCCTACTCAAATACTGGCTGAAATGGTATAGGTGTACATTAGCTACTCTAATTGTCTACAACAGGACAGTTGGACAGGAACATTCCCTCCAATGTTTCCCAACCTTAGCAACTTTAAGATATGTGGACTTCAATTCCCAGAATTCCTCAGCCAGTGTGTGAAGTTCAAACATCTTAAAGTTGCCATGGTTGAGGCACTCCTTCAATCACCCATTACTACTATTCATGGCCATTTTATATATAAACACAAGACATATACACCAAAGGAATAATGAAAAAAATGGGCTTTTTAACAAGAAAGATCTGAGATATGGAATAGTAAAAGGATCAACCTGCTTTTGGAAACAAAAAACAGTAAAATTGACAATTCCACCACTTTCCTCTTATTTATTTTATTTATTTATTGGATTTGTATGCCGCCCCTCTCTGCAGACTCGGGGCAGCTAACAACAGTGATAAAAAACAGCATGTAACAATCCAATACTAAAACAACTAAAAAAAACCTTATTATAAAACCAAACATACATACAAACATACCATGCATAAATTGTAAAGGCCTAGGGGAAAGAATATCTCAGTTCCCCCATGCCTGATGGCAGAGGTGGGTTTTAAGAAGCTTATGAAAGGTGAGGAGGGTGGGGGCAATTCTAATTTCTGGGGGGAGTTGGTTCCAGAGGGCCGGGGCCGCCACAGAGAAGGCTCTTCCCTTGGGTCCTGCCAAACGACATTGTTTAGTTGACGGGACCCGGAGAAGGCCCACTCTGTGGGACCTAACTGGTCTCTGGGATTCGTGCGGCAGAAGGCAGTCCCTGAGATAATCTGGTCCGGTGCCATGAAGGGCTTTATAGGTCATAACCAACACTTTGAATTGTGACCAGAAACTGATCGGAAACCAATGCAGACTGCGGAGTGTTGGTGTAACATGGGGATATTTGGGAAAGCCCATGACTGCTCTCGCACCAGCATTCTGCACAATCTGAAGTTTCCGAACACTTTTCAAGGTAGCCCCATGTAGAGAGCTTTACAGTAGTCGAACCTCGAGGTGGTGAGGGCATGAGTGACTGTGAGCAGTGACTCCCAGTCTAAATAGGGCCACAACTGGTGCACCAGGCAAACCTGGGCAAGCGCCTCCCTTGCCACAGCTGAAAGATGTTTCTGTAATCTGAGCTGTGGATCAAGGAGGACACCCAAGTTGCGGACCCTCTCTGAGCAGGTCAATGACTCCCCCCCCCAGGATGATGGATGGACAGATAGAATTGTCCTTGGGAGGCAAAACCCACAGCCACTCCGTCTTATCAGGGTTGAGTTTGAGTCTGTTGACACCCATCCAGACCCCAACAGCCTCCAGGCACCGGCACATCACTTCCATTGCTTCACTGACTGGACAAGTGGAGATGTAGAGCTGGGTATCATCTGCATACTGATGATACCTCACCCCATGCCCTTGAATGATCTCACCCAGTGGTTCCATGTAGATATTAAATAGCAGGAGGGAGAGGACCGACCCCTGAGGTACCCCACAAGGGAGCAACCTAGAGGTTGACCTCTGACCCCCCACTAACATCGACTGCGACCGACCAGAGAGGTAGGAGGAGAACAGTGCCTCCCACTCCCAACCCCTCCAGCTGGCGCAGAAGGATACCATGGTCGATGGTATCAAAAGCCGCTGAGAGGTCAAGAAGCACCAGGACAGAGGATAAACCTCTGTCCTGGGCCTGCCAGAGATCATCCATCAACGCGACCAAAGCAGTTTCTGTGCTGTAGCCAGGCCTGAATCCTGACTGTTTAGGGCCTCTTCTAGCAAAAGTGTCAGGACAAATTATAAAAATGTAGCCTTTTGTTTTGCTTTTGTCAATACGGGTAAATTCACAAAAGTACAGGCATGATTGAAACCTGAGAAAGCATTTCTTTAGCTGATATCATTTCCAGCTGGTTTATACATGGGAGTCCAAGAACTTAAGACTGCTGCATGGAAAAGCTTTAGATATATTTCTTTGATGTTGTTTCCCACACTTATAAAGTTCATTTTTCCCCAGTGAAGTGATCTGTTTGTGGAATTACTTAAAGATACTCACATCCCTATATGTTTCTGGGGATCCCCCCCAATAAACATTACAGATCTTGAACTTCATTTCTGTTCTCCAGGAGTTCATTTTCTGTGCTAATTAGCTATAATATGAAATTGATCTTACTTCTCTCTAAATCCACCCAATAGTTTGGCCAAAGCAAAGTAAATGCAGCATTGAATCATTCATGAAAACAGATTATCCCTCAAGTCCTGGCTTTTTAAGCTGCTAAAAAGGAGCCTGGAAACTGTTTGATGAGCTTCACATGGAAAAGCTAAAAGACACTGGCTAGAAGTGAGATAACAAAAAATAAATGCGCTAATTCTAAAATCAAGATGTGGAAGGATTCTAAAAATTATCTAACTCCTATGCTAGTCATTATTATTTGGCCATGTCAGTGTGGGAGAGTTCATTGGAGAAATAAATTATGTTTGGAAGAGTTAGCTGTAGAAGTAAATCAAGCTGCCAAAGAACACGATGGACAACCTTCAAAGCTCATACCAGTCACAGCACAGAACAGCATAAAACAGCTCAAAGAAGTAGTGCAAACTTGGAAGATGTGGAGAGTTCTTTCCCATAGGACTGCCAAGAGTCAGAGATGACTGAATGGTTAGTGTCAACATCATCATGCTGATCATTGATCACAATAACTAGCTCCTTTGGCAAATTGCATTCTTATTGAAGATGCTTGCAATGTATCAACTGTAAAGGAATGGTGTTACAAGGAAGATACTGAAAGCAATTTACAGGTCACCATTGTTCATTTCACTTTGAGGTTCTTTAGGAAATTGGATTATACTAGCTCTATAATTTGAACACTTTAATCCATTCAGCTCTGTAGTTGACACAGTTGCCCTGTCAGCTCTTTGAGATAGCACAAGAGTTCCTGGAATCTACTTCATTGTTCCGGAATATTAAAACATAATCTTGAAAACCTGACAGTTTCCTTCTCTCTCCTTTTACAACAGGTGAGTTAAGGTAAGGTGGGCAACCTTGCCTTTCTTCCACATTCCCTCCTGGATTGCTAGTCTAATAAGATATTTTCACAATGACTGTGGCATACCTTTTCAACATACTGCAATGAAAATATAAAGCACGTTATCACTGACATGGTGTTTTATCCCATTTTTTTTTTAATGAAGGGAATTCTGCCAGAAGGTACACAATGAAATAAGAGTTCTATCCAATGGGGAAATGGGGCCACAGCATTGAAAAAACCACACAATTTCTCTAGCTTTGAAGCAGTTGGCTGGTTCCTGTAAAATCAGTAAGATGATTATGATGCAGACACAGCTTGTGCAAAACTGTTTCTCATTGTGGAGGCCTCCTAGCTTTGTGGCAGCATTAATACACTGCAGCCGAGCCAAAAATAAATAATCTCTGCATTGAATACTATTGATGTCACAGAGACATGGAAATCCAGAGCTGTTTTCAAACTGGCTCAGAATCCTTGTGTAGAAGCACCCTAGGACAAATTAGTTCCAGTTTTATGGAACAAAGCTTTATCCTATCATGGCATCTTTAGCATTGCACCTATAAACTCTACCACTTGGCTAACTTTCTTGTTCTTTTTTCATAGTTACTACAATCAAGAAACGATTTATTTTTGTGTTATGTCCATTAGACTGATTGAGTTTACAGCACAAGGCAGGAAGCCATTTAATGGGAACAAATCCTTTGAAGCAAAACTTGGCAGATACAAGTCTTGGAAAAGTTTCTCCTTTGACTGAAAAGCTTTTGTCAAATGGCTTCCCACTGTCTGGCCAACATGAGCATGGAGAAACAAGACCAAAACAGAATTGATGTGTTAAAAAAGGGGAATGGGGTGAGGGGGGGGGGGAAGAATGACATATTAAAACTGTGGTACTATGCAAAATTCCAACAAGAAGCTGGAAGGGAGGCCATTTTAACATTTGTTCTGTTTAAAGATAATTTGTGTGCAGGGCATGGGATGATAGTGGAAAGGGCTGGGGAACAGAGAAATAAAATAGAATTGTTGTCGAAATGTCCTCATGGTGTATAGAACTAGTAGTAAAAGCAGAGAAGGACAAATAAAAATAATTCTGCAGGAAAAACCTTTTGTAGATGGATAAAAAATAATCTGCAAGATCTACCATGACTGTGTCTATTTTTTAAAGTTTAAAAACAGAGTGTGTCTTGCTCCTTAATCCTATAATTCAACACATACTCAAAGATTGAAAGGCCCCAACCTTGTTCCTTATTTATTTTGGCATATGGTTTTCATCCTTACTCACTCTGGGCCCCCTGATTGGAAGGCTCTCCTGTCTTCAGAGACAGGGGGATGGGGGTGGTGAATGCTTTCCCTTTGGTCTGGAAGAGAGATTTTGTATAATGCAAAAGTATTGTCTGTGAATAGGGCTAATAGTTTCCCTCCCACCAATATAAGTATGTGCATTTCAGTCTTTAAACATAATTCAACTAAAAACAATATGCTGGTCCAGTAGATGTTTTCAGCATGGTCTTAGCATAGGACATAGAAAGAGAAAACATTCTCAACAATGAGTTTACAATCAACAATCAAAACTTAACATAATAACACAAAAATTTCATTCTGTCTAAAAGCAGCATAAAAATCATTTTTATGTTATTTAGAGACCTAAGAAGTGTTCCTAAACCAGCGATTTTTCTGTTACAACTTAATAGCAGAGGAGTGCCATCTTTTTTACGGGATGCTCTCTGTTTCACCATTTTTAAAATGTTTGATCCAGAAGCACTATATTAACTGATCTTATTAGACCTGATTGAAAAACCATTTTCAGCCTTTTTCAAATAGTGCTGAATAAGGATTATATCAGTTTGGGTTAATTAATGTGGTTTGCAATTAATCACAAATAAATTTAACTTGGTTAATCACGAAACAAATCTTGCATTTTTCCCCATTTATTGGGTTCATCGACAAGCTTTAGGCAAAATGTCATCTGAATTGAGTGTAGCTTTTAGATATTGAAGCATTATAGGTCTCATTAATGGGCTGATGAGTTTCAAAATGTTGAAAGGGAATTCTGATCAATGGAAACAATGTGGACGTATGTTAAAGGAATTGGGTGCATGGATTGTTCTATAATTCTTATGAGAGACCAAATATATAGCTTAGGAGCAGGCACATTAATGTGGCAGCGTTCTGCTCAATTAGGTTTTTAAAGAAACCAAATTGATTTAAAAGGTTTGTAAATTACCTTTAAAGTAAAGATTTGTCATTACCTTTAAAGCCCTACATGGCTTAGGGCCAGACTATCTTCGAAACCACCTTCTACTGCATAGCTCTGAGTGACCAATAAGGGCTCAAGGAGTTTGTCTTCTCCGGGTCCCGCAGCTAAACAGTGTTGGCCAGTGGGTCTGCAGAGGAGTGTCTTCTCTGTGGCTACTCTGACTCTCTGGAACCATCTACCTTCTGAGATCTGGACTGCCTCCACCCTACTGGCCTTGTGGAAAGCTGTAAAGACCTGCCTTTTCCAGCAGACCTGGGGCCGTTGATCTGATAGTGTACCATTGAGATCCGGCCATAAATGGTATGCATGATATTTTTTAATCTGTTGGCTTTAAATTGTTTTAAAATTGTTTTTAGAGGTTTTAACATTATATTGTGTGTTCTATTTTTGGTTGCAAGACACCTAGAGTCCCTAGGGAGTTGGGCAGCATACAAATTGAATAAACAAACAAACAAATAGTCTGCATACATTTTTTTTTAATGGCAACTTTCTGCAAAATAAAAACTTTTTCAGAGATTAGGATTTGAAGATGGGCTGGGAAAGAAGAGATGGAAAGAAGAGACTCACATTATATAGATTGAAGGTGACCACATGCATATTGCTAGCAGAGAGAAGATAAATATGCACACTGGGTGTGTGAGTGAATGGGGGTAAGAGGTCAACTATTCAGTGAATGGAAAGAAGATTGCAAATGCAGTAGATGGGAATGAGAAGCTGAGCATCTGCATTTGGAAGAATGGATGTGCATGGCAGTCGAATGGAAGTCTGTGCAATTGTTGGAAGTACTTCTTGTTCCAACTTTGTTGCATTAGATTAGATCAAGTTTCCTTCAGTGGTCAGCAATGTATTTTAAAAGCTTTGATAAATGCACACCAGAAATCGTTGCCCAACTGATCATTACTATAGAGCAAGGCTGTCAAACCTGGGACCCATGGGCCAGATGCATCATGTGCTAGTCACGCCCAAGCTTGGTTTAGTGAAGGGGGGAATTTGTCATATGATGCTGCTGTAACAACGTGGGTTTGAGACCCATACTATAGAGAAACAGGTACACCAGCTATTTAACCTAATGAGTGCTTGCGTTTCTTAAAAGAAATGTGAAATACACACTTCCACACTTGTGCTCACCATTATCATTGCTGGAGGCAGTGGTGGGCTACTAGCTGGAACACTAAATTGCGCTCACCCCATGGCTCGTAAGTGCTTGTGGGGCCAACACGATTTTGCTTCTGCACCTGTAGAGACAGCAAAATCGTGCACAGAGCCCATGTTTCAGTGAGGTTTTTTTGCTTCCATGCATCCCAAAACGTGAGCACATCTGCACTTCCTTGCACAATTTTGCTACCTCCACAGGTGCAGAAGAAAAATCACGCTGGCCCCAAAAGCAGTTATGAGCTGCGGTGGCCTCGGAGAGGGGCGGAGTCCTCGGAGAGGGGCGGCATACAAATCTAAATAATAAATAAATAAATAAATTTAACATTCTGGCTAGTAGCCCACTGCTGGCTGGAGGTGATACATAGTTGAAGTAAATGGCAGTGCCAGTTAGTTTTCCTGAGCAAAATCCTAGAGCTCCAGAATGAGAAGCAACTTTGTACGAGAACATGTTTGTATCATACATGTTGATTTTGCAAGACGGAGCCAAGTATTGCTCTACTGCTGGGATCTGAAGCTGTTCTCTTTGTACAGAAAAGGTAGTATGGTGGACCACAATACTGCCAGATGTGGAGAACATTCTGTATTAGCAGGTGGTGTTTTTCCCAATGTTCACATATAGCCACCTGCGAACTAGAGGAGGGACCTTTCAAGCTCTACAACCATTTCCTCTAGGGCATCTCTATAGGCATATATCTATGAAAGCACATCTGCTTTGGGATTAAGGAGACATACTCCTCAACAACAGTTTGCTAATCCAACACTTCTACCGCAGAAAACATCCATTTATGAAAATGCCCAAGAAATTCAGGAATGTTGGATGACTCTGACCTTAATATTAATGACTTTAAAGTCACTAAAGGCTTTTATAAAGAGACTGGACAGCTATTTGTCTGAAATGGTACAGGGCAGTGATGGCAAACATTTTTTTCGCTTGGGTGCTGAAAATGTGTTGGTGCGCAGTATCGCACGTGCGTGAGTGCAATGCAATGCCACTCCTGTATATCCCATCCCTGCACATGCATGTATGACCCAACACACATGCACACGTGAAACACACACACACACACACACACACACACACACTGTTTTGGCCACAAATTCCAAAACAGAGTGGGCTCCGTGTGCTACTTTTGGCAAATGTGCCATATGTTCACCATTAGAGGTATAGAGCAGTGATGGCGAACCTTTTTTTCTCAGAGGCAGAAACCACATGTGTGCATACTATCATGCATATGTTAAGTGCCCACACCCATAATTCAGTGCCTAGGGAGGGCGAAAACGGCCTCCCCAGCCCCCCGAAGGCCCTTTGGAGGCTGGAAACAGCCCATTTCCCAACGTCTGGTGAGCCTGGTAGGCCTGTTTTTTGCCCTCCCCAGGCTCCAGAGGCTTCATTGGCGCCTGTGAAGGGCAAAAACACCCTCCCCCATCCTCCCAAGGCCCTCCAGAAGCTGAAAACACCCTCCCAGAGCCTTTGTGCAAACCAAAAATCAACTGGCCAGTGTGTACGTGCATATTGAAGCTAAGCTAGGGCAGATATGGCTTTGCGTACCATCTGTAGCACACATGCCATAGGTTTGCCATCACTGGTATAGGGTCTCCTGCTTGTGCAGGAAGTTGGACTAGAAGAATTGCAAGGTCCCTTCCAACTCAGTTATTCTGTTCTTTTCTGTTCAGATGTTCATGTTGCTTGTTTCCCTGGATAGGGGACATAGCGTTGTAATTTATGAAATGACTCCTCTTTGCCTGGTGCTAAGACTCCTATGCTAAAGAAAGCCTTAGGGCGGAGCTATTCAAAGGAGAAGTTTTCAGATATTTGGGGGTGGAAGAAAGTGGGGGAGGGGGAAAAGCTTATTTATATGAAATGCCAAGGCAACAAATAGTTGACATTAGGATTGCAAGCCAACTGTGGGATTGGGCTATTCCTTTCAGGCTTCACACAAAGGACTCCCTTTTTTTTTGGTCCTGCCTTTGGAGACAAGAAACAGTCCAAGCCACAACAGAACCCGTATTGATGGTTGGGGAAAGGCCTGTGGAATTTCTGGGGAGGATTTTGCTGGCCTGCAGACACAATGGACTGTGCTTTGAAATGGCAGACTACGTAGGATGGAAAGGCCAAGCAGTTTGCATGTGACTGAATTTGCCTTTCTAACAGCCTTCCCTGCCTGCCCCAACACATGCCCCCACACTTAAAAATGGGGAGGGGGATGAGAGTTCTTATTCTCAACAGTCAACTTACTGCTTGAGATTTCTTTTGAAAACAGCTTTCCTTGAATTGTGCCTTCAGCACTTTCGAATGGCAATAATTAGTGTCCCCAGCCTACCTAAGCAAACATATCCAGACCTAAGAACACAGGAGGCAGCATGCATGTGAATGCTTCCAAAGCTCAACTATGGCTTCACCAGATTAGTGTATTTCTTTCATCTTTCCCTGCAGGAACTGGATAACTTTTACAACCTTAAATTCAGAGAGGTCACAAATGTTCTAGGATCACAACTGAGATGCTTCTTGAACCCAATCCTGAGGTTTTTACATGGGGTTTTTCCTTAGTCTTTTGACAGCCCTCCTCCAGACACTCAGTAAAATCTATAATGTCATTTTAGAAATACAGTGGTACCTCGAGATACGAGTTTAATTCGTTCCGGACCTGCGCTCTTAAGTCGAGCAGCTCTTATCTCGAACGACTTTTCCCCATAGGAATTAATGTAAATAATTTTAATTGGTTCCAGCCCTCAAAAAACTCACAAAGTTAGTCTAAATTATGCAAAAAGACATTGCAAGAATAAATGTAACTTTACTTATTAATAAGATGATAAGCTGAGAGCTTTCCTTCCCTTCCTCTTTTTACCCAAAACAATCAACATGGCAAACTTTTATTTTTATTCATTAAACTGTAGTTATTTATTCAACTTCACTGCCACCCAATCCTGTAGAGGGAGGAAAGAAGGGAGGAAGGAAAAGGAAAGCAAGAAATGGAGGGAGGAAAGGAAGGAAGGAAAGGAAGGAAGGAAAGAAAGGAAGGAAGAAAGGAAGAAAGAAAGGGTGAAGGGACAGGAACAGAGGAAGGAAGCAAGGAAACTTATGAAAGGGGAGAGTAACTTCACTGCCACCCAATCCTGTAGAGGGAGGAAAGAAGGGAGGAAGGAAAAGGAAAGCAAGAAATAGAGGAAGGGAAGGTAAAAGAGAGAAAGAAAAAGAGCAAAAAAGAAAGCAAGCAAGAGAGAAAGAAAGAAAATGAAAGAGAAATAAAAATAGAGAGGGAGAATGAAAGAAATGGAAGGAGGGAAGGAAGGAGAGAAAGCAAGAGAAAGAAAGAAAGAAAGAAAGAAAGAGAAAGAAAGAAAGAAAGAAAGAAAGAGAAAGAAAGAAAGAAAGAAAGAGAAAGAAAAAAGAATGAAAGAGCAAGAGAGCAAGAGAGAAAAAGAAAGAGAGAGAGAGAGAGAGAAAGAAAGAAAGAAAGGCAACTTCAAAGAAAGGCTCACTGAGCATCTCTCACTCTCTCTCTCTTTCTATCCCTCTCTCTTTCTCTCCCCCCTCTCCCCCCCTTTCCCTCTCTCTTTCTCTCTCTCCCTCTCTCTTTCTCTCCCCCCTCTCCCCCCTTTCCCTCTCCCCCCCCAGGCCGGCAGCGATGTTTTAAAACAGCCGCGCCGTTTGTGAGCTAACTCCTGAGGTGCGGAAGTTCGCCTTTGGCGTTTGGGCCACTCGGAATGTGAAATTCAAAACAGCGTTCAGATCCCCCCACCCCCAGCAGAAGCCAAGGACCCCCAGAGTGGGGCAGCAGGGGAGGCGACCGCCTCTCCACTCACCAAGTGCCGGGATACGAGCCGAGAAGAGCCGGGCTGGCTTACTTTCCTTCCTTCCCGCGCTGATGCAGAGCCACTCGAACAAAGCGTCACGCCCCCCTGACGCTTTTGGCGGCAAAAGAGCCCAGCGTCGCTTCGGAAGCCGCCGAAAGCATCAGAGGGGCGCGACGCTTTGTTCGAGTGGCTCTGCATCAGCGCGGGAAGGAAGGAAAGTAAGCCAGCCCGGCTCTTCTCGGCTCGTATCGCGGAGAGGGGCGGCATACAAATCCAAGTAATAAATAAAATAAAATAAAAAAATGTCTCTCCTCTCCCAGCTCTTATCTCGAGTAGCTCTTAAGTCGAGCAGCTCTTATGTCGGGGTTCCACTGTACTCTGGAAAGTTGTAGCTTCTTCAGGACTAATGGGATTAATCTTTTTGTAACTGAATTAGAATTCCAAGAATGTGAGAAATGTTACTGAGATACAGAAGCATGAAGAATTCGACCACTCCCCCTTGACCTTCTCCTGTTTACAATTCAGTACACAAATATAACCCCCTCCTCTCAATGTAGAACTTCCGAACTCCAAATCATATTACAATAAGTAGGGGGAGGGATTTTATTTATGCTTTCGAAGCTGAATAAGGCATGCTAATTTTAGCCTAAGGATAGGTAACATTGTGCCCGTTAAAGTCAGTGCCCGCCTTATTCCCAGGCTGGCCAGGATCCATTCCTGCCAGTTACTCAGGCCCATTCTAGTTAAAGTCTCTTTGTCATTCTCATCATTCTTTCTACCCAGCCATTGCTAGACAGACTGGCCAGGAATGACTCCATTTTCTTGGTGGTCAGCTATGGCCAATTGTCTGACATGAGGACCTCTGGCAGGCCATGTGTCATGAACATCCTATTCAGGGCTCGTATGGGGGCTTCCATTGTTGATGTATGCATGTAGATTACCTCCAGTCATTTGGAATAGGCATCCACCTCTATTAGAAATATTTGCCCCACCATAGGTCCCACAAAGTCTATGTGAATTCTTGACAATGAAACTTTGGGTATCTCCCGTTCTAATGAATTGGTCCGTGGTGGAGCCAGCCTGGTTTCTTGGCATGGCAGGCAGGTTGCTATTCACTAAGTGATGTCCTAGTCCAGTTAGGCCATCACAAATAATTCTCCACTAGTGTTTTCATGCACACTATCCCTGGATTTACTATGTGTAGAATCCCCATTACTCTTTTATGTAGACTCTGGAGTACAACTCCCTCCCTCCACAGTAAACACTCCTTCAGCACAGACAGTTCGACCTGTTTATTTTTAAAGGGTTTGAATTCTCCCCCCTCTTCCTCCTGTGGTCATCCCCTCAACACCCAGTTCATGACTTTGGACAATAGTTGTCTTTTGCTGTATGTTCTATGATGTCTCGAGATGTGATAGGGCTGGTTTATTTCAATGTTGACCAGTAGAATTTTGGCCACAGGTGCAGAGTCTTCCATGGGGTTAAGTGCTGGGCAATGGCTGAGCATATCTGCATGTCCGATGCTCTAGTCGGTGGCTCAGCTTGTAGCTATATCTGACCAAGAAGAGGGACCAGTGGGTAATCCTGTGAAACATGTACTGTGGCATTGATTCATTGCCTGCGAGTAGATCCAGTAGTGGTTTGTGGTCTGCCACAAATTCCAATCTGCGGCCATCAAGATATTTGTGTAAATGCTTGATTCCGGCCACTGCTGCAAGCTCTTCTTTGCCCAGTTGGCTGTAATTCCACACAGCTGATGATAGAGTTTTTGAATAGTAAGCAATGGGGGCTTCTGAGCTATTGGGTAGTTGGTGGCTGAGGACCGACCCACTCCAAAAGGCAAAGCATTGCATGTTAACACTAGGGGGAGGATCTCATGGTATTGCATGAGGATGTTGTTAGATGAGAGCAAATCCTTTACGACAGCAAAAGCATTGGTCCTGGCATGGTTCCTTAGGCAACCCAAGCATCCGGTTAGCCTATTCTCAAAGTGTCTGGGATTTACCTTTTCTCTGTCTGTACCTGATCACTTCATTTTCCTCTGATTCGTTATCGTATTCAGGGACTTCGATAATCCAATAAGGCTCCCGATGAGTGTAATGGATTGTGCCTGTCTTTCAGATGCCTGCAGCTGAGGTGTCTGAGCATTCAGAAGCTCCTCTATGATATCCTTAAAGTTCCCCCCCTTCTGATCAGTAGCTGTTTTTAAGGTTAAGTTATCTCATGCCCTGGGATGATCTGATTCTTCATCATTTCCTCCGGATTTATGAATTTGCATTTGGTTGCAATTTCCCAGAGTTTAGCAACAAAATAATGCATTTGGATTTATCATCATGCTGGCGTGAATGGTAAAATTTGTTTCTGCTGACCACTGGAGGTGCTGGAGTGTAGTGTTCCGTCAGGGTAATCTGAAGCCTTGTCCAGATGGACTGGATGTCTGTGGGTGTCATCAGGGCTTGAGCCATTTTATAAATTTTTGGCCTACAGTAGGTCAGAAGGAGAGCCTTCTTCCTGTTTTCTGGCAAATTCTGGAAATGGTTGCTTCCAGAAATATGCAAAAATGGCTCAGGTCATCCATTCTTGCATCTTGGGGTCAAAGGCTGCTGCAGCAGGAGATGTTTGAATAGCCAGGGGTGGGCTGCTGCCTGGATGGGGGAAAATGCAATGGGCTAGCAAAAATGGAGCTCCACCGCAGAGCACCCGATTTGCACTGAAAGATGTTGAAAGAAAATGCACGGTGTTCTGCATAAGCCACGCACACAGTGTGGCAGTAAAACTTTTGGTAGCCCTTCACTGTCAGTAGCCATCCTCAAGTTTGGCCAGAGCAAGTGGGTACTTGCTTCTAAGATGGCCATGGATGCCACAAAGTGCCTTTGTCCTGTTGTCCTTCTTCAGCTACCTTCATCACCAGTGTTGGATTCACATGGGAATGAAGAGGCGCGACGCAGGAACAGTTCAGCACCTTTATTTCTCCAAAGCTGAGAGCAATAAGAACTGCTGGTAGGTTGAAGGGAAGCTGCTTTTAAGGGCTTCCCTGGAGCTTGCTGGCCACTGACAGCAATTCATTTCTCCCACCTCTACATTAGCCAATCAGCTGCAGTCATGAAAATTGGTGGTCTCTATGGCAGTACATAACACCTATGACCATTGATGATAAATTCCTGGATACAGAGGGGCCTATCCATTGCCATTCATAACACACTCTTACAATCGAAATGTTTTCACCAGTTGAAAAAAAAATGCCTACCCCTAAGTCTTTCTTAAATGCCTTCTTTTGTTAGTGTAATAGATCTGCATGCTTCATTCGTTGGAGATCAGAGAGCTATCTTACTGTCAGAGCATTTTCACAGCACTTGGACTTGCACTTAATGGTCTCAGGAGGTGAGGCTGAATGATCGAGCAATAATTGGTTGGTGGCATGGCATACTATATTTGCCCAGAAATAAATTTATTGAGCACAGTGACCTTCCTTCTCCATGGAAACATGATGGTTTAGAACATTCTGCTTTGTTTTAAATCATTTCCCACAGACAAATCTCTGTGTTTAGAACTCAGCTATTGTCACAAGAACTGCTACAGAGAAAGAATGGGCTAATGGCCCTTTAAAGCATTGCCAGTGGGAAAACTCCTGATCCCAAGATTCAGTTATTCAAGTCAGAATAAAATGATGAAATTAAATCTTCCACTGATCTTCCACTATGTAGCAAGTATAAGCTGTTTCTGTACATCAACTTTTTTCTACTGTTATCATTGCTTTCCATTGTCAGCTGCACTTGGAATTGCATGTGAGGTTTCATGTTCCCATGGATGTAGCACTGTTTTGTTTGTACATGTTTTATAGTACTGATCCACCATGATGGGTCTAAGGCAGGGGTAGGCTACTGCCTGGATGGAGAGGGAATGCAGTGGGGTAGCAAAAATGGAGCTCCACCCCAGAGCACCCAATTTGCACTGAAAGACGTTGAAATAAAATGCAGAGCGTCCTCCATAAGCCACGGCCACAGTGTGGTAGTAAAAGTTTTGGTAGCCCTTCACTGGCCTAAATGCATAGGTAGATAGAGTAAATGCTCCTTCTCCTCTTCCTTCCTTTTAGAAGTTTTGCTGAATTGGGTTTTGTGTTAGTTGCACTTTGATAAGACACATGTGCTAATCAAAAAGTAACATTTCAAAATCACATTTTCCTCGTCTTCATTTTCATAGAAACATAGAAACATAGAAGTCTGACGGCAGAAAAAGACCTCATGGTCCATCTTGTCTGCCCTTATACTATTTTCTGTATTTTATCTTAGGATGGATATATGTTTATCCCAGGCATGTTTAAATTCAGTTACTGTGGATTTACCTACCACGTCTGCTGGAAGTTTGTTCCAAGGATCTACTACTCTTTCAGTAAAATAATATTTTCTCATGTTGCTTTTGATCTTTTCCCCAACTAACTTCAGATTGTGTCCCCTTGTTCTTGTGTTCACTTTCCTATTAAAAACACTTCCCTCCTGGACCTTATTTAACCCTTTAACATATTTAAATGTTTCAATCATGTCCCCCCTTTTCCTTCTGTCCTCCAGACTATACAGATTGAGCTTATTAAGTCTTTCCTGATACGTTTTATGCTTAAGACCTTCCACCATTCTTGTAGCCCGTCTTTGGACCCGTTCAATTTTGTCAATATCTTTTTGTTGGTGAGTTCTCCAGAACTGAACACAGTATTCCAAATGTGGTCTCACCAGCACTCTATATAGCGGGATCATAATCTTCCTCTTCCTGCTTATTATACCTCTAGCTATGCAGCCAAGCATCCTACTTGCTTTCCCTACCGCCTGACTGCACTGCTCACCCATTTTGAGACTGTCAGAAATCACTACCCCTAAATCTTTCTCTTCTGAAGTTTTTGCTAACACAGAACTGCCAATGCAATACTCAGATTGAGGATTCCTTTTCCCCAAGTGCATTATTTTACATTTGGAAACATTAAACTGCAATTTCCATTGCTTTGACCATTTATTTAGTAAAGCTAAATCATTTACCATATTATAGACGCCTCCAGGAATATCAACCCTATTGCACACTTTAGAGTCATCTGCAAATAGGCAAACCTTCCCTACCAAACCTTCCCCTGTGTCACTCACAAACAACATTTTCTTTTATTTCCTCTTTTTTTTCAATTTGCCTGGCATTGTACCTTTCCTATATTCTAACAATACGCACAGAGGAGGAAGAAAATAAAAGAGTTTCCAAATCAGAAAGGTGTTTGGCAATGGCAACAAAACCAATAGATGCTTTAGAGATATCCCTGGTTTAATAACAGGGGCAGGTTCCCCTTATTGTCCTACCGGTGCAGTGCATGCACATTGTGACATTTCACGTGCGTGCGTTTCCTACCACGATTTTGCTTCCATATGTGCTCAGAGGAACAATTTTCCTTCTGCGCATGCTCAGAGAGCCAAAAATCGCCAAAAAGTAAAGAAAAAAAGATGGCAGCACTAACGGACCAGCCAAGAGAGCACCCGAGTTGTCACACCCAAATTGTGCAATCTGCGGGCCACTACCTGAGCGGGGTATCGTACCGCACTGGTAGGAACACACCCCTAGTTAATAAGATTATTCTTGGGGGGGGGGGGAACCCTTAAAAATTGAAAGAGACTAAAAATGTGCCACTGAGGCATAGGAGGGTGATAACTGAGTTAAACTGAATGTGAACAGAGCTTTTCACATGATCTGAGACTGTTTTATTAGATTCCCAGAAGAGGGGGAAAAATGTGCATTCATTCTGAAATGCACGCGCGCGCAGACACACACACACACACACACACTTTCAAGTGAATTTGATGTTGGGGTGGGCAGAGAACCTGGCCAGCCTGCTTGGCTCCATCCTCTGCTTAGCATACATCACATACCAGTGAGTTATTTGATACAAGACTAGAATCTGTTACTGTGCTCGTACAGCATGTTAAGCCAGGGTTTTTAAAAGTGTAATGGATGAAAATGCATTAATCCTTCATACATAAAGTTAAGCATGAAATCTGTGTTTACACATCATGCTTTACTAGTTTTTTTAAAAAAAAAACCTAGGAAAAAAAGGAAGGACATTCTAGACAAGGCGGCTCTGATGACTGTTAATAGAAATGGTGAAATTTATACTGCTGAAATTTGACATGCAGTCTGATTAAAGTCATAGCAAAATTTGTGGCTGTTTCCCAAAAACAGCTTTGTTTCCTTAACTGTAGGATCCAAGCAAAAAAGCCCTTAAGAAATAATGGAAAGACAGTAACATTTATTTTCATTCTAGGACACGGTATTGCGGGGAGACTATTTTGATTTAATATACGCAGGAGGCAGAACAGTACAAGTCAACCCAGTACGGTGTGCAGACCCAAAACCAGAAACTGCTTAATATGGGCAACTGGTTGTAGACCAGAGTAGGCACCAGAGAAAACCAATCAAGAATTTTTGCCAGCCTCGCACCCTTTGGAGGGAATGCAAGGACGCCTCTCGAGGCTCTTCAAAAGTTCTCGCCCGTTTCCATAGCAAGTACATAAGAGGGAGATAATAACAGTAGGGTCAATTGAGGATAAGGCCAGTGCATCTGCATTGTAAGCAGCACATTCACTGGTAGTCCAGACCCCTGTTAAAAAAAAAAACCAGACCTGTCCTCCGTTGCTCCAGTGCCAAAGTGACAGAAAGAAGTGGGATTGGCTATGCAGAATGTTTGAAGTTAGATTGAGCCAACAAAATAATGATACTAAACAATGGCAGTGTACTGTAGGCCCAAGTGTGGCCACTATTGACAGAAATAAAAAGAGCAGGTAAGAACAGCAACATATTGCAAAGGGTATGAGTAGTGGGAAGTAGGCAGGACGGGGTGGAACACAGTTCCACCAGCGGAAATGAAGCTGCGTGCGCAGTTCCAGCTGACTGGTGGCAGTCACTTCCTGGATTACTGGTCTTGGGTCGGCTCTCCTTTTTTTCCCTGCTGCTGCTGCTATACGCTCCTCACTTTTTTCCTCTTTCCTCCTTCCTGGCTTCAGACGAGCTTCCCTCTCTCAGCTTTCCAATATATTTTTTAAAAACCCTCCGGTCCTCCTCCTCGGAAAGCAGCAGGAAGGCCAACACTGGCAGGAGTTGCGGGGGGTCCTTTTCCTCCCCAATATTTTCTCAACAGTTGATTGGAACCTGTTCGCCTAGCTACTCAGTCTGAGGTGGGGGGGATGACCCAGGAAGTAGAGTGTGGAAAACACAAAGCAAATTGTCACCCCAGTGAGCAACACTGGTGAGATTGTAAGTCAAGGACTTAACAGTTCACTTGAACAATGATGATTGTTCAAGCTACTCCCACCTGATCACATGACCATCAAGCCACATCCACAAAATAAGTCACACCCACAGTGTGGCAGTAAAAATTTTGGCTGCCCATTACTGTGCAAAACTGGTCAGCTTGTTTCCTTTGGCACCTATCAGACAGACAAGTAGGCATTAAAGAAGTAAAGCTTTTTCCATCACTGCTTCCATGCTGGGAAAGAGTTTGGATGTTTTAAATGTTGCCTCTCAAACAGCTGTTAGGAGCCAGGCAGGTTACATACAGTCCTGACGGTTTTGATTTTCCCCCACCCAAAATACCAATAGCTAAAAAAAAGATGCTAAAATTGAGTCCATAAAGAATAGAGTGTCTCCATGGGAAAAATGGTATCAGTTTATCAGTATTGGGCAGCCACTTACCACACGAACTGTATGGTCCATGGAGGCAGGCACAGGTAGCATGCTCCCAACATGTGTGTGCGTGCATGCTCTGCACAAGATTTGGCTTCTGCACATGCGCAGCAAGCCAAATCTTGTGAGATTTTGACTATTTTCGCCTATATGTTTGTGAAAATAGCTGAAATCTCGTGAGTGTAAGTGAAATTTGGGCTATTTTCACCAGTATTTTTGCCTGCATGCATGCGCAGAAGCAAAAAAAAATAAATAGCGAATTTCGGCCCAGGAATCTGTCCATGGTGCTGTTTCTGCACCAAAATCTATCGGCGTGCTGTTCCCAGGCCACTTCCACTGGCTGAATGGCGTCTCCCCACGTGGGCAGAGGAGCCCATGACTGCAGTGTGTAGAACTTAGAAAGTGAAAAGGGAAAGTTAAAAAGCATAGAATATTGTACATGTGTAAATGTAAATATGAGGAGTGATATAAGACAAAATGTAGTAATGCCTTAATAAAAGTTGAATACTTATGTAACAATTTAGAAATGCTCAAAGATACAGTAGTACCTCTACTTAAGAACTTAATTTGTTCTGTGACCAGGTTCTTAAGTAGAAACATTCTTAAGTAGAAGCAATTTTTCCCATAGGAATCAATGTAAAAGCAAATAATGTGTGCAAACCCTTTAGGAAAGAAATAAAAGCTCAGAAGTTGGGTGGGAGGAGGAGGAAGAAGAAGAGGAGAAGGACAGTCGCTGCCGAAGGAAGAAGGTGAGGTGAGGGGAATCAAAAAAATCCAAAACTTTAAGACTTAAAAAAAAAAGAGGGACTCTGAGGCGGCGAGGAGGAGCACGCATCTCCCATACACCGGGTACGAGGCTGCCTCCCATACACTGCACCAAAGAGAGAAACCCAGGGGAAATGGCAGGAAACTGGCTGGGCCTTTGTGCCGCTCTCAAATTTCCTGAGAAATTTTTTCCGGGCTCGGGTTCTTAAGTAGAAAATGGTTCTTAAGTAGAGGCAAAAAAATCTTGAACACCTGGTTCTTATCTAGAAAAGTTCTTAAGTAGACGCGTTCTTAAGTAGAGGTACCACTGTATATTGTAATTGTTATTCTAAAAGAAAATACTTGAAAACCAATAAAATATATTTTAAAAAAGAAGTGTCCCTCTTCCTCTTACAGGGTTTATAGTATAACTATCCCAAGGCTGCTAGAGAGAGAGAGAGAGGATGCTAGACTAGGCACATTTGATCTGACTCAGCACAACTAGTGTTATTTGCTTTCACTTACTGTGCTGCTGTTACTATTGAAAATGAAGTGAGCAGTTGTAGGCCACAGATGGTTTCTGATCACTGGTTGTGGCAATAATACTAAGGAAAATAAACACAATTACAAAGACGCCATTTCCTTGCTGAGAAGCTAAAGAAAAGCAAAGAACAAATAGGCTGTGGGAAAGCATCCCTATCTGCTTGACAAATCCAATTAATAAATGTGTATCAAAATAATGAAATAACCACAAAACAATTCCTCATCTACCTACAGAGACAAGATCAAAAGGCTGGCATAGAGAGCTGAAAAAGTGATGAGCCAGAAAGGGTGTGCACTAGTGATGGGCAAACCAAACTTGCACAATTCGAATTTTGCGGTGTTCAGTATGCCGAACACGAACCTGAAATTTTTTGAAACTTCGGGCAAAGCTCGGGGTCGTGTTCAGTGTTTGGAGCTTTGACGTCACCGGCAGGTTGCTAAGGACGCCAAGGTGATCACTTCCTGGATTCCATGGAATCCAGGAAGTGATCACCTTGGCATCCTTAGCAACCTGCTGGTGACGTCAAAGCTTCGCCCCCGGAATCTCTTGCTGGGATTCCCCGTTTAGGTGGAGGTTTGGGTTCGGTTCGGGTTTGGCCAAATTTTGCGTAAAGTTCATTCGAACTTGCCGAACCCAAACACCGTTGGGTTCGCCCATCATTAGTGTGCACCCCCTTAGTTTAAACCAGGCCATAAGCTCTTTTCTGATTCCTACCTGCTGCAAGTCACTTAGAAACTCTGTAGCTTTTCCTGGATGCTGTTGGCTCAAGGGAAAAACACTGCTTTAACATTAGAACATCCCAAGATTACTTAAGCCAATATTAGTCATAGCAGTAAATTACATCACAGAGCATAGCAGGGAAAACATGTATCTGGGACATTTTATCCCATGATTAGGTGCAAATGATGAAACACTCAAATGGGTTGCAATGTGAACGTTTCATATGGAAGTGAATAGAACTGTTTCTCTTGCTGGACATTTTGAAGATATTTTCAATGCTTGGACAAAAGTGTGTTTTGTTTGTTTTAAAAAGCCTAACTTAGGCTTGAATCAGTTCTGAGGTTTATTTTTGTGATAGAGAAAGATTATCCTCTAGAGCAGGGGTGTCAAACTCAATTTCATTGAGAGGTGGTCTGCTGGTGAAAATGGGCTTTTGAGCTCAATTTTTGGCAGCAACAGCATCCTGTAAGCCTCTACCAGAGAAAACAGAACTTGGGAGAGCCACACACAACCCTTGCAAGCTCCATTTTTACTGGCACAGGCACCTTGGGCCATCCCTTCACTGTTGCCAGGGTGGGCCAGATTTGAGCACCCCATGACCTGAATCCAGTCCCCCAGGCCATGAGTTTGACATCCCTGTTCTAGAGCCTGAGTTATGACCCAGTGATGCAGGATGGATTCAACTGATGCTCAGAATTGTGTGAAAACCCAAAGCTGTTTCATCTTGCCACATTTGAGTTAAATATTGGTCAAGAAAGCAGCTCTAGCGTAAATTCAGATCACCTGCTTTGCATTCAGAAGAGATTACAGTCGGTCTTTGGCATCTTCAGTTAAGCTTAGCAGCTAATCAGAACACGCTCCCACCTAATATCCAAGAAAGCTGCTGCTGTCGATCAAAACCCTTAGTGCAGGATTCTCTGGACAAAAAGAATTCTAACTACAAACCCTTTTCCTCTGGGTCCAACCACAATCGTGCCTAAGATAAGAGACCTCTTTCTCAGTGCCTAATTTCCCGCTGGCATTCTTTTGGAAGCCAACATTCTAGCATCTTTCGACAGCTGCTAGCTCATTTGTTCCTGAAGAGATTCGTGTGCTGCCTTTGCTGCACAGATGCTCCACCAGGCCCAGTCGACAGCAAAATCTGGAAGGAAAGTGACTGCAGTGTTTCCAATCAGCCAGCAAGAGGAAGTGCTGCAGCAGCCTGAACAAAGGGCTGCTTTGTGAGCTAGGAGAACAAGCAGGGAAAACACAACATGGCATTAAGAATTATATGCTAGGCTGGCAGGATTGTTCAGAGAGGGATCAGACTGCCTTCCTCCGGGGCTCCAGCAAAAATCCAGCCTGGCTCTCTCTGAACCTAGCTAAGCTTGAAGTCATTTGACTGCTGGTTGTCCTAAGAAAAACCTCATGCCCACTGCCATGTGCATTACAGGTGTCACAAGTCTGTAAAAAAGGTTTCGGTCATTCATATATTTTTTTGATGTTATATGAAAGTCAGTGGGGGCCCCGCAAATGTCCTTGGGAAAGATGGGAAGAAGGACTGTGGGTCTGGCTGGAGAGAAATGAAAGCAGAATGGCTGGATGTGTCCTGAATTCACCCACATATTGTTAACATTGTTTGGTTGCAATGTAATTGCAAAGTTTATCTTCCAATCTAAGACACTGCCTAGGGCAGTGATGGAGAACCACGTGCCAAAAGGGTGTGCTGGCACCCATGCATGTGCCCATACCTATGCCCACACACATGCGCACAACCCCCCTGCCACTTCCTCCTCCCTGCCCCCCTCCCATGCATGCACATAGCCCTCACAATTGACTCCTGAAGCATAGGGATAGTGAAAAATGGCCAAACAGGCCAAACAGAAGTTTGCAAACAAACTTCTGATTGGCCCATTGGCCTCTTATTTTGTTATCCCCAGACTTTAGGAGGCTCCTCTGAAGTCTGGGGAGAGTGAAAACAACCAAAAGGAAGGTTGGAAATCAGTTGGCCAGTGTGTGCATGCGCACTGGAGCGGACATCGGGCAATGCCTTGCATGCCCTCCAATATGGCTCTGCATGCCACCTGCCATCACACTTAGGACATGCGCCTAGGGCAGGGATGCCATGGGGCTGCATGAGAAATTGTGATGGTTTTAGAGGGCCGGACTAATATAATTAAATCAGTTCTATCCAATACTGTAAAGACCCAGACCCTGGCCTGACCTAAACACCCAGACCCACTCTACAGATCCCTAATTGTTTGCTTTATGGCAACATGGTGCACCACAGTCACTGCGCTGGAATGTTTGCATGGTTTCTGTGCTCGGCTGCTCTCGGTAGGAGGTTGGGGTCCGTTCCAGTGCAAGGATGAAAGAGCTCACCATGTCTGCTGGGACTCCTCCGGTTCCTGCTTTCCTCATGATTCATCAGGAAAACAGGAACCAGAGGAGTCCTGGCAGACGTTAATATGTCGGAAGAACACCCAGGAGTCTAGTTGCAGTAAAGGTGGTTTATTAACGATCAGCAACAGAACAGAGCAAAACCCCTTTGACAGGTTATTTATACTCACAACTAACTGACAGAACAACCAATCACAGAGCAGTAACGATCCCGCCAAACAAGCTCCCCAACAACAACCAATAGCTTAAGGGGAAAGGTTTACCCAATCAGGAGATACATAACAGACGTGGTGAGCTCTTTCATCCTCACACTGGAGCAGACCCCGACCTCTGTGGACCAGTCACAGGTAGCAGATGGGCTGGTCACAGACAGCCGGCAGGCTGGATGCGGTCCGCCGGCTGCCCCTTGGCCAGATCTGGCCTAGGGGATACAGACCATAATCTATTTGTTTTAGAAACATAGAAACATAGAAGACTGACGGCAGAAAAAGACCTCATGGTCCATCTAGTCTGCCCTTTTACTATTTCCTGTATTTTATCTTACAATGGATATATGTTTATCCCAGGCATGTTTAAATTCGGTTACTGTGGATTTACCAACCACGTCTGCTGGAAGTTTGTTCCAAGGATCTACTACTCTTTCAGTAAAATAATATTTTCTCATGTTGCCTTTGATCTTTCCCCCAACTAACTTCAGATTGTGTCCCCTTGTTCTTGTGTTCACTTTCCTGTTAAAAACACTTCCCTCCTGAACCCTATTTGACCCTTTAACATATTTAAATGTTTCGATCATGTCCCCCCCTTTTCCTTCTGTCTTCCAGACTATACAGATTGAGTTCATTAAGTCTTTCCTGATACGTTTTATACTTAAGACCTTCCACCATTCTTGTAGCCCGTCTTTGGACCCGTTCAATTTTGTCAATATCTTTTTGTAGGTGAGGTCTCCAGAACTGAACACAGTACTCCAAATGTGGTCTCACCAGCGCTCTATATAAGGGGATCACAATCTCCCTCTTCCTGCTTGTTATACCTCTAGCTATGCAGCCAAGCATCCTACTTGCCTTTCCTACCGCCCGACCACACTGCTCACCCATTTTGAGACTGTCAAAAATCACTACCCCTAAATCCTTCTCTTCTGAAGTTTTTGCTAATGCCGCTGGCGACTCACCGCTGGCGAGGGTTGCGGCGTGGGCCGGGGAAGGAGGCCGCCATGTTGGGGCGGAGCCTGCGGCCCCCACGTCATCCCCGGGGGCCGCAGCGCGGCGTTTGGGTGCGTGGTCACCCCCTGAACCGGGCAGGAGGGAGGCAGCCCTATGAAGGGGCTGCCTCGTGGCGTAGTGCCTCCTGCCCGCCGGCGTTGGACATCTCTTGCCGCCCGAGCTCGCCGCAGGCTGGAATGGCGAGGAAGGACCAGCGCGCTTTCTCCCCGTCGGGAGGATTGAGGAGCACGGCTTCTGAAGCCCCTGGGATCGATGGCGATCGCCGGGGGCAGCTCGGTTTGCAGGGGGCCGGGGGCGGCGGCATCCAGCGCCCGGCACAGGCTGTTCGCCGGGCGCCTGTTTGGCGGGCGAGGTCGCTTCTCCTGCTTCGTTGCCGGCAGCGCGCAGGACGGCTCTGGCAGAAGAAACTAAAAAATAAAAAAATAAAAAATTGCGGGATTCGCCTGTTTGCTTGCTGGGGAAAGGAAGGAGGGGGTCAGATGGCTACCGTGCCGGCGCCCCTCCCCCCCACCTTAGCTGCGTGCATATGGCGGCAGGGCGCATGGGGCTTCAACGGCTTGCCGGCCGGGTTGAGGTTTCCGGGCCAGTGTTCCGCCGGGCGTTTGAGCCAGGGCTCTTACGGCCCTGCCGGTTACGTGCCTGGAGCGCTTCGGTTCGGGGAGGCCCGGGTGAGCGCGAGGGAGTGGGGCGACGGCAGCGGGGAGGCCGTTCGCCCTTCCTCCACGTGGTTTTGGTTTCCTTTTTGCCGCTGATTTTCGAGGTCAGGACTTTGCGCGGCGGGGGGGGTTTGCCTCCCGGCAGCCCTTCCCCCATTAGCACTAGCCAGGCGGACACTGCTTTGGGCCCCCGTTTCCCCTGGTAGAGGAGAGATTTACATAATTTTGCCCCTTGCTAGTGTACATTTGTACACAGCATTTGCTGTGAGCCGCCCGGAGTCTTGGAGAGGGGCGGCATACAAATCTAATAAATTATTATTGTTGTGGTTATTATTATTATTTTTATTATTGTTTTATGATCTTTATTATTGCATATGAATCAGTTCATAATGATAGTGATCGGTTAGGAGAATAGTTCCAGCTGTGGGCAGCAGTTGTTTGGTTCACTGAAACCCACTGGATTAATTTTGTAGAGTCACGGTAGCCTGGATTGAGGGAGGGGGATTTATTAATGGGTCATAGAATTACAGTTGGTTTGTCCCCCCCTCCCATTTCTTGACAAAGGGGTGATTTATTGATTACAATGCCGATATTGACTTATTTATTCACCGAGCTAATTTTGCATATAGACAATTGGGCAACCCAGTTATTAGATAAGATGCATTTCATTCTTGACTGATTTATTTCACAATGAATTATAAACACAAGTAATTAGGGTAATGGTTATTATTGATCCACTAGAATCAGGGGGAACTTACACGGGAGATATGGTTGAATGCAGTGGTTGAGGGATCTAATTCCTCCCCTTTTAGGGAGCTTTAGCTGATTAAGTACTTGGATTAATTGAACCCCTGGGTTCAGTTTTATTTAATATACTATTAATTCATTCTATTAGTTTAATACTAATGGTGGGTTAGGGTATACAAGCTGAGAGGAACAAGGCTCGTGTAGGCAAGCTAATGGTCTGGGATAGGCCAAAGGCTGGGTTTTTTGGCTTGCTGGATTCATAAAGGGTGAATCAACGCTACAAGGATATATATATGGTCGGTAGAGGGGGACGACATGAAAATTAATGAATTGTTATTATGGTTATTACTGTTATTATAAAGGATATATTTTGATTTTATTTTATGGTTTATGAGCTAGCCACCAGTACTTTAGCTGGACAGCAGCATTACTATGCCCTCTTTGCGAGGAGGGGGATTGCCCACATGGCGGTTCCTACCTTTCCCCAGTTAGGGCAAAGCCTGGGACACACACATACACGCCCTGGCGGTAAGCAGGCCAGGCGCTGTCACTCACTGTAAAGGATTTCGTCTCTGGCAGATTGGAGGGCATCGGTGAGCACTGTCCGCTTGGGTGCCTCGTGTGTTGTCATTGTCATTGTTATTTATTCATTTTATGGCTTTATTGAAGGAGTGGTTGATCCTTGGGACAAGCGTACAGCAGACATGGGCAGTGGGTCTGCAGTAGCTGAGTTTAAACATGCCTGGGATGAACATATCCATTGTACAATAACGTACGGGAAAGAGTGTGGGAGCAGACTAGAGGGACCATGGGGTCTTTTTCCTGCCATCGATCTTCTATGTTTCTCTCATTGGCCACTTCGGCCAGGGCACATGGTCCATACGAGGTACCTGTTGACCTTATGACATGTGGGAGGTAGCAAAATTGGCAATGGCCGTTTAGGCGATGGGGGCAAATAATTCGGGATACTCTGAACCTGTTGTATGCTATGGCAGTTCCATTCGGGACAAGAACCATAAGGAGAACCAGACATTAGTAAGAGGGACATTACACCAGGGTAGCATTTCTGCCTTTATAGGATGTTTTAGGGGTTAAGGCACTAATACTGCCCCCGACACTGGGGGGTAGGGCTCTATCACTATGAGCATGACTGTTGGTTGCTCCTCACTACTAATGCTCTGAGTTTTGTCACATTTCTAAATGTCATTTTGTACTGGGGGGCTATAACAGTACGGGTGCAGTTGGTAGCAACCCCCTTTTTCTGTACCAACAAAACTGAGAGATATTTAATATCATAACTACAGCTTGCAGATCCCCAGGTCATTACCATAATGAAGTTTGGAAATCTCCTAATCTCTGGTTAATCCACTTGGGAGTAAGCAAGGAGGAACCAGATTGTGGGGGCAATAGCCTGGCTCTGTGTGAAGAGTGCTGCGACTGACATGTTGTGGGCCGCCATGGGTCTAGGGAAAAGGGCGGCATGATAATTGCATAAATGAATAGATATATGAATTAGTCAGTTTATCGCAGCCCCTTTAGTGGTTCAGTGAAGTGGTGTAGTCATTTCCTGGCATGGGGGAGGCTTGCACGAACGCTAAGTTTTCCGGTCATCCGAATCGAATTCACGATTAAGTTGATTTTCCCTTAAGATGAGTTATTAAGCATTACATCAATTGTTTCGGGGAAGAATAATTATAAAATGTTATTATCGTCAGCTATATCACAGTGGGGGTGTCAGGAGGTTAACATTAATATTATGGTTATATTGATTAAGTCATGTTGGTCAAGCTAATTCATGCGCTAACGGTACAGAAGGCATTTGCAGGGGCCTTTGCTTATCTACATAAATTTCTCGCAGATATTTTACTCCCTGGGGGAGCGAGCAGGGCCATGGAGTATATTGACTCGTCTCCCAGGCATTTTGAGGCGGGAAGTAGAGTATTGTGACTGCCCGGGAGGCATACAGGAACATGGGGCTGCGACTGTGGCACGGCTGGTTCAGCGGCGGGGAAGCGAGACAGCAAGA
The DNA here is from genome assembly GCF_031021105.1 of Erythrolamprus reginae. Classification (NCBI taxonomy): domain Eukaryota; kingdom Metazoa; phylum Chordata; class Lepidosauria; order Squamata; family Dipsadidae; genus Erythrolamprus; species Erythrolamprus reginae. The sequence continues at coordinate 142,865,969 of NC_091951.1, read as the reverse complement.
GGGCCCGGTCTGTTAACAGGGAGTATGTGTGCAGGTGCAGGTGGTTGGCAGCCACATGGCATAGGCGGGGGCACAGGGTACCCAGAAGGGTGGGCGGCGCCATTGCTCAAGCAAAGGAGTGCAGGTGGGACCACAGGGTTACATGCCCTCGTATAGGGGCAACAGGGGGGGCTTAGCTCTCTTAGCAAAGACCCCGGGGGGCTAACTATTTGAGGACAGAGGGAATGATCAAGGGATGGTCCAAGGATCGGACGCAGATGGGGGAGAAATTAGTAAGCCACTATACATTAACCAGTTTCAGGGGCAGCGGGCATTGGATGGGACCCAGCTTCTCACCCAACGAGGCAAGGCCGTTTCACTTGACAGCCAAAAATATGGCCTTTGGGACTGGTAGGTATGCAAGGTGCTGTCATGGTCGCATAGTAGTGGATCATGTACGGTTCCCTGGGCCAGGAAACCGATGTTAAATTGGGGGGCTGCGGCAGCCGCGTTGGTTGTGCTGGGAGTCTCCAGTAACGCAGATGGGGGATTGATCACCGGCCAGGCGTATCAAACAGGACATAAGCCTGGGTGTGATGGACTCAGTCCGGGTACAGTGAGGAAGCCAGGGACTGGTCTACTTTGTACCATAAGACAGGCCTCCACTGAGCAAATAACAGTTAGGGGCCGTTACAGGAGCATTGGCAGGATATCGGGTTGTATTCCCTCAGCAATACTGATGGCGGTTTTCAGCAAGTTCTCCGCACAGTAATGAATACGGTGGCGGAACGAAGTCAGTGGGTTTTCGTGGCGTTGATTTAAGCACCTGAGTACAAGCGTTTTTTTGGGAGCGGGTGGATAACACTGTCTTGTTATTCTTATCGTTTCTCTAGGTCCTGGCCCTGCTCCACCGTGTTACGTGCAAAGTGCGAAGGAGCTGCCCTTCCTTTGCCCACAGTAGCAAACTGCGGCCACAGCGTGGCATGTCGGCTGGATGTACAGCTGCAACATTATCTTCAGGAATGTGGAGGTTGCTGAGTCACTGGGGCTTCGTGGAAGGGGCTTGAGCTCGGAGGTCTCCGTTTGAGACGGGCCTCTCCTTGTTGGGAAAGTTGGGAGCAGTGAGGGGCCGGACCCAGATTGTTTGGTGTGGCACACTGGTGGCAACCACCTGTTGCTGGTGAAGTGGGAAAGGTGGCCTGACACACGCGTGTTGTGGTACCATATGTTACCACGGAGGTGCTGGCATGCCAGGAACCCAGGGCGGTGGAGGATGACAGGTAGAGAGTCAACAGAGTAGCGAAGGAATGGGTACTCCAGACGGGGGGTGGAGTGATAGATCACCCCAACATCTGAGCGCCCAATTAGCTTTAGTCAGAGGGGTCGGGGTACATTTGATAGACGAGGGGAATGACAAATTCATAGCGGACCTGCAGAGGTGCCTGCACATTCATGTGCAGGGGGGGGGAGCAGGGGGAATAAATTTATAATTTCACCCCCTGCTGTGGCCGAAAGGGGGCGGAAATGGGCGTAAGCAGCAACTGTGTGATCTCCTTTAGGGGCACCTCTACTGAGGTGAGGGGCGATCTCCTTCTCGGATTACAGGGCTCGACCGGCTTGGGTTCGGGGAGGGGGTCGCTCCTGTGGCTCGCTGCCTGTGGCGTATCAGAGACCAGTGGCGAGCCATCCCACACGCCGTGGGGGCGTGGCATTGGGCAGGGGGCAGGTGTAATTTTACCTGACCCTGCACCCGGTCAAGGAGCTTTCGCCCTAGAGTTGCTCAGTTGAGTTTGTTGGAAAGTTAACTCCGCCCCCATTTGATTTATGCACCTTTGCAGGTCACGTGGTTTAATTGGCTAAATAGTTAATTTGAATTTTGTTTAATAAAAGTGACCCTATTTATACCCACACCTTTGTGTCCGACTGTTACTCTGCCTGCGCCGCAACACAGAACTGCCAATGCAATACTCAGATTTAGGATTCCTTTTCCCCAAGTGCATTAGTTTTAGTTTCTCTCTCTCTCTCCTCTCTTTCTCTCTCTCCTCTGTGCTCGCCATCCAGATAACGGTCTCCTATAGTGGACATCACTGCAGTGAAGGGCTACCAAAACTTTTACTACCAAACTGTGGGCGTGGCTTATGTAGGACGCCCTGCATTTTCTTTCAACATCTTTCAGTGCAAATTGTGTGCTCTGGGGTGGAGCTCCATTTTCGCTACCCCACTGCATTTCCCCCCTTGTCCAGGCAGTAGCCCACCCCTGCATCCCTGTCTCTAAAACCCATCACTGACAGTGATACCTCTGACAGTAGTGAAACTCAATTTTTTTTACTATCTGTTCTGTGGGCATGGCTTGATGTGCATGGCTTGGTGGGTGTGGCAGGAGATGGAAATCTCAATTCCCATCCCACTCTGGGGCCAGCCAAAGGTGATGTTTCCTGGTTCTCCAAACTACTCAAAATTTCCACTACCACTTCTCCAGAACTTGCTGGATTTCACCTCTGCTCTGACTGCAAAGCACTGTTAGTATGAAGGAAAACAAAATACTACAAAATATTACATCTCCGAGGCATACTTTGACATTAAGATCCTTTTTGACACTTTCCCTTGGAGCAGGCTTTATGGGGAAGTCTGAGTCATAGGATAATTGCTTAAACTGGGCAAATTAGTTGGAATCCTTTGCATTGGGTTTTTAGAATAGATGAGAATAGAATTATTTATTGGCCAAGTGTGATTGGACACAAGGAATTTGTCTTTGGTGCATATGCTCTCAGTGTACATAAAATAAAAGATACATTTGTCAAGAATCATGAGGTGCAACACTTAATGATTGCCATAGGGTACAAATAAGCAATCAGGAAACAATATTATTATAAATCGTAAGGATACAAGCAATGGGTTGCAGTCATACATTAAGTGGGAGGAGATGAATGATAGGAATGATGAAAAGACTAATAGTAATATCAATGCAACCTTAGTGAATAGTTTGACAATGGTGAGAAAATTATTTGTTTAGCAGAGTGATGGCATATGGGAAAAACTGTTCTTGTGTCTAGTTGTCTTAGTGTGCAGTGCTCTATAGAGTCATTTTGAGGATAGGAGTTGAAACAATTTATGTCCAGGTTGTGAGAGGGTCAGTAAATATTTTCTCTGCCCTCTTTTTCACTCGGGCTGTATACAGGTCCTCAATGGAAAACTACACATAAAATAGCACATGTATGTATGTATGTATGTATGTATGTATGTATGTATGTATATGCCATAGTATTTTGAGGGTGATAGTTATAGCCTTGAAACATTGTTGCTATTCATGTAAAATGGGACAAAGAAATATAAGAGCCGGGGTGGCGCAGCAGGTAGAGTGCTGTACTGCAAGCCACTGAAGCTGACTGTAGATCTGAAGGTCAGCGGTTCAAATCTCATCACCGGCTCAAGGTTGACTCAGCCTTCCATCCTTCCAAGGTGGGTAAAATGAGGACCCGGATTGTGGGGGCAATAGCCTAGCTCTGTTAAAAAGTGCTATTGCTAACATGTTGTAAGCTGCCCTGAGTCTAAGGAGAAGGGTGGCATAAAAATCGAATAAATAAATAAATAAATAAATATGATATATGGTATATGATATGTATGATATATATGATGTCTGATGTCTGATGTGTGATATGTGACATGTGATATGTGGTATATGATATATGATATATATCGCATATCACATATCTGTCTGTCTGTCTGTCTGTCTGTCTGTCTGTTTATCTATCTATCTATCTATCTATCTATCTATCTATCTATCTATCTATCTATCTATCTGATATAATCTGGGGATCAAGATGAGCAATCATATAACTTTTGAATGACAGGGTGGCATCCATATAACTGACCAACTGGGTGATTTGGTGCAAATGACAGTGACTTGGAATATATAAGATCACCTGCAGACAAGATGAATATCCGTGTAGGTGATGGGCATCTCGCACTTAGAGGAATAGCATTGCTATAATCCAGTAACATACCATCTTTCTTTCCAGGGCTGTTTCTAAGCCTTCACTACTTTAAAAGGTCCATGACTCATTCTGAGCACAAGAGAAAGTGGTGGTTGTGTTAATGCATTAGCCACACAGCTCTTATCTTCTAGCGTAAGCGATTTTAGATGCAGTTATGATTTTAGGATTACATCAACATTATATTGAGGTTACTTTGGCAAGCATAGCTTAGGATTCCCTCCTGTGTACTTCAGCCAGATTGTTTTAGAATCTAGTTACAATATGGTGAACATATCCTCATTGGTTTTTGTCCTGGGTATGTCCAGGAAATGGTACAGTATCTCCTAAAAATTGAGCAGTTTTTTAAAAAAATCATCTGCAAAGCTGGGGACCAGATCAGATTAATAGATCTGATGGAATGCTAGGAGGTTGAGGGATTCTTGAACCTGATCCAGAACCCTCATTGAAATATGGAATAAAAATATATCTTTGCCCATGTATAGAATAGGTTTTAAATATCCCTTTCCCACATAAAAGCACATAATGTCCTATGACAGTGATGGTGAACCTTTTTTCCTCGGGTGCTGAAAGAGCATGTGCGCACGGTATCATGCATATGTGAGTGCCCACACCCATAATTCAATGCCTGGGGAGGGCGAAAACAGCTTCCCCCACCCCCCAGAGGCCCTCTGGAGGACCAGAAATGGCCTGTTTCCCTACTTCTGGTGGGCCCAGTAGGCTTGGGTTTTGTCCTCCCCAGGCTCCAAAGGCTTCCCTGAAGCTTGAAGAGGGTAGAAACGCCCTCCCCCATCCCCCTGAAGACTCTCCAGAAGCCAAAAACATTCTCCCATAGCCTCCATGTGAGCCAAAAATCAGCTGGCCGGCATACACATACATGTTGGAGTTGACCTGGGGCAATGGCTCGTGTGCCAACAGATGTGGCTCTGCATGCCACCTGTGGCACCCATGCCATAGGTTCACCATCGTTGTCCTATGGTATGTGGAACAGTTGCAGCCAGTGAAGTATGAGGACAATAAGGATAAATAATTGTCATGCAGGTCTGTGGATCAATTTGATTGCTGTATAGATATTACATTAAAAATTATGCCATGGCAGTCAGTCAGGAAAAGAAACAGCAGATTTCTTTTCTCTTTCTGTCAGCAGAGAATTAATCAATAAAACTCTTCAGAGCTATTCAAAATGATGACCCAGCTCTTGGAGGTCTCATCAAATGCCTTAGTACCATCTGAGCATCATTGTGAGTAGCTACCATGATTCTTTCTGGGCAAAATTGCTTGAATTCTTATCAGTTTTGATGCATGCAAACTCTAATGGAGTTTGACAGGAGCTTTCCTAATACTTTTTTCTTCCCAGAAAAGAATGCACATTTTGCCAATAGAAGGGAATCAAATGCAAGGGCAAGCTTCATCAATAGTGTGATTATTGCAAACTAAAGTCCTAGAAGAGTTTTTACCCCTCTGGAACTCAGGAATAGCTTTCAAGCCTCACAGAAGAAACATAATTTGTACTATCAGACTACACTTGGAATACTGCATCTAATTCTGGTCACCATGTCAAGAAAGATGTTGAGACTCTAGAAAGAGTGCAGGCAACAAAGATTAAGATCTGGAGGCTAAATCATATGATGAATGATTGAGGAAACTAGGTATGTTCAGCCTAATGAAGAGAAGGACTAGAGGTAATATGGTTACGGTCTTCCAATGCTTAAGGGCTATCACAAAGAAAAAGAGGTTGTTTAATCTCCAAAGCATTTGAGGGCAACGCAAAAAATAGAAGATCATCAAGAAGAGATCCAACTTAAAACTAAGGAGAAGGTTCTTGACAATGACAACAAGTAAGCAGTGGGATGACATGCCTCAAGAGGTACCAGCTAGACCAGTGATGGTGAACCTTTTTTCCCTCGGATGCTGAAAGAACGTGGGTGTGCACTATTGTACAAGCATGAATGCCCACACCCTTAATTCAATTCCTGGAGAGGGCAAAAATAGCTTCCTCCTGCCCTCCTCCGGAGGCCAGGCTTGTGTTTTGCACTCCCCCAGGCTCAAAAGGCTTCCCTGGAGCTGAAGGAGGGTAAAACTTCCTTCCCCCATCCCCCTGGAGGCTCTCTGGAAGCCAAAAATGCCCTCCCAGAGCCTCTGTGTGAACCAAAAATCAGCTGGCCAGCACACACATGCACCTTAGAGCTGAGCTAGTCAATGGCTCACGTGCCAGCAGGTATGGCTCTGCGTGCCACCTATGGCACCCAGGCCATATGTTCACCATCACTGAGCTAGACTGTAAACAACAACAATCATAGAACATTTTGTATTCATAAACTTCGCCTACATAGACTCAGAAGCCCTAGTTTAGCACAGGTTTTTTTATTATAAAAATACTATTTACTGGAAATGCAGGAAAAGATCATTTTAAAATTATAGTTTTAATATGTGAGTTTATTTTTGTAAGAAACTACAGGACTTGTAAGATTGCTGTAGCAGACCTATAATATTTTATTTAGTTGGTTTGTCAAACATGTACGAGTTAACAGGTATAAGTGTAAACAAAGACATGAACACAGGAAATGGGTGCAAATAAATGGGGACAGTAGGACAGGGACAGTAGGTGCATGACAAACTACTTCTAAAACTCAAAGCCTATGGCATCACAGGATCCCTAGACAGATGGATTACAGCATTCTTGTCAAACAGACAACAAGTGGTTAAAATAGGAAGTACCATATCTACCCCTGTCCCTCTGAAAAGTGGTGTCCCCCAAGGTAGTGTACATCAATGACCTTTGCGATCACATTTCTAGCAACTGCGTTCTCTTTGCCAATGATATAAAACTCTTCAACACCACTGATAACACAGCTATTCTCCAAAAAGACCTAGACTTTGCCAGGCCTGGGGTTCCTTAGATCTTCCCGCCTGACCAATGAATGCTTTAGTTTGACTGTTGAATGAATGATATTGATAGTTTTTAATTAGAATTTTAAGATTGTTTTTAATGTATTAATTGGATTGCTATGATTGTTTCCTGTTTTTTTGTACATGCTGTGAGCTGCCCCGAGTCCTCGGAGAGGGGTGACATACAAATCCAATTAAATCTAAATCTGAAAGGACCGCCCTTTGCTTGCAACGCTGATGCGGCGTCCTTTTTTGTAAAAATAACAATGTTTATTTTTACATGAAGACCTCTTTTTGAAAGAGCTGGGGAATCCCTCCCATGAAGAGATTCTGGGGGCGGAGCTTTGACGTCACTGGCAGGTTGCTAAGGACGCCAAGGTGATCACTTCCTGGATTCCAAAGCTCCGAATGCTGAACGCGACCCCAAACTTTGCCTGAAGTTTCAAAAAATTTCGGGTTTCTTGTTCAGCATATCGAACACCGCAAAATTCAGTACGGACCCAAATTGTGCGGGTTCGGTTCGCCCATCACTAATCTTGTCCATTGGATCAAAAATCTGTTAAACCAAAATCAAGCTGTTATCAATTATCCCTCTAAGCTTGAAGCAAATAAACACAGATCATGGTTTTGCCTCCTGCCTGAACTCCTTAAAAGAAATAAGCTCTCCTTTGCAGTTCCTATTTTTTGCTTCATCTAGCACAGGAGTGTCAAATTCAAGGCCTGTGAGGCTAGAGCCAGCCTGCGAGGTGCTTAGATCTGGCCCATGGGGCTGCTCTGGAAACGATGAAGGACTGGCCTGTGGTGTCTCTGCCAGCAAAAACAGAGCTTGGGAGAGCCTCTGTTTTTACTGGCAGAGAATTGCAGGAGGCCATTCCAGCTGAAAACAGAGAAGAGCCCGTTTTTACTGGCAGAGTCCTTGGGCCACCACAGGTGTCCCTGACACAAGTGATGTTAAAGTGGCCACACCCAGCCTGGCCACACCCATTCTGGCCCCCTGAGGTCTAACATATCCCTGGTGCAGCCACCAATGAAATTGAGTTTGATACCCCTGGTCTAACAATTTGAGATGCTGGTAATCACAGTCCTATGTCTCATTTCCCACTACCTCCAACTGGAATTGCCCACTTAGGAAAGAGAAGTATGATCATCAAACACTGCTGTAACCCTCATCGACCCATGAGCTTCTTTCAATAGTGATACTAATGTAAAACCTAAATTTTACACTGGTCTCACTGTTGAAGAAAACCCATGAGATAGGCTTGTTATTATAGAAATGGCTAGTTTCTACTATTATGTAAAAGTTAAAAATTGAGGTTTGCTGTTTGAGGTTTGCTGTTATTATTAGAATATATTATTAGAATTTTAAACCAACTTTGTTGCATGCTCTACTGCCAGATCTTTTTCTAGGAATAAGTAGAGTACCTTCTGTGGTCTGCACCATAAGCTGTAGAGAAGAAGAGAAGGCTAGCAAAACCAGCTATTACACCTATTTAGGTATAAGGCCTCATATCATTTTAAAGAGCTTTGCCAAGCCACCTTGCTGTGTTTGCTTAGAAACAGCCGGCCGGTTAGAGCCGTGCGATTGGCGTCCCTATCCAAGGTTCTGATAGGGCGCTTTCCATAGTTACTTTGTAAGCGGGAAAGCTACTGTGTATTTGATTGGTTCCTGCCTCAGCCAGGGCTTGCTATATAACTCTGTGTGTATTGTATGTTTCTCTAAGCCTGTACCTGCCTGTCGGGCATGCACCCCGTATTAAATCTGTCTGTTATCTAAGGCCTCCTCTGTTTTACTGGCAACGAGGATTCTAGCCATTTCTTTGGAGAATTCTATGCTTGGACTCTGTACGTAAGTGAAATGTCAGTGCAGCTTACTTTCGCCCCTTTCAATCCCCAAGGGGAGACATGGGAGTCCTATGTCGCCCGTTTCGATTGCTTCTTAATCTCCAACGGGTACACAGAAATTTCCGGAGACAGGAAAAGATCTTATTTCCTGGGGTTTTGTGGCCCCGAGATGTTCGAAACTGCCCGAGCATTGTTTGCCCCTACTTCGATCCACGATGTGTCTTGGGAGGACTTCTTAAAAACTTTGCAGGACCATTATGCCCCGGCTCCCTCACGGTGTGCGCGGCGCTATAAATTTTACCAGCGGAACCAAGCTGAGGGGGAGTCTATAAATGACTATGTGGCCGCCCTTCACCGAGCGGCTTTGTATTGCGAATTCGCTGACCTGAATGACTACCTCCTGGACAGGCTTGTAATTGGGGTGAGAGATGGTCGTCTTAAGCGGCGTCTCCTGGCCATTAGAGATCTGACATTTCAAGCGGCGCTAGCGGAGGCTCGTGCGTTTGAGCTGTCGACGCAGTCTCTGGCAGCCATGGACAGCACCGTGAATGTCACCCGAAAGACTACTGTTTCCACTGATAAGGCCACCGTTCTTCCTGAAGAGGAGGGCAGTCATGAAGCAGAGGAGGAGGAGGTGTGCAAATTGGCAGTAAATAGGAACCGAGATGCTCCTTCTACACATCCCAGGCCGCCCCAGTCACCTTGTCAGGGTTGTGGGGGTAATCATCTGAGGTCCTCCTGCCCTTCCCGTGATGCCGTGTGTTGGCATTGCGGTGCCAAAGGGCACCTTTCCAGGGTCTGCCGTTCTCGCAGAGTTTCCACAGCCGCGGCCCGTGAGCAACGGGAGCCCCAAAGTTTCACCCCCCGATGGCAGAAGAAATTCCCTTCAAACCGGCGTGAGGATTGCAACGCTATCTATAGCCGGCCACGTTTGGCTACCACTTTCGTGAAGGAGATGTCTAATTCCGCGGAAAAGATCTCGTTGGAGGTCCAGTTGGGAACTTCGAGGTGCCCAATGCAAGTGGACACAGGATCTGCCCATTCCTTAGTTTCGTGGGCAACTTTGAAGCGCTGTCTTCCAGCTATCAGCAGAGGTCGCCTGTCTCCATGTGCTGTGCAACTGAAAGACTATCAGGGAACACCAATTCCTATTTTGGGGGAGGGTCGTTTCCCAGTCCGTTTCAAAACTTTTTTCGGCAAATTGCCTCTGATTGTAATTAATGGGCCATTCTCTAACCTTTTAGGATTGGACTGGTTCAAGGCTTTGGGATTATCTGTGACTGGGATAAATACTGTCTGTGATATGGGAAGGTTTGAGGTTCTGGCGCGGGAATTTCCAACAGTATTTGATGGTCAGTTGGGCTGTTATACGGGTACCCCGATTTCATTTGGTTTAAACCCACAAGAACCGGTGGTTCGTTTGAAAGCCCGCCGGGTGCCCATTCCCCTTCGGCCGAAAGTGGATGAGGAGCTGGATAGGCTGATTGCCCAGGGGGTGCTAGAACCGGTGGATCAGGCAAAATGGGAAACCCCGGTGGTCATTGCTTTCAAGGGGGATGGGGGAATTAGGCTGTGTGGGGACTATAAATGTTCCATTAACAAAGCGTTGGCACATCACTCATATCCGCTGCCAGTGGTGCAACAGCTGCTGCACACCTTGGGGAAGGGTCGGGTGTTCGCAAAGCTTGACCTGTCTCAGGCTTATCAGCAGCTTCCCGTGGACCCCCTAGCTGCAGAAGCGCAGTCAATTATCACCCACCGGGGGGTATTCAAGTGTCACCGCTTACAATTTGGGGTCTCCATTGCCCCAGGACTATTCCAGGGCCTGATGGAAAGGTTGCTATATGGGCTCGAAGGAACTGTGCCATATTTTGATGACGTCCTAGTGTCGGGGAGTTCCACAGACGAGTTGATGGCACGAGTAAGAAAGGTTTTGTCCAAGTTTAGGGACGCGGGGCTCAAACTAAAAGAAAAGAAGTGTGTCTTTGGTGTCCCGAGGGTGGAATTCCTGGGTTTTATCGTGGATGGAGAGGGAATTCACCCCACCCCTGAAAAGACACGGGCAATTAGGGATGCCCCCAGGCCACGTTCCAAGGCTGAGCTGCAAGCCTTTTTGGGACTCTTAAATTTTTACGCGGTTTTTATTCCACATAAGGCGTCGGTGGCCGAGCCTTTGCACCGGCTTTTGGACAAGCACTCAAACTGGCACTGGGGAGGAAGGGAGGAATTGGCATTCAACGGGGTCAAGGCAATACTTTTGTTCAACAATGTGCTGGCCCAATACTCACCAGGTTTACCTTTAATTTTGACTTGTGACGCTTCACAACACGGGGTGGGCGCTGTCCTCAGTCACAGACTGCCAAATGGAGTCGAAGCCCCTCTGGCATTTTTCTCTCGCACGTTGGTGTCGGCAGAGAGAAATTATGGACATATCGACAAGGAGGCGCTGGCACTCATTGCTGGGGTCAAGCGGTTCCACGATTACTTATATGGGAGGCATTTCGAATTGGTCACAGACCACCAACCATTGCTGGGGCTTTTATCAGGCAGCCGTCAAAGTCCGGTAGTCCTTTCACCCAGGATGTCACGCTGGATCGTCTTCCTAGCGAACTACAATTATACGTTAACCTATAAGCCTGGACGCCACATAGCGCACGCGGATGCCCTGAGCAGATGTCCGCTGCCTGATGTTCTCATCGACCCTGCTCCGGCATGCTCCGTGTTTGCTCTATCTGAGAGTACTATTCCTATTTCTGCAACCGAAGTAGCGGGAGTAACTGGCTGAGATGCCATTCTGTCCCAAGTAAGGCAATGGGTGTTAAGAGGATGGCCAGCTGCAGCCCCCGCAGACGTTTTTGTCCCATTTTTCAGGTGTCAATCAGAGTTCTCTGTAGAGAAGGGGGTGGTGCTGCGAGGAAGCAGAGTGGTAATTCCGGAAACCTTGCGCAGCCAGGTGCTGGCATTATGGCACAGAGGTCACCCTGGCATAGTGCGCATGAAGAGCTTAGCTTGGGACTATGTTTGGTGGCCTGGGTTGGACAAGGCAGTAGAACTAAGAGTGGCTGGATGTGCAGCGTGCCAGGAAAGTCGTCCTTTCCCTCCTCGGGCCGAGCTGCTGGTATGGGAGCCACCAGCTGGACCTTGGGCTCGCATTCACATTGATTTAGCCGGTCCCTTTATGGGACAGACCTTCCTAATAGTCGTAGATGCCCATTTGAAATGGGTGGAGGTTGTCCAGCTTAGATCTACCTGCGCTCAGGCGATCATAGACGCCCTACTGACTTTGTTTGCCACGCATGGGTTCCCCGACCTCCTCGTTTCAGACAACGGCCCCCAGTTCACAGCAGTGCAGTTTGAGTCATTCTTAGCATCTGCTGGCATCAGACATGCATTAAGCTCGCCGTGGCATCCGGCCAGTAATGGCCAGGCGGAACGGGCAGTTAGGTCTGTAAAAGACACCCTTAAGAGGATGCCGCAAGGTTCTTGGCAGGAAAGGCTAGCAGATTTATTACTAGCGCAACATTCCACCCCCTGTGTGGCCACGGGTAAAACCCCAGCCGAACTATTGATGGGTCGCAAGCTCCGCATCATTCTAGATAGACTGCACCCATGGTATTCCCAAACTGTGCAGTGGCCAGTAACCCCGACCCGACAGGTAAAAATTGGAAATACTGTTTTCGTTAGGTCATACTCAGGACGGAATTGGGAAAAGGGAATAGTAAGCAGGGAACTGGGGCCCCGGTCTTTCGAAATCGAACTTTTGGATGGACGGATTTGGAAGAGGCATTTAGACCAGATCCGAATTGACAGGGCGAGCGATCTCCGAAGGGAAGGAGATGGGGAGCAGTCGGGAGCGGCTCACAGTCAGTTTCAGCTGCCCGCAAGACTGTCGGGGGAAAACGCCTCCTCAGAGTCATTAAGGGGTGAGGAAATTCAGGATTCAGAAGAGGGAGTGCAAGAATCAAATTCGGAAAGGGTTTCCGAGCCGGCGGTCATGCCTCGGCGCTCCGAGAGAGTGCGCTACAAACCGGCATATTTAAAGGACTATGTATGTGTCAATCAAGGGGTTAGGAGTGCTGTGTTTGCTTAGAAACAGCCGGCCGGTTAGAGCCGTGCGATTGGCGTCCCTATCCAAGGTTCTGATAGGGCGCTTTCCATAGTTACTTTGTAAGCGGGAAAGCTACTGTGTATTTGATTGGTTCCTGCCTCAGCCAGGGCTTGCTATATAACTCTGTGTGTATTGTATGTTTCTCTAAGCCTGTACCTGCCTGTCGGGCATGCACCCCGTATTAAATCTGTCTGTTATCTAAGGCCTCCTCTGTTTTACACCTCACTGTGCCCTACCAGCTCTCCTGTTTGGTTGGAACAACAAGATGAATTTTAACAAAATGGGAGTTGCTCATTTATACTGCTAACCCAGCCAGCAAATTGCCAAATACATCAGATCTTCAAAGAGAGGAGGAAGCTGACATCAGAGCTGGCAGCATATGCTTACAGGACTTCTTCATCAGAGTATAGTTGTAGAAACATCTGTTTGTGATGTATTTTGGGGCACAGTGCCAAGCTTTTAAGAATATACAACTTGATAGATCCCTTTTTGCCCAGAATGTCTTATTCGTCTCCTGTGGCTCAGTTCCCATTGATTCCTTGGAGATTCAGGAAATAGTGTGGCAGCCATTCTGCCCAGCTCAAAGGAGTCTCTGGTAACAAGGGTCATAAAAGGAGACTGCTCTTTATGCAAACTAATGGTTCAGCTGGCTTTGAAGCACATACTCTCCCTGAAATAAGGCAATATTTCCACAGCCCACAGCTGCTGAGATCAAGAACTGGATTGTAGTATTATTGTAACCTCCACTACCTAGGTGGCCAAGTGCTCATCTGCTGCCAGAATGAACTAAGAGGGAATTTGAACCCTTTACTCTGTAGCAGACTATACAGATTTCATCTGTGGGAATGGAAGGAAGAGAAAGAACTGTGCTTTAGGTGACACAGATATCCGCTCTGTAGTTTTGAAGGAGCTCTGCCTTGTAAAAAGTTTAGTCAGCCGAAACCTTGTTCCTTCTAAATCCAGATGCAGAATGTAGTGTGACTTCTGGGCATTTGTGAACAACAACTCCTAATAACTACAGGAAGCATTGCTCCTGGTGAGAGATGCTGAGATGCTAAAGTTAAAAAAAAGTTTCTCAGATTTTCTACCCAAGGCATTCTAATGGAAAAGGTAAAATCCATTTTGGAAATATGGAATTGGTTCCCTTGATTGATTTCACTCTCTGAAATCATCAGCAGTTAACAAATGTGAGCCAGAAGCTGAGTCAGGGACAAAAAATGAAACAAAGAGTTATTACCCATACCACTGAAGCAAAGCCAGAAAGACCTTGTTGGTGAAACAAGAGCTCCACCCAACATGTCCGCGGAGAGGGGCGGCATACAAATCTAAATAATAAATAAATAAATGTGTAGACCTTCCTGTCCTCCAGACCTTTATGAATGTGGTGGATACAGATCCCAAGAACAGTTCACTGTCAGGAAGAAGCCAAAAGTGTTAAGTACCTTATGCCAATTTCCAGTGTTCTTTTAAAAAATAACAGAGAATAAAAATACACATGTTCTGGTCCAAGGTTATGAAATGCTTTTCTCAGACAGATAAAACTCCACACTAATTGGGTAAATCATACAGATTATATTTATTGTCTGGTATTTCCATATTGTTGTGGTTAGCTATGGCCCAGCTCATGCCCCAAGGACTGTGGATGTGGGGGAGACATCCACATACTGCAGGCCTGTTTTGCCACCGGTGGAATCTGATGATGAAGGCTCCTCTGACCAAGAAGACATGAGTGACAGGGAGGAGGAGAGTGTGGCAGACAGCTCAGAAGGAGATCAATTATCTAGCTCCTCCTTGGATTCAGAACAAGAGTTAATGATACAGCCAGGCATGCACAGAGTGATGCATAGGCAACAACACTGAGAGATTATTATCAAAGAAAATGAGGCCACCTGTGGTTGGGTGGAGCTGTGGTAATTAGTGAGGCTGCTATAAAGAGCAGCCTGTGGGTTTGGCCATTGTGGAGGATTATCTGGTCGTTGTATTTCATGACTGTGTTACTGACTGACTTTTTGTGTGCTGATTTTTCCCTGCTTTGAAACTAAACCAGAGCAAAGTGTGTTTCACTTTGTGAAAGAAGGACTTTGAATTGCCTCACAGCTGCAAGCTAAGTATCACAGGACTGATAAGGGACTTGTATAAATTACCAGTTTGTTTGGAGACGAGTGCTCTTTGCTATACCAAAAGAGGGCTTAGTTTAAGTGAATTTTCATTATAAAGAAAATTGTTTTGAATTTTCAAATGTGTGTGTGTGTGTGAAATTTGTACCTGTGAATTTTTGGGAGGATTCTACCAGAGAGCCCGACAGAACACATATGATAGGCTTACTAAGAGATGAAATTCCTCAGATCTTATGTCCATAATCTGCCTCATTAAACGTAGGTGAAAAAAAGATTCATTTCTCCCATCTGCAAGCAGTTGCATGGTTCTTTGTTAAGACTTAAAAATGGCTGTTGGAGAGCACGGCATAATTATTCAGCTGCCTAGATATATCTCAATGGTCAATAAGAACAGATGAGGTCACATGTCAGGGACTATATTACCCAAAGTGCAATCTCTTACTACATTACCCCCAGTGGTGGGCTACGAGCCGGAACGCCTAATTGGGCTCACCTCCGCAGCTCTGGTTGTCCTTTGAGTTTGAGCAGAGTTATGCTGCTGCACCCATGCAGGTAGCGAAATCATACACGTAAGTGCAAGTGCCCCCGTGTTCCGGCAAGGTTTTTTGCTTCCGTGCATGCGCAGAAGTAAAAAACCTTGCCGGAACATGGGCGGACCTGCATCTGCATCAGGGGTGGGCTACTGCCTGGGTGGGGGCAAATGCAGTGGGGTATCAAAAAATGGAACTCCACCCCAGAGCACCCAATTTGCACTGATAGATGTTGAAAGAAAATACAGGGCATCCTGCATAAGCCATGGCCACAGTGTGGTAGTAAAACTTTTGGTAGCCATTCACGGGTCTCCATGCACGATTTCGCTATCTGCACAGGCATAGCAGCAGAACTCTGCCCAAACTCACAGGACCGCCAGAACCATGGAGGTGAGCCCAATTAGGCGTTCGAGCTAGTAGCCCACCCTTGATTACCCCTAATGCAATTTCTTAAAGAAACAGCTCTTTCTGAGCTAAATATCCCTTTGTTCTATCAACACAAGTCATCAACTTGTAGTGTTAGTGCTTTTAAAAATGGAAGTAACTTTTTGCTTGAAGGTGTCATCATTAACCAAGTAAGAATGTTTAATTCACATTTGGAGTAGCCAGTGATTCACTAAAGAGGGGAGGCCACTAGTGGCCCAGAGATGCAAGTGTCTCAAGTCCTTTCTTTGAGGGGAATGCTCAGAGCTTCATTTGACCACTATTACCGAAGGTTCGTGAAGTTACTTTCCATTAGGTTGAGTCAGCAAGCATAAGAAAAGGGTAGTGTGAATTTTATAGACTATAATTCTGTATTGGCCAAGTGTGATTGGACACACAAAGAATTTGTCTCCATTGCATACACTCAGTGTACATACAAACTACAAACATATAGTGCACACACAAAAATAAGCTCTCTGTGTACATGCAAACAACAAAGTGATAAATCATAATCGTAAATCATAAGGTACAAATAGCAAAATGATAAATCATAGGATATCAATAGTAGAAAGTAGCAGGAAAGATGAGAAGGACAATAGCAATACAGGTCTACTACATAGGTAAATATCCTTATGCATAAAGCAGTGCTCTGATATTTAGATCTTTAGCAGAGGGATGGCACGGGGGGGAGCTATCTTTGTGTCTAGTTTTGACATGTAACCCTATAGCTATGTCTTGAAAGAAGGACTTGAAACAGTTTACGTCACATGGACTTATTTACAAATCTGATCCAAATTTAAGGAAGACAAAACTAAATAAGGCTTTCAAAATAACACTAACTTAGATAAGATTATTTTAGGCCCCGACAAAAATATAATTTCCAGAATATATAACTTTCTTCTCACTTATGATATGGCTGATGAAGAAGTGAAAGGATATCTTGGTCTCAAAATTTTGGATATTCCATAAATTTAGCAGAATGGGGAAAAATTTGGTACATAAACTACAAATTAACGCTAGCAACATCATACAAGGAAAACTTATGCAAGATGTTTTACCGTTCGCACCTCCCTCCAGCACGACTCAATAAAATGTATCCAAACATTTCACTGCTATGTTGCAAATGCAAAAGGGAAACAGGAACCTATTACCACCTATGGTGGACTTGCCCAGTTGCAAAAACGTTTTGGCGCAAAATCAAAAGTTATTTAGAGCAAATTGTGGCACAGACAATCCTTTTAAAATCCGAACTTTTCCTTCTAGGTAATGTAAGACAGAAATTTAAAAATGAAGATAAATACTTAATCCTTCATATTATAATGGCAGCAAGACTGCTATATGCACAGAATTGGAAAATAGAAACATACCTTACAAATTTAAGCTTTATAATTAAGGTCCTTTTGTGTGCAGAAATGACCAAACTGACTTTGGAATTACAGGAAAAAGATAAATCTGAATTCTACAAAATATGGGGAAATTGGTACAAATGGCTCAAAGTCAAACAGAAAAAAATACCTAAAAAATTTAAAGGAAAAGCAAAACTAGACACTCCTTCCTCGCATACCAAAATACAAGGAAAATATAGAAACATTGCATCATAAATTGATGGAAAATAAAATCACTAAAAATGAATCCGTATCTTTCTCACAAATATACAAAATGAATTCAGCATAATATACAGAACTAAAGGAAACAAACCTACAATTCTACACACTAGATACAAATACTTGATACTAGGTTGATTGATAGTGATAATCAATGATATGGCTGACAAATTATTTCTTCTATATAACAAATAAATATACTGTACGTACATAGTGAAAGAAAATATTAATAGATGAAAAGCAAATAACTATATCTATGTGCATATAAAGAAAATTACTGAAACTGAATACGTTTTATATGTTGTTTAAGTTTATATGTTCATTTGTTTTTCTTGGTTTTTTGTTTTTTTCTTTGTATGTTCTGTCTGTTTAATTTTTTTCCTTTTTTTCTATTTTTATATGTAAAAATTTAATAAAGATTATTTAAAAATAAAGAAACAGTTTATGTCCAGGATGTGAAGAAACTGTAGATATTTTCTCAACCCTCTTTCTAGCTCATGCAGTATACAGGTTTTCAATTAAAGCTTTATAATAAAGCTTTATAATAGCTTTAGCATTCTTTTTCTATATATATTAAGAAGCAAATAAGCCTATCTGATTTGTTCCATTCCCACAATACACTTCAGATTCTTTAAAAAGTGATTTTAAATATGACCTCTGGCCATAAACATTCTCTTCCTCTGGCCTAAGAGAAGACTAGTTAAAAAGTGGATTGTGAGAAAGAAGTGCCATAATACCCACAGGAATTTGATACCTCATAAAAGCAAAAAAAAAAAAAAAACCCTCCAAAAACCTAGAGGCTGATTATGACTGTATTTTCCTTATGACGTTTGCATAAACCTGACTGTGATTGTTTTAAGCAGGGTTATGCCTTTGCTTGGCTGCAGACCCTGAGAAGGCCAAGGGCATTGTTAAAAAGAAAAATGATTAAGAATTGACAGGAACAAGCAAAGGAAAAAAACTATTATAAAGTTTACATTGATTCATCTTGCCCAACTGAAAATCATTTTGCAAGAATGTATTCATGAGGTTCAACGTGGGTTTTAACATAAAAGACTCTTAAATAACAGTGTTATAAATGTGTTGGATATTTTGAAATATTTGTAACAAAATAGTGAAAAACATGTCTCATTGACTTGTTTACTTGCAGAGAAGGGCTTTGACAAATTGAATTTGGCTTTCTCTTTTTGTTTCAGGATTTTGTTTTGGTTTGGTTTTTTGGAAGATATAAACTTTGGAGAGAACTTTATAAAATGGGTAAGGTCAATTTACACTTCACAAAAAATACAAATAATTGTTAACGAGATTTAACAAAACACTCTTTTATGAAAAAAGAAGCAAGACAGGAATGTCCACTGTCTCCTCTTTTGTTTATTTTGGTTTTTGAAATACCAAATAGAGAGTTAAAACAAGATTGTAGCAGTAAAAATTAAAAAACAAACTTATAAATTAAGAGGTTTGCGGATAACCTGGAATTGGTTTTGGAATATCCTTTAAAGGAAATTGAAATATTAACAGGGAAAATTAAAAGAATTTGGGGCAATGACAGGTTTTAATATTAACAAACAGAAGATGATGGTGTTAATAAATAACATGAAAAAAATGAAAAACAGAAGATCAAACAGAATTGATGAATAAAATGCATTTTAAGATTGAAAAGATAGTAAAATATATGGGTGCCTGTCATTATGACAAATATGAATTTTATATTATTTAAAAATAATCATAGTAAGGTATAAAGTGAAGTAAAAATACACAATGAAAGATGATAAAAGCTGCAATTGTCACAGAGGTCGGAAAAGTTGTGTTTCTTATTAAATGCACAGCACTGGCCCATGAAGCCATGGAAAATGTATGACTAGGTTATATGCTTATAGGGCTTGTTTGACCCAGGTTTGATTAGATCTATTTTGCTGAAAACTTCTGACAACCTTTGAGAAGGGAACTGTATGTGCACATGGCCAAGTCAGATGACTACGGAGAGCTTATATAATGTAGAGGAGAAGGAGGCTATGCATTCTAGCCCTGTTTTATCCACAGAGCCAGCTGGGTGACTCCTTCTCTCAGTTCAAGGAACCTTGGCAAGAAAGTAGCAAACCACTTCTGAAAAGTCTTGCTAAGAAAGCTGCAGGGACTTCTCCAAGCATCACCAGGAATCAACACTTAGTTGAAGGCACAAAAACAAAAACAGCAGCAACGAAGTAACACTACCTATAAAAGGGCATTACATTGGATCAAACTTCTGGCTCTATTTCTATCTCCTGTTCAGTCTGAAACATAATACCTGTTACCTCAAGGCCAAACCACACAAAATGCCTCATTGTCTACGTAGTAACTACTTTGACTGCAAACATTGCCAGTAATTGTACTCAAAACATATACCTGACTTGCTTCTGGTTTTTAGCTTTTACGAAGAAACATATTCTATTTTTGTCTTATGAATAGAGAGGAGGAGGGTCGCTTTCAGGGTTCAATTACAATAACTTGTCATCTTTATTAAAGCAAATATTAACTCATTCCAATATACAGAATTTTTTTTATTTTATTTTTTAAAGTCCTGTTGGGTACAAGAGCAGTGATTGTCTTAATAATATCAGCAGGCTTTCCTTGGTCAAGAGATGCACTAACTTCCAGGTTTCAGACAAAAATGCAGAAATGGAGCAATTGTCCAGAGAATGTTATGACTATAGAAAAAGAGAGGAAAGCGGCTGGCGTGTGATAAAAAAAATCAGTTGAAATCTAAAGGTTTGCAATTCTGAGCTGGATAAGTGATTCTTTAGGTTGATGTGTATGCATGCCATTGAAAGCTGTGCATGATTTGTTTGCAACAGCTAGGGTGTTGTTAGCTCAATAGGCAAGATGACAACAACACCCATGAGGTCCAGAAAGTCAAGATGGAAATTATCTTGGAAGCTGAAAACCTTGCTCCTTTTTTTTTTTTTTACATATATCAACTCTGAACTATGATGAGCTACATGGTTAGATCTAGGATTTTCTGATTTATTTTCTTCTGTTTCAGGCAGACTTTTCCTTGTAATCATTAAGTATAGTTTAGGTCTTATACCTAATTCACTATGTGTTTCCTCTAGTCAATGAAGGTCTACCAAAACCTTTACTACCACACTGTAGGTGTGGCTTATGCAGGACACCCTGCATTTTCGTTCAACATCTTCCAGTGCAAATTGGGTGCTCTGGGGTGGAGCTCCATTTTCGCTACCCACTGCATTCCCCAGTAGCCCACCCCTGCCTCTAGTGAGAAAACTCAACACCTGGGTTTTGGTAATGATGATAGGAGAGAGCTTCACACATTTCAAAACAAAGATTTGGAGTTGGATATGCCCTGAGGGCTATACCTTCCCTGTTCCTAATGTCAAAGAAAGAAGAGAAGCCGACATCACTAAGATACTGATTTGGAATTCTAGACTTTCTAAAATCTTTGACTCTGCTCTGTACATTTCTGTTAAAATCAAAAGCCTTCCAATATTAACTCTGCATACCACCATTCTTGTTTCTTGTAGAAGTACTGAAATTTGCTCACACATTCATTCATTCAAAGCTGCATGAGCACCCATCTATCAGAAGAAACAGAAGTGCATTCATAAGAATGAGCCATGGAGTAATGCAGCTGATACATCTTTTGGCATAGTACACCATCGTCTTTTCCTAAGACAAAGCTGACATATCTGTGCTGTCCATTCCATTGCGTGGACCTGGTTCATTTTATGCTTTGTTTCTGGCTTAGCAAGAGATATACACAAACCCATTATGGCTTAGCGTTGCATGCAAAGCAAATAACTATGAGTTGTTTAACAAATCATACCTGAGATCTTATCTTAAAATAAACTCATATTGTGGAATTCTCTTCCAGGAGACAGGCAGCTGGTTTTATCTGGACCTCCTTTTAAGCAAATCTCTAAAGTCCTGTTTCCCTTGACTTCTACATTCTATGGGTAATTGCCATTTGTGGGTTTTAAAATGATTTTTTTCTAGAAATGGTTTACTGTACTTAAAATGGGTCATATTTCATGTATTTTCCTCCGCCCCTTTCTTTGTTTTTGCTAAAATTAAAAATAAATTCACTGCATACATTTCCTCTTTAGTAAATCTTGTTTTAACTGGAAAAGGGAAACTATTAAAGAATCAGTGGGAATACCAAGAATGATTACTAATTTAAAAGCCTCCATTCTGCCTTTTCTAAAATCCCCTTGTGCATGAGTCAGAACCGTTGAATGATAAACACCTCCTCTGGAGATATTCCTAACCTCCTTTAAAAGGTCATTTCCCTCCCCCCACCCCCAATCCTTTCAATTCCCCACAGCTTTGCCAGACACGGGAAGTAACTTCTCGGGCCCCTGTGGCTGAAATGGAAGATAGAGGTACAATGCAGTAATGACCCTCTTCTCTAGACACCCCTGGTATATGCCAGCTAGCAGAAATTATTTTTGAAAGACTTTGGCCTGAGAAAGTTCCCTCAGAATGAGTGTTTCTGATCCGATTTCCTTTATCTGACTTTCAAGATCTTTCAAAAGTTAGCTTTCCATATTTTTTTACCTTTGCCTGTTGATACTGATTTCATTCAAATAATCTATTGCCCAATGGCCCTTCTTATTCAAAATATTCTTCTGCTAATTCCTCTTTTTTGCCAGGTCCTAAAGCCTGATCTCCTGGGTTTTATGGCTCTAATCTAGATTGTTATTGAGAATTATCTTTCCAAGTTCCTCTTTCAATAAATCAATGAATCAATGAAATCAATAATCAATCCATGCCTATTTATCATCTGCTTTCAAGAATATTTTCTCCATATGGCTTAAGTGACTAAACTCTGGTGCATATTATCCAATCCATTGTGGCGTGTCAACATAGAGTCCTTCCACTGTTCCCAAATCATATGTGATCCCATGGCATCTTCTCAGTAATTTATTTACACATTTATTTATAAATCAGTCCATTTATTTCTAGCTCAACTGTAGTTCATCTCAGAATTTCAAAGGCTTAAAGCCCCTGAGAACTTGTCAACAGAAACCTTCATATCATTCACAGCAATAGTATTCTTGGCATTTCAAGATCAGAAGATTTGTTCATCAGCTTCAAATTGCTTTTGAGTGGCTGAGAACTGAAAATGGTGGCAGCTTTGAAATGCTTTTTGTCTATCAACTGAGTTTACATAATTAGTTATATGTTCTACTTTATATATGGTTAGTAGAATCCGAGACCACGCTACAAGGAATAAATTGGAATCACTTTATAATATGTAAATAGATATATTGCTCTTGAGTTAAAATGGTATATATAAGAAATGCCCCCAATTTGGTGGAGGGGTGTGATAGTCACTGAGCACTTGCTGTATGTTGTGTGTGTGTTTTATATTCTATATTTTAAAATCAATTAAAAAATTATAATATATTATTTAAAATCAATTATAAAATTTATAATATAATATAAAGTAGAATATATATATGTGTGTGTGTGTGTGTGTGTGTGTGTTCTACTTTACTCCTCAGAGTATATGACAAACACAGGTCAAAATCAAATACATATCACACTATATGCCTGAGGATGGTGGATGACAACTGGCAGCTTTGAGATCTATAACAGATTATCAATTATTATTATTATTATTATTATTATTATTATTATTATTATTATTATTATTATTATTATTAGATTTGTATGCCGCCCCTCTCCGCAGACTCGGGGCAGCTCACAACAGTGATAAAAACAATACATAATGACAAATCTAATAATTAGAATCTAAGATAACAATTATACATATAAAAATCTAAAAGAGAAACCCCAGTATATAAAGCATACATACAGTCATATT
Organism: Erythrolamprus reginae; assembly: GCF_031021105.1. Taxonomy (NCBI): domain Eukaryota; kingdom Metazoa; phylum Chordata; class Lepidosauria; order Squamata; family Dipsadidae; genus Erythrolamprus; species Erythrolamprus reginae. The sequence goes on along the minus strand of NC_091951.1, from coordinate 142,842,661 downwards.
ATGCACAGAAAATACATATGCAAGGGGAAAGTGTCTCAGTTTCCCCCAAGCTTGACGACAGAGGTGGGTTTTGAGGAGTTTACGAAAGGCAAGGAGGGTGGGGGCAGTCAGGGCCGCTGATAGACGGGTACTACAGGGAGCCCCGTACCGGGCCCGGTGATTAGAGGGGCCCCGCATTAACGCCGTCAATCAGAGCTTCCCTTCGGTAAAAGAAAAATAACCCGGATGAATAGACGTGAGGGAAACTCGAGGCGCCTTCCCAAAGCAAAAGAAGGGAGGTTTGTTGTCGTGTGGGGCTGGTCTTCAGAACCCGGTTGTAACTTATACCAGCATTTCCCAACCGGTGCGCTCCTGCTCGATGCCGCGGTTTTCGGCGCTCTCCTGCTGGGCCCCAAAGAAGGAAGGCAGGAAGAAGGAGAGCTTCATTCTTCGCGCCTTTTTCCCGCCTTCCTTCTTTGGGGCCCAGCAGGAGAGCGCCGAAAACCGCGGCATCGAGCAGAAGCCGGGGGACAGCTGTGAGCGGGAGCCCCAGGACGGAAGTACCGGCAGCGCCCCACCCAGCTGGAACTTTCCTGGCGTCGGCGGCAAGTGTCCTTTGTGGCCCGGTGGGAGGGCACTGGCGGTAGGAGGGGTTGCAGCTGCAGCAGCCGCAAGCAGTCGCGGGGAGATGGTGGCGGCGAGAGAGAGCTCCAGGCGGCGGCGAGAGGGAGCGCTATCTCTCTCTCTCTCAGCTGACTGCAAGCGGGAGCCCTGACGTGGCGGTTGGACGTGCTGCTGGACGTCGTACATGCTGGCGCTGCGGGCCTGGCATATACGGTGTCCAGCAGCACGTCCAGCTGCCGCCGTCAGGGCTCCCGCTTGCAGTCAGCTGAGAGAGAGAGAGAGAAAGAAAGAGAGACATATAAGAGAGACAGATAGAGAGATTAAGAGAGACATAGCAAGAGAGGCAGAGAAAGAGAGACAGAGCAAGAAAGAAAGACAGCAAGAGAGGCAGAGAAAGAGAGATAGAGAAAGACAGAGAGAAAGAGAGACATAGCAAGAGAGGCAGAGAGAGAGAAAAAGAAAGAGAGACATAGCAAGAGAAAAAGAGACTTAGCAAGAGAGGCAGAGAGAGAGAGACAGAGCAAGAAAGAAAGACAGCAAGAGAGGCAGAGAAAGAGAGATAGAGAAAGAGAGAGAGAAAGAGAGATAGAGAAAGAGAGAGAGAAAGAGAGACATAGCAAGAGAGGCAGAGAGAGAGAAAAAGAAAGAGAGACATAGCAAGAGAAAAAGAGACTTAGCAAGAGAGGCAGAGAGAGAGAGACAGAGCAAGAAAGAAAGACAGCAAGAGAGGCAGAGAAAGAGAGATAGAGAAAGAGAGAGAGAAAGAGAGACATAGCAAGAGAGGCAGAGAGAGAGAAAAAGAAAGAGAGACAGCAAGAGAAAAAGAGAGACTTAGCAAGAGAGGCAGAGAGAGAAAGAAAGAGAGACAGAGAGAGAGAAAGAGAGAGAAAGAAAGAGAGAGAGATAGCAAGAGAGGCAAAGAGAAAGAGACATAGCAAGACAGTGAAAGAGAGAGAGAAAAAAGCAAGAAAGAGATAGCAAGGGAGATAGACAGAGAGAGAGAGCAAGGGAGAGAGAAAGACAGAGGAAGGGAAGGAGGGAGAGAGAAAGAGAGCAAAAAAGAGAGGAAGAAAGAAAGAAAGAGGGGTGGAGAGAGAGAAAGAAGGGAAGGAAGGAAAAGAGAGAAAGAGGGAGAAATAGAGCGAAAGGGAGGAAGAGAGAGGGGTTTTTTGTCCAAACTTTTCTTTAGCCCGCCCCCCGCCCCCCCTTTCAATGTTCCCCAGGATTTTGAAAATATGAATAATGTGCCGCGGCTCAAAAAAGGTTGGGAAACACTGACTTATACAACGATAGAATCCCTGTATTATCAGAGGGTCTCCAACCTTGGCGACTTTAAGACTTGCGGACTTCAACTCCCAGAGTTCCCCAGGCAGCTTCGCTGGCTGAGGAACTCTAGGAGTTGAAGTCCGCAAGTCTTAAAGTCGCCAAGATTGGAGACCTCCTGCTCTATCTACACTGCTCAAAAAAATAAAGGAAACACTTAAACAACACAATATAACTCCAAGTAAATCAAACTTCTGTGAAATCAAACTGTCCACTTAGGAAGCAACGCTAATTGACAACTTGGAGTTTATATTGTGTTGTTTAAGTGTTCCCTTCACCTTTTTTTGAGCAGTGTACTTTGAAATTAACTTGGATACCACGGGCTCGTTCAGACCTGCGTTCACCGATGGGCGTAAAAACTAGATCGAAAAGGATATTGAGATGTGAAGCAATATGAAATTGTATTTGGGGTTTTTTTAACAGCTCCTATTTTAATACCAATGATAACTACACAACCCCCTGGATAATTAGAATAGAATAACAGTGGGAAGGCACCTTTGAGGTCTTCTAGTCTAACCCCCTGCTTAGACAGGAATCCTACACTACTTCAGACAGATGATTTTTTTTTTTTAAAGTAGTTATTATGTAAACATTAAAAAAATAAGATAGTACATAATCTATCATTTTACAATATACTTATTTGTTTGTTTAAATTTTGTATTTGCATTTTATAAGACAAGCAACAAAACAACACAACATAACAAACACCACCCCCGTCCCTTTTGAACTGTTATCCTCACAGTTCCTTCTTTATATAGTTATATGGCCTGTAACATCAGCGGTTATTATATGATTATTCTATAGTTCCAGTAAAACTAAGGTCAAGTTGTTGCTATCATAATCTTATGAATAAAGTTAATTCTGGGAACATCGGGTTTTATTTACAGCTATTTTCAGATGATTATCTAACATCTTCTTTAAAACTTAAAAAAAGTAGTTTTAAAATGGCGGGGGGGGGCAGACACTTAGGCTGTATGGGGCCCCAAAATTCCTGATGGCGGCCCTGGGGGCAGTCCTAATCTTTGGGGGAGCTGATTCCAGAGGGCCGGAGCCACCACAGAGAAGGCTCTTCCCCTGGGTCCCGCCAGACGACATTGTTTAGTCGACAGGACCCGGAGAAGACCAACTCTGTGGGACATAACCGGTCGCTGGGATTCATGCGGCAGAAGGCGGTCTCGCAGATAACCTGGTCCGGTGCCATGAAGGGCTTTATAGGTCATAACCAACACTTTCAATTGTGACTGGAAACCAATGCAATACCACATGCAACAATGATAAACAGGTCAACAATCCAAAAATAAGTTTTGTTCTATTAAAAGATGAGAAATAAATAGAAATTAGTATAGCAGGGATGGGCAGCAGGGCCACAGCACTTATTCTACCATGATGGGTTCTAATACTGGATCCTCATCCCTAGCATTCCAGATGACTTTTCAGAGTCCAGAACCAGTGTACAGGAATGCTTTGGAATGCAGAAATTTTTGTGGTTTTTTTTTTAACAGACGCAACTTCAGTAATTTTCCATTTGTCTTCATGCTATTTTTGTCAGTGTTTGATTTGTAATGTTGTGGCAGAGAAAGCGGAATATGAGAGTGTGTTTTAAACACACGCATTCTGAGTAATGTGTTTTTATAATGCCTTTATAATAAAAGAAAAGTTAAATAGAAATGAGAAATGCTAAAACATAGAACTTCATCAGAGTTGGAAGGGACCTTGTAGTGCAATCCCTGCTTTAGTAAGAGGAACTATACCATTTCAGGCAAATGGCTATCCAGTCTCTTCTCAAAAGTCTCCAGTGAAGAAGTCTATAACTTCTTTGGGCCAGCCATTTCAACTGGTTGATTGTTTTCATTATCAGATGCAAATCCACCTCAAGGATCAAGAAGGTGCTCTAAAATTTAGGGGAGAGCCAGGACATCCCTCCCAGCCAATTCAGTATTTATTTATTATTTATTTATTAACAGGAGTTGTATGCCACCCCTCTCTGAGGACTCGGGGCGGCTCACAACATATTAAGTACGAAACAGCATACATCTCAAAAGAATCCAATTAATATGACTAAAAGAACTTAAAAACTCCAATATAATTTAAAAAAAAACATTCATCACCATTCACTCCATAAATACACTAAAACACTCATTGGTCAGGGGGGCTAGAATCTAATGGCCCAGACCTGGCAGCATAAATAGGTCTTTAAACTAGGCAAGGAGAGTGGGGGCAGTGTGAGTCTCCAGGGGGAGCTGAATCCAGAGGGCTGGGCCCCCCACAGAAAAGGCTCTTCCCCTGTCAAACGACATTGTCTGGTTGATGGGACCTAAGGAGGCCGACTCTGTGGGACCTGACTGGGCACTGGGATTCATGCGGCAGAAGGCAGTCTGGCCTGATGCCATATAGGGATTTGTAGGTCATAACCAACACTTTGAATTGTGTCTGGAAACTAATTGGCAGTCAGTGCAGTCCACGGAGTGATGGTGAAATATGGATATGCCTTGGAAGGCTCATAACAGCTCGTGCGGTTGCATTTTGGATTATTTGAAGTTTCTGAACACTCTTCAAAGGTAGCCCCATGTAGAGAGCATTGCAATAGTCAAACCTCGAGGTGATAAGGGTGTGAGTGACTGTGAGCAAAGACTCCCTGTCCAAATAGGGCCGCAACTGGTGCACCAGGCGAACCTGGGCAAACGCCCCCCTTGCCACAGCCAAAAGATGGTGTTCTAAGTCAGTTGTGGATTGAGGAGGATGCCCAAGTTGTGAACCCTCTCTGAGGGTAATGGACGGACAGATGGATGTGTCCTTGGGAGGCAGTACCCACAGCCACTCTGTCTTGTCTGGATTGAGCTTGAGTCTGTTGGCACCCATCCAGACCTGACAGCCTCCAGACACCGGCACATTACTTCCACTGTTTCACTGAGTGGACAGGGGGGGGAGGTGTATAGCTGAGTTTTATCAGCGTACTGTATCCAATTTTTAAAGCTGAAATGTTTTTGCCCCTCTGCCCCTCAATTGTCTGTTATTTTTTGTCATTTTAGTAGGAAACACATTGGAGAAGACTGTCATCCCCAATCAAATTTATTTCCTTTTCCTAAATCACTAAAATATATATGTACTCATAAGAATACACTGTCGGCCTTTATGCAAATTCAACAAGTAGCATAAGAAAACAGTTCCGATATATGTACATGTGTGAGAGCAAGTAATGGAGAAAACATCAAAATCACTTTCTAGATGCAGTGCCTACATTCCCATAAAATGCTGCCACCTCTTAGATGTAAGGGTTAGGGTTATATGGTGGAGATTGGCTATGTAAGGCAAGTACACTTACTCCAGTTCATTTAAAGATCTGCTCACCCCCTTCATACAACAGGCTCCATTGTGGAAATACAACCCCATTTATTTGGTTTCGGTTCAGTGGACTGGGCTAACCCAGAAAATAGGTTAATTTAACTGCACTCCAACTACCCTACAGAAATCAGGCTTACCTTTTATTGGGCTCTTAAGGGGAACAAGCATATCCGCCTGCATCTGTGTCAGCAGGTTGAAGGTGTCCCTCTGAGAAGGCTGCAGGATCTCCTTTAAGAAAACAGCCATTATTCAGGCTTACTAATGTACAGCCGGCACTACGTATGTCTTCCTGTCTTTTCTGCTCCAGAGACAAGGACTGACGTGTGCACTTTAGAGTTGCTTGTTCCTGTCAGTAAACAGGGTTGCCATAGAGCTGCTGTGATGAAGCTGTGCTCAAAGCAGCTGCTCGAGGCTCAGGCTGCACAATGCAGAATTTACAGGCCACCCAACTGAATAAGGGCCTTTTTCTTCATTGTCTGTGGGACAAGAAGCTGAACTACAAATGAGGTATCTTATGGCCATCTAATGTTAACGTCAGGCTACCTTCCGTCTTCATTATCCCTGGATCAGAGCCTCAAGTGCCTCTTATAAAACAAAAAGAATGTCTACTCTTTCCCTTTCTGGGATCAATGGCTAGAAAGAAATACTACTTGCACACTCTTAAAGTGACCTTAGATTTTTCCAAGCCTTTTGTCTTCAAACAGAAGCTTTTATTTCCCTTTTAACTCAATCCCAAATAGCCACAACAACAACAACAACAACAACAACAACAACAACAACAACAACAACAAACCACAGATATTTTGTAACATGCTCTTTATGTAGCCCTTTAAAACCATTTGGAAACTTCAGTTGTCATAGTATTTCCAGACTTAATTCCAAAACGTTACGGGACCTCAATCAGCCCTCTATTTATTCCTTTATTTATATTTGTATTGATAATATATAAAGAAATAACACTGTTTATATACATGATATTGGTACTAATAAGAGAGAAACTTAAGACAAGGGTGGTAAGTATGCTGGTGCATTTATGCACGCCCCTTGCTGACCTCTTAACCCTTGCCAGTCTGGTCTCTCCCAGATAAATTGGATAGAGTTCTATCATTTTTCAGCCAACTCCTTTAGAGGACAACACATCATAAAAGGCTGCCCAGGGTCATAGTCTCAAATACTAGTTCAGGACTCAGATAAACTTCCCTGTTGAATGCTAGGTCAGCGTCAACAGTTCAGAAAACGAGAAGCTGACACAGCAGAATTTTTAGCCCCAATTATTGTTCTGGAGACTACAATATTTTTTTGAAAATAAAAATGTTTGGAGACTACAGCCAACCTAGAAATAAAAAAAGACAGGGAGAGGTGGTTTGAGTGGGTGGATGGGAGTATTTTAAAAAGTAACCTTATAGTTGGTCTTCTATTGAATAGATGTTTTGAGATTGGTCATATTCATGAAGGCAATTTTGTTATAAGAGGACCTACATCATGCTTCCATTCTCTGGGTCTACAAGGCCCCAAAGGTTGTTCCTCAATCAATATTTTGGCCAGCTAAAGGCAGTAATAGCAATATCACTTGGACTTATACACTCTCCATAATCAGTGAAGGGCTACCAATTTTTTTACTACCACACTGTGGGCGTGGCTTATGCAGGACACCCTGTGTTTTCTTTCAACATTTTTCAGTGCAAATTGGGTGCCCTGGGGTGGAGCTTCATTTTTGCTACCCCACTGCGTCCCGTCCCCCCATCCAGATAGCCGCCCACCCCTGTCCATAATGCTTTACAGAACTCTCTGAGTAGTTTACAAATGTCACCATCTTGCCCCCAACAATCTGGGTCCTCATTTTACTGATCTTAGAAGGGTAGAAGGCTGAGTCAACCTTCAACCCATCAGAATTTAATTCCGGGCTGTGGGCAGAGTTAGCCTGCCATGCTGCATTCTAAGCACTGCTTCACCATGGCTCCTATGGTATACATGTATATATTATATCTGACATAATGACAAGTAGTTTTAGCTACAAGTGCATGGGAAGTTGGTTTTGAGACATCGCCACAGTCCTCTTATTTATTTATTTTTATTTATTTATTAGAGTTAGAGGGGACCTTGTAGGTCAGTGATGGCAAACCTATGGCATGGGTGCCACAGGTGGCACACAGAGCCATATCTTCTGGCACATGAGCCGTTGTAGCTCAGCTCCAATGTGCATGTGTGTGTTGGCCAGCTGATTTTTGGCTCACACAGAGGCTTTGGGAGGGCATTTTTGGCTTCCAGAGAGCCTCTGGAGTGGTGAGAGAGGGCATTTTTGCCCTCCCCTGGCTCTAGGGAAGCCTTTGGAGTCTGGGGAGGGTGAAACACGAGCCTACTGGGTCCACCAGAAGTTGGGAAACAGGCCATTTCTGGCTGCCAGAGGGCCTCAGGGATATGGGGGAAGCTGTTTTAACCCTCCCCAGGCATTGAATTATGGGTGTGGACACACACATGCACAATAATGTGTGCCCACGCTCTTTTGGCACCTGAGAAAAAAAGGTTCACAATCACTGCTGTAGGTCATCTAGTCCAACCCCCATCCCCAAGCAAGAGACCCTACACCATTTCAGACAAATGGAAGTCCAATCTCCCAAAGTGTTAGAGTGTTCACAACCTCCACAAGCTATTCCACTGACCACAGCTATTTCCAGATCCTACCCTCTCCCAGATTTCAGCCTCGAAAGGTTTTGCACACCTCTGATCCTGGCCTTGATGGACTTTCCATCCAGTCGTTTGAGATCATTGTATTTGGGTAGCCCAGTATTAATAGCCTCTTCTTCTTCTTCCTGGATGGTGGTGTACTGCAATGGTTTAATCGCCTCCTTCTTTGTGTTGCTGTAGTTCTCTAATTGAAGATAAGATTCCCAAGCAGTATAAGCAGTTTGGTCATCTAAAGAGAAACAGACAAAATAATAACCCAACTGTTGTTCCATGCTCGTGCTTCTGGAAGCTCCCCTGATGTAAATCAATGTGGTATTCTCCTACAGTTAACATGGCATTGTGATTGCTTGTTGGACCCAGTATTGTGACATCAATGATGTCAGCAATCCAGTTACTATTTCCTTTCAGGAAATTTGCATCTTGTAGCTTTGCTAGTTTCAATGTTTGTTAGGATATAAAGATTAAAAACTAAGAATATAGGTTAGAGTGGGATGAAACTTGACTTACTTATATAAGGGTACAGCTTGGTGGATTTCTAAAAACTAAAAGTGGAGGCAAGGAAGAATTAAAGGCCAAGAAAAATATGATATATCTCATAGTGGATATATCAGAACCCTGTCTAACGCAATCAGGATTTCCCTTGAGAAGGGCATAAAATAAGTCTTGAGGATTGTACAAAGGACTGCATGTGGACAGTGAGATATAAAACTGGAATTTGTGGTAAAAGCAGGAAATAGGCAAAGTTTATTTATTTTAGTTAGGTTTCAATTTCAAGGCCCTCCAACTACATAGCAACTCTGGCTGGCTTACAAATAAAAATTAAAGGTAAACAAAATAAGACAGCTAACTGGTATTAAAACTCAAAAAAGCCAAGCAGACAATAACCAATCAAAGAGGCTCCACCCGCATCCTAGCCCAAGGCTTGGGGAAAATCTGAATTAAATACAACCTACTTCTTTTTCATTAACTGATTTCTAACAATGTAACTGAAACATTCTTTAAACCACAAGATTTATATCTAACTAGATGATTGACCGTTTGGCAGAGAGCAGCTGAGGAAGAGGCTGGAAACCAGGATTCCTGTCTTGGCTTATTTATTTATTTTAGTTATTTTATTAATTGGATTAGTATGCTACCTCTCTCTGAGGACTTGGGGCAGCTCACAACATAATAAAAAAAATACAATATCAAAAATCCAATTAATGTAACTAACTACTCTAAAACCCTGGAGCATTAAAAATTCATTCAGTCACATTCAGACAACGAGCATACATCACATTCTTCAGCTGGAATCTCGGGTCTAATGATCCCAAGCCTGGCGACATAGATGGATTTTCAAGTTCTTATGGAAGACGAGGAGGGTGGGAGATGCTCCAGTGATGCCCGAATCTGAAGATGTTTTGCATATAAATTACATGTACTACTACTGAGCTATCACATTCCCATAGAAGGGAAGAGGAGTTTTGGAAAGTAAAGAAGCACTGAACAGAAAGCAGGGAATAAGTCTGTGGAGAACTAGTCAATAACATCATAGGATCAAATCACCCTCTGATGATCAGGATGATTAGAAGGTTAGCAAGCCATGGCCAGGTAATGAACACACTTGTAAGTGGATCACAAGCTTCCTAACAGAGAGGAAGCAGCAGGTGAAGCTAGGAAAAATCACATCATATACATGTACAATTAGCACAGGTGCCCCCCGAGGCTGTGTACTCTCACCACTTCTCTTCTCTCATTACACTAATGACTGCATCTCAAACGATCCATCCGTTAAACCAGTGTTTCCCAACCTTTTTTGAGCCGCGGCACATTATTCATATTTTCAAAATCCTGGGGAACACTGAACGGGGGGACAGGAGGGGCGCGGGGGGGCTAAAGAAAAGTTTGGACAAAAAAAATATCTCTTCCTCCATTTCACTCTATTTCTCCCTCCCTCTTTCTCTCTCTTCCTTCCTTCCCTTCTTTCTATCTCTCCATCCCTCTTTCTTTCTTCCTCTCTTTTTTGCTCTCTTTCTCTCTCCCTCCTTCCCTTCCTCTATGTCTTTCTCTCTCCCTTGCTCTTTCTCTGTCTCTCTTGCTATGTCTCTTTCTTTCTCTCTCTATCTCTTTCTCTCTGTCTCTTTCTCTGTCTCTCTCTCTGTCTCTCTTGCTATCTCTTTCTCTCTCTCTCTTTCTCTGTCTCTCTTGCTATCTCTTTCTCTCTCTCTCTCTCTGTCTCTCTTTCTCTCTCTTTCTCTCTCTCTTTCTGTGTCTCTTGCTATCTCTCTTTCTTTCTCGCTCTCTATATTTCTCTCTTTCTCTGTCTCTCTCTCTGTCTCTCTTGCTATCTCTTTCTCTCTCTCTCTCTTGCTATCTCTTTCTCTCTCTCTCTCTTGCTATCTCTTTCTTTCTTTTTCTCTCTCTCTCTTGCTATGTCTCTCTTTCTCTCTCTCTCGGGTGGGGGGTGGGGGCTAAAGAAAAGTTTGGACAAAAAAAATATCTCTTCCTCCATTTCACTCTATTTCTCCCTCCCTCTTTCCTCCCTCCCTCTTTCCATTGTATCTCATTCCCTCTTTCCTTTCTATCTCTCCCTCCCTCTTTCCTCCCTCCCTCTTTCCTTTCTATCTCTCCCTCCCTCTTTCCTTTCTATCTCTTCCTCCCTCTTTCCTCCCTCCCTCTTTCCTTTCTATCTATTTTCTTTCTATCTGTCCCTCCCTCTTTCCATTGTATCTCTCCCTCCCTCTTTCCTCCCTCCCTCTTTCCTTTCTATCTCTCCCTCCCTCTTTCCTTTCTATCTATTTTCTTTCTATCTCTCCCTCCCTCTTTCCTTTCTATCCTTCTCTCCGTCCCTCAGCGGCGGCAAAGAAGAAGGAAGGCAGGCTGCAGAGGGCACCGAGGACAAGAGCGCTCCCTCGCTCCCTCGCCCTCTGACTTCCCTCCCTTGCTGCTGAAGGGACGAGTGCGGGCACGAGCGCGCGTGCGGGCCCGTTGCAAGAAGTTTTTGTTTCTTTGTGTTTTCCTTCCCCCAGCTCACGGGAGAGAGAGAGAGAGAAATAAAGAGTGCAGCCAGGGAAAGTGGTCTCGAGCCGAGTGCGAACTGCAGGATGCGGCAAAGGACTCCTTGCCAACCAAAAAGGGGGTGGGGGTGGTGAAGGCAAAGCCTGGGAGGCAGGGAAGGGAAGAGCGGGAGACCCCCAGACAGAACAGCTGAGGGGAAGGAAAGACGGAAGGAGGGAGGGATTGAGAAGCGAAGCCAGGGAGGGCTGAGAGAAAAGGGGAGCGGCGTGCACGAGAGAGGGGGGGCGGGCATTCCCGAAACGGACGGAGAAAGCCCTCTCTCGCAGCGAAAGCGCTCCCAGCCAGGGGGCTGCGAGAGAGCGCATTCTCCATCCGTTTCGGGAAAGCCCGCCCCAGCACCCGCAGCGCCCCGCCCAGCTGGAGCTTCCCTAGGAGCTCCGCGGCACACCTGGCTGTGTCTCGCGGCACACTAGTGTGCCGCGGCACACCGGTTGGGAAATGCTGCGTTAAACTACTCAAGTTTGCAGATGATACAACAGTGATCGGACTAATTCGAGACAAAGATGAATCTGCATAGACGGGAGGTTGAACAATTATCCTTGTGGTGTGACCAGAACAATCTAGAACTGAACACATTCAAAACCGTAGAGATGGTGGTAGACTTTAGTAGAAACCCTTCCACTCTTTTACCTCTCACAATACTAGATAACACAGTATTAACGGTAGAGACCTTCAAATTTCTAGGTTCTATCATATCCCAAGACCTAAAATGGTCACTTAACATCAAAAACATCATCAAAAAAGCATAACAAAGAATGTTCTTTTTGCGCCAGCTCAGGAAGCTCAAACTGACCAAGGAGCTGCTGATACAGTTCTACAGAGGAATCACTGAGTCTGTCATCTGCACCTCTATAACTGTCTGGTTTGGTGCTGCAACCCAACAGGACCGACACAGACTTCAGAGGATAATCAGAACTGCAGAAAAAGCAATTGCTGCCAACCTGCCTTCCATTGAGGACCTATATAATGCATAAGTCAAAAAGAGGGTGGGGAAAATATTTACTAACCCCTCACATCCAGGACACAAACTATTTCAACTCCTATCCTCAAAACGTCGCTACAGAGCACTGCATATGAAGACAACTAGACACAAGAACAGTTTTCCCCCGAACGCCATCGCTCTACTAAACAAATAATTCCCTCAACACTGTCAGACTTTTTACTAATTCTGCACTTCTATTTCTACTAGTTTTTCTCATCATTCCTATCATCCTTTTCCTCCCACTTAGGACTGTATGACTGCAACTTGTTACTTGTATCCTAAGATTTTTATTAATATTGATTGTTTCTTCATTGCTTATTTGACCCCTGTGACAATCATTAAGTGTTGTACCACATGATTCTCGACAAATGTATCTTTTTCTTTTATGTACGCTGAGAGCATATGCAGCAAGACAAATTCCTTGTGTGTCCAATCACACTTGGCCAATAAAATTCTATTCTATTCCATTCTATTCTATTCTATTCTATAATCTGGATTGGAATGGCATCTGCCTATGTCCAGAAATATTTGCTAGCTAACGTTAGTGTCACTTCTTGAACTGATTAAGAAAATAAGTGACAGTGAAGGAATTGAGACTGGGAGTCAGACTGAAAGCTGTATACTTTTCAAATACATTCACTACAAAGACTGTTTACTGTAAAGATTGATCCTATAGTTAAGAAATAGTACAACAATCCAAAAAACACATTTTGTTGCTGTTAGATTTGACTTGCTGTTATCTAAGTGGGCATCTTGGCTAGACATGTCATTTCCAGTAAAAATAAAGACAGTATTTTCTAACTTCAGGTTTTAACTAAGATTTCTGTTACAAATTCTTTGCCTGAACTCCCAAAAGAGACTGATGAATTTAGAGTAGATTTTCAGTATATCCTGCTTTTATTTTGCACAGCACAAAATGGGGCATGTGATTAATTAATTAATTTAAAACATTTATATAACTGTCCATCTTATGACAAACTCTAGGCTGCTCCCAATCAGAAGAAAATGCACCTTCCTCCTTTTTTACCTACAACAATAACCATGTCACCACCCCAATCATCCAACTGGCTTCCGTACAAAAGGGAGGATCAGAACTCATAATCTCTCAGCTTCGGTTTCCAGCCCAGCACTTTAATGACTACACTAAACTGGTTTTCAGACTACCCAATATTATCTGATGCTGTACTTTTGTGGGATACAGTTTGGCAAATGATGCTACCAGCTTGGAAGAAATCTGAGAGAATACAAATTGCCCTAGCAGAAAGATTTGTGGGGAAGATTTCTCTGAAATTAAATCAAGCTGTCAAAGCAAGCAACTCTTTAGTTTTGGCACCATCCTAAAAAGACCTGAAGGTTTATTGCACCTGGCAGATTCAAATCAAACCCTCCTCTTGACAGAGTTCTTGCTTACTTAGGAGCTCTATACCTGATGTTGCAGAATGTTCTATTAGTGTCAAAAATATACTGCTCAAAAAAATAAAGGGAACACTCAAATAACACATCCTAGATATGAATGAATGAAATATTCTCATTGAATACTTTGTTCTGTACAAAGTTGAGTGTGCACAACAGCAGGTGAAATTGATTGTCAGACAGTGTTGCTTCCTAAGTGGACAGTTTGGTTTCACAGAAGTTTGATTTTTTTTGTAGTTATATTGTGTTGCTTAAGTGTTCCTTTTTTTTTTTTGAGCAGTGTAGTTGGATTAATCAGGAGCAGAAGAAATTTCAAATGCTGAGACTACAGAACCTCTCTTAGGCTTTTGGTTGCTATTTACATATAAACTACGGTTCTTAATCAACAACCATCCATGTGAAGAGCTCGCTGCTATTATATTCAACCAGTGGTGATATCTATTTAACTTCCCTACTGGTTCAGAAGTAAGCATGCCACCTCACACATGTTTTTCACCCTCTGTGCATGTTAAAAAAAGAAAACAGCAGCGTCTGGGTGGATGGGCGGAGCCTCACAATGCCGCCACTACCAGTTCTCTGAACCATCGGCAGCCGCCACTAAATTCTGCCTCCCAGCAAACAGTATAGATGATACTGTATACACACAGATGTATTTCTGTGCATGTGTTCCTGACTCTAAATTAAATTAAATTAAATTAAATTAAATTAAATTAAATTAAATAATTAAATTAAATTAAATTAAATTAAATTAAATTAAATTAAATTAAATTAAATTAAATTAAATTAAATTAAATTAAATTAAATTAAATTAAATTAAATTAAATTAAATTAAATTAAATTAAATTAAATTAAATTAAATTAAATTAAATTAAATTAAATTAAATTAAATTAAATTAAATTAAATTAAATTAAATTAAATTAAATTAAATTAAATTAAATTAAATTAAATTAAATTAAATTAAATTAAATTAAATTAAATTAAATTAAATTAAATTAAATTAAATTAAATTAAATTAAATTAAATTAAATTAAATTAAATTAAATTAAATTAAATTAAATTAAATTAAATTAAATTAAATTAAATTATTAAACACTAGATTCGATCACTGTAATTATGTCCACATGAACAAGACAGCCAAGTTCACCATATTATGTCTGTCCTGTCACTTTAATTTTAAACCTTTTAGAGACAGTTCTTTACATTCTCTAACACAGTGTTTCCCAAACTTGGCTGGGGAATTCTGGGAGTTGAAGTCTAGATATCTTTAAGTGGCCAAGGTTGGGAAACACTGCTCTAACACACTATATGACTAGCATCTTCATGGTTCTGTAGCATCAATCCCCAGATTTTAGGCTTTAGCAGATATCTTCTGTGGGATAAACATGTAGTTTAGCAGAGCTGGAGCTGCATGGATTTACAATGAGAAGATTTAGAGCGTTTCATGCCGGGTATTCATTTAGTCAAAGGATGCCAAATAATTCTCAGATCAAAATCATTTAATGAGAAATGAGGCATGTGCATGCTGTGAATAAACCGCCTATCCATTGCTCCAATTATGAGATGCAGAGTGTCATGAAACTGAAGTGCAGCCAAATGCTCCCTTGACTTTCAACATTCCTGGAAGTGAATCAGTTTTTCCTTGTTTTTATTGCCGTGCGCTCCGGATATTTGTTCTTTCCTTTGTTCTGGGTGGAGCAAAAGACAAAAAGCAAGAAAGGCAATAGAACCTGTGGCTATAAATGGCTACTTTGGGACAGGGTGGAGATACAAAGGCGGGCCAAGGTGGGGATTAGGGACAAGAGAGACTACTGTTACAGGAAGGCAAGGGTGTTCATAGAGCTTGGCAAAGCCTGTGTGATTGAGTGGTTCTGAGATCCTCAGTTCCAAGCCAGGAACTGACAGATCAGCTCCAGCCTTCCATCCCTCTTTCCTCCTCTTGGACAGTATTCCTACTCCCCAAATGCCTGCAGAGTGTAGGTCATTGGAAAGCCTCAGTGACTGCATGAATCAGACGCCTCCACATTTAGCCTTGGTGCTTCCAGAGGAAATTCCTGAATATGAAGCACAGCAGGGAAGTTTGACTCATGGCTTAACTCGGAGCAGTTATCCTATGGACTGGGATGCTTTGGATTCTGGGAAGGATTCCAGATGCACCTGCCTTGTTCCCAGCAAATCTGAAATCAGGGGTGGGGAAGGAAGTTTTGAAAGCCTCTTTGTACATGTTTTCTTCTGCAAGGTACATGTCGTTCTGTCATCAGATGGTCCAACAAAGTGACCACATTTATTGTTTTCTCTCCAAAGATGTGCGTCTCTTCAATTCAGTCTTGACTCTGGGCAACTGCCTGAACTAAGCCCTGCAATTTTCTTGGCAAGATTTTGGAAGTGGTTTGCCATTGCTTGCTTCCTAGGGCTGAGAGAGAGAGAGATCGGCCCAGAGTCACCCCATTGGCTCTGGGCCCAGGGTAGGACTGGAACTCATGACAAAATGGCTCCCCTTTCTAAATGTACCCTTTCCTTTGCTAGTGCTTGACTTTGGGGCCCCAAGTGTATGATGGAGTTTGTTTCCTGATTGCATTGATTGTATTCTTTTACTTTTTTTTTCTTGGCTGCTATACATTTTAGGATATACAGTGATACCTTGTCTTACAAACCTAATTGCTTCCGGGACAAGGTCCTTAAGGTGAAAAGTTTGTAAGACGAAACAATGTTTCCCATAGGAATCAATGAAAAAGCGATTAATGTGTGCAAGCCCAAAATTCACCCCTTTTGCCAGCCGAAGCGCCCATTTTTGCACTGCTGGGATTCCCCTGAGGCTCCCCTCCATGGGAAACCCCATCTCTGGACTTCTATGTTTTTGCGAATCACAGCATCACAAAAATGAGCACGTCGCTGGCAACGGAAGTCCGGAGGTGGGGTTTCACAGCAAAGGGAGCATCAGTGAAATTGCAGCATCACAAAAACACTGAAGTCCTTGAAACCCCACCTCCGGACCTCTGTGTTTTTGTGATGCTGCAATTTCACTGAGGCTCCCCTCGCTGGGAAACCCCACCTCCGGACTTCCATTGCCAGCGAAGCGCCCATTTTTGCACTGCTGAGATTTCCCTGCTGGGATTCCCCTACAGCATCACAAAAACACAGAAGTCTGGAGGTGGGGTTTCTTATGGAGGGGAGCCTCAGGGGAATCCCAGCAGTGCAAAAATGGGTGCTTTGCTGGCAATGGAAGTCCGGAGGTGGGGCATCCCAGCGGCGGCGGTGGGTTTGTAAGGTGAAAATAGTTTGTAAGAAGAGGCAAAAAAATCTTAAACTCCGGGTTTGTATCTCGAAAAGTTTGTATGATGACGCGTTTGTAAGACAAGGTATCACTGTATTTTGTATTTGCGGTTGTTATTTGTAATATGGTTAGCCATTCAGAATCTTCTATTTTTATGAACTTGTGAAGCCTTTGTATCTCCTTAGCTGGCCCCAAAATCTAAAATAATAGCTCTGAGATTCAGCCATCCTAGAAACAGACATGGACATTCAGCAGCATCTCTGATGAGAACAGAACCTCTTGTTTTCAATACTCCAATCTTAAAATAGCCTCAGTTCTAAAGATTCCAAAATATAACTAAATAAACTGATTCCTCATCTGCCTTCAGCTATCAACAATGTCTGCTTTTGGTTTTGACATCCATCCAAATGAAGGGCATGTAAGTATAATTTGGGAAGCACACTTTATTTTGGTTGCCATTGTTTGACACACACACACAAAATTTCAAGGTCAAATTTTATCCTCAACTTCCAAATTCTCAAGTTTCGAAAATCAATTAGATTTCAAAATGTTGCAGAGTTCATTTCAGCCTTAATTCAAGCTGATGGGGGAAAATGTGGAGCAAATGTGGAAAATGTGAAAACGTCAGTGATCCATAAATTATGTTCAGGCATAGTAACCCCCCAAAAAATGAGTTTGGAACAAACATGTCTCTTAATACATGCAGATTGCTGTATTTATTTTCATACAGCAAAAGGCAGTTTGTACATCTCACAAAATTATGGAAAAGGGCTAGTTAATAGCATACATGAAATTATTCCTTGTAGATGGTATAGAGCAGGGATGGCGAACCTTTTTTGGTTTGTGTGCCAAAAACAGGTGTATGCATGTACTAGCACACCCACACATGCCCACACTTATTCCCTTCGCCCTCCATGCTGCCCCTGTGCATTTGCACAATTCCCCCGCCCCCAGGCATGCACACAGGCCTCACTGATGCCTGTGATGGTAAAAAACAGCCAAACTGACAAACTGGAAGTTTAGAAAAACAGACTTCCCGTTTCCACATTGTGCTATTTTTTGCAGTTTAGAGCCTTCAGGGTAGCTTTCGGAAGCTCCGGAGTGTGAAAAATAGCACAATGAGCAAACCCGAAGTCCATTTTTCCAAATGTCTGGTTTGCCCATTGGGTAATATTTTGCAAGGCCGAAAATCAGCTGGCTACTGTACACATGTGTGCTGGAGCTGACATAGGGCAATGCTCCATGTGCCACCTGTGTATACTTGCCATAGGTTCACCCTCATGGATGTAAGTGTCTCCTGCTTGAGCAAGGGGTTGGACTAGAACACCTCCAAGGTCCCTTTGAGCTCTATTCTTATTGATTGATTGATTGATTGATTGATTGATTGATTGATTGGAATATGATCTTACTGCAGATCTGTTTGTGGCAGAGGGAAAGATCATTTCCATTTCTCTGAAAAGTCCAAGCAAAGCAAGAGGGAAAATAGCCTCCTGTTTGAAAAACATGATTTAAAGGAATAAGAAATACAGTCTTTCCCTCTTTTCAACAACTTACATTCCAGAATTGTCTTCATTTTACTTTACAGAGACCAAAGGGATGTTCTTAAAGCAGTACTGTAAGCCTCGTAAAATAAATGGTGGTTTTTACATTTCAGTATTGGGTTGTTTTTTTTTCAATTAAGACACTTTTTAAATTGTAATTAAAATTTAAAATGCTTTGTGCAGTCAAGGCTACAGATGAGAGCATCAAAGGGTTATAAAATGGGCTTTGAAATTATCTACTGCCTTCTTCCACTGTTCTTCAATTACTTGGTATAAATAGGAGATACTGAAAGAAATCTAGTGATGAGGGATTGAATTGGGTTTCAAGGGACTTTTTAAAATTGTTCTAGAACAAGGGATGCAAAATGGCTACATAATGAAACCAATTTTACCCATCAGGCATTAATTTAACAGAGCTGGTATGGTTGGCCATTTGACAGCCCAACAATAAAATCATCTGGATTCGGAGAAAGGGAAGAGGTTTTTCAGATGCCATTTATAATTAGAAAATTCATTCCTTGGAAGACATATAACTCAGCCTAATTTAGCAACCATGAATATTAATATTTTGCAACAAATTACTTTATCCTTTGGTCTTGGCTTGAAGTGATGTGGAACCCATTCATTCTGGTTGGTAAATATAGACATATGACAGAACTATGTGTGAATTACACAAGGAGGATTTTTGTGATAAACTATGATTAAATCAAACCACATTGTAGTATAAAATATTACATAGCCACAAATAAGCCACCCCATGCCCTGATCCCATGAACATTCTTTTTGATCACAGATATTTGTTTTATTCTGTCCTGTTGATGGAAAGTTTGGATGAAGACTATTTATTTATTTATTTTATTTGTTTGTTTGTTTGTTTTGTCAAGTACGTATTGGTGGTATACAGAGATATAAAAATATTTATATACATGATACTAGTAAAAGAGAAACATTAGGACAGGGGACGGAAGGCACTCTGGTGCACTTATCCATACCCCTAGGCATCATATACCCTCTAAATCAAGGGTGAGCAGTCTATGGTCCAGAATACCATCAAGATGCTTTGTGGTGCAAAGGTTTGCATTTGATATCTGAAATACTATACATATCAGATGTTGTTTCTCTCTGTCATGCTTAAGCCAACCATTTCACTCACCATAAATACCTTGCTGAAATCCTGTATGGAAGAAAATCCTGTTGGATTTAGCATACAAGGCATAAGATTTCATTGTAAACGAGTATCTTATAGGTCCCTTCAGTAGACTGATACAAGGAAAAATGCCATATTTGAGCAAAAGAAAACCACAAATACAGTGGTACCTCTACTTAAGAACTTAATTCGTTCCGTGACCAAGTTGCCGCCGAAGGAAGAAGGAGAAGTATGGGGAATCAAAAAAATCCAAAAGTTAAAAAAAAAGAGGGACTCTGAGGCGGCAAGGCAGAGCACACGCCTCCAATACAACCGGCGTGAGGCTGCCTCCCATACACTGCCTCCCATACAATGGCTGTTGCTGCTGCTACCTGCTGTCTCTTCCTTCCCATGCTGAAGGATTCCCCTCTCCTCTTGCTTGCTCACTTTGTAGCTGGTGCCTTTCCTTCACTCTGGTGACTTCTCGGCTGCCCAGAGCAAAGGGAGCATTTCTTTTTTCTGGGCGCTGGCAGAGGTTTATTCCCTGTCCAAGCGCACGGAGAAAGGAAAATACTTCATTTGCTCTGGACTGCCAAAGCCTCCTTAAGCACCACCAAAAGGCTCCTCTGGCAGCCCAGTTGGCTAGGATTAAAGGGGGAATGGCAGGAAACTGGCCAGGCCTTCGTGCCACTCTCAAATTTCCTGGGAAATTTTTCTGGGCTCGGGTTCTTAAGCACAAAATGGTTCTTAAGTAGAGGCAAAAAAATCTTGAACACCCAGTTATTATCTAGAAAAGTTCTTAAGTAGAGGCGTTCTTAAGTAGAGGTACCACTGTATATTCATGATATATTTATTTATTTATTTGGTTGGTTGTTCTCTATGCCACCCTACTCTGTAGATTAAGGGCAGTTTACAGAAGCTTACAGATATAGATTCCATACTGTTAAATTGAACATTCAGCTATGGAATTTTCATATTTATGCCACAGCATAAATGGTAAAAAAGCCAGAAGTAAGCGGTTCCGGAATACCTCCCGAACCACCTTCTGCCACACGAATCCCAGCGGCCGATAAGGTCCCACAGAGTTGGCCTTCTCCGGGTCCCGTCGACTAAACAATGTCATTTGGCGAGCCCCTGGGGAAGAGCCTGCTCTGTGGCGGCCCCGGCCCTCTGGAATCAACTCCCTGCAGAGATTAGAACTGCCCTCACCCTCCTTGTCTTTCACAAATTTGTTTAGACTCACCTGTATCACCAGGCATGGAGGAATTGCGACATCTCCCCCAGGCTTTTATATTTTTATGTATGGTATGCGTGTGTTGCATGGTTTTTAAATGATGGGTTTTTTGATGTTTTTTAATATTAGATTTGTTTACATTGTAACACTGTTATTATTATTGTTGTCAGCCACCCTGAGTCCTCAGAGAGGAGCGGCATACAAATCTAATAAATTATTATTATTATTATTATTATTATTATCATCATCATCATCATTATTATTATTATTATTATTATTATTTGTGAATTGGATCCTCCTGTTAATAGCTTTTTATGTCCAATCTATTGTAGGTTCTCTTGTATTTTCTCTCTAAATACTTTTATAGCACAAAATGTGTCATGGTTGAGAGCATATGAGTAATTCCCACAATATAGTATGTGCCACATGAGACTCATGTTACATTCAGGAAAAAATATACAATTTCTAGCACCATTCTTGCAGGACTAGAGGTTTTCATCACGATGTATGAACAACATCAGAGGTTAAGAGTTGAAAATAGAACTACACGACACTCTTGGGAACAAATGCTCACCGATTTTGATCTCCCATATGCATATTTATCTCCTTCCTACAGCAATGAAATGGTGCAAAGCTCTAGAACATGGGTGATAAACTCGATTGTGTCACATGACATATCATGTATTGTGACCTTTTTTGCCTTTGGGGAGCTGGGGTGGATGTGACCTGCACGTGACACATCTGGCCTGTGGGCCACCAGTTTGACTGGCCTTGAAATAATGGATGAAAGTAAGTATTCTGTGGGGAAAACACCTCTGGCTTTGCACTTTTTCAAGAGGTGATGGGTAATATTCTCTACACTCACCCCAGAGTTTTTATTTTAAAAGATCAGCCAAACTAGATCACTGGATCTTCCTTTGCTAGGTTCACACAACTCATTGAAATAAGCTGAAATGGACTTGGATAATTTGTTAATACAGAGTATTGTAAGAACTGAAACATCCATTAAGGATATTTTGTAAACAAGAGCATCACTAAAAGCCACAATGTTGGTTTGTTTGTGGTATGTTATAGTAGCTCTGTTAACAAAACACAACTTCTATAACATACCACAAAGCACATCCCATTGTGTGAATCCATTTCCAAGAAGTCAAACTTGCCTGCATTTCAGAAAACACCTCCCTGGCAAAGAATGAAGTTCTCCATTCAGTATGGAGCTATTTTTACGAAGATGGGCAAAGCAGACGGTAGAGTTTTCCATAGACGTAGCCTTGTCTGAGTTGCAAAGTTGCATTTATTTATTTAAACCATTTATATCGTTTCCCCAACTTACGAAGAGCAACTCTGGGTAGCTAATGTAGGATTCAAGACAGAAAGCAAAATAGTCAATAAATATTTTTAAAATTACACAGTATAACACAACTCAGTTTTGGGGCCAAACTGCAGTCATTATCAAAGTTCCCTGATCCATTCGGGGAATCTGGCCCCAAAACTGAGGGGAAAACAGGTTTTTAAGGCCTTGCGAAAAGAGCATTAATTTCAGTGCTATCTTAGTCTTGGCAGATGTGCTGTTCCAACTGTTACTGATTTCATTGCATTCCTCCTCTTGCCCCAGAGTAGCAATCTAAGCAGTTGAGGACTCACTTCCAGCAACGATGTATTTGTATGCTGGTCTGTGTCTAGTGGGACTCATAGATTCTTCTGGCATTCATTCTGCAATGTAGCTCCTTGCCAGCATTTCTCTTTCCATGAACTCATGCTAGAAACATTCCAACACACCCTTCCCTTGCAGCAGGTCCAGGCAGAAGAGGGCTCTTTTTTCACTGACTGCTGCTGCCTCTGAGGGGTAAAAAAGGAAAGCTTGGAGTGTATGAAGGGGGGATTTTCTCTCAACCTAACTTGCTGATCAACCGCAGAGATCAGCTGAGCCCAATCACATTTTTTTAAGCATTTCTCTCTCTCCCGCCCCCCAAACTGGCTGTGTTTATACTCTGAATGTGAATGAAAGCAAAGGGTTTTCTTTTTCAGCTTTCCCTGGGAGATTCTATTTCAGTGAGAACAGAATAATGCCCGCCCCCATAACTGATCCATAATTCCAGGAAATTGAGGCATTTTTCTAATCTAATTCTTGCCTCACAAAATAATCTAATCCCAGTCAGATTCATTCATATAACTGCAAGGGAACTAATAAGGCCAGATCTCTTTTCCCGTTGACATGCTTTCAACAAGGATCATCTTAGCCTCATAGCAACTATAATGCAAGAAGATTTCTTGCTATTTAACCCAGCCTTTAAAATCAAAACTTAGGTTTGATGCATTAACCATGTATTAAAACCAGTGGCAGGTGCACTTACTGCGTTGCTAATGAGGGTGCAGCCTCCTTCATCATGTCTGACAACAGCAAAGTAACAAGTTGAGAAGAGTTCAAAGCTCAGTTTCCAATGTGGAACATTTGGGATAGAGTGGTGTCCTTAATTTTAGACGTATTCTTTGATACTCAAATTCCAATGGTTATTCATTTAAAAACAGGAGCAAGAGACTTCTATATACATATAAGAAAGGACAATGGATAAATAGGTGTTGTTCTCCGTTTGTGAACGCTTGTGTATGTAATTTTTATTACAGTTTTTTTAAGTAATGGATTTAAAAAAAAGGAAAGAAAGAAGGAATTAAGTACAAAGAAAACGAAAAATTCTGGAGTTGAAGTTCACAAGTCTTAAAATTGCCAAATTTGGGAACCCCTCCTCTAGTGAGAAAAACATTCATATGTACATCCCATTCAGTTCAGCAAAGTTTTAAAATTATTTTAGTAGTTTATTTCTCTTATTCCTTTGTTAACAAAATCCAGAGGGATTTTTACAACAATAAAATGTTTACCAGAATAAAAACATATAAAGTATATTTCAGGGTTTTTTTTTATGGCATTTCTAAAAGCTTGTTGTTGAGGTATACTGTAAGTTATAAAATGAAACAATCCTCCTGCTTTGTTTACTCAATTCAGTTTTGTTTGAATGCCTTTCTAGTGGAACATTTTAAAAAAATGAGGAAAAACTTTTTTCACACAAGAGTTTTTGTCTCAAGAGACTGTCTATTCTTCATTCTTCTTAGAAGAGAAACATAATGTGCATTTGAGTTCAAAGGATCAGGGCTACACAATGTTTGCTATTTAGAAAAATGAACATATGGGAAATACAAAAATTTAGTATTCTAAAATAACCAGGACAGAATCTTTATTAATTTAAGAATATTCTAATTTACCAAAAAGGAGTAAATACTTTTTTTTTTTTTAAGGTAGAGAATCCCATAAAGGCACACGTTTTGAAGAACCCAATTCTTCATAAGAACTTATCTTTAATGATAATTCTTGTTTTAATATTGTCATGATATTTAATCTAATAAATCATTCAGCCTTGGTTCACATTAATCCTTGCCCACCCTTTCCTCATCCTCCTTACTTGATAATTTCTCTTATTATCTAACTCCAGGATGTCAAACAACCCAAAAGTTCCCATGTACTTTATAACATGTTCAGTTGTGGTTGTGATGTTACCACAATAGCAATATCATCTTTGATTCTCTGGGAATGTATAACAATCACATTTCTTTTTTAAAAAAGCAATAATCTCATTCCACTTTTTATTTTGTTTTAATCCCCAAAATGGCTACTACCTTTTTATATTAGCTGATAACCCAACTCAATCGAAAGCACAATTAGAGAAATAGCAATAGCATTTAGACTTATATTCTGCTTCCCAGTGCTTTACAGTCCTCTCTAAGCAGTTTACAAAGTCAACAAATTGCCCCCAACAATTTGGGTCCTCATTTTATCAACCTCGGAAGGATGGAAGGCTGAGCCAACTTTGAGCCTGGTGAGATTTGAACTGTCAAATTAATTGCAGTCAGCAGAAGTAGCCTGCAATAGTGCACTGCGCCAATAAAGCTCAAAAAAGAGGGGGGTGAGCCTGGTTCATGACCATATTTAGATCAGCCCAAAGCTTTTTTTTTCCTCTGCTGCAATTAATTGGAAATTAAGCCTTAATTTAAGAAATTAAAACTGAAGTCTGGACAATTAAGAATTTATTGTCCAGACTTCAGTTTTACAGATTTGGTAACAATACCAGCCAGATGAAATGATAATTAGATTAATCCTAATTGGTAGATTCCCCTGCTTATTTACCCCTCTTACTTGTGTTAGGAAAGAAAGGGCTAATTGTTTTCCTTCTTGTGGGCAGATCTTTGACCAGCTTGCAGTTTCAATTGATGTCAATTGAATCTTCATGCAGAAGTTTACTCTTTCTCCTTTGACTCCGTATCTGACACCAGGCAAATATCATGATGAGAGGACAAAAAGGTTTAACTTTCTCTTTGCTCTTTGAGAGGAAACTCATAGGATGTCTGTAATTTCACCTTGAAACAAAGACTACTCTTAAATAATATATATAAAAAACAAAAGTTTAACTAGTCAACTGCTGAAACTGGTAAATAAAAGGCACCCAATAGTTCACTGATCTTCTCTAACCAGCTCTCACTTGGTCTGATCATTATTATACTGGTTACATGTGAGAAATTGGTAAACTAGTGCTTCAGAGCACTGCTTATTGGATGTGAGTTATTTATGATATTTTAATCTACACTTTAGAAGTGTTGAAAAAACAATTGCTACCAGCCTGCCTTTCATTGAGGACCTGTGTACTGCAAGAGTGAGAAAGAGGGCTGTGAAAATATCTACAGACCCCTCACATTTGATTTGATTTGATTTGATTTGATTTGATTCGATTCGATTTGATTTGATTTGATTTGATTTGATTGCCGCCCCTCTCCGTGCCCAATCTTGGACATTAGCTGTTTCATCTTCTTCCCTCAAGACTATAGGACTTTGCATGCCAGAACAACTAGATACAAGAATAGTCCCCACCCCCAACCCATGCCATCATTCTGCTAAACAACTAATTCCCACAACATTGTCAAACTACCAAGTAGGGCTATATTACTATTATCCTTCTCATATTTCCTATTAGCCATTTCCTTATCTCCTTGCAACTATAATTTTGTTACTTGTATCTTATTATTTATATTGTTTTATTTAACATCCTAGTATGATTTATGTTGATTGCTTATTTAATATCCTATGACTATCACTATGCATCTTATGATTTATGATGAATGTATTTTATGATAATTATGATCATGAGTTATCACTTCTTACTTATATGTATACTGAGAGCTTATGCACCAGAGACAATTTCCTTGTGTGTCCAATCATACTTGGACAATAAAGAATTCTATTCTAATTGGTCAATTCTGAAGCTGGCCTGACTGAGGGCATCTTTGAGGCGTCAGTGTTGCCACAATGCAGATGGGGTGGATGGGTTGTAGTCAGAACAAAATAGTTTCCTCTGGGAACCAAGGATATTTCCATAGGTGGCTGGAGAGAGGAGAAATGAAGTTACCAAGCAACTAGACAGCACATCGATTGGACCATGTGACTCATTGTTTGGCATAAGTGGGAAAACATTTATATTTAATTAGGTGAAACCGTGGGAACCATTAGAGTAGGTTGTCACCAGTCTGTGCCAATATCATAAATCCAATAAAATTGTTCATTAAAGAATCTACCTGCCTTGAAGTTCTGTTTGTTATAGGTATATCATCTAGAACTGTGATGGCAAATCTATGACACGTGTGCCACAGGTGACACACAGAGCCATATCTGCCACCATGCAAGCCGTTGCCCTGACTCAGCTCCAGCTAATTTTTGGCTCAGGTGGAGGCTCTGGGAGGGTGGTTTTGGCTTCTGCAGGGGTAGGGGAGGACATTTCCCCCCTCACCAGGCTCCAGGAAAGACTTTGGAACCTGGGGAGGCGTGAAACTGGGCCTACTGGGCCCACCAGTAGTCGGAAAATGGGCGAGAGTGTCGTGCATGGGGAGCAGGGCAGCACAGGAGGGGTCACGTAAGCATGTATAAGGGGGGTGGGACACATTGAGGCATTACATTACAGGTGTAGGCACACACACACACTCATGTGATAGTGCACACATGTACGGTTTTGGCACCTGAGGGAAAAAAGTTTCACCATCACTGTTCTAGAACAGTGAACATATATAATATTTCTTCCTCCTTCTGTTTTCCTCACAACAACTTTGTGGAGTGGCTGAATGGGAAGTGCTGCGGATAAAGAGTCAATATAAAAAGTCAAATAGCAGGACTCAGAGAAAGGACGGTATAGTTTCTACATTTTGGGCTTGTGATCTTTAGGTCATCTGGGGATTTAGTTCCTGTAACTGTGATACCAGCATAATAAGATTTCCTTTCTAAAACTTTTCATATTTCCTTTTTTAAAAAAGATACACTGACACCATCTTTATGACCTATTTAAAGCTGGAAACCGAGTGCAATTTCCTTGATTTCCATCGTAGGCAAAGAAAAAGGAAGCAGGTCATCATGCATAAAGCATTTGTCAAAGTGCATATGTGAGTGCTGACTCTGAGAATTGGGAAACAGAAAAGAAATAAGAGGCATTTTGCTTCGAAGACCTGTGATTTACTTTCTGGACAGAATGCAATAATTTCATCTCCAGGAAACATGATTCATTTTTTGGGTGGAAATGAATTTCAAGAGTTTATCTTGATAAATGATTGTATAAAAATACTTTCTTTAGTCACCTCTAAGCACCGGCAGGGTCTGAAAAGGAGCAAACTCAATCAATTCTTTTCAGCTTAGAAGCTTAAAATGGCCAATTTTTGTTTTATGAACTTTATTTCCTGAATTATTTAAAATTTCATTGTGAGCTGCTTGTTCACATATTTCTGTAGGTGAAAGCAGAGTATACAAGATTCCGTTTAAATCCCCTTGGACTGATTCAGAGCTTTTTATATACACAGCATAAAGTTCCAGCTCAACTCAGAAATCTGAATTTCCCCATCTATTAATAGTAGAAATTATTGGAATTTTCCTCTCTCTCTCTTACAATGTTGATGATATGATCTGTAGCCCCTTGCTAAGAATAATGTGCAAAAATCTCCAGAGAAATAAATGAGGGGAAGAGTCTTTTAAATTTTGGTTTAAAAACAGGGAACATTGTAAGCATATTTTATCTTTCAGGATCAGAAAGAAAGAAATATCCAGAAAGAAACAAGATAAGGTCCTTTTAATCGTTCATTTTTGAGAGTATGGCTAGCTGATGAGGCCAGAACAAGGCCGAAATAGATCTATCCTAGTCTTCCTTAATTTTCAAATTCAGCAAAAACGTGTGACTCATACAGAATATAGTTTGTTGGCTATGAGTGTGTGTGTGTGTGTGTGTGTGTGTAGACAGAGAGGGGGGAGAGAGGGAAGGAGGGAGAAAGAGAGAAAGCGCTTTTGTACGGATTTTGATTTTATTGGATTCCTTAAAAGGGATTGAGTTTTTGATTGAAAACCTGAATGGCAAGTGTATTACTTTGACTAATCTGAATTCTATGTTATTTCAAAACATGTTAAAATATGGAATGAAGTTGAAAAAACATGTTGAGATGGAAAAAATTCCATTTGTCATTGCTGGGGAGAATTTTTATGAAAAGATAAATGTTTTACCTAGAATGTTATTTCTATATCAGACAATATTTAGCTTGATGACTGACTTGGAATTGGAAGATTATGCACATAATTGGTTTTCCTATGCTCAGCTGAGGGAAATATTTAAATTGGATAAGAACTATGATTTTGAAAATGGGTAAGAATGAATTTGATGTGGCATTGTGTGCAAATGATGATGACATTACTGCTTTGATGTGTAAACTTGTATTGAAAATAAAAGGGGGTGAGTAAATTAAAGACTGTACAGTGGTAGCTCTACCTACAAACACCTCTAGTTACGAACTTTTCTAGATAAGAGCTGTGTGTTCAAGATTTTTTTGCCTCTTCTCAAGAACCATTTTTCCACTTACAAACCCCAGCTTCCGAAACTGTAATCGGAAAAGGTGGGGAGAAGCCTCCATGGGGCCTCTCTAGGAATCTCCTGGGAGGAAACAGGGCCTCCACCCTCCCTGTGATTTCCCCAGTTAAACATATTATTTGCTTTTACATTGATTCCTATGGGAAAAATAGCTTCTTCTTACAAACATTTCTACTTAAGAACCTGGTCACAGAACGAATTAGATGGGCAAAAAATCTTGGAAATATACCTTGGTACCAATGAAAAAAATATGTGGAAATAGGGGTTGAAATTCACTTTGAATTATAGCCTTAGAGATAATTTTAATAAAAGATATATCACTGGTATTTGACACTGGATAAATTGTCAAAAATATTGAATGGAATTTCAAATATTTGTTGAGAATGTAATTAATCTGAGACTACATTTTAAAATGTAGTCCCTTGGTGAAATGTAGTCTCTTGGTGGAAATGGAAGAAAGACAGAAAATATTGGAACCAAATATGTATTCTGATTCAGAAAATTTAGAACCAGAACTGAAACCAGAAGTTTTTATTTTGGTTTGGATAAGCAGATTGAAAGATCTCATGGAACCTTGTTTTTATATATGATAACAATGACAAGATTCTATATAAATACACAATGGAGGAATGACTTACAAATACCTGCATTGGAAGAATGAATGGCTAAACAGAATTGGTGGAGATGGAAAATTGTCAGCTTTGAATATTTTAAATTTAATAAATCATTTTTTAAATAAAAAAACCAAGTTACATTTGTACATGGCAGGGCTAGGTTGCTTTGTTTAGTTATTTCAGCACTATTATAAATAGGTTCTTCCATGAAAATGTCAATATAGTCTTCCTTCCTTCCTACCAGTCTTGATCCCTATAGTAGTAACTACCAGTATAATTTGCTTAATTTTCCCTAGAACAACCTGCCAGGTCCCAACCTAAATTTTGGTTGGATTTCATAAATGGATGGATGGGTCATAAATAGATCCATCCAGCTGAGGATTGTAAATGAGTATACAAGCATGAAAACACTGATGTAACTTGCCTAAATCTCCATTTGCATGTAAACAAAAGTGTGAGGTAGCATCTATTTTCCTATCTGATCTTCTGAAACTACGGTATATTCATTTTGTTGTCACCCCCTGAGTAAAATCACAGCAAGGTGTCCTTAGTTGTACTATTATTATAGTCACATTTGCTTCTGTATTGTAGCATTCTCCAAAGAGCGTCTCTAGGGGTATAAAGTCAATTACGTTTCAGTGGCAAAGTCAGGTGACCTGTGGCAAGTAGAGTACCAGAATGTGTATTGGGGGTTGAGATTGATGCAAACATGCTACTTCCATTCAGTCTCTTCTGTTGTCATTCAGCAATTCTTTCCCATAACATGTGGTCACAATTTAGGATATGAAATATCACAAAATATAAGAAATAATAATAATAGGAAATTGTTTTATTGCCAAGAAAACAAAACAGATTTGGCTGTGTGACTACCAGGATTTAAACTTAATTTAATCAAGACTTTTAGGTTACTATTTACATGCAGATAACAGACTGGAGTTGAGGGTGATTTGCCTGAATAGTGCAGTTAGTGCTAGGCTCCTCCAGCTTGTTTTTACTCTATAGCTTTTTCTGGTTTTGCCCAAAGCTGAAAAATTGTAATACCGAATTGATGGAAAGAGGAGGAAATTCTAAATAGAAATCCTTTCTCCCAGAAAGAATTGCTAATGACTCAGTCCCCTTGATTCTTTTTCTTTTTTTTCTTTTTACTCTTAATTCAATTTATGTTACATTGTAGGAGGATGGACATACAAAGGAAGCTGGAGATGTACAAAGTGAACAGCACATATTTATTAAACTCCACTGTACCCTATCCCAGTTGTAATGTTATGATTGAGGATGAAGTCAACCAATCTCTTTGCTAGCAAAATGCCATTATGCAGTGGTTCTGAACAGATACAGCAGAGGCAAGATCACAAGCAGCAATAGGAATAGGACAATTCTTTTTTTTTGGTGGACTCAAGGCTAGAGTGGTATCATTTTAATTCAGCGGTGTAAAAAGGCGATTAAGCTTTGAGATGAGCTGCAGGCAGCTCCAAGCACTCAGATTGTATGTTCCAGATTTAGATAATGACAACGCTATATACAAATAATTATACAGCTATTGGACTGGGATTCTTCAGAGCTTGCCATACATATTTGACTTTAGCTATGCCTGAATTTGCACATAATATAAAACAAAGCAAACAAACCACATAGACAGACTGGTGAGTGAGAAGAAAGAATTTCAGGTTGGCCAAAACAGAATTTGCAGATCCAAGTTATGAAACTTGGGAATTCTGAGTGCCTATGTCTATAACTGCAGATCTGCATCTGTTTCTGCTGAGTTAGATGGATTTTAAAAGCAGCTCCCTGGAAGATAACCAAGCGACTCTGGGAAATGCAGGGGAAATTAGTGTCGTCCCCCCTCCCCTCCACATCTTGCTGCTTGGTCTGTAATGAAAAAAATCTGGTCAAATAGGACTGTAGCCGGATTTTTTTTTAATAAACCCTGTTAAGTAGCAAGCAGTGCTCCTCCCTGAAACTGGACTCTTGGCACCTAAATGGGACTGAAAGCAGCTTAAAAGTCAAGCCAAACTGTAGGTCTCACCCTCACTTACACCCTTCTGGTCCCAATTCGCTTCTTTCCATTCAACCAGTAGCTTCACGTTACAGTTTCACAACCGTTTCCTGCTTTAGCCTCCATCTCAGCAGGAATGAGCTAGACTTTGAGATGAGAGCGTATAAATAAAGACTGTTTCTCTGCTTGGTATGCATTTCTTGTAATGTTCAGCAGCAAATGAGTGGGAATGGGATAGACAACGTAAATAAAACCCCACATATATTAAGCATACACCGTTACTCTCAAAGTAGCTGTACATTTGTGTATGTCTCCTTTTTACTGCTGCTGCGACTTCTCCTCTGCTTCCCAGAGAAATAAAGTTAGGACTGGCATGATTGTCTTTTGACACTTCTCATGTTTCAACAGATCTCTGGAGCCATGAGTGAAAGAAGGAAAAAGTGCCTTCAAGAAATCTTTACAGTATAAAATGTCGCCATTTTCTAGCCTGCTGTGCCTGCGAGTTATAATAGAAAGAAGGAATGTGGTTCCCCCTGCTGGTAAAGATTTTAAATGGCCCTGGATGTAACATGATAGGGAATTTACAATTTCGAAAATAAGAAGCCAAACAATAGTTTGCTTGTTTCTTCTACAGGAAAAACCTTGGAAGAGCTCTTGGTGGAATTTAGGCTACTTTGTTTCTGATGGTACCCTTTTGAATGTCTGGAGACTCTCCTTCCCTTCCTCCAAAGATTGATCAAACAAATACTGCACAGACTTGACTTAAGCAACATTTGCTCGAAGATGGGCTGCAGTATGAATTGGAAAGGTCAGAATGAGCTAAAAAACACGTGAACATACGACAGGGAAAGGCTGGAGCTGGCCAGCCAGAGATGGTATTTGCCGGTTTTCCAAACTACTCAAAATTTCTGGTTCACCTGAATTGGTCCAAACCGGCTGAATAGTCTCTGGTGACTTTGCGACTTTGACACCCCTGCTTCAGATGCAACCTAGTATGCTTCATCAATAATATGTGATAAGATTGTCATGCCATTTGAGGCTGCAGTGGGCAGGCCACTCACTTCTGATTTCTTGGCATTACTCTCCTTTTTGGCTTGAGATTTAGAACTCAGTGGACACTTGACTTCCCCTGAGGCTCCTTACCAGTGCTTCCTGAAGCAGTTGCCATGTCAGGGCATTCACAGCATCTTTATAAACAGAGGTTTAGCATTTTTCTGATAAAAGTGTTGTACTTTTTTCTCTTAATGACACATTTATTATTCTCGAGATACTAGTTCTATGCTGCACAGGTAAATTGCAATTTGGAAAGAGAGCCAGGGTCTGCTAGGGATGTATTGCTTATAGTATTGCTGATTTTTCATTGCCTCTGTTGACATGTGGCTGTACTGTTTAACAATTTTATTACTGGATGGAAGGGTGGCCATTTAGTTCACTCTCATCCAATTGCCTTCTTCCTGAATTGTTTACAGGAAGATTTCCTGGCTGCTCACCTTGCTATTCCTCTGTAGCACCTGTTGAGAAGAGTGTTTACTCTCCATTGATAGTTTCACCTCACACACACCCATTCACTTTTGACTATTTTTGGATGCAAGGTTAGCAGTTTCAGAAGCACAGTAAACTGGTGTTTGGAAATAACCTGATAGACAGGCAACAAGTGTAGGACACTTCTATGCTTGTAACTTGTAAGACAAGCCACTTGACATGTGGTCCCACTAGTTCTAAACACCTGGATACATCCATCTATCCATCCATCCCTACCTCATCATGATTGATGGTCACTTTTTCCACTGCCAGGTGTAATTTTCAATAGGAAGAGAAACAAAGCCAGGGGACCCCACCAATCATTTTCCTTTACACATCCCACATTAAACCTGTATGGACAGTGCAAGTTGCTGGTTTCTTTCTGAGTTAGCAGACCTGCAAAGAAGACAGAGCCATTTGTGCCAACATGCTTTTCTGCCTAATTCATGCTTTTTCTCACTAATTCAAAGATAGTATTTGAGCGTGACCACCTGGCTGTGCTTTTAATAGGTTTGATGCCAAGAGAAAATAAACAGGAGTAAGGATATGACAGGAAGTTTTACTTTATGCTTTTTATATTGAACATCTAATATTGCTTATTTTGCTTGTTTTTTACTTCTTAAAACTGCCAGAAGTCATTCTGTTTGGGCATGATGATTCATGTACTCTAACAGATTGGACAGCATCCAGTTGGAGTATTTGATGTAGCATATATCTTGCTTCACTCTTCCTCTATGTTGCTGTTTCTAATGACCACATAATGTCTTTGAAAGCATTGCTTCTATTTCTACTATACCAAACGTTCATCCAAAATCCTTATTAATGTTTATATTCTATCAACTATCAAATTGGGTGGCAAATAAAGGCCACTGCATTCCCACATCATAATGGGATGTGTTGCTTCCCAATTGGCAAGAAAAGCAAGGTTAGCAACAGGCTATAATTAGCTGATGTTATTATTACGTGGGTGGGTTTTGTTTTTTGCTCTGAGGGGAACAAGTACTCCTAAGAAATTAAGTAAACACTACCACAACAAAAGAACCAGAACCAAAGCTCTTCCCAACATGCATTCATAACATTGTACTATCATACTATTTGCCGTATATATTTGCAACTGTATCCACCCATGGATAAACAATCCAATTTGGGGAGAATATTCTGGCATCTAAAATTCTCAGCTAATCTACAATTACCTCCAAGATATTAAGAACACCCAAAATCATAAGCATATGGGGGTCTACACATTAGGGCTTTGCAAAGCAGTTGCTGGTACTCTTTCCTTTCATATAATGGTATTTATGAAAACTGGGCTACCTTTTCATTGGCAGAGGGCTGCATGATGTTGAGCTAGCCACACCCACACCTGCCACGCCCATTCAGCCCCAGAGATCAAACACAACCCTGATGCAGCCCTCAATGAAATAGAGTTTGACAACCCTGGAATAGAGGGTGTAATGGCTCAGTAGTTACAAGCTTGCTAGCTGGCAGCCTGGGTTCAAGATCTGAGCACCGCACATTAGAATGTGCTCCTGTTACTTGCCTCAGCTCCTGCCCACCTAGCAATTCGAAAGCATGCAAATGCAAGTGGATAAATAGGTAGCAAAATAGGTACCACTTAATTGGCAACGTAACAACATTCTGTGTGCCTACGTCATGCTGGCCACATAACCTCAGAAGTGTCTTTAGACTACAATGGCTCCCTCGTTTAGGAAATAGAGATAAACATCATCCCCTAGAATTGGACAGGGGAAACCTTTACCTTTA
The DNA here is from genome assembly GCF_031021105.1 of Erythrolamprus reginae. NCBI lineage: Eukaryota > Metazoa > Chordata > Lepidosauria > Squamata > Dipsadidae > Erythrolamprus > Erythrolamprus reginae. The sequence goes on along the minus strand of NC_091951.1, from coordinate 142,808,254 downwards.
TTAGGTAGTATATCACAAACTGAAGAACTGAACTTTATGAGAAAACTATACCTTCTGTTAAGAGAGAATTCTCAGCACGCCTACCAAACTGCATTTCTTAAGAGAAATTAGGGAAAAGTTAAATCAATAGAGAAATTTGACCATTATGAATTCAACAAGTAGATATATTCTGAGAACAGACTATAATAGGAATACTCTGGCAAATGAATGCGCCCTAGAAATTTTGAACTACAGCTTCTACAATGCCTTGCCGTTTGCCATAGTGGCTGGGTAAAATTTAAGGAAAATTCCTTTATGATAGAAAAAAAAATAAGGCGGAGGTTTTTACGCATCAATTTCAGAAACTGAAGTTGTACAGACACAAAGAAAGTATTTTTAAGTTCCTTTGTAGATAACTATTTTACTTTTATGCACACAAACTAACGTTTTTCTCTGAAAGTGAACAAAACAGCTACAAACCTTATTTCCTAAATGATTTAAAATTTGAAACATTTGTATTCATACTGAAAAGAATCTGAATTCTCAGACAGATCAGGGCAAAAGATCAGTATCATTGCCGACATTAATTTCCTAACCTCATCTTAGAAAAAGTGATGTATGTATGGCACAACTATCATTTTGGACATACATGCTTCTCTTTCAGGGCTTTTCATCTGAGAAAATTATCCCAGAAGAGAAGGTGGTGGCGTGTGGGGATGTTGACAGAATAAGACTGTCTGGATACTTCATGAAATAACTGTACTGATGGAAGCAGAAATTGCATATTAAGATGTCCATCTCGAAACAGCCAGAATGAAAAATGCTACCTATAATTAATGGAAAATGTGGTGAACCATCATGGAAGGCATCTGTGAACAGGAAACACAAATGCATACTAATCTTGAAAATTTTCCAAAAGTAAGAATTATAGCAAGACAACAATTATAGCTGAAAAGCACAACTTTGCCTTCTAATTTACAAGTAAGAAAGGCACTTTAAACAAAACTGCTTATTTTGCAATGTTTGTATATACTTTCCAGGTGCAATTATCTTTGGAATACTATGTGCCAAAGCCCCAGACTCTCTGCTAAAATGATTATTGGTGAAGGTGCAGAAAATTATTGCGGGGCTGGAACATAAAGGTGACAATGTTTGGGGCTTTTTACATAGGGAAAAAATGTAAAGCAGGAGGTAATAAGAAAAAAAAATCAACTCAAACTTGACCTAGTGACTTCATGGATACAATACATCCATATACCGTAGTTGTCCTAGCAACAAATGGAAGCAGAAATTCAAAATATTGTTTGTTATTGTTGTTGTTGATACACTAATATAGCCCACATCTCTATTATTTCCTGGGTTTCTCCCTTGTAAGTAAAAATCAGATCTCATTTGGCTTAGATTTTGGAGATCAACCAAATTCATGAGGAAGACACAATTAGTGTCAATTTAAACATGCACTCTTTCAGGTTTTTTTCCTTTAATATAAAAATTGATTCATTCCATAAATCTAAAATGTAGAAGAATCGTGACAGAAAAAAAGCATTTTATAAACATCTATGTAATATACTAGCATATAATACAGCTGGAAAGTTAATTAACTTTAAAAAGCAACTGGATAGATTTATGCAGAATAAGGTTATCAATAGCTGATAGATATGCATTTATTATGTCAAACAGAGGCAGTCTGCTCTCTAAACCCAGGTTTGGCTGAAATCTGGCCATCATTTGATGGATATTTGCTTGGCATCTGATGCAAAGTTTGGAATATAGGATGATAGTTTATTTGTTTATTACATTCATATATACCCATCTCGCCAGTTCAGCATAGTCCTTCACGTCTTACAACAATTAGGAAAATAGGGAGGTTCTCAAAAATAGCAGCTTGTGTACATTGTTACTTTAAAGCTTGGATATTGTTGATACTGTAAAAACAAAACATCTCAAAGGTGATGTGATTCATATCCATGAATGCACAACACCAACTTACTCTCTCTGCTAAATGGGTGAAACGTTTTCCTATAAAATACTGTATTACATTTGCAGTGGTATGCATGTTGTTTTCATACTATTCAATTTGTTGAGACAGTTAATTGAAAATGAATTTGCAATCTTAAATCATCTGTACCAATGTTCAGTGTTTGGGAAACTGAGGCAACTGACTGAGGAATGCCAGCAAACAAAGTGCTGAACTAGATGATTGTATTATCCAGCTAAGGAGGTAAATCTCAAGTTAATTAACAAGATAATCAATAATTCACTTTAAAAAAAGACTTGTGCCATCGCCGAAACTACTGCAGCTGCTTTCCCAGAGAATACAGTTATGAAAAATGGAAACGGGCAGAGCTCAAAAAGGCAAACAAAGAGAGAGATGCAAGTAGATTCAAGACATAAGCTTGTTAATTGACATGAAACTCACTACAGTGAATCACCTGAGACACATGATATTGGCACACTAAATCAAACCCATTCAGAATTTTACAGCTTTAAAAAAATATATTTCTTTGAAAAACAGGTTAATTTGAAAGGTCCACAAACATGCACAATGCAAAACAAGAGATTTTAAATACATCATTTCTGTATTCCAAGAACCTTCACTTTTCATATCCAAACATGAACATTAACTTTCAGAATTCATATAGAAACTTGCCAACCGCTTTTCCTTTTAAAAATGAACTATAAACCATCATTAGATTTATATTAAGTTTGCTTATAATCAATACTTCTTTCCTAAGCTTAACTTATAAACTATCTTAACAGTAATACAGCTTTAACTCCTGTTTAAGCATCTTGAGAAATATACAAATTGATCATGTTTGAAATGAAGAACTGGATGTTCATCCAGTAAACAGCAATAACTCAATAAACTTTAATTCTGATTTTGAAAAGCAACCCAACTACCTGTAACACACCATGGCAAGCTAGGCCCTGTGCATAGTACTCACTCTATTCAAAGCAGGAGAGTTTTCAGAAATCTACTACATTCTTAGTAGAGCCTAAATTCACTGAAGCTTTGCTTAGATTTGCAAAAAACAAAACAAAACTTGCAAATGGGCTAAATTAGTGGTTTAGCAGCTTGGCGGCCTGGCTGGGGAAGGGAAAGAGGGGGAACTCGCCCACACAAGTGGTAAGCCAATGCATGTGCCTGCAGCTCAACTTGCGCAAGTTGAGGTGTACACACATGTGCACATGCACTAGTCCCCCACTTGCACAACTCAAGCTGCACCCATATTCAAGTGTGCCCACTCACTGCTCAACAGCTGGTTCCGAATAAGCCACGGTCCAGTAGTGGGCCACAACTCAGGGATTGGGTACTCCTGACCTAAATCATTCCAGTGGATTATCTGGGTTGATTTTTCTAGTAGCATGAGCTGCCTAAATGGCTCAATCTCTTATGTCATCAGTTCTGAAGTTGCTTGTTTGGGATAATTATGAATTGCTACTAGCAATTTCAGAACAGTTCTTCTATAATATCAATTACTTGTTGAGTGGCACAAAGGGGCACGCTCAAATCCTTCCTCTCCCTATAGGATGTTATGAATTGAGATCTACATCCTTGTAGGCTACCATAGTTGGAGCCTGAGAATTCTCTTTTATTCAGATAGTAAGCTGAAAGGAACTTGCCCTTGCTTCTGGGGAAATCTCACTATTTAAGAAAGCTCAGATCAAAACCAAACAAGAAAGTTAATTGTTGCCAGTCAACAGGCATCAATGTTTTTCTATTCTGAATGTGAAACTGGAACCCTTAGTTCTTCCTCTCAATTCCTGATCTTTAGCTGAAATTATCCAATTGTCCAAATTATCCAATTCAGATATAAAATACCAGCTTAAAAATACGTGATCCTGCAATCATATAGACATTAAGTCATGTAGGTTACATCCCATAGTTCTCACATGAGGAAAGGTTGCTCAAGCCCTTTTCATGAGACTTTGTGAACAAGTTGGTTTTGAAACAGGCAAAAATATTTGACTGCAAAGTTCTTGAGGACAGTTCTGGCTTATTTCAGGAATGCCTTGCTATAAATAGTCACAGATGTCATCACTATTTTTTTAATCTACTTCTAAGTGGAGAATTAATTATTTAATTAATTAAAGAGTTCAGCAGTCAGTGGAATCAAGAAGAACTCTGTAAAATCTAAGTTGTAAGAAATGGTAACAATTAACACTTATATAGATATTTAATTACAAAAATTCAGACACAGATTATAAATTTCCTGTACAGAGCCCAAGAAATAGGAGTGTGTCCCCACCCCACCCCCAAAAAAATCTCCATAAGGACTGAAAATGGCAGGTAGTGTTTCTTCATGAACCTCAAGATACTGCTTGGTCATCCTTGGGCGTGGACTGTAAAAGAAAAAAATAAATAGCATTAGATCAGGACTATAGTTAAACTCTTTGAAAAAGGGTCTTGTGGGCTGCACTTGCCCCAATTATGGAAAAAAATATTTTCTGTATCACTTTCTATGGGCAGATACAATGACTGGACTTTTGTGTAGAAAAGGCTATTATCAAAGCACCTGTAGAGTTTTTTCAAGGAAACAATACTGCCTAAACAGTATCTTTGAAGATGGTTAAATGGAGCAAGTAAGGTTATTACCAATACCAGGCCATGGCCCATTCAGTATTGGCCCACAGAAGTTATGGGGTTTGGGATTGCCACAAAGAAGGGGAAGTCAAACTATTCTCCAAAGCACATGAGGGCAGGACAAGAAGCAATGGGGAAAAACTAATCAAAGGAAAGAAGCAACTTAGAACTAAGGAGAAAGTTCTGACAGTTAGAACAATTAATCCATGGAACAGCTTGTCTCCAGAAATTGTGACTGCTCCAACACTGGAAGTTTTTAAGAAGATATTGGATAATTATTTGTCTGATATGATGTCAGGTTTCCTGCCTAAGCAGAAGTTGGACTAGAAGACATCCAAGGTCCATTTCAATTCTGTTGTTGTTGTTATATTATTATTAAGTGGCAGCCAATGCACATGCAACTCCACTTGCGTGTAAAGCAGGCATGACTGCTCCTTGCGCAAATGGAGCTGTGCACTCACATAGAACCATTGCCCCCTCCACCAAGCCAGAAAAATTGGGAGACCGCTGGTCTAAACTTCAGACTGATTTCTCAAAGTTAAGTAACATGCATTAAAACTAACAGGAGAGAGCACTCTCAAAGTTTATGCGACAACTTTCCTAACTGACTAAGGCAGAGCTATAGTACCTACAACCAAACAAGCACCCATCTCAGCTGTAACAGAACCTGGGCGGGCCAGTGTTGGATCTTGAATTCTTTAAATATTTAGGGCTACAAAAAGTAGGTCAGGAAATGCGAAGTTAGATAAGCACCAAGGCAAATGCCAGGAGAGGGGAGGATAGTTGCATAAATAAAATTCTGACGTACCTGTCGCAGGAACTGCCTTCCCAAGTAGAAAGTTGCTGCGCTGGTCAGATTCTTCCTGCTACCCACTTTGCACCGAATATAGCCGTAAAGATTAGCTCCTTGCAATGCTACACCCATAATTACCACTGCCTAGAAAAGAAGAGCAAGATATGTAAGAGAAGCACTGTGTCCCAAGAATGAGCTTAGCAGGAAACAACTGAACATTTTACTCACCAGCCACTTAACTTTGAAAGAAAATAGGGCAGTGAAGGCAAAAATCACCCATAATAAAGGACATGTGATTAATCCTAGCCAGAAGATTCTGGACTCTGCTTCTGAAATAGCTCTCCTCCCCTGACCAGATGCCTAAAAATGAATAGTAGTAGTATTTTACTTACACTATATGTATTTCTTTTTTTAATTAAGCATAAAGCAACATTATAAAAGTACTGAAAAATCTCAGTGATGATAATACAGCTTCTGAAGCAGCAGAATCTAACTATTCCTGAAAGAAGTCATGCAGTAGAAAGCTTTATACCTTTGGAGTTGTATATTTCTTCAGAGTGGAAAAAGAATGAAGTACCCTTTTATCAAGAAGGGGCATCAAGGGAGGGAGCCCTTCCTTGACAAACCCAGTACCATATTACAAAGCCTCAGCTATCCCTGTCACCCTGTGCTCTACAGCAGTGTTTCCCAACCTTGGCAACTTGAAGATATTTGGACTTCAACTCCCAGAATTCCCCAGCCAGCATTCGCTGGCTGGGGAATTCTGGGAGTTGAAGTCCAAATATCTTCATGTTGCCAAGGTTGGAAACACTGCTCTACAGGACGTGCAATGCCCAGCTGGCCTTCACTGTCTTACTCCCACTGCCAACAAGACATGCCTGGCTTAATTCTATGTGAGGCAGCCTCTGGCTTCAGCAAGCCTTTCTCCCAACACTGCTTATGATTTGGAGAATGCATGAACAGCATTGGGAAAAGTCCTCATAACCAGCAGCTGCCTCACATAGGGCAGATCTCATCAGCAGTGGAAAATGGTAAAAGTGAATGTCAAATGGTGAAAGCATCTGGTCAAAGGTTGGTGCTCGAGTTGGCATTGAGATGAAGTAGAGGCCCACATTCACCAGTGGCGCTGGGTGGCTGACACTTTCAAAGGCCCCAAGCCACTACTTCAACCTCAGCATTACTGCTTCTGCCAATAGGTTTTGTTGTGCAGGAGAGCCCAAAGGGCAGAGATATCTCTACTGTCATATATGCAGGTAGGGTACTGCCAAGTAACTGAATTCTGATCATGTAACCATAACTTCAGGACCGGGGCCTAAGTATCAGTCATTCAGCATTACTGTAACTTCAGTCGCTGAAACGAATGATTGTAAAGTTAGAACTACCTGTAAAAAACAGTAAATATCATTGCTTATACAAGTCTTCACGTGATGAAGACCAAAGGGGATCATATGTTTCAAAACTAATTGTAGTCTGTGTCAGCATGTCAGGAAACAGACAACACAAGAACTACAGTGACTCATCTTTATTCTTGTAGGATGACAGAGTTTCTCTCTCCCTGTCATAGTGAACTAATCTTGAATTTCTTCCTCATCCCCTTTTGTATTTCCTAGCTAACATGATATTTTTTGCAATGACTACTGCATATTCTTCTTCAAGACTATCTTTATATTCCTGCTCAAGTAAGATATATAAACCGAGAACCTACCCCCAAACTCACATTAAAGGAAAGAGAACATTTCATTTGCATTGGCCTGATGCAACTAAATATTTTCATGACTTAAGTTTGAAAAAAAGGTTCTCAGCATGCCTAAAAATTATTGTTTGTGTTTGGTTCTTTAAAATAACTAACATCATGTTGTTCCTGTACAGGAACTCTAAAATATATTGCTTGTATGATTTCACAATTTGATCTTAGCTCATAATTCTTTAAAATAAGTTCTATAGTTTCATATCATTTATCTCACTGCAAATGAATATATTCTGTACATCTTTGTAGCCTAGTCTCCAAATCACAGGGTAAAGTGGATTTCAAATGCACACAACTACTAACCCTAATAATTGTACTGTGATTTATGCGTATTAACCTTGTATCCAATTCTGGAATTAAAAGTGTTCTAAGCTGTAGAGTATGCCATTCACAGTCATTCCCTCAGCAACGGGGAGAGATATTTACCTTCCTGGCTTCAAACACCCAGTGACTTTTGCCATCATCATCAACCTGATTCCACCATCGGAGGCCAACCATCAATCTTCCTGTAACATTCTGGAGAGAGTTAAATACAGTATGAAAGCACCTTCTGCAACAGCAATCAAACATTTTTAAAAATAAGCTTCCCCAAATGCCTCCACTCTAATGAAACAAGAACTGTTATGCTGTTCAACAGTATAACTACAGGCAACTATTAGAGTCACAGTTCCAAGTGAGCTATCAATTGCCCAACTTGCATTAGTATGCCCCTGGGCCATATTCCCGGCAATCCTATAACGTTTACTGCAAACAGTTGCTTGGCAAGCAAAGTTATAATTTCACTAGTGACACAGAGACATGCTGTTACAAAGTCTCTTAGACCACTATCATGAATATAGGTCATATGCTTTCTGGTTATTTCAAATGCCTAAAGAATAGTTCACCATATGTCTTCCTGCCCAAATAACTGGAATGTTTATAACAAGTGCCTATTTTAAAGATATAAAACAATTACATGATGGAAATGATTTTTCAAACATTCAAAAGTATTTGTAGTATTATCAGACATAAAAGTGAGATAACACATATATAACAATGTGAATATTCCTATCCCACTCTGACACACTCTCTAAAATATGTTATAACAATGACAGCATGACCAAGCAGTAGAACTTCGGAGAGGGGCGGCATACAAATCTAAATAATAAAAACTGCCCTCTACTTTGTACAAGGGAAAAAGGCTGTTGTTCAGTATTTGCAATAATGATGAGTCCTAAGCAAGCCAAGGGGCAAATCTAACATTGTTTTTCAATATACACTACCCTCTTAAACCTTTGTTCATTTAACACATAATCATACTGTGTTAATTTGACTCTGAATTTAATATATAAATGTGCACAACTTCTTTCTACAATGAAAAGTTCTTGCTTTTCCGTTTTATGTTTTTGGCTCTATTCTGAGTTTCATGAATGCAAAAGAACCACGCACATTTTCCACAGCAGTCCCGTCCTCCCAGATCAAAAACTCTGTAATAGCGTCTTATGCTTCTATAAACGTTAGGAGAATAAATTTTTTAAAGGTGCTGTCTCCTTTGGTAGCAGAAACATCCCATATGCAGAACTCTGACAAAGTAATGTTCCAATAAAAACACTGATTAAAATCCACAAAAAGTAGTTATAAAGTTGTTGTGGTTAGCTCTGACCCAGCTCCTGCCCCAAGGACTGTGGATGTGGGGGAGACATCCACATGCTGCAGGCCTGTTTTGCTCCCGGTGGAATCTGCTGATGAAGGCTCCTCTGACCAAGAAGACATGAGTGACAGGGAAGAGGAGAGTGTGGCAGAAAGCTCAGAAGGAGATCAATTATCTAGCTCCTCCTTGGATTCAGAACAAGAGTTAATGATGCAGCCATGCATGCGGAGAGCGATGCATAGGCAATAACAACTGAGAGATTATTATCAAAGAAAATGAGGCCACCTGTGGTTGGGTGGGGCTGTGGTAATTAGTGAGGCTGCTATAAGGAGCAGCCTGTGGGTTTGGCCATTGTGGAGGATTATCTGATCGTTGTGCTTCATGACTGCTTTACTGACTGACTTTTTGTGTACTGATTTTTCCAGCTTTGAAACTAAACCAGGGCAAAGTGTGCTTCACTTTGTGAAAGAAGAAGGACTGTGAATTGCCTCACAGCTGCAAGCTAAGTATCACAGAACTGATAAGGGACTTGTACAAATTACCAGTTTGTTTGGAGACGAGTGCTCTTTGCTATACCAAAAGAGGGCTTGGTTTAAGTGAATTTTCATTATAAAGAACATTGTTTTGAATTTTGAAATGTGTGTGTGTCTGAAATTATATGTGTGCATTTTTGGGAGGATTCTACCAGAGAGCTCGACAGAACATAAAGTATTATAAGGAACAAGCCTTCTGCATGTACGGTATTTTTCACACTATAAGACGTTCTGGACCATAAGACCTAGCTTTTGGGGAGGAAAACAAGAAAAAAAAATCTGCCTCTCCCTCCCAGAAATTTGCCTCCTAGCAGCAAACAGCCTAGTCAGCTTCAGAACAGCCTGATTTCGCATTTAGCAGCTGATTGGTGGTTGGATTGGCTTCCCGGGGCACTGCTGATCAGCCCCTCCAGGCTGGGGAGATTATCACTACCCACTGCCTCTCATGACCGCCTATTGCTGCCTCTGCACCCCCCATTTTCCATCTTCACAAACCCCATTTTTGATCTCCATGTGTCCTGTTTTTGGCCCAATCAGCTGCTGGTGCTAAATCAGGCTATGCTGAAGCTGTCCAGGCTGTTTTCTACAAGGAGGCAAATATGCTAGGAGGCAGAGACTGAAGGATGGAGGTGGGCAGGTGGGTGAGGGCTTCGGCAACATTTGCTCTATAAGACGCACAGACATTTCCATTCACTGGGGGGAGAGTGTATCTTATAAACCAAAAAATATGTTATGCAAAAGAATGGTAAAATATTTATCAATAGAATAAAGCATAGAAATAGTCATCTTGTTATATTTAAATGCATATATATATAATCCTTATATGAAGATGGAAATCACATTCTACATACGTTCTGATATAACTTTAGTAAAACAACTCAAAGCACTGAAGAGCACCCTACCCCAGCTCATTACTGTACTTGGTCTCTGTATTTGAGGAGCAGAGAGGAAAAAAACCTAAATGAAATCAAAATTAGTATTTTAATTTTGATTAACAGCACTGTTCCCAACACTACCAATTTCTCTGACAACAAATATTTTCAAGTATCAACATCTTACAAAATAACTTACCTTCACTGCCCAAAAGTCACACGATAGAAGTAAGATGATTGTCACCATACAGGCAATATAGCTGTTGCTTAACAATTCACAAAGTAAGTAGACAATTATTGCACTGACCCGGAAGAACAAGTGGAAAAAGGAAGCTATAGGGTGTCTGTAAAGGACATAGGAAGAAAATAATTTGGTTAGCAATTTCAGTGTTTAATCTGGCCAAATCAAGATTTAAAATGTATGCTATAATTCCAATTTCATAAGGAAGCAATGTTCTTATTAGCATAAGTACATTATTATGTATATTATTATGATTGGTGACATAGTCAGCCAAATGTTTAGACTGGATTTGGCATTTTGTCCATCCATTGTGTCCTTCCCAAAGACATGAGTTAGACAGATGTTGTTTAATTGTTAAAAATATTAAATATGAACAAACACATTTTTAAACTTGAAACACCATACTCCACAACATCATTTTCTTATAAATGTCTGCTGAGAGTAAAGAGATAAGTAAATATTGAAGTTCATTCAATGTAAGTCTTCCCCTAGATATGACAACAAAAGCAGAATATTGAAAATATTTTCAACCTATACACTTACACAGAATTTCATCATCATCATGGTTTACTAAACTAAACTCTATTTGCAGTTTCTTAGGAAAGTTAGGCCATGCCAGAACTCCCCCCACCCCAACCATTGCTCCAAAGCCTGTTAAGACATAGCAACCTCTTTCTTCCAGACTTACTTTATTTTTGATTTCTTGGGCTTTCTGGACATTTCATCTTCTCCATCAAAAAGTGAAACGTCTTCCGTCTCATCATTACTATCCTAGAGAGATGCAGATTTTTTAAAATAGGGTTGTTGTTTTTTTAAAAAAGTCTATGCTATTGTGCAACAATTCAACAAAAAAATCCGCCAACATATGCTATTGTGATAAAACTATGGGTATCTGGAGATGAACATTAGGAGGAGCAGATGATAAAACAAGCATTGTGATACAAGCTCCATAGCGGAACACCACTATGAAAACACCAGATTATGTGTTACTTCGGATGAAACTTTAAAAATTACACAGACACGAGGAACCAATATTTTGGTATAATGATATATAATTTAGCTTGGAAAACTCTGATTAAATTAATAGAAACAGAATCTAAGTTTTTTATTTTAAAACTCTATAGAAAAACATGGATCTACTTGTTTAATTAATGTCATCATATAAAAAGGAAACACAATAGATTTTTTCTAGAGCAGTTATTCTACATTAAACTAGAAAATATTTCATAGGCCCTTCAATAACAATATTCAGCAAGTTTTCAGGAATGTGTACATTTTTGAAACTGACACCGTGTAATATTAAAAAGCAGATGGCTAACTAACTACATTGGAAACCATATTTAAGTATTTGCTGCTTGAAGCCAATAGCAATGATGAATAAATCTATACTAGACTGTCAACCTCAGTGACAATATTTGTTCATCTAATCTCGACTAGTTAGCAATAATTCTTCAGTGTGGGGGTTGTGTCTTATTTCTGCACACTATCTTTTCTTTTCTTTAACAAAAAATATAGTGAAATCATATGCCTTGTCTCACCATCACGGCGACCATTTATATACAGTACTTATTTACTTTATATAACTTGGAAGCTAAAAAGTGCATACTCAGTCTTCTTTATACATATGTGGAACAAGCATTAACTGAGCATGTTTATAAATTTACTGTAAGCACTACCTTGATCTCCAGACATAGAAACATAATTGATAAAATTAAGGGCAAAAAATAAAGTTTGAATATTGGATCAGTTATCCATTTCTTAGCCTTCGATCAATCAATCAATAGCATAAAACATAGATTTTGATGATTTTCTATTAATGTGTCAGTTTTAAAAAAATTAGTATCCTGTTATTAATCAAGACTTAAAACTTGAGCTAAGAATAACCTAAAATTAAGGGTAAAATCATTGCATTGTTTAAAGCCAAGACTATATCGCTAACGAAAACCACATAACAGGAATCTAAAAACTTTCTCTGATATCATTGTTCATAATTCTCTGATGGTTTACATTTAGAGCTGTCAGGTAACAATCGAGTACTTGTATCCTTTCACTGGACATCAATATTTCTTTATGAGACAGCCTCAGTCAACACCAGAATTAACTTTCTTTCATTCCAACCTACCCCACAGGGCAGTTGCTGCAGATAAATTAGTTGGGAGTTCCAAGTTCATTGCTTTGAGCTTTTGAGCGAAGGGAGGATATTAAATATCAAACATTAAATCCATTTCCTCACTAATGAATTATCAACCTTCAGGGCCATCCACCCAAATTTGGAGAAATATAAACCCACACCCATAACTGATATTTCAAAATGATTGTGGGATGACTCTAGACATGATAAATCACAAGTGGGAAATATATCTAATTGCATATCTAAATAAAATTAACACCATGCATTCCAATTCACAGGCAGGCAATACCGCAGCCAACCTGCTGTCCATGCATTATCTTAAGACAACCGTACTATATATTTGAGTTAAAAATAACCAGTAAGCACCAGCAATCGTTAAAAGGGTTTGCCGTATGCTGCCGCTCTGGATTTTCGCAGTCTGCAAGTCCTAGTCTTCATCATTTGCTAGAGGAGTTTATTTCGACAATACAGCGTTTCATTCCAATTATACCCACATTTGAATCGCGTGGGAAGCCTTAAAAATGCAACTCCCACCATCCGAAATTAAAAGCATTATACAAAAACGTTTAACAGTTGGCGACAGGAAGGAAAAAATGTTTTGCGGGCATAAGCCCTGATATCACAGAAGGAAGGAAGATGAGGGCAAGAGCCAAGCTGGCCATCCCTTCTTCTAAGCAAGCAGCTACAACTTGTGTAGCTTGGAATGGGCTTCATCGTGATGTACAGCCACAAACTTGGCTTGGAAGTACCCCAATAGGTCCTTTTCCAGCTGACCTCCCTCTCCGATATTAAAAAGTCCCTTCAGTCCCGATGTAAGAAACCCACTCAACGTCCCTGACCCGCGCTAGGAAATAATAGCCCCTTAGCTCCCACCTGCCGCAACATCGCTTCCGCCTTCTGCCACGTCACAACCAACTCCCCCAAGCAAAGCCGTTTACGTCATCAATGGACGACGGACGCCAGGCTATGCAGTGACACCTCCAAATCCAATGGAAATCCGCCTAGTGTTGAGCGGATAAATATAGGAAATTTAGAGTGCTCGTCTCCGTTTGCGATTCTATTATTTCTAACCCGAGTACGAGAGGGTTCTCTAAGAAATGTTTCTCAGCCTTATCAGTTTTGAGATGTTTGGACTGTTAATTGTAACACCACCATGTAGGCCGTCGTTAAGTTTGATAAACACTGCTTCAGATTGACTCTCTAGGGAAAGTTTTAAGATGGGGAAAATGTAATGTGGCACAAAAATGAAACACATTGCAATTAATCTTAAACTTTAAGAATGGGACTGCCGGCACAGTGATTAGCTTTAATGTAGATTATATACTAAAGTGACTAGATTTTCACATTGACGGGGTGGTGGTGGTGGTTCCTGATTAAAAATTTGGTCTACATGGAGAAAAGAAAATCTATTTCTTTTTTTCTCTCTCTTCCTTCTTTCCTTTCTTTCTATTTCTCTCTCTTATTCTCTCCCCCCCTCGTTCTTTCTTTTCCTTCCTTCCTCTCTTTCTCTCTCTCCATCCCTCTTTCTATTCCTTCCTTCCTCACTCTTTTTTCTCTCTCTTTCTCTTCCTCTTTTATTTTTTTATTTATTTTATTTATTTATTTTGTCCAATACACAATAATACACAATGAAGGTTAATATAGAGTATATAGTAGAGAAGAAATACAAGATATAGGAGACACTAGGACAGGGGACGGAAGGCACACTAGTGCGCTTATATATGCCCCTTACTGACCTCTTAGGAATCTGGAGAGGTCAACCATGGATAGTCAGGGTAAAATGTTGGGGGTTAGGGGATGATACTACAGAGTCCGGTAATGGGTTCCACGCTTCGACAACCCAATTACTAAAGTCATATTTTTTACAGTCAAGTTTGGAGCGGTTAATATTAAGCTTGAATCTGTTGTGTGCTCTTGTGTTGTTGTGGTTGAAGCTGAAGTAATCTTTGACAGGCAGGACATTGCAGCATATGATCTTGTGGGCAATACTTATATCATGTTTAAGGCGTCGTAGTTCTAAGCTTTCAAGACCCAGGATTTTAAGTCTAGTTTCGTAGGGTATTCTGTTTCGAGTGGAGGAATGAAGGGCTCTTCTTGTGAAGTATTTTTGAACATTTTCAAGGGTGTTAATGTCTGAGATGCGATATGGGTTCCAAACAGATGAGCTGTATTCGAGGATGGGTCTGGTGAAAGTTTTGTAAGCTCTGGAAAGTAGTGTGAGATTTTCAGAGCAGAAGCTACATAGGATTAGAGTAACAACTCTTGAGGCCTTCTTAGCAATGTTGTTGCAGTTGGCTTTAACACTTAGATCTTTAGTTATTAGTATTCCGAGGTCCTTGACCGAGTGGGATTATCTGTGATAATTTGTTTATTAAGTTTGTATTTGAAGTTCTGGTTCTTTTTGCCAATGTGTAGGACAGAGTATTTGCTGGTTGAGATTTGGAGGCACACTAGTACACTTATGTACGCCCCTTACTGATCTCTTAGGAACCTGGAGAGGTCAATCGTGGATAGTCTAAGGGAGAAATGTTGGGATTTAGGGGTTGACACTATTGAGTCCGGTAATGAGTTCCACACTTCGACAACTCGATTGTTAAAGTCATATTTTTTACAGTCAAGTTTGGAGCGGTTAATATTAAGTTTGAAATTGTTGCATGCTCTTGTGTTGTTGTGGTTGAAGCTGAAGTAGTCATTGACAGGTAGGATGTTGCAGCATATGATCTTGTGGGCAATACTTAAATCGTGTTTTAGGTGTCGTAGTTCTAAGCTTTCTAGACCCAGGATTGTTAGTCTATTTTCGTAGGGTATTCTGTTTTGAGTGGAGGAGTGAAGGGTTCTTCTGGTGAAATATCTTTGGACGTTTTCAAGGGTGTTGATGTCCGAGATGTGGCATGGGTTCCAGACAGATGAGCTGTATTCAAGGATGGGTCTGACAAAAGTTTTGTAGGCTCTTGTGAGTAGTGTGAGATTGCCGGAGCAGAAGCTACGTAGATTTGAAAGAGCTGGGGAATCCCTCCCACGAAGAGATTCCGGGGGCAGAGCCTTGATGTCAAAGCTCCGCCCCCGGAATCTCTTCGTGGGAGGGATTCCCCAGCTCCTTCAAAGGGAAGTCCTCACGTAAAAATAAATATTGATATTTTTACCAAAAAGGACGCCGCAGCAGCGCTGCAAGCAAAGGGCGGTCATTTCACGTAAAAATAAACATGTTTATTTTTACGTGAAAGGTCCTCCCTTTGCAGCGCCTCTGTGGCGTTCTTTTTTGTAAAAATAAAAATAAATAAAAATAAATAATCCATAAAATTTAAAAACGATGGGATTCTGGGGGCAGAGCATGGATGTCACGCAGCATTCAGAGTTCGGGTTTGGTTCGGGTTCGGCCGAATTTTGCGTAAAGTTCGTCCGAACTTGCCGAACCTGAACACCGTTGGGTTCGCCCATCACTAATGGCCAATAAAGAGCTGAACCCAATAAACTGTCTCCTGCCTCTTCAGTAGAGAAATGTAACAAATAGCAGTAACACTTGTACTTATATACACTTTACAGTGCTTTTACAGAACTCTGTCAATAGCATTGTCCTTCACAGGATTGTTCACTTTGGCCTTTTAGTCATCTGTGTTCAGGATGAGTGGTCAGGATAATCTTCCTTTATCACCTGGAAAGATAGTGATGATTGAATATTTTCCTACAGATGTCACTGTTCTTCTTTCTGTGAGGTTGGAAGGGGGTGTTTTTGTCTTGACAGATGTTCTCAGAAGCAGTTTTTCATTCAAATTTTCCAACTTTTCTTAAGGTGAGGCCAGGAACCTGGTTTATATGTATTGGAAGGAACTAGTGATTGTGCAGATGGAAGGACAGCATGAAATTTTATTTACTTATCAAGGCTTTACATCATTCCATACTTAGGCCTGCAACTGTATCAGTCTGGCAACTGAGTCCATTTATTTCTGGATCCTAATATAGTACTGCACTTTTTTAAGGTAAGTGTACTTTTGAATCCGTGGATAAGTCCTTGCAATTTTCCTGGAAATGGAAACTTTCCTTAAACATTGCAGTAAAGGTTGTTTCCAACAGTGGGATTCATATAATTTCCTACCAGTTCAGCCAGCGCTGAAAATGTGAGTATGCATGCCTGAACACTCACTTTGGTCACGCACATGCCTTCTGCACCTGTGCAAGGCGTGAGTGCAAGCAATAAGCCACATGCCTTCTGCACCTGTGCATGATCATTATTACCGGTCCAAACCTGCTGAATACCACCTTAGGTTACTTCCATTTCTCTCTGAAGCTCTGTATAGTCTCTGGGCTGGTCATTTCCTGACTGGCAGCAACTTTTTCTTCTTAAACTAATCTCCCTCCTTTCCCTGCAGATGTATAGGATTCGTAGTAGTATGTGAACATTCAATGTCATCAGAATTTTAAATACAACCAGGTATACAGATTTAGGAACATTGCAGCTCTCCTCTTTTTCTTTCTTTTTCTTTTTGCTGCAAAGCACCAATGAAGGCATTGCACATGATTTAACAATAATGGGATGAGAACTTGGCTATATTTAGAGCACAGGTCACCAACTGGTGGTCCGTGGAGAAATCTTGGTCCCTGGGCTGGATATAGCTGAGAGCAATTAATCCAGTCTGTGTGCGGGAACACAAGGCTGCATCGCCCAACATTACCCCGCCCACACACCAGCCGACACTTTTAAGGCTGAGCGGAAACTTCACCTTGAGTATACTGGTGCGAGCCACATGAGCTGGAACAGGAAGTTAACACCAAGAACTTACTGCACTCAGCTTAATGGCTACCTACGGGGGGTGGGTGGGAAGGTTCAGCTGCCTTTTGGACCTACATCTCTCTTTCTGCGAGACCTCCAGGTGGGAGGCCCAAGATAAAGTGCCTACTAGAAACTGCAAACTCTCATCTCTTGAGTCCGGCTGAAGTTTCCAACACTGCTTAACGAGCCCTCCTGGAGAGATGTGTTTGCAGGGGACCAAGCTAGCATCCACAATGGACAGTGCATCCAGGTGGAGGAGCTGCAGTGGGCCAGTGGGTGTGACTGTGAAGCTCCAAAGTGCATCCTACTCTGTCTCACCCTAGGCCGGATCCATCACTCTCAGGGTGCCCCCAGCAAGGCCTAATCAGGACAGGGTGGGTTGATGAAGAGACTGATCAGGACAGCCCTTGTCTCAGCCTGCCAGCATCAGATGGATCAGCTGGACAGCGGGAGGACAGGGCAGCCATGGAAGTCGGCCTTCTTCCTGGGACAAAGTGGGCTGGGACATGCAGTCTGGGGTGCACAGGCTTCTTCTCACTTCTCAGCTGCCAGGCAGGCATGGCGACAGAGGCCAGGCAGCTCTCATCTCTTGAAGAGCCTGGCCAAAGTTACCCATGCCACTTCAAATGCTGATGCCACTACAGGTGAGAGAAGTACTGATTTAGAGTGCTGGAAGGCCCCTACAATCTTCAAGGACACTAACAGTTATAACAACCAATTTTTGACCTTTTTTGTAATAATCATGTTCCATATTTTAGCGCCTAACCTTTTATCTTCTGTGCAAAAAAGCTGAGAAAAGGATGTCTTTCTGTGAAATATCTGAATAATGCAAAATAAAAACCATTGTTTTGTCATACCAATAAAATAATGAATGCTAAGTATTTGAACTTATTTTTCCCTAACAATCTTGTGCTCTAAGGAAATATTTAGAAGAGTACCAGAACTATCTACTAAAATCTTTTAGCAAAATAGGTTTTATAGGACATCCCACTAAAATGCTTATGAATGATATTTTTGTGCATACTGTCTACCTCACAGCATTATGACATTATGTATCAGGACTCCCCCCCCCCCCTTTATTAAAGCAGGCGTGGGTGTGACTAGTGTGTGACACATCTGGCCTGCGGATTGGGAGTTTGATAGCCCGATCCACGATACTTGTGAAACATGAGAAATAAATTTGCCTTTAATATTTACTATGGTTCAAAAAGTAATGTAATTCTTCCCCGCTATACATTATTTTAGTCTATGACTGCTCTCAAATAGTTTGCTTCATTCTTCCCAAACATGATTTTAACATTCTTAAGCATGATTTGCAGACAAAATCCCTGAATTTGAATTATTTGAAGTTCTTTCCAGTTTTCAGGAATGTAATCGAATTAAATGCAAGGAACAGAACCATAGGCTATAGATAGCTGACCTGATGCAGTTAAGCTGGGCTTCAATCCTGCCACGAACCTCAGCATTACTCTATCTGATAAATGATGATGGTAGAAAGAACCTTTGTTAAAACATGTTTTACTTCCATCTCATTTTTTTCAAAATGGTATCCATAGCATTGGCTCCTCCCATCCCCACTGTGCCCCAAAAACTAGTCTGTGAGGTTGGGTGACTTGAGAAAATGTAAATGAGATTCTGGATCTCTCCAGTGAAGACTAATGCTTTAGCTTCAATACCACCCATTCTTTTCCCACCCCTATTCCCAATTGCTATTTTTTGCAGTTATTCTTCTCCTTCTGATCAACATGTAACGGCTTGGAGTGATGTACAATAGATTGTAGTGTTGTCCTAAGTTCTACCAAATTTTTGACTGTCCCAAGTCCCGCCCAGTTTTTGAATGTGTACCCAATTTTTTATTGCATGCATGCCTCAAAGGGGCAAAGCTTTGTCAAATGCAGCAAAAGTCTGCAGATGCTCCTATTTTTTTCATAATAGCTTCCCTCTACCTTCAGGTATCAGGGTAACAAAAAGGTATTGCTGGAAATGTGATTTAATTACTCCCACAGAGCTTTTTATTGGAAGAGAAGGGTCACTTGCTACAATTTTCCATTTAGGAGCATGAACAGTACTTCTATCCAAAGGTGTCAGTTGTGCAAATTATAAAGAAAAGCATTTGATTTATATCTGTTCTACAGTATTTTGCAGCTAAAAACAAAGTCTGTAAAACAATTACTTACTCTATAAGAAAGTATGGTACAAAACAAACATTACTCATTTCAAATTTTGAAAAATATGTTGTAAACATATAATTTTGATAACTTTTATAGCTACACAATGAAACTTACGCTAAGACACCTCAGGAATGCACACATATAATTTATGAAGCAAAATTTATTAAAGGTATTATCAACCTTGTTAATAAATGTTCATGAACAGAACAGGAGCTTTAATAAAATACAAATGTTTCAAACTGGAATTATTTTGGGAAAGTGAAGGAAATTTCATTTTTGAAAATAAAGGTGGTCTAATTGTTTGATATAGTACATTTTGTCACAGTCTCCCAAAAGAGGGAAATAGGACAAAGTTTCAGAGCAGAGGAAATCAACTACCTGGGCTGGAATTTTGCATTTGTTTTTCAGGGTTTGCCAGCTGTATTAAAGAAGTTAGCCTCAGATGAAAACATTACCCCCAAGTTCAGGAGCAGCAGTTTTGCCTTCCTTAGTGAAGTCATTTATAGGAAGACCTTTAATTTTCCTCACCCAAGCACTTTTACACACCTTTTCTCTATTTGCAATAACTTTTGTCTTGGTTGCCTGGTACTCTGCAATCTTAGCTTCTTCATATACTTTCATTTGTTGTGTAGTCAGAAGTTGGAACCCAGTATTGTAACGATAAGGATTTGCAGTAAGGCCATGAAAATATTTTTTACGCCGTAAAATTATATTGGTATCAGGTTGGGCAATCTTCATTCGTGGTATTTTGATGGATTCAACTGAACTTGTAAAACCACCAATTATATTACTTTTAGCACCAGCTGGAGATGAGATGTTAAAATAAGCTTTTCTTCTTGACAAGCTGCTGCAAGACTTGGAACGTGTGATAGAGGGAGGAGGAATGAATGATTTCACGGTACTCCCAAGCAAAGAATTCTTTGTGTTGAGCTGTAGCATTTTGGTTTCAAAAGGTGAGGAAATCTTTTCCATACCTAAAGTGACACCAGCAGCCTTTAGTTGCTTCACTTGGTTTGCTAGATCTACTGCCTTGTGCTTTGAACATTGAGAAGATAGACTTGGTTTAGGCTGTAATTTCCTGGGCTGAACAGGTACCCAAGCATCTTTAATGTTCATGTTGTATGCCAAATTGGCACTGACATTATCGTGCTCATAAGCATGGTGTACTGTACTGACAGTGAGAAGTATCTGATCATTAGATATGGGACCAATAGTATGCCTCTTCTTTAGGTGATTTAACAAAGCCTTGTTCTGGCCAAATATGGAAGTGCGTGCAGCTCCTGGTACTAATTCCTCATCTGTTTTAAAAAAGGAAAGAGAGAAAGGAGTTTAAGGCCTAAAATACTATCTACTGACATAGGAACAGCACAGGACAGTATTGGAAGACAGACACTAGGGACAACTTAGCAGAAGGCCCCCAACTTGGCCTTCAAAAACTGATATAAAAATATTTATAGGATTAGGAAAATCAGAAATTTTATTGAAAAAACCAGGAAACTGGGTTAAATTTATTAATTTAATGAATTTATGAGTCATCTTAATCACATAAGATTATAAGATTTAAAAGCATCTGATAATAATAAAAATAAACACAGAAACAGTAATACCCAATGGCAGGAAGAACAAAATAAAACCCAATTACAATTGTAAGACAGGGATTCAACATCAGGGAACAAGTCATAACTCACCCTGCCCCAGAGTCTATTGAGTAACTATATTTGGGCTGATACTTGTCAAAGCAATACATGGCTACATAATTAAATACAATAAGCAAACTATTCTGATATTTAAAGACAAGGAAATGCAATGACTATGTTGCACTGAATTCACCCATTCCAATATTCCAATGCTTCTCTTACACTTAACAGTTTCCCAAAATATTTATTTTTGGAAAGGGTAAGGCTTTGCAAATCATAATTGGGCACTTACCTATAGTAAGCTTATTGAATATGATGAAGCTTATCTCCAATTGAACATAAATCAATGATGGCAAAACTTTGAGCTTGGGATGTCAAAAATGACTTGATTCTGTTGATGTATCATATCCCATACACAAACAAAAGAGAATAAATTCTCTATCTCCCCTCTATCTAGACTGACCTTGAACAATGACACTTGACAGAAGCACAAAGATGGGGCCTGAAGACAAGGCCTGGGCTTCGACTTCAACCCTAGACTCATCACTATTATTGAAAAAGAAAACCTTGCAAAGCCTATGAGTCTTGGAGAACAGTGAAATTGCATCATGGGCCAGCACTCCCACAGATTTACCATGTGGGAAGATAATTATTATAAACTGAGAAGATAAGTTGAAACAGCCTTAGAGAGATGGAAGAATTTACAACTATCATTAATGGATAGAACAGCTATAATTAAGATGAATATATTACCGAGATTGTTGTTTTTCTTTCAAACAATACCGATAGTTAGAGAAAAAATATTTTCAAAATTTTAATAAAATAATAATGAAATTTATATGGAAAGGCAAAAAAGGTAAGAATTAATATAAAATTGCTTCAAGATACAATACTCAGAGGGGGGTTTGAACTTTCAAACTAGGGATTCTTTATTTATTTATTTTATTTATTTAGTAGATTTGTATGCCGCCCCTCTCCGTAGACTCGGGGTGGCTAACAACAATAATGAAACAACATATAACAAATCTAATATTTAAAATAATTTTAAAAACTCTTCTTTAAAAAACCAAACATACACACAAGCATATCATGCATAAATTGTATAGGTCTAGGGGGAAGGGAATATCTCAGTTCCCCCATGCCTGACGACAAAGGTGGGTTTTAAGGAGCTTACGAAAGGCGAGGAGGGTGGGTGCAATTCTGATCTCTGGGGGGAGTTGGTTCCAGAGGGTTGGGGCCGCCACAGAGAAGGCTCTTCCCCTGGGTCCCACCAAACGACATTGTTTAGTCAACGGGACCCGGAGAAGGCCCATTCTGTGGGACCTAACTGGTCGCTGGGATTCGTGCGGCAGAAGGCGGTCCCGGAGATATTCTGGTCCAATGCCAGAATATACTATTAGGCAGCAGCATTATCATGAATGAAATAATGATCTCGCCCCTGTTTAATATCTACATGAAACCACTGGGTGAGATGATCCGAGGGCAAGGGGTGAGTTACCATCAGTATGCTGACAACATGCAGCTATACATTTCCACCCCGTATCCACTCAGTGAAGCAGTGGAGGTAATGTGCCATGTCTGGAGGCTGTTAGGGTCTGGGTGGGTGTTAATAGGCTCAGACTGAACCCCGACAAGATGGAATGGCTGTGGGTTTTGCCTCCCGGGGACAATGCCAATTGTCTGTCCATTACCCTGGAGGGGGGGAATCTTTGCCCCCCCTCAGAGAGGGTCCGCAAGTTGAGCGTCCTCCTCAATCCACAGCTGAGCTTAGACTATCTCTCAGTTGGGCCGAGGGGGGCATTCGCATGGGTACACCTTGTGTGCCAGTTGCGGCCCTATCTAGACAGGGAGTCACTTCTCACAGTCGTTTATGCCTTTATCACCTCGAGATTCGATTGCTGCAATGCTCTCTACATGGGGATGCCTTTGAAGACTGTGATTGACATGGTGATGATTATGATATGTTTTTTTGTTTAGGGCTGGTTTCCAAATTTCTTGTAGGCGGGACGTGTCATCATGTTTATTCATGCTGAGGGGGTGTTTTTCTATCTCTATGGCTTCCATGATTATAGGGTGATGCCATTATCCTGTTCTTGGTCTTGATTTTTGGGGGATGTCTCTTTTTTGATTAGGTTTGTAATTGTTTTTCTTTCAATCCTTCAACTAAATGTGATTCCACCAACCAATCAAATCATTAAAACATAGCCACCCAATCTACTTGCTACATTCAAACCAAATCTCCACCCCCACCACTATTTATAAGGAACAAATGGCAGTTGCAAACAAACTATATCTACAGCAGCACGAAGCTTACAACTTCAGCCTGATGATGGTGAATGTGATTTCACTGAAACGTCGCATGGACACTCAAAATATTACACGGGGCAAAACCCGAACTCAGAACAATCTACATATTTACCCATTTTTGTAACTTTCTCAAGTTTTACGTATAAATCAAAAATGCAATTTATTCTGTTAAGATATGAATCAGTAGCCTAGAGGTCGATATCAGTAGCCGTTAAAACCTTTAAAAATAATACCTAAAAATTATTTACCAGAAGCAACTTTAACCATTGTTGAAGAGTCCTGTTCCTCTATGGTTTGATGGGCAAGTGCAGAGAGTCTGTGCTTTTGGTCTTCATCCAGAACTATGGTTGTCCTGGCTTCCCTCTTCCGAGGTAAAGGAGTCTTCACAATTTCATAAACAAGGGCTAGAAAAGAATCACATGGTTAGCAGCCCAAAACGTGATATAACAAAACTCCATGGAACAATTCTAATAAAATATGGCTTCATAAGATTAGAGGGTTAATTCCACATTGGGATTCTGTAGAGCAATGAGACTACACGTCCAATGTATATTTGTGTACATAAAGATGCTAAATATGACAAGTTTCAAAAAATATAAAACACCACGGGAGAAAAGCATACCAGACCTGTTCAATCTTGAAAGAAGGCGGCAATGTAGTGCATAGTCCAGCTCTGGTGGCGCTGCTGGACATGCATATGCATGCACATGCAACCGGCATTTACCCAGACCTCCGCCTGGCCTGCCCCGCCGCAAGCCCATCCTTCCCCCACCACGAGCACTGTCTTCTCCCGCCACGAGCACTGCCTTCCCCCGCCGCAACCCCCTCCTTCCCCAGCCATAAGCCCCTCCTTCCCCCACCATGAGCCCTTCTCCCGCCACGAGCACTGCCTTCTCCCACCGCAAGCCCTTCCTTCCCCTGCCGTGAGCGTTACCTCCCCCCGCCGCAAACACTGCCCTCCCCTGCCGTGAGCCCTTCCTTCCCCCGCCACAAGCCATTCCTTCTCCCACCGCAAGCACTGCCTTTCCCAGGTGAGCTTTCTTCCCCCGCCGCAAGCACTGCCTTCTCCTGCCACAAGCCCTTCCTTCTCCCGCCACGAGCCCTTCCTTCCCCTGCCGCAAGCGCTCGCCCCTCACTCGCTTCTCGCGCCAGCTCCCACTTACCAACCATGCTGCTGCTATTCACCCTGAGAGTGAGATGCAAGCGGGGAGAATGGAGGTGAACGGTGGCAGCGCAGATGGCCACTTACCTTATTTTTGCCTGTTTCTGGGGGTTTACGCTTTTGCGCATACGCAGAAGCGAAAAACCCCAGAAATCTTGTACACATGCATCCTCGCGCAAGATTTGGCTTCTGTGCAGGCACAGAAGCTGAACACCGTGTGGGGTCTGGCGCACCGGGCGTGTTTGCAAGCTCCCAGCCCGGTCCGGTAGGGCCTGGAATGGTGGCCCACCCCTGGCTGTAAAACACTGTGAAGCGATATATAAGTCTAAGTGCTTTACTTACTTTTGTTGACTTAGCAATTGTCACAAATTTGATTTAGCAGTTGTCACAAAATATGCACAACTGCACCACCCTAATTATACTTATTCAGAACTGATTCATGGATGTATAGAATTTGTATTGCCAATGGTTGGCAAAAACAATATATTAGTTACCATGGGATTGTTTGGTTGCCATAGTTCAGTATTTACCAGTGGTTGGCTATGAGCCGGAACGCTAAATTGCGCTCGCCGCCGCGGCTCGTAAGTTCTTACAGTACCAGCATGATTTTGCTGCTGCAACTGTGGAGGAAGCAAAATCGTGCATGGAGCCACAGGTGCGCCTGTGTTTCAGCATGCACAGAAGCAAAAATCCCTCGCCGAAACAGGGACACACCTGCAGTTCCGTGTGCAGCAATATTGTGCTGGTTGCGCAAGAATGTACAAGCCGCGGCGGTGAGCACAATTTAGTGTTTTGGTTCGTAGCCCATCCCTGGTGTAATGAACCCGAGTGCTTTTTCATTTCAATCTAAGATGGAAGAAGAGTCAGAGCAATCATATCATCATTTCATTTCCTTCTAAGTGCAGTTCACATTTGTAGATGGTATTTATCTTATTGATCTGAAGAAAAGACTTCTGGTTGACTAAGCCATCCATTACCATCTGCTCACTCTGCCAAAATTCTTGCCGATTTGATATATAGTAGATACATACATATGCAAGTATACCTGCACAAACATATATACCTGGGACACCTTTGGATAATCTTGTGGGATGTTGAGAAATATAATAGGAAAGTACTGTTTCGTCAGCGTCTTTGTATAGCTTCCAATTTTTCTTTCTGGCTCTTTTCTCCCGTGCAGATTTTGAATATAGAGGTGGCTTTATTTGGGCTGGTATGTCATGAAATTTGCTTATGACTGCTTGGCGAGGCATTCTATCAAAAGGCTGATTATGATCCCATTCTACTTCTTCAAACTGGAACAAGACCACACTTCCTTCTGCGTTGATTAATAATCTAGGGAAGAAATTGGATGAGTGAGAAAACATTATGAAATCTGACCACTGATTCAAGAAAATGAGTTGCAATGAAGTGGCTTCAAGTTGACTGACACAGGTGTTCTTCCTTGCAATTAGGGCTCGTAAAACCTATTATTTAAAATAAGATCAACTATAATAACAATCAAAGGGGAGACTGGTCACCGCAAAATGAAGGGAAGGTCTTTTTTCATCCCCTTTTCTTCCTTGTCACAATCTGAATGAAAAATACTCCTCAAAAGCTGTTTCTGTATGGTCAAGGACATTTCAAGTACTTTCTTTCCAGTACTATGGTAATAGCTTTGGATGATGTTTTCAAAGAAAATTCTTCTAGAATTCCTATACATGTATTCTAAAGCAGCTATAAAAATAAGTATATAAAACAAGATTGCTATGCAAGTCACTCTAGCACAAAAGCAGTAACAGAAAACATATCACCTTGGTAGACTTAGACTTCTTTAAGTAAAAAGTCTTTGATATTAAAGGCTATCAAGTAATCAATTAATTCTTTCATCAGGGAAATCTTTTAAAATTAATTTTTACTGAGAACATTTTACAAATTAAAAACAATACAAATTTAAAGAAAAGAATAGGAAATAAGAGAAAAGAAAAAGAAAAAGGAGATCTAAAGAACTTATAATTTTCTTTGCAGCAATTGTAAATATATTGATATTTCAGTTCTGCATTAATATTTAATTAAATTTCTGGTATCATTGTGGATATTTAATCCGATTTTTCTAATTTTTTTCACTTCCATCAAGCATTATAAAATGACCATTCAGACTTACCATATTGCCAATATAATTTTAGCACCTTTTTACATTTCAGAAAGTTTTAACATAATGTGAAGTCCACTCCTTTCAAGCACATATTTTCCTTTCAACCATTGATCCATCTGTATACAGTGGAACCCCGACATAAGAGCTGCTCTACTTAAGAGCAACTCGAGATAAGAGCTGGGAGGGGAGAGATATTTTTGTTCTACTTACAAGCCCAAATTCGAGATACAAGCGCCAAGGAGCTGTCTCCTGAAGCCAAACGCTAACTTCCGCGTTTGGCTTCAGGAGACAGCTGCGAAGCGGCGCGCGTGTTTTAAAAGGTTGCAGCCGGCCTGGGGGGCTCGGGGGGGGGGGGGGCTTGCAGCTTTCTTTCTTGCTCTTTTTCTTTCTCTCTTTTACCTTCCCTTCCTCTATTTCTTCTTTTCTTTCTCCTTCCCACCTTCTTCCCTCTCTCCCTCCCTTCACTCATTCCTCTCTTACTCTCACCTTTCATAAGTTTCCTTGCTTCCTTCCTCTGTTCCTGTCCCTTCCCCCTTTCTTTCTTTCTTTCTTTCTTTCTTGCTCTTTTTCTTTCTCTCTTTTACCTTCCCTTCCTCTATTTCTTCTTTTCTTTCTCCTTCCCACCTTCTTCCCTCCCTCCCTCCCTTCACTCATTCCTCTCTTACTCTCCCCTTTCATAAGTTTCCTTGCTTCCTTCCTCTGTTCCTGTCCCTTCCCCCTTTCTTTCTTTCTTTCTTGCTCTTTTTCTTTCTCTCTTTTACCTTCCCTTCCTCTATTTCTTCTTTTCTTTCTCCTTCCCACCTTCTTCCCTCCCTCCCTCCCTTCACTCATTCCTCTCTTACTCTCCCCTTTCATAAGTTTCCTTGCTTCCTTCCTCTGTTCCTGTCCCTTCCCTCTTTCCTTCCTTCCTTCCCACCCTCCGTCCATTCATTCACCCATTCCTCTCTTGATCGCTTAAAGCCGGTCCCTGGTGCAAAAAGGGTTGGGGACCTCTGTCCTACAGGATTGGGTGGCAGAGAAGTTGAACATATGTAAATTTAAAAGTTTAAGAAAGTTTACAAGTTAAGTGAAAGAAACTTCATTA
Source organism: Erythrolamprus reginae (assembly GCF_031021105.1). NCBI lineage: Eukaryota > Metazoa > Chordata > Lepidosauria > Squamata > Dipsadidae > Erythrolamprus > Erythrolamprus reginae. Next base: position 142,780,480 of record NC_091951.1, on the reverse strand, counting down.
TTCATTTATATGTACATGTACATTTCTTCATTAAAAACATGTCTTTCTGCATAATTTAGACTAACTTTGTGAGTTTTTTGCGGGCTGGAACCAATTAAAATTATTTACATTAATTCCTATGGGGAAAAGTCGTTCGAGATAAGAGCTGCTCGACTTAAGAGCCCAGGTCCGGAACGAATTAAACTCGTATCTCGAGGTACCACTGTATTATAATTGAAATACTTAGACCATTTTTTTAATCATTATGACAACTTTAATATGAATATAAGCTATCAAGTCAGTGTCAACTCTTAATGAACACATACATTTTCTTCAGGATGATCTATCCTCTGAAGCAAGCAAGCAGGAATAAGGGATGAACTGTTCGAAGACTCATAGAACTATCTTTAGGAATACATAGACCATTTTATCATACACTTCAGACAAATGTTTATCCAACATCTTTAAAACTTCCAGTGTTGGAACATTCACAACTTCTGGAGGCATATTGTTCCACTGATTAATTGTTCTGTCAGGAAATTTCTCCCTATTCTAAGTTGCTTCTCTCCTTGATTAGTTTCCACCCATTGCTTCTTGTTTTGCCTTCAGGTACATAGTTTCACTCCCTCGTTTGTGGCAGCCTCTGAGATATTGGAACACAGCCATCATGTCTCCCTAGTCCTTCTTTTCCTTAAAATAGACATACACAGTTCCTGCAACCATTCTTCGTTTTAACCTCCAGTCCCCTAATCATCTTCGTTGTTCTTCTCTGCACTTTCTAGAGTCCCAACATCTTTTTTATATTGTCTGGATCAAAACTGAATGTAGTATTCCAAGTGTGGCCTTACCAATGCATTATAAACTGGTATTAACACTTCACATGATCTTGATTCTATCGCTCTATTTATGCAGCCTAGAACTGTGTTTGCTTTTTTAGCAGCTGCTGCACATTGCTGGCTCATATTTAAATGGTTGTCCACTAGAATTCCAAGATCCCTCTCACAGTTACTACTATTGAGCAAGGTACCACCATACCTGTGCATTTTATTTTTCTTGCTTAAATATTAACCTTACATTTTTCACTATTGAATTTCATTTTGTTAGATAGTGCCCAATGCTCAGTCTGTCAAGATCCTTCTGTATCTTAAGCCTATCATCCACAATTTTGGTTATTCCTGCTAGCCTGGAGTCATTTGCAAATTTGATGAGTTCCTCATCTATCTCGATCCAAGTCATTGATGTAGACACTGAAGAGGCCTAAACCAGAGCCTTTGGGCACTCCACTGCATACTTCCCTCCATGTAGATGCAATTCCATTAAGGATTAAATATTGAGTGAGGTTGGTCAGCCAGTTACAAATCCATCTGCTGGATGCTGTCTAACCCACATTTTTCTACTTTGTCTATTAGTAGGTTATGGTCTACCTGATCAAATGACTTACTGAAGTTGAAGTAAATTTGTCAAAGAAAGCAATAAGATTAGTCTGGCTTGATCTGTTTTTGACAAACCCAGGTTGGCCTTTAGTTATTTCTTTGTTTATTCTTTAACTTGTTCTTCCCGTTTGAAGTTTCAGTAAAATACATATATTTTTAGAAATTAGGTGTATAATGTTCAATATTTTCACATAATTCTGTCTTATATTGTTCAATTCCTAATATCCTTTTGTTTACTTTAAATCTTTCTCTTAACTCTACAGATGAAAACTGTTGGAAACTAAATCTCTCTGTGTGTGGTCAATTCCTTCTTTGACCACATCTTATATATTCTGTGCTTTTGTTTTAATATATTCTGTGCTTTTGTTTTAATAACTCTCAAACAGTTAACCATTTCTGTCTGGTATTTCACAAAAGGCATTTTCAGACACAGCCTGAATTTTATCTATTCCATATCCTCAATAAACCTAATATAATGATTTTTAAAACATTAACCTCAACTTCATCATATTATAAAAAATCATTCTATCCATATCTCAGATAGTTCTAACTTTCTCTTATTTCTCAAGAATATCTATTCTTTCATTCAAACCAAACAGTAGGCTGCAAAGTGCAATTTCAGATCAGGCCATCCCAGTTCTCTTCACTACTTTGCATCCTGAATCCCTGCCTCTGAGATTGTCGGGTGTGAGTCTCTCATTTTGAGATTGGACTCAGTGGTTCAGTTGGGCCTATTGTTAACATATCTGCCTCCCAACCTTGTGGCAACAGCCCTGCCTGCACTGCTTGAGGCAGTCGCCGGGCTGGCAGTGGAGTTTCCCAGGCTCATGGTCCTTGGAGACTTTAATCTACCATCGCTCGGGGGGGTCCTCTGATGCGGTGCAGTTCATGGCTTCCATGGCAACCAGGGTCCGACTCATAAAAAGGGTCACACACTCAACCTAGTGTTTCTCATGCGGCAATGAAAGAATGATGTTAAGGGATATAGACATCACACCCTTGTCATGGTCAGATCACTTCCTGCTGAGGCTGGACTTTGAAAGGCAAATCTTCCACCGCAGGGAGGCAGAGTCAATTAAATGGTTCAGCCCCAGGCGCCTAATGGACTCAGAAGGTATTCCTGGGGAAATATCCGACTCGTTTGTCCACAACTCGGCAGCCTCCCTAGCATCTGCCTGGAATAAAGCTGCATCGGGGGCTCTAGACCGGATTGCGCCTTTGCAGCCTCCTCAAAGCAGTAGATCCCAGAGATCTCCTCAGTTTACTAAGAAACTCGACGTTGAAAGAGATGCCTAGAGTGAAAATGGAAGTCCATTAACTCTGAATCAGACTGAACACTGCTAAGAGCTTTTATTAAGACTTACCTTGTGGCAATAGAGGCAGCAACATATACACATTTTCCCGCTTATTGCATCTGCAAATTCCTGACCAGCCGCCCTGTTTAGTGTGACCCATTCCCTTCTAAACAAGGAGGAAACGGTGGAGGCCTTACAGGTTAGAGCTGAGGAATTTGTTCAGTTTCTTGCGGATAAAATCACTCAGATTCAGAATGACCTGGACTCCAATTGGGCAATTCAGACCGAGATGGCAGGAACAGGTCTTAGTCTTTTGTATGGGATGAATTTGACCTGGTAACACCTGATGAAGTGGACAAGACCATGGGAGCTGTGAATTCCTCCATCTGTTTACTGGACACACGGATGGATCCAGGCATTCATTAACACTTCCTTAAATGTGGGTTCTTTTCTGCAGCCGCTGAAAAAGCGGTTGTACGTCTCCTCTTCAAGATGCCCCTGGATCCAGCCAAGTTGAAGAACTTTAAGCCATTCTCCAACCTACTCTCCTTGAGTAAGGTTGTAGAGAAGGTGGTAGCGCTACAACTAGGACAGTCCTTGGATGAAGCCCTTGACCCTTTTTAGTCTGGTTTCAGGATTGGTCATGGCATGGAAACTGCTTTGGTCATGCTGATGGATGATCTCTGGTGGGCCTGGGATAGGGGTCATTCCTCTATCCTGGTGCTTTTTGACCTCTCATCAGCCTTTAATACCATCGACCATGCTATCCTTCTTCAACGTCTAGAGGGGTAGGGAGTGAGAACACCTGTTCTACGGTGTTTCTCCTACCTCTCTGGTCGTTCACAGTCGGTGTTAGTGGTGGGACAGAGGCCCATCCCTAGGCCCCTACTTTTTGGGATGCCTCAGTGGTCCGTCCTCTCCTCTATACTATTTAACATTTACATGAAACCACTAGGTGAGATGATACCCAGTACGCTGATGATACCCAGTTATACATCTCCATCCCCCATGCTAATTCACTGAAGTGGTTGATGTGATGTGGCGGTGCCTGGAAGCTGTAAGGGTCTAGATGGGAGCAAACAGGCTCAAGCTCAACCCTGACAAAACCAAATGGCTCTGAGCATTTCCTTCAAAGGACCATTCCATCTGTCCATCAATTGTTCAGGGGGAGGATTAACCTCTTCAGAAAGAGTCTGTAATTTGGCTATCTTCCGGGATCCACAGCTAAGTCTTGACCACCATCTCTTGGCTGTGGCCAGGGGGATCTTTGCCCAGGTTCACCTGGTATACCAGTTGAGGCCCTATTTGCACCAGGAGGCTCTGTGCAGGGTCACAAAGGCTCTCATCATCTCTCATCTTGATTATTGCAACACGCTCTACATGGGGCTACTCTTGAAGAATATTTGGAGACTACTGTTAGTCCAGAATGCATCTGCACGAGTTGGTATAGGTGTACCTAGATACACCCATATAACACCAAAGCTCCACATGCTGCATTGGCTGCCAATTGGTCTCCAGTCACAATTCAAGGTGTTGGTTATTATCTATAAAGCCTTACCTGGCTTAGGAATAGACTATTTATGAGACCGTCTCCTGCCACATACCTCCCAGAGACCTATTAGATCACAAGGAGTTGGCTTTCTCCAGGTCACGTTGACTAAATAATGCAGGTTGAGGGGCCCGCTGGGCAGGCCCTTCACTGTGGCTGTCCCAACCTTATGGAACCAACTGCCACCTGATGTCCATACTGCTCCCACCCTACTGTTTTTCCAAAAGGCCATGAAGACTTGGCTTTGCTGACAGGGCTGGGGGCCGTGAATGTAACATCTTATCACAGCCAAATTATAACTGATTCTGTGTGCATGTATATTTAATTGGATGATTCATTGGGTTTACAGTAATCCCTTGTTTTTCACAGGGGATGCGTTCCAAGACCACCCGTGAAAAATGAATTTCCGTGAAGTAGAGGAAAGATATTTTTTTAATGTATTTAACAAGTATTTGGACTTTTAAACCCCACCCTTTGCATTAAACAGTCATTCTATAATGTTTCTCAGCTGGAACTACATGTGATATCCTACCAGTTTCTTTAATAGAATACAGTAGTACTGTAGAAGAATTTTATGAATTTTTAATGGATTTAAAATTTTCAATGGATTTAAGCCCCCTTTGAAAACCCGTGAAGTAGCGAATCCGCAAAAGATGAACTGCAAAGGAGCGAGGGATTACTGTATTATAGTTTTACTGTTCTTTATTAGCTAGTATTTGAATTTTGTGATATTGTATGTATTATTTACTGTTGTAAGCCGTACTGAGTCCCACTGAGATTAAATTAAATTTTTATCCCAATGACAATTTCCCCCATCTTAATATATCCTTCTTGAAACTTTAGTATAATTAGTTTGAGATAACATATACTTGTAATTCTTTTTATTTTTTTCTCAATCTGAAAATCTCAATCTCAGGTTCTATCATTATTTTTATTCTCCTTTTTGTTAGCATCTTCATTTTATCATTATTAACTCTAAAATCGTGCTATCACAACAAAATCATTTAATTTTTCAACAAAGAACAATGGTGGCAAAGAATATCCTTGTCTTGTTCTATCCAAGGAATTCCAAAGCCTATAACTATCTGCCTACCAAATATACAGTATTTCAGCTTCTTGTGGAATGGAAAATCCCCTCCCAATGATCAGGAAAATCTGAAGACCTGTAGTTAAATTGGTTCTAAATAGCTTTCCTCATAGCTACATTTTCCACAATGTACACGTGAAATGTAAATATGTAAGCTTAGCATGGGTATTTGTGATCTGTAAAGATGAGAGAGAAACTTCAAATTAAATTGGATGGTCTATTTATATTAATAATTAGTGTAATACTGCGGCACCATCATGGCGGCTGTCTAAGGCAGTGTTTCCCAACCTCGGCAACTTGAAGATATTTGGATGCTGGCTGGGGAATTCTGGGAATTGAAGTCCAAATATCTTCAAGTTGCTAAGGTTGGGAAACACTGGTCTAAGGTATGTACATTGTCAATTCTGTTAGAGGAAGAGTTATATTTTTAATTTAGTTTGGGATACAGTATGATTTTTTCTTAACGAAAAAATATTCAATAGAAAACAACTGAAAAAACAATACAATGAAGGCAGGATTTTAGAAATCTACCATTTTTTCTTTGGAAATAATAGCTACTGAACGGAACACTTAACTATTTTTGAAATTCGGTAATAAGTATTTTTTAAGGAGAAAAATCCAAATTGACTTTCAAGTTTACACGAGAAGACTAAATTCTGGAACTTTTAATAGAAGGAAACAATAAATAAAAAATTCCTCAAAGGCCTCAGTTTAAGTTACATTGATTTGTTATCTTGAGTTATTTTGCTTGAAAGTGTACATGGAAGGTCAATGCATCATTAATAGCCAGACTTTAAAAATATGTACCTCAGAGGTAACACCCATCAATTTTAACTAAACTTACTTTTAAGTATCTATAATTCAAGACTATGGTGCTTGGGGAAGGTTGGATTCATAGCATTTCCATATATCACTTCTTTCATTGCCATTACTATTATTGAATTAGAAATAAGAACTTTTCACATACCTGTTTTCTAAAATACAGAGGGACAGCACTGGGTCACCTCTGCTGTTTGCTCTCATAACCCTCAGACAGTTTCCAGAGAAGAAGTTAAATATACGTATCTTCCCATCAGCACAGCCACTGATGACTCTGAGATAAACAAAGGCCAGAGACAGAACATCCCTATAGGAAAGATCAGCAATTAAAAACAAATGGTTATCTTTTTAATAAAGTTGATACGTTATATTATTTCAGAGCAAATTTTAATGCAGTAATGTTTACTTAATATACTTAAAATTATCAACAAATATTTTAAAAGCCTACAGTATTGAAAGAAAAAAAAATTCTGCATCATCATACAGTATATCTATCACCATTCTAGAGCATAAGTATTAGGATAGGATTAACTTTTCATCCAAAATTAAGTATATATATTTAACTTAGATGTAGTACAGAGACAGAACAAGCTCTATGATGCAGAATTTCAAAGTATGTTCTGAAATGGATTCCTTATTTGATGAAGGAGAAAGCCACACAGCACAGATTTATAAGACTGATGTCAGTCCTATTATAGACTAGATCATAAAGTTAATTCCACAAAATGGCTAAAGCTACTTTTATTGTGATTGGCCATAATAACAGAATATTTCAAGCCTGACTATTCTATTCCCTAATTCATTGAGATAAGCGTCTATGTGAACCATTTCCTTTTTTTTTTAATAGAAAATTTTATTAGAAACATAGAAACATAGAAATCTGACAGCAGAAAAAGACCTCATGGTCCATCTAGTCTGCCCTTATACTATTTTCTGTATTTTATCTTAGGATGGATATATGTTTATCCCAGGCATGTTTAAATTCAGTTACTGTGGATTTATCTACCACGTCTGCTGGAAGTTTGTTCCCAGGATCTACTACTCTTTCAGTAAAATAATATTTTCTCATGTTGCTCTTGATCTTTCCCCCAACTAACTTCAGATTGTGTCCCCTTGTTCTTGTGTTCACTTTCCTATTAAAAACACTTCCCTCCTGGACCTTATTTAACCCTTTAATATATTTAAATGTTTCGATCTTGTCCCCCCTTTTCCTTCTGTCCTCCAGACTATACAGATTGAGTTCATTAAGTCTTTCCTGATACGTTTTATGCTTAAGACCTTCCACCATTCTTGTAGCCCGTCTTTGGACCCGTTCAATTTTGTCAATATCTTTTTGTAGGTGAGGTCTCCAGAACTGAACACAGTATTCCAAATGTGGTCTCACCAGCATTCTATATAGCGGGATCATAATCTCCCTCTTCCTGCTTGTTATACCTCTAGCTATGCAGCCAAGCATCCTACTTGCTTTCCCTACCGCCTGACTGCGGTAGGGTTGATATATATATTGATTATAAAGAAGAAAACAAGCAAACAAACATAACACATAAGACATAACAAAACATTTTAAACGAGCATTTCCAAGATGTAAACTAGGTGGTACACATCACAAAAGTAAAAACTTAATGCTATGACTATAAAGTGATTTTCATGGATATATCGAGTTGATATATATTAATTTATCATTAAGTAGGGATAACATATATAAATTGAGATTAACATAATTTACATTTTCATTCTTATTTTGCGTATATTTGGAACTTATATAATCAAATTTAAACTCTATAGAATTGTAATGATACCATCCAAAGATCTTTACTATTGATTTGTCAACTATATTGTTGACCGCTAAGTTGCAACTTTAAAGATTATTTCTAGCTGTTTTAGTTTATAATGTTCCTAAAGGTTTTTGGATAGCCATCTATCGATAGGTTTGCAGTTTCTCTTGTATATATTTCAGATTTGTCTCTTTTGGAATATTTCTAAGAAAGGTGAAAGAGAACTTGTCAATTTTAATTAATTTTTATTTGGAATATTTGTAATGTTTCAGCCAATCATACCAATGATCCCAGGCTGGGTAGAAGTCTGATGTGTCTCTGTCATGCAGTTCATAGGTCATTTTTGTTAGTTCTGCACATTCATGTATTTTATTTATGAGGTGTAAAGTAGATGGGGTATTATTTCCCTTCCAGTATTGGGCATATAGTATTCTGGCTGCGGTCAGGATATGCAAAATTAAACATTTCAGGTTTTAAGTGAATGGTTTGTTTAATTTTCCTCCAGCATTTTTTTGCTATTGGACATGTCCACCAGCAATGATAGTACGTTCCAATTGTTTTTTTACATTTCCAACAAAGAGGTGAGATATTGGGGAACATCTTTGCTATATGTGCTGGTGGAAGGTGCTAACGGTAAACCATCTTATAAAGATTTTCTTTGTACGGAGTTGCCAATGTAAGTTTAGAGTTTAAGTTCCAGAATTTCTCCCATTCGTTTAAGTATATGGGGTAACTGAAATTTTGGGCCCATGCTATCATTGATGGTTTAATTTGCTCCTCTACCATTAGTTGTTTAAGAAGTAAACTATAAATTTTAGATATAATTTTAACCTCTGATCCCAGGAGGATCTTGTCAAGCTCATTATAATTTTGGAAACCGAAGTATTTTTTATCTTCCTTAAATTTTGATTTGAATTGGATAATTTATCCAATCCAACTTAATTCCCCTGGTCATCAGGATCTGTTTGGGTAATAAGTCATTATTTTCATCTAAAATCTGTTGGTATCTAATTAGCCTGTCCTTTGTCCACAAGGTTGAGTAGGTTATGGCCCCCAAAGGGAATATCCACTTAGGAGTTGCTGGGTAATATTCAGGAGCTGCCTGAATTAATAATTCATATTGGTTTCAATCCTGTGTGCCAGTGGCATCTTATTCTAAATGCTAACAAAAAAGGAGCAATAACTCGGAGTAGAGAGAAAATGTGATGCAGAGAAAAGATTATTGCACCATTTTACTGAAACAAAGTGATGATAGATTAAAAGAAATATCTTTTTCCTGTTTAGAGACGAATTAGAGAATACAATAGATTAGTAGACTTGGAAGGGACCTTGGGGGTCTTCTAATCCAACTCCTTGCTTAGGCAGGAAACCCTACACCACTTCAGACAAATGGTTATCCAACCTCTTCTTAAAAACTTCCAGAGTTAGAGCATTCACAACTTCTGGAGGCAAGTTGATCCAATGATTAATTATTCTGTCAGGAAACTTCTCTTTAGTTCTAAGTTACTTCTCTCTTTGTTTAGTTTCCACCCATTGCTTCTTGTTCTCCCTCAGGTGCTTTGGAGAATAGCATCATTCCCTCTTGTTTGTGGCAGCCACTGAGATACTGGAACACTGCTATCATGTCTCCCCTCATCCTTCTTTTCCTTAAACCAGACATACCCAGTTCCTGCAACCATTCTTCATGTTTTAGCCTCCAGTCCCCTAATCATCTTTGTGGCTCTTCTCTGCATTCTTTCTAGAATCTCCATATTTTTTACATTGTGATCAAAATTGAATGCACTATTCCAAGTGTGGCCTTACCAAGACATTATAAAATGGTATTCATATTTTAAGTGATTTGATTCTATCCCTGTTTATGTAGCTTAGAACTGTGTTGGCTTTTTTGGCAGCTGCTGTACACTGCTGGCTCCTATTTAAATGGCTGTCCACCAGGACTCCAAGATCCCTCAGTTACTACTAAACAGTTATCAATTAACTGTTTCAATGCGAAGTAGTAGGCAGGGAGATTCTAGTCAATGGTCTATCAGCTTCCTTTGCAAAGATAATTTATATTTATATTATATATATATATTTAGTGGCCATGACCTCCATCTGATTTTAATACTCCTATATTGCAGGCCTCTTCTTCCAGAAGCATCAGAACCATAGTCAGAGTCAAGATTGGTATAATTCCTGAATCAGATGGCCTCTGAATTAAAAGCTTACCCTCTTCCTGTTTTTCTCATCTGGTTCCAGTCTCCAGTCTCTGGATCATGACCTTGACTGCATCTTTCATTCAGCCAGAATGAAGATGACTTCCTTCATACCAAAGTGGTTTCAAGGTTAATCTCCCTCTTTCATGGTTTCAAAATAGCTCCTCCTGTAGTTTTCCAAATGTTCTTTTTTATTTATTTATTTATTTATTTATTTATTTATTTATTTTTATTAAAACATTTTTATTTATAATGCAATTAAAAAGACAAAACATACAAACACAAAACAAAGACCATAAAACAGGAGTATATGACAGATCCAGTTTAGCTTTTTACATTTGATTCACTTCCCAATGGTTCTTTAATGGAGTGATTGGTCGAGTTTAAAATGCAAAATGTATTTTATATTAAAAAGATTTACTTGGGATGTCTGAAAGCCATTAGGCACCGCTTGTGTTTTCCCACCATGCTCCATGCCAAAATATATCCATCAGTGCTTCCTGTCAAAAGATGCCACTCATCAAATGACAAACATGTTATACCACCTCGGTGACCTTCTAAAACCTGTAAAAGGTGGAGGAGGAAGAGAGGGGGGAAGGTTTATCTTTGAGTACTTTTAATATAGTTTCAGGTATTCTTTCATTGTAACTGATTATTTACTCTGCCAGTAAATTTTGAAGCAAAAAGTGTGAAAGGCTTTCCACAGATTTCTTTTGCTACCTCTCTCCCAAATATCACTAAGGCTAGCCTCTTTATTGGATTACAAAATAACAAATATACTGTTGTTTCTTCCTACTCAGAATATGGTATAAGAAGCATTTCTAAAGCTTTGAATAATTATTATTTATTGTGTGTAAAATGTTTATCAGATATTCCCTGTACTAAATTAAAAAGTTAGATGTAAGATCCAGTAACAAATCCTTAAACTGAAATAAAAGAATATGAATCACTTTTATCAACTTTAAAATATATTGACTTCAACCCTCAGAATTTCCAAGCTAGTAAGTTGCCAAGTTTGGTGTATAAATAGTAATGTTGTATAATATTGGCCATTAGTATCTCTATCCCATCATGATGTATTTCAGTAACAGAGTTAATAAAAAATATCCCCAGAGGATGTCTCACGAAGTATATGCTTATTCTCACAAGAGATGTTACATGTAAAATGAATTACATTTGAGAAGAACAAGCATTGCTAAAGAACAATGAACCCTTTGGCAGGCATATTAACCATTGACTTTGCTAGAGGAAAAATAGAGAAGATGGTATTTCGGTTGCTCTGATACAAGAATTAAATTCTGCTTTTCTTTTTTCTTTTTTTAGTAAATTCAAGACTTAACATTTTGGTTTTACAATAGGTTGTAAGATTCCAAGATGAAACTTTAAAAACTTTTCACTTGTTTTTGACAATCAAGTCACTGTTTTAAATTATTTTGGGGAAATTTGTTTGTTTGCTTGAAAACTTTTCTAGTACAGTACATGAAATTATAGAGTATCATGGGAATCTCAAACTCTACAAACAATATTCCAATATTATTTTTTATTTATTTATTTATTTGTTTGTTTGTTTATTTATTTATTTTGTCCGATACACAATGAAGGTTATAGAGGATATAGTTGTAGTAAAATATATCAAAGAAAGAATAGAAGAAAAGACATAGCAGATATAGGAGAGACAATAGGACAGGGGACGGAAGGCACGCTAGTGCACATACACGCCTCTTACTGACCTCTTAGGAATCTGGAGAGGTCAACCGTGGATAGTCTAAAGGTAAAATGTTGGGGGTTAGGGGGGTTAGTTATTTCCAAAGTAATAATTTACACAATGTTATAGGACTATCCAGCCAGCTTTGTGATAAATAACAGTAATGAAGACAGACTTTATACCACTTTAAAGGGGACTGAACATGATTTAAATTACTAGTGGAATTGATTCAGGGCTAAGAGCAATCTCTCCTGGGCATATCTACATATTTTTCAGAGTATAAGACACACTGTTTCCCCCCTAAAAGAGGGTGGAAATGGTGCATCTTATACACCGAATACAGCCATTTTTGGCCTCCTGGAGCGTCCTATTTTTGCAAAAAATGGGCCAGTTTTTTCACAAAAAATGGGTGTGCAGGTGGTTAGGGAGGCCTGTAGAGTGCTGCTGGGGGCTTGAAGAAAGCAAAAGTAATCCAGTTGCTGAAAAATGGGTAAGAAACAGGCCATTTTGTGCACAAACTGGGTCATTTTTGCCTTCCCCCAGCCCCGAGGAGCACACTTGTAGGCCTCCCAAACGCTATGCATGTGCTATTTTTTGAAAAAACAGGTGAAAATGAATGAACAAATTGGTCCATTTTTGCCAAAAGGGAGGGGCACACAGAAAATTGGGGAGGCTTGCAGTGTGCTCCTGGGGGCCAGGAAGAACAAAAACTTTTTTTTCCTTACCTCGTGGAAATCTTGGTGAGCCTTATACACCATTGCATCTTATAGTCTGAAAATACGGTAATTTATAGCATAATGCCTAAGAGAATTTTGCATTGAAATATATTTTAAGAATTTTCTGTTTCTTCTGGTACTCCTGTCAGCTTGTAGGTACAATTACAACTGTTGGTTACTTACCTGAGTTTAAATGTGAAAGAAATTGTGCCAGACTCTTTTGGAAGATTCATACCTTGATTAGTGCATATGACTCAGCATGCCAAACTTTTACAAGGCCCTTGTCACAGGAACTCACAACATAAACCTCATTCATTTTAGCAGCCCAAACATAATCTTTGTGTGTAAAAGTTTTAATACATCGCCCAGTTTTCATGTCCCACACTGTAAGAAACAGAAGATGTAGTAATTTCTTAGCACATTGCTCATCCTGTTTACTCAGAAGTTGCGTTTCAATGCTGCTCAGTTCAAGATAGAAAAACATGAGTGAGACTTATCTGGGAAGTTATAGATAAAAAACGGGTGAACAATACATTTAACAGAAGGATGTGATTTATCCATATTCACTGAATTTTGTTTTATCTTTTTGAAAAATGCAGTGACATTCCTTGCTACGTTCAACCTTTGTAAGTGAGTGGTTCAGAATATGATATCCAAGTTGGCAAGGAGTACAAGTAGCCTTCACCAATGCATTCTATTATTTTACTGAAAGAGCAGTAGATCCTTGGAACAAACTTCCAGCAGATGTGGTAGATAAATCCACAGTAACTGAATTTAAACATGCCTGGGATAAACATATATCCATCCTAAGATAAAATACAGAAAATAGTATAAGGGCAGACTAGATGGACCATGAGGTCTTTTTCTGCCGTCAGACTTCTATGTTTCTATGTTTCTAACCATTGAGCCACCATGGCTAAAAAGTTAACCAGGTACGATTTTTAAGCACAAAAAAAAAATGGTCCCACTGATTTTTGGTGTAGCCCTTCGGCTGAGAACATGCTTCTGTTATATAGTGGGAAAAATCATGGTTGGCTCATTATCAGGTGAATCTTCTTTTATCATACAATTTACTAATGTTCGTACATTACCAACTTTAGCATTTTCGCTGAAGTCATGGATTCCCCACCCCCACTTTTTCTAAGAGGGATTAAAGCTGATATTCACATTTTACTGTGCAGTCTTTGGACCCAGACACAAATCTGGTCTTGCACACATCCAAGCATGTGATATTCCCTTTATGACCCAGAAAAATCTTCACGCAGGTCCCTTTTCTGATGTTCCACATTCTAAAAAAGAGTTCAACAGAAAAGTAAACAAACACCATACAAATGGGTACAGAAAAGGCTAGAATAAAACTAGAATAAAACAAGTTGGTCTTCGTTGTTGCTGCATCAGCATTCAAGACCCCCCAACCCACAAATAGAAACTGACTCCTGAAAAAGGCAATTAAACTGTTCTGTTTAAAAAAGGGCATTAAAGGCTCTCACCTGATACTGAGATCATAGCTGCCACTCAGGAGGAATCCTCTGTCTTCATGGAGATACAAGGATCTGACACTACCAGTATGCCCAAAGAAGACAGGAGGTACGTTTTTAAGCTTCTCCATATCTATAAGGCGGACTTTTCTATCTAAAGAACCAAAGGCCAATAACCTTCCAGTAGTGCTATGAATCACTCGATTGGCATCCTGACTGAAGTAGAAAACAAACATTAAATTAGGAACCTGATTTACTTTAATAGACATACTGTAATTTCTACATTCCCCTTTCCTTGTTTCCACTGGTGGGGTGCAAACAATAATTCTTCCATGTGCTGTGGAATTATATGTTTGAACCATTTTTATGGGTGAGTTGATGAGTTGTACTGTATCCTGATTCATGTTTCAGCCACACACACACATGTGGTTTCTTGGGCATTTATCCGTTTTACTTTCAGGTAGATGGCTCAATGGTTCAACACTGAGCTTGTCAGCTGGAAAGCTGACAGCCCAGGTTTGAGACCCAAGCACCAGGCAACAGGGTGAGCTCTCATTACTTGCACCAACACCTGCAAACCTAGCAGTTCAAAAGCATGCAAATGTGAGTAGATAAATAGGTACCACTGGGAAGGTATTAGATTCTCTGCACCTTGGTGTATATCCATGCTGGTCACATGACTTTGGAAATGTCTTCAAATAATGCTGGCTCTCTTGGTTAAAAAACAGAGATAAGCACCACTCCTTAGAGTCTGGACAGAAAAAACCTTTACCTTTACCTTTTCAAGATCCAGGTCAAAGTTGTCAGCTAGTCTAAGATTTAAGGTTCCATAGTATATTTCCTACATGGGAGTCTTACAGAAGACAGATGTTATTTCCAGCAAGGAAAATAGTGGCAAAGCAAGTCTCTTATAGGGAGCAGCCAGATATCACTAATTAGAATGTTTAGTCCCTTGGCAAGTCACCTAAAAGACTTTCTCTGTTCTGTTTTCCCTTCTGCTCATTCAGAACCTGGGTCCATGGCAAGATGAATAGAATTGGATGAAAGTAAATATATTCTATCTTAGACGCATACCTATTTATTACAATACGAACATTGTAACTACTGCAGAAGATATTCCTTTCTTCTAACTTGACAGTTTCTGTCTCCTGGCCATGATATGCTTTCTGCATGAGTTCAGCTTCTTCAGTTTGACTTGGAGTTTGCTGCTGGTCAAATTCCTTCAAGCAAAGCAAACAGTGACATATTTCCAGGTATGTTATTTGCCTTCCCTTTCTCACTTCCCAGTTCAGCTGGCTGAGTTACTTTCTCTTCCCAAATCTTCTCCTCCTTAGCAGCATAACCAGAACAAAAAGATATACTTATTCCCATAATTATACAATGACATCTCTCCCTTTGGAAAGAGAAACAGTACAGTTGAGGGCAGCAAAACTCCACCTTTCTATGTTTGATAGTTTCCATCTGCCACATAACAGTGAAAACGTATCATCAAAATGCCTTGAGACTAAGGTGCTGGACTCATTCATGAAGGTTTCAGGACAATAGCACAGAAGTAATTTGCCACTAAAATCTACCAGGATTTGGTTTTCTGATTTAATCTGCAGCCTTAGAATTCCTTGGTTGTCTCTCATGCAAGTAAAAATTAAATTTATCCATGCTTAGCTCACAAGCCCATGCACAATCAACTAGGCTCTGCCACCCATACACAATAACTATGTAATATCCTGCAATTCCCATCAATCAGTTCATGGAATTCCAAGAAGGAAAAGCATTCACAATCTACCTTAAACTGCTTCTTAGTTTTCGTTAGGATTATATCACCATTTGATGTTATGCGAGGAATAGCAATCTTTACTATTCTGGCAAAGGTGGAAATTGCTCCTTTAGGACATAAACCCTGCAACAGATAGCAAAATTAAAAATTCATAATACAGTGTACTGCAGTTCCTTAAATATGTTCCTGAAAAGGTAAATCCAAATTGCTACAAAAATACAAGAAACATTTGTTTGCGAAAGGTCAAATTTAGAGATGCCTTTGCTCAATCTATTGTATTTAATGGTGTAGGGAGATTTTGACACTGACATCATTTTGAAACAAGCCATCTAATTCAGAGCGAGAAAACAAGCCTTTGGGGAGTAAGGTATAATTGTGGCCTCATCAAGTTTTCCACATCACCCAGATTGTTGGGGGCAATATACTGATGCTGTAAACCACTTAGAGAAGGCTATAAAGCACTATAAAGCAGTATATAAGTTTAATAAGTATTGCTGTTGCTATGTTTTCATTATTAGTTTAATATGTGGTAGTTTTAATGTTTGTAATCCACCCAGAGTCATCTTGGACAAGATGGAGATCACAAACAAACAAACAAACATACAAACATGGAAGGAAGGATACCTGATTATTGCCTGGGCCAGTTGTTTTACTCTGTCTAATGGTAAAACCAATCCTGCATTCAAAATTCCCATTGTTAATTGGAGATAAGAAACACCCACACTAGAGAATAAAATCATTGTAAATCCTTTTTTATGACCCTGTAATCCCTTAATTCGAGGCAGAGTTGGGGCAACTGGATGGAACTGAGCGTTTATAAGGTCCTACGATGCAAGACAAATACTTCTTTGGGAAGAAGTATAATGTTCACATGAATAGCAAGGCATTGAACATTTGCTAGATATAATCCTATTAAGTTAGGCAGATGTGTTCCATGGGAATGCTCTTCCAGATGTTAAACTGATCAGATGTCAAGATTAAAAACTGCTTTATCAGATGCTAAGCAATAGCACTAAGTGGAAAGGAAGCTCTCTGGTCCCTGAAAGATAAAAAGTCCTGCTCTTTTATGAGGCAATCACAAGGAATTTTCTCCATGCATGTCAATGCTTGGATAAGAGGAAATGAATCTATTACACATACCTGAAAAAATGAAATCTGACTTCGGAGGGCATAATTTGCTATTACGTCACATTTAAGTTGTCTGACCAAAAAGTTCCAGTGTGGACTTACAGAAGCACATCTTGCTAAGGTTTTCATGTCTAACATTTCTGGAAAATCCAAAAGAAAAACATATTGATTTTGACCAAAATTACTATTTCTTTTTTCCCCCATCAGTTATGGGGCCCACCAGTCAAAGAGCAGAGTAGCAACGGAGATTGCCAGTTTGTTCCCTGGTTACAATAAATTAAAAATAGTTTGATTATAGTAAAAGCAGAATCATCCCAGATTTAATAATCAGAGGGTTTTTTAAATAAAGGAATTAGATTAAGCAAGCAACAAAATCTCTGAGACTTTAGAGCAGGAGTGTCAAACTCAAGGCCCGTGGGCCAGATTCGGGCCATGGGGTGCTTAGATCTGGCTTGTGGGGCTGCCCTGGGAACAGCGAAGGACTGGCTTGTGATGCCTCTGCCAGTGAAAATTGAGTTTGGAAGGGCCTTGCGAACTCCATTTTCGCTGGCAACAGCAATAGCATTTAGACTTAGACACCGCATCATAGTGCTTTTAAAGCTCTCTCTAAGCAGTTTACAGAATCAGCATATTGCCCCCAACAATCTGGGTCCTCATTTTGCCCACCTCGGAAGAATGGAAGGCTGGGTCAACTTTGAGCAGGTGGTGAGATTTGAACTGCTAAACTACAGCTAGCAATTAGTTGAAGTAGCTTTCAGTGCTGCACTCTAACCACTGCATCACCCCAGCCCTTAGGGGCAGAGGGTTATAGGAGGCAATTGAAGCTAAAAAACAGGAGATTGTTGTCACTGGCAGAGACTCAGGCCATCACAGGCACCCTCGACATGAGTGACATTGAGCTGGCCCCGCCCACCCTGCCCCATGGAGGTCAAACACAACTCTGATACAACCTTCAATCAAATTGAGTTTGACACCTCTGCTTTAGAGCTCTAATAATACTAAGGTAACATATTTTTCAGTGTATAAGACCCATCCTTTTACCACAAAAAAGTGCGCCAAAAACTGGGTGTATCTTATATACCAAATGCAATTAGGTAGCAGTCAGCAGTGGCAGTAGCAGCCCTCCCGGTGGCAGTGGCTTTCCATGCGGTTTGCTGGCTGGCGCTGGCCTCCGTTACCAATCTACGTGAGAAGCCGCTATTGATGGACTACAGGTAGACTGCTGCCGCTGCTGCTGACTGCCACTGCAGTCACCCTGCCGCAGGTACCCTGTTCTCCTTCCCACCGCCGCACACCCACTTTCCTTCGCTGCCATCCTCTTCTGTCTCTTAGGTCAATGCTGCGGAGCTAAGCCGAGCTTCTGCTGGCAGCGACATTTGAGGTTGCTACAGCAAAGGACATTGATTCAAGACCGGGGGGGAAGGGAGTTGCAAGTGCTGAACTGCCACGCTGATCTCCTCGGTGGCTGGGAGGGGGAAGGAAAGGTGGCCGTGACTAACCTACCAAGGGAGAGAGGCGTGAAGGAGAGCAGCACGGCAGCTCGGCACTTGTAACTCTTTTCCCGGTCTTGAATCAGCCTCCTTTGCTATAGCAACTTCAAATGCCTCAAAAAAGAGGATTAAGAGGTAGTGGAAGCCAGAAGGAGAAAGGACAGAGGAGAGAGAGAAAAATAGCAATAAGCTCTGAGGTAAGCAATAGGTACGACGGTGAGAAAGAGCAGGAGAAAAAGTTCCACCCCAACGGGGAAATCTGCAGCCACCCACAGACTACAGCAGAAGCTAAGTAGCCACCAGCTCTGCTTAGAAAGCTGGCAAGGGGGCCACGAGCGCTTCGCTTGAAGCTTCTTTTTCAAAGCTCCCTGAATCGGACGGCCCTGATTGGGCAACGGGATAAGTTGCCCCCGCTCCCTTTCCTAGGCTCTGGCGTTTCTCCTCCACCTCAAAATGAAGGCTCGTTTGCTTCCCTCCCACCTCCTCCTCCTCTTTCCCCTCCATTCTGCGTCACTATCCCCATGCCCTAGTTCAAGGTAAGACTGCCTTGTGTTTGTGGAAAGGAATAAAAAGAGCCGAGCAGGGAGTTGAGGGGGGGGAGACCTCGGAAAATGGCAAGACATCATTGGTAGTGTTGGGCGAACCAAACTTGGAAAGTTTGGGCCCGTGCCGAATTTTACAGTGTTCGACATGACAAACCCGAACTTTTAAAAACTTTTTAAAAAGTTCGGGTAAAGTTTGGGTTCAGCATTCGCTCGAACACCACGAAACGCCGCCGCCTGGGAGGAGAGTGGGGAATCCAATCGTGGGATTCCACACCGCCTTTTGCTTGCAGCGCCGCTGCGGCATCCTTTTCTGTAAAATTAAAAGGACGCAAAAGGAGGTGGGGAATTCCCCACCTCGCTTATTTTTACAGAAAAGGTCGCCGCAGCGGCTTGCTGCTCTTCTGGTTCGGCGAACTCACCCGAACTTCACAGCAAAGTTCGGGTGAGTTCGCCGAACCCAAACTTTATTGGGTTCGCCCAACACTAGTCGTTGCATTTTACATATTAAAGGTGCTGAAATAAAAAGAGTAAGGGAAGAGGGTATTTGTCCCTGAAACCTTTTATAACAGCGGTTTGAGCTTTCATGGAAAAACAGGATCCACATCCTTGAGAGATTCCCACCCTTTTGTCTTATTTTTGAGTCTTTGGTTATTCCCTTGCTGCCCATACAGGCTTTCACACAGAAGTCAAAGTTTGAAAAGTAGTTTGTACAGCTCATTCCACAAAGAAATCGCCGGCAGATAAAAACAAAACAAACCCCTCTGCTTTATCATCTGCCCTCCCACTCTTGCCAAGGCTTGTAAAAAACCCAAGAACGTTTTTTTTCTTAAGTTTTCAAACTTCAAAACCTTAAGTTCTAGAAAGCAGTGCCCCCCCCCCTTTCCCTCACATTTTGTAACTAGTCACCTTCATGTAAGGAAATAATATAAATATACTTAGGCACAGATTAATCTTAACAAAAAAAACCCACATTGGCTTCATTGAAATGCAATGCAGAGAAATTACTGGAAAGTTTTAATGCAGTACATATATGTTAAGATATGGATATAATACAGTCATACATCTCAGGGAATGAGAAATAACCATACATTCATCTTGAGATGTCTAATATTGCCATAGAAGAAAGGTCTGGTCTCCAAATGATGAGGGTAGATTTATGAGTGCACTTAAGAATTGGGAGAGGATTGGATATGTCCATCTAGCACATCTGTTCCCAAAACCTCTAGATTCAGACCACATCAGTCTTCTGACCACAGTGCAATCCATTAAAGCAGCAGCATGGTTGACCCAGAAAATGTCATTTATATGATTTCTTAAGTGATGCTGCTGCAAGATTACTTTGTGTAGCTCACTTGATGTTTAGCGGTTTTCCAGTATTTCCTGTATTTTATTAAACAATATAATACTACACCATTTGATTCAGAATACTTTTTTCCTTGTTTTTCTCCTCTAAAATCTAAGTGTGTCTTATACACCGAAAAATACGGTAAACATAATAGACTTCACATTTTAAATTGAAGATTGATTCCATGTGCTATCAACAATTTTAAAATAACAAATACAAACAGTAAAACTATCACACTTATAAGCTGAATTTTCACACTTTCTTAGACTCAGCAACGATGGTTCTTGATGCTAGAATATTTTATGGTTTCCATCAAGGAAGGACTTTAAAGCCGTTGCTGAATAGCTGGGCACATCCTGTACATAGTTCCTAAACTTCCATGAGACTTGGATTATTTTCATCTTGGCAAACCTTGTTCCTATATCTCTTAAGTTTGGCCTGTTAACTTCTCTTACCCCTCTCTTGTGTTGCCAATATAGCTTTTAAATCTCTAGATTTGGGGAAAATACTGGCTGGTTCACTCCTTGCTTTTCCTTCTAAGTCACCTTTGATTGCTTTGTTTATCTATTGCATACTTGTTAACTTCTGAGGAACATTTATAATTCACCACTGTTGCAGTCAGCTAGGAAGCTGGACTGATTGAATGGGTTCCTTCAAGGAAATCATTGCAAACCAGGGTTGGGGGGGTGGGAATGGCTATTGCAGAGAAATCCTAGAAAGGTTGAGGAGATATAAGGTCCTTACTCAAAATGGATTTTGATAGGTGGATAGGCAGATACCGGATGAAATCTCTGCATCTGCTGCAGGACTGTTGAGAAGGAGGGGGAGTGGCTGGGTGCAAAGTCAGTACTGCAAAATAGTTAGTCTCATTTTCCAGCTCATACAGTGCTTTTTTGAATATATTATCTGATTGTTTGGACCAAATCTTTTGTACACGTATATTACCTGTGGTAAGGAAGAAAATAAAAGGAAAAAAAACATGGTATAAGTTATAATATGCAGTGGAAATAAGACATCAATGAACACAAATGATACTTCACCAGAAGAGCCCTTCACTCCTCCACTCGAAATAGAATACCCTACGAGACTAGACTTTCAATCCTGAAAGTTTAGAACTAAGACGCCTTAAACAAGATCTAAGTACAGTGATACCTCAAGATACGAACCCCTCGTCTTACGAACAACTCGTGATACGAACCCGGGGTTCAGAAAATTTTTGCCTCTTCTTACGAACTTTTTTCGAGTTACGAACCGGTGTTCGGAGACTGCTGGGAAGCCGCGCGGCTGTTTTAAAAGGTGACAGCCGGGCGGCGAGGCTTCCCAGCACCCCCCCGAACCCCGAACCCGGAAGTTCGGGGTTCGGGAGGTTGCTGGGAAGCCCCCCAGCCCGGCGGTCACCTTTTAAAACAGCCGGGCGGCTTTCCAGCAGCCTCCCGAAGCCGAACAAACCCGAACTTCTGCGTTCGGCGTCTGCTGGAAAGTCCTACTTCTCCCCCCCAGCCAAAACCCCAAAGCCTGTTTGCTGCCACACGATTTAGCCAGGACAGGAGCGAAGTGACGTGGAGGAATGGGGAGCTGAAACCGGGCGGTTTCAGCTTTCCATCCCTTCACGTCACGTCGCCGCTAAATCGTGTGGCAGCAAACATGCTTTGGGGTTTTGGCTGGGGGGGGAGAAGTAGGACCTTCCTAACTCCCTCCCCCCCAGCCAAAACCCCAAAGCCTGTTTGCTGCCACACGATTTAGCGGCGAAGTGACGTGGATGGATGGAAAGCTGAAACCGGGCGGTTTCAGCTTTCCATCACTTCACATCCCTTCGCCGCTAAATCGTGTGGCAGCAAACATGCCTTGGGGATTTGGCTGGGGGGGAGAAGAAGTAGGACCTTCCTAACTCCCTCCCCCCCAGCCAAACCCCCAAAGCATGTTTGCTGCCACACGATTTAGCGGCGAAGTAACGTGAAGGGATGGAAAGCTGAAACCGCCCGGTTTCAGCTCCCCATTCCTCCACGTCACTTCGCTCCTGTCCTGGCTAAATCGTGTGGCAGCAAACAGGCTTTGGGGTTTTGGCTGGGGGGGAGGGAGTTAGGAAGGTCCTACTGCTTCCTCCCCCAGCCAAAAACACAAAGCCAGGCAGCCTCCAGCCGCCAAAGGAGCCTCCTGATTCTCCCCGCTTCTCTGTCCCGCTCATTACCCGTGTCCGGCAGAAGCTGCTGCCCGATTGCTCTTAGCTGGCGGGATGCAAAATGCTGGGGTGGGGGGGGTGTCCTGACAGCCCCCCCACCCCAATGCGAGCGGCGGGGAGTCACCCATGGCCGGCAGAAGATCGCTCTTGCTGACCTGATGCCTCGTGGCGAAGCCGGGCAAGAGCGATCTTCTGCCGGCCATGGGCGACTCCCCGCCGCTCGCCCATGGCCGGCAGAAGATCGCTCTTGCCCGGCTTCCCCGCGAGGCAGCAGGTCAGCATCCTCGGCGGGCGAGCGGCGGGGAAGCCGGCGGCTGTGGCAGCTGCTGCAAGAGGCTTCCCTGCCTCCTCAAAGCAGCCTCCCAAACCCGAACTTTCTCTGAGAAGCCCCGCCGCCCGGCTGTCACCTTTTAAAACAGCCGGGGAGCTTCTCAGCAGCCTCCCAACGCCGAAGCCCCCAGGCTGTTTTAAAAGGTGACAGCCGGGTGGCAGCGTTTTTTTGCGGGGTTTTTTTGTTGTTGCACGGATTAATTGACTTTACATTGTTTCCTATGGGAAACAATGTTTCGTCTTACGAACCTTTCGTCTTACGAACCTCCTCCTTGCACCAATTAAGTTCGTATGAGGTATTACTGTATTGCCCACAAGATCATATGCTGCAACGTCCTGCCTGTCAGCGACTACTTCAGCTTCAACCACAACAACACAAGAGCACACAACAGATTTAAACTTAATATTAAGCGCTCCAAACCTGACTGTAAAAAATATGACTTCAGTAACCGAGTTGTCGAAGCGTGGAACTCATTACCGGACTCCATAGTGTCATCCCCAAACCCCCAACAATTTACCCTTAGATTATCCACGGTTGACCTATCCAGATCCCTAAGAGGTCAGTAAGGGGCGAGTACAAGTGCACTAGAGTGCCTTCCTCCCCCTGTCCTATTGCTCTCCTATATCTCCTATACCTTTCTTCTATTCCTATATCTCTTCTTCTATTCTTTCAT
The DNA here is from genome assembly GCF_031021105.1 of Erythrolamprus reginae. Lineage (NCBI taxonomy): Eukaryota > Metazoa > Chordata > Lepidosauria > Squamata > Dipsadidae > Erythrolamprus > Erythrolamprus reginae. The sequence goes on along the minus strand of NC_091951.1, from coordinate 142,756,984 downwards.
TGATATGTTCTATTACTATATCTTCTTTTCTATTATTTCTTAGATATATTTTACTATGAGTATCTCCTCTATAACCTTCATCATGCATTTTACTATGTGTATACAGTATAGATATATACCCACTAAAACCCTCATTGTGTATTGGACAAAATAAATAAATAAAATAAATAAAATAAAATAAAAACCTGGGAGATTCATAGATAAACTATTGGATTCCACATTGTTTACCAAGTTCAATAGAAAAAAGTGACATAGGCCTACCCCTCTTCTAAGAGGCTGAGGAGGCAAGCAAAGCTAAAACCCTGTCAACCTTCTTCTAAATAAACCATTTTTTCAATCTTGACAACTTTAAGATGCATGGATTTCTACTCCCAGAATACCCCAGCCAATCTTCCAGCCCTTAACCAGTCCACACATCTGAAATTACCAAGTTTGAAAAACATTGCAATAAGTATCACATTGCACTTGTGTCAGATGCACCAAGACACATCTGGGTTGAAAAGGTTAGTTGGTAACATCAGCATTGCTGATGCATACCAATTGGGAGCTCCTTTCATGTCCCCAAAGGAACTGGAGCAAAAGTCACCCTACTACACAGCAGCACTCCAGTCTCAAACAAAAGCCTCTTGCTTGTCAAGACAGTATCCTAACCATGCAAGCCACTGTGCTCCATTTGTCATTTTACTTGCTAATGCTTATTATCATTATATGTCAAATCTATGTTAAAGGAACGTAAGAGGTATGTTTCTGGGGAGGAATATGCTGCATAATTCATTTCCTCTGCACAGGCTTCACCTGTACATGTGCAGTAATCAGCCATTGTAGGAACAAGTTATATATTATATAGGTTTTCAGTCTAATCCAAAATAAAATTTCTATTTCCTTATAGGAAACTCATGCTGACAAATAGAACTCATCCAGAAGTGGGCATAGATTGACCATACTGTACTGGGCATTTTCACTTTCATTTAGTCAATTAAAATAGTGTTGCATCCATATAAATGTGTTGACATGAAGAAAACTACATGCTAAAATGACTTACATTACACTGGGGAACAATTTGTAACACAATTTCTGTTGAGTTTGATTTTTGAGCTTTTTTATAGTTAGTTAGGCATGCTGGTTTCAAAACTGCAATTAGTTTTCTTCCACCACGTCAAGATTTTTCTCTACACCTTATATATATAGAAACATAGAAGATTGATGGCAGAAAAAGACCTCCTGGTTCATCTAATATGCCCTTATACTATTTCCTGTATTTTATCTTAGGATGGATATATGTTTATCGCAGGCATGTTTAAATGCAGTTATTGTGGATTTACCAACCATGTCTGCTAGAAGTTTGTTCCAAGCATCTACTACTCTTTCAGTAAAATATTTTCTCACGTTGCTTCTGACCTTTCCCCCAACTAACCTGATTGTGCCCCCTTGTTCTTGTGTTCACTTTCCTATAAAAAATACTGCCCTCCTGAATCTTATTTAACCCTTTAATATATTTAAATGCCTCCCCCTTTCCCTTCTGTCCTCCAGACTATACAGATTAAGTTCATTATGTCTTTCCTGATAAGTTTTATGCTTAAGACCTTCCCCCTTTTTTGTAGCCCGTCTTTGGACCTGTTCAATTTTATCAATATCTTTTTGTAGGTGAGGTCTTCAGAACTGAACACAGTATTCAAAATGTCATCTCACCAGCGCTCTATACAGAGGGATCACGATTTCCCTCTTCCTGCTTGTTATACCTCTAGCTATGCAGCCAAGCATTCTACTTGCTTTCTCTACCACCTGACCGCACTGTTCACCCATTTTGAGACTGTCAGAAATCACTATCCATAAATCCTTCTCTTTTGAACTTTTTGTTAACACAGAATTGCCAATACAATACTCAGATTGAGGATTCCTTTTCCCCAGATGCATTATTTTACATTTGGAAACATTAAACTGCAGTTTCCATTGCTTCGACACTTATCTAGTAAAACTAAATCATTTGCCATATAATATAGTTAATTAGGCAACATCAGCATCAAATTGCATTTTTTACATAGCCATCTTGCTAACTTCCTGGAAAATCTTGGTGCAGTCAGGGATGAGCAGGGTGAGCGATTCCACCAAGATTTGAAGGTCATGGAAGCACGGTATCAAGGTAGATGGGATGTACATATGATGGCTGACTATTGTTGGAGCATCAAACGAGAATGTCCACATATTAAACACTCCAGAAAAAGGTATTAGTGAAAAATTTTACCTTAATATGTATAATTACTGTTTGATAAAAAAACCAACTATTTGTATGAACACAATTTAATTTGCCGTAACTATTATAGCCTTTGTATGAATAACATTATTCTTTGTAAACAATAAGTTGGTAAGTTTTTTGGTAAGTTTTTCCTTTCCTTTCCTTTTATATGCACAATGTGTATGACTTTTGAGGGTATTCTGTAGCTTAAAAAGTTGACATGATAGACAAAAACTGTGGTTATGTTTGGATCCAGAGGCCAAAAGTTAGTTGAAAACAAATCACAGATTTAAGACAAGAAATTGCTGTTACCAATGTTACATATTGTATATACTATATAGTACATAAAATTCAAACCATACCAAATATGCTGCTTGCTTTTGAAAGAAGGTGGCCTTCAGCCATTTGAGCAAATGTAGCAGATTTCACAGGGTAAACAGAACGCATGTCAGATTTGGTTCGCCTTACACGTTGTTGTTGTTCTTCTTCTGTCATAATTGAAAGATGAAAATAATTGAGCAAGAATAAAAGGAAATTGAAAGCAAAACAATTTCACAAAAAACATTGCTCCAGATGGGAATACAAGAGGAACCAACTTTTTGCTCTTCAGCTTTTCCACTGACATTTGGACACTTAGCAAAAACAATAGCACTTATATACTATTTCATAATATTTTACAGCATTTTAATAAGAAAAACATAACCTGATACCATTCCAGATCCATCTTTCAGTCCCAGACATCATGTCAGGTTCAAGGAATAAGAATGACACTGTAAAGAATTTCTCCTTTATTTTTGCTTACTTATTTACAAGAATCTCCTTAGACTAGTTGACAGATAAAGGCTTGTAGTTGTGATTGGACGCTATGTAACAGAAAATGGAAATAATGTTGAGCTTACCAGAGAACAGTCTGGCAAAAGTTCGTCTTATAGGAGTTTGAACAAATACCGGTTAGTAATTAATTTTGTTTACTCCCCTTGATCTCACAATATTTCTGGGCTCAAAAATTATAGTATACACATGTTTGGAACAGTGCCGTGATGTGATGCATATTTTAAGGGGGAAAATTATATTTGATGTATATCTTAAGGAATGCTGAGCTTAAGACATAGACAAAATATGGAAATAAAATTGTGAAAATGTTTTTTACTTATTCATTTTTTTTCCAAATTTATACAACTGCCCAACTCACAAAAAAAATGACTCTGGGCAGCATACAACAAATGTATTTTATTGTGGGTTCCTTGACACTCTCTGAATATGGCTGCTTTCTTATAGACATTTCATTACCCAAAAGCAACCTCAGAGAGCAGCAAGGGTCCTATAGTTCAATCTGAGCTGCAAATGTTCCCTTCAAAATGTATTGCACATTATTTATGAAACTCAGCATAGACAACATATGAACAGCCTCTCTCCAGAAAATCTAGGTGGCACCCTCCCTCCCAGAAATTAGGAAGTAATAAAAATGAAGTTCTAGAGAGCTTGTAAGGAAATTATCAATAGGAGATCCCTGTTAGTGTAATTTTGATAATTCAACACAGAATAAAAGGCTGTAATGTTAAGAAAGATGGAAGGAAAAAGAAGAGAATTAACAACAATGTGCTAGTTGGACTCGGTTCCAGTGGCATTAGGTGCATTGTTGGAAGATATCAAAAAACAGGTTAGGGATATATCCTGATGAATAAAATATATCTATGTGGTCACTAGGAGTAAAAAAATAACTTGATGACATACACAATTTTATTTTTTGTATTGTGTTTTATGCTTTGCAGTGTATCAATTCAATTCAATTTATTAGATTTGTATGCCGCCCCTCTCCGAAGACTCGGGGCGGCTCACAACAATAATAAAAACAATATAACAGTAAGCAAATCTAATATTAAAAGAAAAGATATATAAAACCCCAACAATTAAAACCACTACCATCAGGAGTCTGGTGGGAGTGCAGTGTTGCAAAAATTAAGAACATAAATTATTACAGATAATTACAACCAGACTAATTTATTTTCTGAATATCAATTTATGTTGCAGTCACATTATATATACAATATATACCTACTTACCATGGAATCATTCCGTTTGCACTCAGTATATTTTTCTTTGAAGAGCAGATATCAGATGGCAGCAAAAGTATGATACACAGCAAGCTAGCTGATGATCATTAGATATTTTGAGTATTAAAAATGGGATAATACCTTGGGTGAATTTCATTGCTTATTTCTTTATTAGATTTTAATCCCATCTTTATTATTTATATAAACAGTTGAAGGCAGCAAATATACCTAACAGTCTTTCCTTCTCCTATTTCCTCACAACAGGGGAAAGGCGAGGTGAGCCTAGAGAGTAACTGATCCAAAGTCATCTTTTAGGCTTGCAGCTTCAGTCTAAATCAGAACTCAGTCTCCCAATTTTTAGCCTGATTAAGTGTTAGACCTGGTGGTGGAACATCAACAACTAAAGCACTGGCCATCACCACCCCTACACACACACACACACACACACACACACACACACACCTGGCCATCACCACCCCTACACACACACACGCACACACACACACCCCTGGCTGAATGCCAAAAAAATAGTTCCTGCGGTTCTTGCAAATAGTGAAATTTACCTTTTTCTGCTTTTTCAACAATGGCGTTCTCGTGTTCAGATAAGAGGATACGGATCTGAGTAGCAGCCATCAGCAACAACGGTGAGTCGCACATTTGGAGCAAGAGAAGTACGTAGCTTGCTTTGCTCCAGAAACTGGCGCCTACGAACCATCTCCAAAGGTCCGCCATGGATTGCGCCAATTTCTGTGGATCCATTGCCCGATCCAGAGCAGAAGAGGGTCTGAAAGTGGAGCTGATGCAGGAGCGGGAATAGGTAAAATCCTTGGTATCGATAGCCTGCAGGAGGTTCCATGCGTATTTCAGGAGGTCGTGGCTTTCGAATCGGTTGATGATCCCCAGCACGAACGTCCTCTGGGTACCTTGGCTGGCACGAACAAACCACTCTCGGGTGGAAAAAATCTTCCAGGACAAGATGCAGGATTTGCAGCGATAGCAAACCGGCACCAAGTCTGTTTCCTTCTCGCATCTTAGATCAGGGGTATACTTTAGTTTATATTCTAGGATATCTGCCTCATCCTCCGCAACCGAAGGTGTCTTCATGATAGCAATCTCTGATCCACGAAGGAAATCAATAGGTGGAGCAACTGGTAAAATGCAACCAGCTTCCTAATCTCCCTTTACCAAACTGCCAAAACTGCCAATAAGAGTCCCGACTAGTTTCTGTTGGTGGAACGCTTTTTAAAAAAACTCCTAGGAAACCCAGTTGCTACCGTAATTCTCCTAAAATGTGCCTGAGTGGATACTTTAGCACTAAGCATACCATGTACATTCCATTAGACAAAGCGCTTCGACCAATTTAATAGAAAGCAGGAAATGGAATTAAACCAACGATCAGTTTCAGAATTTAACACCGTCAGTTTATCTGTTAACTATTTATTATCTGTTAAACGTCAGATAAATGTTGAAGATCGAAAAGATGGCTGTTAGATAACTGGGATTAATGTTATCTTGGAAATTTTAAAATCCTAAATGGAGAAGTCTTGGAAAGCCAGTACTATGCATTGATTCATTTTCTGTAAACGAACAAAAAGGAGAATTTTTTTTCTCTCCCTCTGTCATATTCATTTCATGTCTTCTCTAAGGCAAATCAGGAAAAAAAATGAATTGTCTCAGATTTATGGTTTGATGGTGTCACTAATCTTGAATACAGCCTTTAAAATTATGAGCTTCAAAAAAGTTGTTCTCCCCCACCCCTTTTAAATGGGAGAAAGACCATTTAAAAGAGTAAATAAGGACGTTTCCCTTTGGAGAATCTGGCTGGCAGAAATGGCTGAATAAGGGGAAGGTGTGCTCCTTGGAACTCACATAGTTTTGATCAGGTACTATGAAGCAGGTTATACTTCATCCCAATAGTTTGTAATACTGAGCTTGCCATAGTCCTAGTGTCTTTCTTTCCAAATTCTTAATCCCACATTTTTCTTACTCCCTACTCTCTTTCGCACAATGAGCCTCTCAATATTTTAACTCAATTTCTCTTTTGCTTCCCTTTCTTCCCCTTAAAGACCCCAGCAATTTATTTTTATTTTTATTTATTTATTTTGTCCAATACACAATAATATACAATGAAGCTTATAGAGAGATATAGTAGAGAAGATATATGAGATTTAGGAGAGACAATAGGACAGGGGACAGAAGGCACTATTAATTGGGATTAATTAATTAATTGGGGATCTGCTCTCTCACATAGATTGACCATCACTTTTGATCAAACATTTCCTCACAGATTTATACAATTTGGAATAGATTAATTTGGAACAGATATTAAAATATGCTCTCACACAGGTGTATTCTAACTTAAAAACTCAACTCTAGCCCAACCTATCTGGTATCAATATAGAACTATTGAAATGTTTTGACTGGAGGGGGAGAGCAGAAGTAAACTTCAACCAGAAATCCATCCATCACAAGAATGTCATATTTTCATCTCTGACATTCAGAAAACAATAGATCCCATTTAAGACTCTCGCCAATAACAAAGATTAACATGTTATGATTTCACCTTGTCTATGATGCATTTTCTGCTTCAATTTTCCCCGGCACATCTATTACATCTCTGAATGCTTTTAAGAATAAGCACCACTTTATTTTTATAAGGCACCTAATAAAATTATGATTATGGTTTCTTCAAACTGTTTATTAGTTTTTCATATAAATAATTCACAATTACGGTAGTCTCTCAGAGATGAGTCCTTTTTATTAATCATTTCCTGTGGGGGTAGAACGATCTTCACATTTCTGTTTAATAATAACAACAACAACAGAGTTGGAAGGGACCTTTAAAATGTTAATCTTAGTATGAATTCAGCTTCATCCCTTTTTGAGATTTTTTTTCTTTAGTCACCAAGGTATAAAATCCTGCAAAGTCGTTTGAAAAATTGTAGGTGTAGTTTTAGAAATTTCTGCTTTGCCAAAGGTTGAGGACATACCTGTAAGTTTCATTTTGTTCATACGTTTTGGCTAAATAAACAAGCACAATGAGCATTCAGGTCAAAAACTTTTATTTGTTTTAGATAATAGTAAGAAGCTACTCTCAGACTACATTGAAATCATTTTACTAAAATCAATAAAAGTTATATTACATATGATTCATGGTATGAAACTGATTCTGTACTATGGTGTCTGTGTATTTCAACAGATAAAAGAAAGCATTGATTAGATTTGGGTTACCAACATCATTAAAACACTTTCATAAAAGCCTGTCAAATGGCATTTTTAATGACATATTTTAAAAAATAATTCTTCAATTGAAACTATTTTTCATGCATTTTAATTACATTCAATTTGAATAAATCTTCATTTTTAGCATGGTTTCACTCTAAAATAGCAGTTATGATCCTGTAGTACCACTAAAAGGTTAAAGGCAATCTTTAGCCTGAAAAGTTTGTGCTTTTGTGAATCAGATTCTCTGGATGTGATCAAAATTCAAACATCAATAGAAGTAATAGTAATGGTGGTGATGGTGATATTTGTAGTAGAACACTCACTGAAATATATTTTGAATGCTTTTACTTTTCAGCACTTATTTATTTCGAACATAATATTAGAAATTTAGGGATGGGATGGAGGAAAAATATTTTGAGACAATTGTTAATTTATATTTTACGTTTGATGGCCCGAATTTTCCGATGTTGCCCTTCCTCTCTACAGCCCATAAACAAATTCTCTAAATCTATATCTTTAGGGTCCATAGTCAATTCAAAAGTGAAGTTCTGGAGCAGATTGGTAAATGATATGAAGATTTCCATATTAGCCAATGACTCTCCTGGACATACTCTCTTCCCTGTAAAAAGAAAAAAAAAGAAGATAAATAGATGGACAGAGTGTTGGCTATGTTTGCCATTTTGAGTTATTTCTAAAAATTACAAAGGGGGAGGGATGCAAACAAATAAATTAATTATCCATTGTCTTTATGCTACCTGAAAAGTAAGGTTTCATCTCAGATTAACAGATCTACAAAACCAAATAAAAAAATATAAAAGTGACATGGCAAGGCAAAGTATTACATGGCCAGTTCATTAAAAAAAAAACCCTGGCAAAGCAAGTAACAAGACCTCACAATGACTAACAGCAGAAAAATGGAAGATACTAATTCTGATTGCACACTATATATGCGTATATAATTCATACTAAGAAGATAGCACAAACAATAAATGCCAGTTCTATAAAGAAGCTGAATGAACAGTCGACCGCCTAGTTATCTGCTGCAAGAAGGTCACATTCTGGTCCTAGAGTAACAGAATAGAGTAGACTGACTACAAATAGCGGCATGACAAAGTAGCAACAATGGTGTATTAGAAGATCAGCAAAAAAATACCATTTATCTGCAAGCAAGAACTGGTAGGACCACGAAACAGACAAAGTAATAGAAAACGAAGACACTAAATTGCTATGAGACTGTAGAATTCAAACAGATAAGCACCTGCCACATAACACTCAAGAGGTGACAGTTATAGATAAGAAAGACCAAAAATAAGTCTTGATAATAGATGTAGCAGTACCTTGATGCAACAGAATAGGACAGAAAGACCTGGAGAAAATCACAAAGTATAAAGACTGCAAACAGAATTAGAAGGTCTTGTAGCAAAAGAATGTACCAATGATAATAGGCACCTTAGATGCAATCCCAAAATAACTAGAGCACCATTTGAATACCACTGGAATTGACAAAATCATGATCAATCAATTGCAAAAGGCAGCTTTGCTTGGAACAACTTACATCCTGCAATGATGTCTTATCATCAGACAAGAACATCTGCCTATTCAAGGTCCTGGGGAAGGAATCGATAAGTGGACAAGAATGTCAAATTCAGTCTCAATATCTGGCTGACTGTGCAACCAACCATGATAATTAAAAAGAAAAACAGACTAACTTTCTTAATAATATTACCCTGTAGACTTATAATGACTTACATTCATGTTGGCAAAGAAAATTGTGTCATGGAGATGACACAACCAGTTTTCATGAATCTTCCTGGGATCATAAAATTAGACTGGAAAGGGTTGCTACATATCAAGACTACAGCACTAGGAAGAGACACTAACTCTCTGCCTCAATTTCTCCACCTTACAGAAGGTAGAGCTTCTCCTCCCTGATCTTCTCTTCATGGAGTAACAAAAACTAAGAGTAAGAAATAAGGAACTAGAAATAAATCACATTTTTATATAGGCAATATTCTGAAAACATTACACAATAGAGGAATGGTTGATGAAGAATGCTTGGTGAAGATGATGGAACTTGCAAAGATGGCTAGATTAATTTCTTTGATTAGAAAAAAGGCAATAGCTACATTTATGAACCACGGTGACACCGTTAGAGTGCAATACTACAGGCTACTTCTGCTGACTGCCAGCTGCCTGCAAGCCGCCCCGAGTTTTCGGAGAGGGGCGGCATATAAATCCAATAAATTGAATTGAATTGAATTGAATTTGGCAGATCGAATCTCACCAAGTTCAAGGTTGACTCAGCCTTCCAACCTTCCAAGGTTGGTAAAATGAGAACTCAAATTGTTGGGGGCAATATGCTGATTCTGTAAACTGCTTAGAGAAGGTTGTAAAGCACTGTGAAGTAGTATATAAGTCTAAATGCTATTGCTATTTATGGCTGTATGAAAACCTCTTATAGTTTTTTTTGCATGAAAAAAAGAAAGAATAACTTATGGTTTTAATTATAGGGAAAATGGATAACAGAAAAAAGTAGGGGGTTTTTCAGTTTTTAAGGAAATAACTTTGTAATCATTCTTGTATATGCTGCAAAAAAAATTGGAAGCTTTAAAAAATATTTTCATTCTTTTTTCTGCACTTTTCTTTTTTCTTTTTTTCCCTTTTAGGCTGTATTAGTTTTTCAATGTTATCTTTAAAACTTTTAATAAATGCTTCTATTTACAAAAAAAAGAAACAGGCAAAAGAAACTGCATCAGGAAAACTGAAAATAAGAAAATATTAACACCCCCCCCCCCCAGTGCTTCAGTCCAATCATGATCTGTATTTATCTCCTTGCTCTATACTACTTGTGGCTTTTCAAGAAAAAAGTCCTCTTTCAGTGGAGGAGTTGATTAGCCATCACTATGTATCTTCTGGTTCTAAAAAGTTGGGGAAAAAATCCTTCATGATTGAATCAGATTCTCTCAGTGATTTTGCCATTTACCTACCTATGCATGTTCTGGGCAGGCTCGTCTTGAAATTAATACAGATAATGGCAAGGCCGCCGGAGAGGGGCAGCATACAAATCGAATAAGTAATAATAATAATAATAATAATAATAATAATAATAATAATAATAATAATAATAATAATAATAAATAGTAATAAAAAAGGCAGGCAGGCAGGAAGAACAGCACCGATCAGCATAGGCGAGGTAACAGTTCTTCAGCCTTATAGGTGACCAACCCTGAAGACCCCAGATCAGTAAATTAGCCATAACTCCCCTATTACCTGCAGAGAAAGGCAAGTAGGCATCTTTCTTTTCGAATTCACCATTCTTATTCAAGAAATGACCTGGGTCAAACGTCATAGGATTTTCCCAGCAGTTAGTATCAAAATGCACTGAAGCCCACAATGGAAGAACAGTTGTGCCCTTTAAGGAGACAAGAAGATATAAAGAGCAAAGGTGGTTTTCCCCCCCAAAAAAACAGAAATAGGCTGCTCTTAATTCTTTCAAAAATGTGAATTCTTGAAAGTTTAAAACAAATAAATAAAACATTGATGCAATTTGCAAGGTTTCTCCATAACTGGTGTTGACCACTGCATATTCACACGTTTAAGACCTTACAGAAAATTATATTAGTTGTATTAAGAACTTAACAAGACTGAATTGTCTTCTATGTTTCACAAAACATAATCTACATTTATCTCAATTTTTATTATTACATTTTACAACTTTCATATTATAGGTGAACCACTTTCAATCCGACTTCAGGTTACAGCACAGAAACTGCTTTGGTCACGCAGATGGATGATCTCTGTCGATCCCAAGATGGGTGTCATTCCTCAATCTTGGTGCTACCTAACCTCTCAGCTGATTTCAATACCATTGACCATGGTATCCTTCTGGGACAACTAAGAAAGTTGGGGTTAGGAAGCACCATGTTTTGATGGTTCTCCTCCTATTTCTCTGATAGATCTCAGTCAGTGTTAGTAGGAGGACAGAGATCGACCTCTAGACCCCTCATCTATGGGGTGCCTCAGGGTTCGGTCCTCTCCCCCCTCTTATTTAATATCTACATGAAACACTGGGTGAGGTCATCTGACAATTCAGGGAGAGATAGCAGCAATATGCAGATGATACCTAGTTAATTTAATTTATTTAACTTAATTTAATATATTTAACTTTTAAGCCGCCCAACTCCTTGCAGACTCTGGATGGCATACAGCCATAATAAAACAATACAATATAAAATGCAAAACAGTAAAAAGTATAACAGACAATAATAAAATGAGCTGTTAAGAACTACAAAGTGTCACATTCATACAACAAACATTCATATCTGTAGGGATAAACTCGTTGTTTAGCAGCCCCCAGGACTGTTGGCAGAGCCATTTTTTAATTTATTATTTATTTATTTATTTATTTATTTATTTATTTAGTCCAATACACAATAAGAGTTTTAGTGGGTGTATATATATATATACACACACACACACACAAACACACACACACATAGTAAAATGCATGATGAAGGTTATAGAGGAGATACTCATAGTAATACAGTATACAGTATATCTAAGAAAGCCTAGAAAATAAGATATAGTAATAGAACATATCAATGAAAGAATAGAAAAAGAGATATAGGAATAGAAGAAGAAAGGTATAGGAGATATAGGAGAGCAATAGGACAGGGGACGGAAGGCACTCTAGTGCACTTGTACTCGACCCTTACTGACCTCTTAGGAATCTGGATAGGTCAACCGTAGATAATCTAAGGGTAAAGTGTTGGAGGTTTGGGGATAACACTATGGAGTCCGGTAATGAGTTTGGAAGGCCAGAAGTGTGGGAGCAGTACAAGGCTCTGGGGGCTGTTGGTTCCATAGAGTTGGGGCCTCCACTGAGAAGGCCCTCCCCATAGTCTCTCCAATCGGCATGATTTTACTGACAGGACCTGGAGAAGGCCGACCCAGTGGGCTCTAGGTGGTCACTGGGATTCACATGGCAGAAGACAGTCCTGTAAATAGTTTGGTCAGATGCCATGTAGGGCTTTGCATAGAAAAATATTTTATTGTATATAAAATTTTAACTATATTTTAAAGATGATATTTTAAATGTGGTTTTTGCAAAACTGCAGAGGGATAAAAAGTTACAATGGTAAGAATATATTTTCCATACTTATTTCCATTGTGTGTATGTATGTATGTATGTATGTATGTATGTATGTATGTATGTATGCATGTACAGTATCTTCCCTCAAAATTAATTACCTGTTTTAAAAACTGGTAAAATTATCATTTTTGGGGAAACAAATTATTAAAAATTCTTGCAGATATGAAATTAAAAACAGATTCGGTCTTCCAGCAAAACATTACTTTTCTTCTAATCAAGAAGGCAGAATTTTAGAATCCAGTAGATGCAAGCTAATTTCATTAATCCATCATTTTTACTGATAATTTTGCATCCTTTTTGCATCTGGGAGAAGATTTCCATAATTGTCTTATGAATAAAAGTTTAACAAGAAAAGGTATTAATCACCTTTCTAAACATCCTTAGTTCCTTGGTGCAAGAAGAAAAAAATTAATTTTTATAAGTAAGAACCTGAAGAGAAATCAATGAAACTCTGCAGGATGGAAATTGTCTAGAACCATGAATAATCTTTCCCTTTGCAAATAAGTAGAGAGTTCTGTAAAACCCAGTGGCCTAAAATTCAAATGATATTCAGAAAATATTTGCAGCAATTATAGCATAAGTTTAATCATTCTGCCATTATGGATACATATCTATGTGCAAACAAGATCCCAGACTTCGGGGGTTTTCATACCTTAGGGATGTATTGTCCCTTGAAAATCACATTCTGGGTTGTTGTACGTGGGAAGTTCTCACTACTTCCAGGCTGAAAACGTAGCATCTCATGAGCAAATGCATTGATGTAAGGCAAATTCACCTTATCCTCCATGGTGACCTGGCGGTTTGGTCCCACAACATCATCAATTTCCTGCTGCATTTTCGCTGCAATGAATCAGACATTGTTAAAGCAAACAATATTATTTTTAAACTAATCCAGACCTAAACCATACTCATCCTTATATAGCAGATAAAGATGCACAATGTGCTCTTAAAGAATAGTTGAACATGTTATCCTGTGCCACTATCCTTTTATTTCTCCACTTTATACTTAAGGCCAATGACTAGCAATTTTCTCCAGCTGGGCATAGAACTTGGAAAAATTTGCCACCAATTCCTAGGCAGAATGTGGGCTAAGCTAGTAGGGTAATTTAAAAGTTCATTTTCCCACCCAACCCTCTTCCCCACCTCCCATAGAAGACATTCAGCTTATTGACCACTAGGTAAAGGTTTCCCTGTCCAGTTGTGTCTGACTCTGGAGTGTGTTGCTCATCTCTGTTTCTTGGCCAAGAGAGCCAATATTGTCCAAAGACTTTTAAATGTGGCCAGCAGCATGGCCATATGCCTAAGGAGCTAATTCTTCATCTCCATCTTCATCAAATTCTTCAACTGTAAGATGGCGGTCATCCAAATTTATGTAATCTGGATGCAACTGTTGCATAAATGTTCTTGGAGTCAGAGTTCAAGAATGATACTTTGGTGCATAAAAGAGACTTGTTTTCTGCTAGTTCCACACAGGTTCCCCAAATTACAGCATATGTACTGCTGTAATCATAGAAAAGGGTAGGAGAATACAGGCATGGCTATATTTTGTAGTTTTATTTGTACCGGGTAGTCACTTTCAGAGACGTATCATACTTTTTGAACCAAGTTGCATAAGGAGAAAAACTGAGGAATCACTTCTTCCCCAAGACCAGTGATGGAATAGTGGATTTCAGGATTTCCATATTTCTCCACAATGATTATTGACCTCTCAACCTCTAGTGCATAGCAGAGAATTAGAGTTTTTCCCTCTTTTGGCTGCCATGTAATGAACTGTTGTATGTGTACAGTTGGATGAAGACATTGACTGAGTTGTTGGAACTTGCAACTTAAGGGTATATTTGCATCAGTTTACATTCCAGGATAGAATGAGTTGGGGTTTTTTTTATTAATAGTACCATTCTATGAGAAGAAATAAAGAATTAGGGCTTCCTTTTCCCTATGACTACTAAGAAATTTCCTCATTGTATATGCTAAATAACAAGATATTTTCCAATTACCGGTATGTTGATTAAAATAGGGATAGGCTATTCAATTCTAGAGCTTTGCAATTAAATGATTGGTCTAAAAAGGTAACTTGGGGGGTGGAGGGCTGGCACATGATATCCTAGACAAAATAATATTGGATAAAATAGGTGCTGGCCCCAGAACAGGGCATATAAGGTGATTCCACAAGTGAAATGCCAGGATAATGCTATTTGAGGAGATTAGATCTTTGTCTTCAGTTGTCTCACTTTAATTTTCCTCAAAGCACCATGAATGGTCTCAAAGGGAAGACATCTGATTTTCATCATTTTCTTGTTAGAACCTCTTGAACCAGATTGAGACTTCCTTAGCAACAGGAAGCAGTGATGGCAAACCTATGGCAAGGAGGCACACTGAGCCGTATCTGCTGGCACATGAACTGTTGCCCTAGCTCAGCTCCAACATGCATGTGTGTGCTGGCCAGCTGATTTTTTGCTCTCACAGAGGCTCTGGGAGGGTTTTTTTCGTTTCCAGAGAGCCTCTGGGGGGGATGGGGGAGGGAGTTTTAACCCTTCCCCAGCTCCAGGGAAGCTTTGGAGCCTGGGGAGACCAAAACATGAGCCTATGGGGCCCACCAGAACTTGGGAAACAGGTCATTTTAGGCCTCCAGAGGGCCCTTGGGGTTGGGGAAAACTTTTTCCATTCTCCAAAGGCATTGAAGTATGGGTATGGGCACTCACATATGCGCCATAGTGCACACACTCTCTCTTTCGGCACCCAAGGAAAAAATTATTTGCTATCATTGGGATAGAGGTTCCATTGTGAAGACATGTCCTTAGTAAGTGATAATTGGATAACTTTTACCCTCAATAGGGATGCTGAGTGCCTAGAGGCCGGGGGTGCAATGCAGCACAAATATGGCAGGAATGATAGCAATGTTGGCTGCTGCAGAATGGGGGAGGGTGTGCAACTGACCCAAAAGACATGACATGGCTAGCATTGGTGGCTGGCATGACACAAATGTAGTAGGGCCCAGAAGTACAGTAGGGCAGAGCACAGGTAAGTGATCAAAATGATTTACAACCTTCCCTGCCAGTTTGCCTTCTGATATTTCTTGTGGGAAGACAGCAAGAAAAATTGTAAGTGACTATAGGACAGTGATGGTGAATCTTTTTTTCCTTGGGTACTGAAATAGCATGCATGCATGCTATTGCGCACGCACGAATGCCCACACCCATAATTCAATGCCTGGGGAGGGCTAAAACAGCTTCCCCCACCCCCGGAAGCCCTCTAGAGGCTGGAAATGGCCAGTTTCCCAACTTCTGGTGGACCCGGTAGACTCATGTTTCACCCTTCCTAGGCTTCAAAGGCTTTCCTGGAGCTGGGGAGGGTAAAAACACCCTCCCCCATCCTCCCCCAGAGGCTCTCTGGAAGCCAAAACCACCCTCCCAGAGCCTCTGTGCGAGCTAAAAATCAGCTGGCTGGCATACACATGCATGTTGGAGCTAAACTAGGGCAATGGCTTGCGTACCAACAGATATGGCTCCACGTGCCACCTGTGGCACCCATGCCAGAGGTTCGCTATCATTGCTATAGGACCTTACAACCATAATAAGGGTGAGTCAGATGCCAAGTGTTCAAATCATGGTCATATGACCAAGAGGTTGTTTGGATGGCTAGTCCTTGGTTTGAGGACTAGATCTAAGTACCATTTGTTTATTTCTGTCATAACTTTAATGGATTCTGAATGCGTCATTTCAAAATCAGAATATAAGCATAAAAGTTATCAGGAAAGACTTAATGAACTCAATCTGTATAGTCTGGGAGACAGAAGGAAAAGGGGGGACATGATCGAAACATTTAAATATGTTAAAGGGTTAAATAAGGAGAGAAGTGTTTTTAATTGTAAAGTGAACACAAGAACAAGAGGGCACAATCTGAGTTTCATTGGGGGAAAGATTAGAAGTAACGTGAGAAAATATTATTTTACTGAAAGAGTAGTAGAGGCTTGGAACAAACTTTTAGGAGACATGGTTGGTAAATCCACAGTAACTGAATTTAAACATGCCTGGGATAAACATATATCCATCCTAAGATGAAATACAGGAAATAGTATAAGGGCAGACTAGATGGACCATGAGGTCTTTTTCTGACGTCAATCTTCTATGTTCTATGTAATATCAGTATTTGAATTATGGCATACATTTTCAAACCTTGTTAAAATCATGTCAATTATCTATATCTATATCTATATCTATATCTATATCTATATCTATATCTATATCTATATCTATATCTATATATATATATATATATATATATATAATTGACATGATATATATATATACACACACACATCTACATAGATATATATGTGTGTGTGGGTGTGGGTGTGTCACATGTTGCTGAATTTGAAAATTAAGGGAGACTAGGATAGATCTATTTCAACCTTATTTTGGCCTCATCAGCTAGCCATACCCACTGGGACCTGAACCTGCAACCTTTGCCCTGTAAGGCAGAGAACCATCCTCTAGGCCACAGTATCCAATCCCCTCAGCTCTGCACCAGGGAAGGGCTATATATTTTTGTGCCGAATCACCCTGGTGCATTGAAGGAACATCACAGCTCCCCACTTGCCCCTCGGCCCAACCCAGGGCCATCTCCAAGGCAGTTAACCTTATTGATAGCCAACAACTCTATCTGCATGTGCCACATGTTTCCCCGCTGAATTTGAAAATTAAGGGAGACTAGGATAGATCTATTTCGGCCTTACCTTGGCCTCATCAGCTAGCCATACCCACTGGGACCTGAACCCGCAACCTTTGCCCTGTAAGGCAGAGAACTATCCTCTAGGCCACAGTATCCAATCCCCTCAGCTCTGCACCAGGGAAGGGCTATATATTTTTGTGTCGAATGTGATGTGCCGGTGCCTGGAGGCTGTTGGGGTCTGGATGGGTGTCAACAGACTCAAACTCAACCCTGATAAGATGGAGTGGCTGTGGGTTTTGCCTCCCAAGGACAATTCTATCTATCCGTCCATCACCCTAGGGGGGGAATCATTGACCCCCGTCAGAGAGGGTCTGCAACTTGGGCGTCCTTCTCGATCCACAGCTCACATTAGAGAAACATCTTTCAGCTGTGGTGAGGGGGGCATTTGCCCAGGTTCGCCTGGTGCACCAGTTGCGGCCCTATTTGGACTGGGAGTCACTGCTCACAGTCACTCATGCCCTCATCACCTCAAGGCTCAACTACTGTAACGCTCTCTACATGAAAAGTGTTCGGAAACTTCAGATTGTGCAGACTGCAGCTGCGAGAGCAATCATGGGCTTCCCTAAGTATGCCCATGTTACACCAACACTCCACAGTCTGCATTGGTTGTCGATCAGTTTCCGGTCCCAATTCAAAGTGTTGGTTATGACCTATAAAGCCCTTCATGGCATCGGACCAGAATATCTCCAGGACCGCCTTCTGCCGCACAAATCCCAGCGACCAGTTAGGTCCCACAGAGTTGGCCTTCTCCGGGTCCCATCGACTAAACAATGTCGTTTGGCGGGATCCAGGTGAAGAGCCTTCTCTGTGGCAGCCCCAACCCTCTGGAACCAGCTCCCCCCAGAGATCAGAATTGCCCCCACCCTCCTCGCCTTTCGTAAGCTCCTTAAAACCCACCTCTGTCATCAGGTATGGGGGAATTGAGATATTCCTTTTCCCTAGGCCTATACAATTTATGCAGGCTATGTTTGTGTGTATGTTTGGTTTTTAATAAGGGTTTTTTAATTATTTTAAATATTAGGTTTGTCATATGCTGTTTTATTATTGTTGTTAGCCGCCCCGAGTCTACAGAGAGGGGTGGCATACAAATCTAATATATATATATATATATGTATGTATGTATGTATGTATGTATGTATGTATGTAGATTGTTCTGAGTTCAGGTTTTGCCCCGTGTAATATTTTGAGTGTCTATGTGACGTTTCGGTGAAATCACATTCACCATCATCAGGCTGAAGTTGTAAGCTTCGTGCGGCTATAAATATAGTTAAATATAACTATAACTATATTAAATATAACTATATTTACAGCAGCACGAAGCTTACAACTTCAGCGTGATGATGGTAAATGTGATTTCACCGAAACGTCGCATAGACACTCAAAATATTACACGGGGCAAAACCCAAACTCAGAAAAATCTACATACATATACCTGTGAAAATCTACGAATGCCTTGTGGGTTGTACATACCTTGGACTTCTGGGAACCTGGCCAGAAGGATAATACCATATGAAATAGCATTGGCTGTGCTATCTGTTCCAGCAATTAACAGCTCAAACACAGTCATGACCAAGTCTTCCATACAGATAATCTTATCATTTTGTTCCTGTAGGGTAAGATCAAAATAAAATAAAAGGCAGAAGTTTACAATGTATAGGTTCATCAAATTCCATCTACATATTCTCATTTTACTTTTTTTTCTAGACCAATTTAGAGGGGAGGCAGGGAATAATCCAATACAGAATCCCCCCTATTCTCTACATTAATATGAATATCCAATGCAACCTTAATAGATATTTGGATCAGATAGATCAATGTTTTTTTATATACAGTGAACCCTCGATCATCGCGAGGGTTCCGTTCCAGGACCCCATGCGATGATCGATTTTTAGCGAAGTAGCGGTGCGGAAGTAAAAACACCATCTGCGCGTGCGCAGATGGTGTTTTTGCTTCCACTGCCGCCCGCCCTTCGCCCGCCCACCCCGTTGCTCGCGCCTGGGGTGCGCGCGCGCTTGGGGACTCCCTAGCTCCGCTTCCCAGCTGGGGAGCGGAGCTGGGATGTCCCCAAGCGCGCGCGCTTTCCCCAGCAACGCGCGCGCGGTGGGGACTCCCTAGATCCGCTTCCCAGCTGGGGAGCGGAGCTGGGATGTCCCCAAGCGCGCGCGCTTCCCCCAGCAATGCGCGCGCGGTGGGGATTCCCTAGCTCCGCTTCCCAGCTGGGGAGCGGAGCTGGGATGTCCCCAAGCGCGCGCGCTTTCCCCAGCAATGCGCGCGCGGTGGGGATTCCCTAGTTCCGCTTCCCAGCTGGGGAGCGGAGCTGGGATGTCCCCAAGTGCGCGCGCTTTCCCCAGCAACGCGCGCGCGGTGGGGACTCCCTAGCTCCGCTTCCCAGCTGGGGAGCGGAGCTGGGATGTCCCCAAGCGCGCGCGCTTTCCCCAGCAACGCGCGCGCGGTGGGGACTCCCTAGCTCTGCTTCCCAGCTGGGGAGCGGAGCTGGGATGTCCCCAAGCGCGCGGGCACCGCCCGCCCGCCCACGCTGTTGCTGGGGCCGCTTCCCAGCTGGGGAGCGGAGCTGGGGTGTCCCAGGGAAGCCTCTGGGGGAAGGGGGAAGACCCAGGGAAGCCTCTGCCCGGCGGGGAAACTCCACCATCTACGCATGCGTGGAAGGGCACGCATGCGCAGATGGTGGAGTTTACTTCCGGGTTGAAAACTCGCGAAATAGCCCTTTCGCGATACTTGAGGACGCGAAACTCGAGGGTTCACTGTATATATTTATTGATTTTTAACAATTTTTAGATACACACAACATAAAACAGTGTATAGTGAAAAGTGCCTACCACCAGACAAACATACATACCCCATCACCAAATCGGGGGTGTTTCTTGTATAAACCGTTTTATCCCAAGAGCAATGTATCTATTTACATATTATAGAGTGGTTCCAATTTATTCCTTATAGCTTGGTCTCGGATTCTACTCACCATATATCTTCTTACCTTGTCCCACCATCCCATCAGTTGTCTCAAATCAGTTTCATTTTCCAAATTTATCCTTTTATCCATAATTTCAAATTGAATATGGTCCACCATGTACCTATACCAATTTTGCATTGTCCATTTTGTCGCATCCTTCCAACCCAAGACTATTACCGCCTGAGCGCTTTCTATTGCTGCTTGTTTTATTTCTCTAAATTCTCCCATCGCATTACTTTTAGCTAATACTGCCATTTCCTTAGTAATTATCCATTGTGTATTTAACAATCTATTAATGTCCTCTTGCAATTTTTGCCAAAAATCTTGCACTATCGGGCATTCCCAAAACATATGCATAAACACTCCTTTATCTTGACACCCGTGCCAACAAATACCCCTGACATTTTGCTGAAAGTCTGCGAGTTGAATGGGAGTATAATACCACTTGTGTAATATTTCTCTTCTCATTTCCCTAATTCTTGTATTCTATTTCCTTATATTTTCTACTATATTTTCCATCTCTTGTACCTCTACTTGTATCTCATTTTGCCACCATTTAGTCAATCCTTGGATCATATCCCCGTCTGACTGCACTAACATCTTATATATATTGGTTGCTTGTGCCTTTATACCCTCACTTTTTTCTCTTATTATTTTCTCTAACACTGTCTCCTCCCTCAATAGTGCTTCTTTATTCTCTCTTTAATTCAGATATTTACATATTGCATTTATTTTTAGCCATCTTTCCTTACGTAACCACCATTCTATACAGTTTTTACCTGGCCTCCCATCCTTCTCATATAACTGTTCTATCTTAGTTATCCTTCTTCCCTTCAACTCTCCTATAGCCCTATTTAAATTTGTTTCATTATCTCTATTTATTACATAAAGTGATGACAGTTTAGATTTAAATAATCCTGTTTTCCCCTGCCATTTTTTTCCAAATTTCCATAGTCCCTTTCATGGGACCTATTAATTTACCTAAGTCGCTCCTATTCCACTTTATAAAAATTAATTCTCTATTCTTCATCTCGTTTATCTGTTTTTCCAGTTTCACCCATTTATTTTCTCATAATTGCAGCTCCATTAACCTTTCCATTTGAAATGCTTCCCTATACAGCTGCAAACAAGGAACTCTGCATCCCCCCTCTTTTTTGTTCGCTATTAACCACTTTTTCCTTATTCTTGGTCTCTTATCTTCTTCAATCCAATGATTAAGTCTTTGTCCCACTCTTTAAACTTAAATGCTGATAGCCCCCCTGACAGTACCTGAAATAGGTACATCATTTTCAAGGCTCCTATTTTAGCAGATATACCAATGTTTAAATGAAAGAGAAATAGCTGAGATGTACATGAAATGAATAACATTTTTCTCTCTCCTGTATCATCAACACCACTTATGCAGCCATTGTGATGCAGATGTTTCCTCATCTCCTTTTTATGGAATCTCCTCTCCATCACACTCTCACAAATGGAGCTTTTGAAATTTGGCCCTGAAGAATTTACATCCTTTGCATTCTGGCCATGCAGCAACCACAAGGCTTTGCTTCCCTTAATGTTCAAATGGCATTTGCTATCTCATGTCTCAAAGCATCCAGATTAATCTTGCAATGAATGTTTTGCTGACCATAATCCAGCAACCTGGCACACTGTTGTGCTGTCTCAGATAGTACCCAAAAGCCTAAAAATAAGTAATAGAAGAGTAATTTCCCTGTGTTGGGACCATAGTTCCCTCTAAGCTGAGCAGTGAGCAATCGCTCACTTAAAAATCATCATCAACTCAGAGTTTTCCAAACCTGCCCAGAAGCCGAGAGGGAAAGAGTGAGAGGGAAGGAGAGAGAGAGGAAGAGAGGAAGAGAGAGAAACAGATAGAAAAAAGAGAGGAAGGAAAAGAAAAAGAAAAAGAATGGGAGTAAGGAAGAGAGAAAGAAAATCAAAATCTAGTTTGAAACTAGCTCAACTATTTAAGTGGCATTTTGATATTGATAGAGTTGCCCTATTATGAGCTCACTGTTAAAGACACACAGTACAGTATTTTATTTTGAAATTCTCTGACGCAAAACAGGGTGGGTTTTTTATTTGTTTGTTTGTTTGTTTGTTTGTTTGTTTGTTTGTTTGTTTGTTTGTTTGTTTGTTTGTTTATTTATTTATTTATTTATTTATTTATTTATTTATTATTTCTGTGCTGCCCAGTCCCAAAGGGACTGCCGCTCAGACACTATACTTTTCCGCCCACCCCCCCAAAAAATTAGAGGGAACACTGGTTGGGACTACAACCTCTTTGCCAGCAGGAGGGACAGGGAGGTTTTCCAGGGACTGACAAGGACAGGGACATTTTTTAACCCTTTCCTCCTTTATAAAGAGTAAAAAAAATGAATAGGAACACTTTTCCTACTTCCACATTTTTAAAAAAGAACTAAGTGCAAAAGTTCCAGAAATAGAATGCTATTTCTTTTTCTTTTGGCTGTTATTTTGTTTTTAGGTGGCTTGCAGGATAGCAGGATTAAAATAGGAGACTGCAAGGCTCACACTGGCTCCCTGCCCTACCCTAAATTTGACAGAAACTAACAAAAAGCCAGCATCCAAACCAGCCATGCTGTCACTATTCAAGTCTCTGAAATGTTTTTCCAAAGTTTGCCACTGAATTATAGTTTAAGTGCAATGATTGATTGACTAAATGACTGGATGACTAGATAATTATTTAATTTTTAAGGCAATTAATTCATATTCAACTCTCATATTCAACAATCATTTTAGGGAGCCCATTCTCTACAAGTCTCTTAACCCCCACAAAAAACAACATTTCTCTATTCTACCGCTTTACCTACTACCAAATTGGATTTGCTATCTCATGACATAATATAGACATGGGCTATGGCACCTCCTTTAGTGATCAAAAGGACATTAAAGGCAGAGACACACAACGGTTTCTTTAAGGAGTGAGTTTGTTTGTTTACACAGATTATTATTTCTAGGAGACCAATATTCATAGTGGCTACGTATTTTATTGCAGTATTTGTGGCATAGGAGGGAGACACCACATTTTTGCTTTCTGATGTCTCAACAGTTCAAATTGCTCCCATCATTAGAGAATGGGAAACAAGTGCATAGCTGAAACTCTGTCCCTTTTGTACCTGTGTGCAAAATATTCTTACAATATACCTTTTCTAATTTAATAAGGAAACAATCAATAAAATCTCTGGGATTGTCTGGATCCAGGGTCTTCTTGTGAGAGTCCACTCTAGTCCTAACGTAGTCACAAATCCTCACACAGTCAGAGACAGCTCTAGGTCCAGGAAGAAATTTCATGACATTTGGCAGAGCGCTGTACACCTGTAACATGGTGATAGTAAAAGTTAGCCTTTCTCAGTTCATCTCTTTTGCTTTGCTTTCTGTGCAACTGAAAAAAATGGATTTTTAATAAAGTGTCTCCTTAGTTCTATTTTTTAAAAAAGAAATAAAATGCAAGACCAGTATAACCATTTTCACTGTAATGCACAGTGCCTGCTAATCAAATGAATATAAAATATAAGCTCATAGAACCAAGCTTACTTAGTTATACGTTTTTTCTCTTTAGTTATAGCTTCTCAATTTCTATTTGTGAAATAATGGAATGAAAGCTGAGGAAGACTTAAAGACAATGGAAGACTTAAAAACAAGTACTTATGAGGCCGCTGAAGTGACCATAGTTAGAGTTTTGAGTAGTTAGCTGAGAAGAAACAGGGCTGTATAACTTGAATAATCTTGAATAACTCTGGAAAAAATCACTGCTAAGTCACAATGTTGTGTCCAGAGGACAGTTAGGCCTTGTACCCGCCCCATATTCCTTGGGCGGGAAAATACTATAATGTGATTGGTTGGCAGCCCGGCTTATATATAGCTGCCAGGCACGGCCATGTTGTCTTTTGTTTAGTTCTGTAACCGTTGCTCCTCGTTAATAAAGAACAGTTATTTACCATAAGAATGCAGTCTTTCATTCAAGCAAAGATTCAACATCTGGCGACGAGGAAACAAAAGGTAATATAAACTAATCAGCACAAGAGATGCAGGCTGATTCTCACAAACACACTCTAAAAAGCCTCCAATTTTATAAGTTTGAGGAAACTAAATGAATCACCCCTTGTTAGTCTTAAACAAAGAGAAAATTCTGCTTGTAGAACAACATAAAGTTGGCATACCATTCCAGGACCACTCAAAAAGAAACCTATGAATTCCTTCAAAGTTTCCAATATGTCAATGAAGTTTTTATCATCGTAAGAAAACCGTTTCCCAAAGATAACAGCACACATCACATTAGAAACAGCAGCTGCTATGGTTGTGACTACATCAAAAGGCTGATCTGCAACAGCAAAAAGAAAGAAAAGGAGATGTGACCGTGTCTTGAATCCCCCAAATCTTTTCTCCAGTGACTTTGTGAATTTCCTTTACACTACATTCTGTTTAGATGTTACACACATATGGAATCTTTACGGTTCCAATGACAACTGCCTGGAAATTTCCAGTATACGGTCTGATTCTATTACATTACGTCATGCTTGTAATTTGTGCTTCTTTGAAAGACAATGAAAGTGCAGGTGGCCCATTTTCAGGAAATTCTCAATCCAGTGAACAGACACTGGAAGTCAGGATTCAAGACACACCAAGTGCCATCCAGGCAGTGAAGGTCTACCAAAAGTTTTACTACCACACTGTAGGCCCGGCTTATTCAGGACGCCCTGCATTTTCTTTCAACATCTTTCAGTGCAAATTGGGTGCTCTGGGGTGGAGCTCCATTTTCGCTATCCCACTGCATTCTTCCCTGTCCAGGCAGTAGCCCATCCCTGCATCCAGGTAGCTTTCAACCCATTTTTCATTTGTAATCAGCTACCTTCAGAAGTATAATCTGGAAGGCGGTGTATTAATTAAAGAAAAAAATAAGCACTTGTTTCTGAATTTAAAGATGAATTAAAAAATACACCCTCTCATAGTTTTGTTGTTGTGAAACAAGTGGAGGCAAGAGCATTATGTGTTATATACATAAAGGTGGGATATAATTCCATAAATCTATAAACATCTTTGGTATTTGTAGGATCACCTTCAAAGCTTGAAATCTTCTCCACCAAACAGAGAGCTTCTTCTGACATCCGTTCAGCCATAGACTTCTTTCCCATTCCAAAGTTTCTCAAAGTGGTGAGAGTAAAGCGACGCAGAATCTTCCATCTTTCATCATCTCCAATAATCCCTGAAAGGATAGAAATTGCAGTAGCAAACAACTGACAAAGCAGCATCAGTAATCTCCCTCAACCACAAAACATCTACCCTTCTCAAATGTAAAAATAAACATGCATTTCTTTTTATTTGAGTCATTGATAGTTTGACAAAAGGAAAAGAGTTTCAATTTACTCATGAGTTTGCACTCTACTTATTTATATTATATCTTGGGCAATGTCACATAGTATTTTGATAGCTACAGTATACTGAATATTTAAAAGGAATAGCTTTCTTTTTTCGGAATATTCCTCTTTACCTGCTTCTTATCAGCAGACATAAACAAAAAACCATATTTGAAAAAAAAAAACCTGCTATTTTCCGCTTCTTTGATATTTCCTGAAATTTGATACTTTCAATTCTGGAACTTGACAATAACCGGATTAGAACTGAATTACTGAATAAAGTTTGAAAAGGCTTCCTGATTGCAACACCTACCTGCAAACTATTAACCTTTGTCAGTACTACCGTGTTTCCCCGAAAGTAAGACAAAAGCCCCACTATGTCTTACTTTCGGGGTATGTCTTATATTGGAAAAAAAATTGTCGAATTTTTTGTTTTAACCATAAAATTAACATTTAGACGCGGTGACGTATGGAGGGGCGGCGGCGCGGAAGTGGGCAGGAGGCGGCGCTCATTAAGATCAGAGGGAGGTGGCAGACGCGGTGACGTATGGAAGGGGGACGGTGCGGACGTGGGCAGGAGGCGGCGCGCAGCTAGATGAGAGGGAGGCGGCAATACCCCCGTGTTTCCCCGAAAGTAAGACATATGTCTTACTTTCGGGGTACGGCTTATATTAGCCGACCCCCCTGAAACTCCCGATACGTCTTACAATCGGGGGTGTCTTACTATCTGGGAAACAGGGTATGTAACTAACTGGTTGGGTTTGTCAATATATGAACTAACCAGCAATGTATGTTTGGAGAGTTTAGCACAATGTTGTGTTAAGGGTTAGTACTGCAACGAGCTTTAAAAGGGAGTCAGAAGCGTTTGTCTCTTATTCTGCTGCTATTGCTCTATATTGCTCTGTTGCTCTTACTAACATGATCTCACTCTCTGCTAGTTTTGTCTGTGTAACTATGCTATAGACTTGCTGTGTGCTAATATGTTGGTCTGTGTATTTTATATGAAAGTAATACTTATGGTATTATATAGAACTGTGTGTTCTGCAGGAGGGAAGTATTGTAGAATTACATAGATGTATAGAACTGTGTGTTCTTAGGGGGGATATTTTTGTTTAGCTTCTGTGTGTATAGAATTGTGTGTTCTGATATCTGGTTTGCATATGATTGCTTGATATATGTATGAATTGGATAGTTTACTGACTACTCTATTGAATATATGTAAATAATATTTATACTCTACTTATATAAGTCTGGTTTATTGGCTGGATATCTACCACTACCACATCCACTCTGCATAAGTTTGTTCTAGGAATATTATACATAATTCCTAAGCATTGTAACCTTAAAAGATCTGAGACTAATTTGTAAAGTTAAGCCCAACTTTGAAAGAGAGCTTCAATTCAACAATTTTCAATCTCACAGTAGATTTACAGTTTAGGCAGATAAATATTTAAAGCAACAAATAATGTCTAATGGCTTCAAAGTATTTTGTAGCCTTTTGAAAAGCCTTAGAAGTTTGATAGCTTCAGTATTGCTAAATATTGCAGCTTTGTATCAACAAGGGGGGGGGGGGGCGTTTGCCCAGGTTCGCCTGGTGCACCAGTTGCGGCCCTATCTGGATCGGGACTCATTGCTCACAGTCACTCATGCCCTCATCACCTCGAGGTTCGACTACTGTAATGCTCTCTACATGGGGCTACCTTTGAAAAGTGTTCGGAAACTTCAGATCGTGCAGAATGCAGCTGCGAGAGCAGTCATGGGCTTACCTAGGTATGCCCATGTTTCACCATCACTCCGCAGTCTGCATTGGCTGCCGATCAATTTCCGGTCACAATTCAAAGTGTTGGTTATGACCTTTAAAGCCCTTCATGGCACTGGACCAGAATATCTCCGAGACCGCCTCCTGCCGCACGAATCCCAGTGACCGATTAGGTCCCACAGACTGGGCCTTCTCCGGGTCCCGTCAACTAAACAATGTCGGTTGGCGGGCCCCACGGGAAGAGGTTTAGGTTTAGGTTTAGGTTTATTGGATTTATATGCCGCCCCTCTCCGCAAACTCGGGGCGGCTCACAACAATAATAAAAAACAGTACAGTACACAATACCAAATCCAATGCCCACCCACAGAGCCTTCTCTGTGGCGGCCCCGACTCTCTGGAACCAACTCCCCCAGAGATTAGAACTGCCCCTACTCTCCCTGCCTTCCGTAAACTCCTTAAAACCCACCTTTGCCGTCAGGCATGGGGAAACTAAAACACCTCCCCCGGGCATGTACAATTTATGCATGGTATGTTTGTGTGTGTGTGTGTGTGTGTGTGTTAGTATATTGGGATTCTTTTTAAACTTTTTAAATATTTAAATTTATTTGGATTTGTTACGATTTGTTGTGTCTTGTTGTGAGCCGCCCCGAGTCTGCGGAGAGGGGCGGCATACAAATCTAAATAATAAATAATAAATAAATAAATAAATACATTTATCTGAAAAATGGTAAAATTCCCATCTCCTCCCTCCCTCCCTCCCTCATTCAACATCTTGCAGAAGGCAAGAAGAGTAGGGGCAATTCGAATCACCGGGGGGGAGTTGATTCCAGAGGGCAGGGGCCACCACAGAGAAGGCTCTTCTGGGTCCCACCAAATGGCATTGTTTAGTCGATGGAGAAGGCCAACTCTGTGGGACCTGATTGGCCGCTGGGCAGTGTTCCCTCTAATTTTTTGGGGGGGTGGGCGGAAAAGTATAGTGTCTGAGCGGCAGTCCCTTCGGGACTGGGCGGCACAGAAATATTAAATAAATAAATAAACAAACAAACAAATAAAAAACCCACCCTGTTTTGCCTCAGAGAATTTCAAAATAAAATTCTGTACTGTGTGTCTATAACAGTGAGCTCATAATAGGGCAACTCGATCAATATCAAAATGCCACTTAAATAGTTGAGCTAGTTTCAAACTAGATTTAGATTTTCTTTCTCTCTTCCTTACTCCCATTCTTTTTCTTTCTCTTTTCCTTCCTCTCTTTTTTCTATCTGTTTCTCTCTCTTCCTCTCTCTCTCCTTCCCTCTCACTCTTTCCCTCTTGGCTTCTGGGCAGGTTTGGAAAACTCTGAGTTGATGATGATTTTTAAGTGAGCAATTGCTCACTGCTCAGCTTAGAGGGAACTATGCCGCTGGGATTCGTGTGGCAGAAGGGGGTCCCACAGGTATTCTGGTCCGATGCCATGTAGGGCTTTATAGGTCATTACCAACATTTTGAATTGTGCCCAGAAACTGATCGGCAACCAGTGCAGGCCACAGAGTGTTGGCGAAACGTGGGCAGATCTGGAAAGCCCCACGATAGCTCTCGCGGCCACATTCTGCATGGTCTGAAGTTTCTGAACACTTTTCAAAGGTAGCCCCATGTAGAGAGCGTTGCAGTAGTCAAACCTTGAGGTGATGAGGGCGTGAATGACTGTGAGCAATGACTCCCTGTCCAAATAGGGCCGCAACTGGTGCACCAGGCAAACCTGGGCAAACGCCCCCCTCGCCACAGCTGAAAGATGGTGCTCTAATGTCAGCTGTGGATCAAGGAGGATGCCCAAGTTGCGGACCCTCTCCGAGGGGGTCAATAACTCCCCCCAGGGTAATGGACGGACAGATGGAATTGTCCTTGGGAGGCAAGATCCACAGCCACTCCATCTTGTCAGGAGTGACAGCCATCCAGACCCCAACAGCCTCCAGGCACCGGCACATCTCTTCCACTACTTCGCTGATTGGACATGGGGTGGAGATGTATAACTAGGTATCATCAGCATACTGATGATGCTTCACTCCATGCCCTTGGATGATCTCACCTAGTGGTTTCATATAGATATTAAATAGCAGGGGGGAGAGGACTGATCCCTGAGGCTCCCCGCAAGGGAGCAACCTAGAGATCAACCTCTGACCTCCCACTAACACTGACTGCGACTGACAGAATGCGGCCACGAGAGCAATCATGGGCTTCCCTAGATATGCCCATGTCTCAACAACACTCCGTGGCCTGCACTGGCTGCCGATCAGTTTCCAGTCACAATTCAAAGTGTTGGTTATGATCTATAAAGCCCTAAATGCCATCGGAGCAGAATACCTCCGGGACTGCCTTCTGCCGCACGAATCTCAGTGGCCGATTAGGTCCCACAGAGTTGGCCTTCTCCGGGGCCCAGGGGAAGAGCCTTCTCTGTGTTGGCCCCGGCCCTCTGGAATGAACTCCCTCCAGAGATTCGAATAGCCCCCACCCTCCTTGCCTTCCATAAAATGCTGAAGACTCACTTCTGTCGCCAGGCATGGGGATAATTACCACTCCCCCTTTGTTATGTTTTAGACCTCTATTGTATGGTGGACTGGGTTGAATATGTATGATTGTGTAGTTGGGGATTTTATTATAATCGGTTATGTTAAAAATGTTTTTTATTGGTTTTAAATTTTTATTATTGGATTTGTAATGTATTGTGTTATTATTATGTTGTGAGCCGCCCCGAGTGGCGGCATACAAATCTAATAAATTAAATTAAAATTAAATTAAAGTAATTGGAAGGCATCCAACTGAAACTTGATACAGTTAATGTCTTTAAAAGATCCATAATTCCTATTATTTTTGATTATTTTTCAGATTCATGGATTTACAATTTCCTCGGGATAATTGATGAACACTCCTTCCTAATCTAATTTTGAAACATTTTGAATCAGATTAGATTACCCATGAATATTTCATAAAATCATGCCTATGTAATTTCTAAGACAAATGTGACTAGCATTTTCTGAGGCATTTTAAAATGTTTCTGTTGGTTTCTGACTGAAAATTGTTCACTATTAAATTTTTGAACTTGTTTCTGTTTTAACTAGTTCACTTTTAAAGTTTGCTAAAACAGGATTTAGAATACTCCATCTTAGAATATAGGTATAATTTCCCCCAGACCATCCAACTGGCTACCATATTATTTGAATTCTATTGCCAATCAGCTGAATGGGGGGTAAGTAACTTCAGTCGTGCTATTCTTTTTTAGTTTGATACTTTATCCTCTAACCAGAGTTTTAATTGAACAACTTTTCAAGTACCCCCAAGAGGTTTAGTATTTTATTTTTTATTACTTTAAAAAATGACCACCATCACCTTCTTAGAAAAGTTAACATTTTTATATTTCCTCTAGCAATTGGAAACTACATTTCAAATTGAAGTGAAAATAATCTGCACTCACCATAGCCCTTGGTTACTTCATCAAGGATAGGTATGGGAGATCGTCCTCCAAATTCTTCACTATGAGTTATCAGGGCTTCTTTCACTGCCTCGTATCCACAAACTACAACCAATGGATTTGGTCCTAGCCAGATAGTAAAAACTGGACCATACTTCTTAGAAAGCTTAGGACAAAAGGCATCAAAGGTGTGAATCAGTAGGGCTTGAGATCTCATTATTGGATATCTGATTCAATTAATAGGTCTGAATACATATTAATATTTATCACTTAACTTTAAACAGTTATTATCAATGTAAGAGCAAAACAGCTAGACCTTTTCCTAATCTAACAAAAATGATTTCAAACTGCTATGTTAATCTTCATAGCCGTTAGTATTAGAAATAGACTTTGAATCAAATTTTCCCAACTTGAAATTTTTCCACATAAATTTTAATTTACTGTAGTTAAAAACCTTAGTGGCCAAGAATTATCGTAGTTGGTTCAAAATGCATGGTTCAAAAATAGTGCAGAATAAATTCATTGTGATTAAAGGAAACACATTCATATTGAGCGTGACTTTGCTTTCACATTAGAGGTTCACACTGTCACAAGTCACAAGTGTGACATTCAAACATCATGCTACAACATGTATTGCTCAATCCTGGTTTGTTTGTTTATTAACAAAAACATGACACGCATGAGGAGGGTTGTTTCAGTTTAAAAGGCTGGTTAAAAACTTGCGGGCCCCCCCCCCCCCACGTTCCTGGGAGTCCCACGGGGCTGGAGCCCAGCCAGAGAGAGATTTCGCAGAAGCAAAAGTCTTCTCTCTGACTGGGCTCTGCCCCTGTGGGACTCCCAAGATGTGCTGAGGGGACGCCTTGCCCCCAGGATCCCTGGCCACAACCCCAAGTGTATGCTAGAAATTATTCAGGTTATCCCTTATGGTTAGCAGGACAAATAATAGAAATAACAGGCTCCATATCCTATAGATTAATTCTTGAGGATGGGAAAATATAGTGTCACCAGATAGATCAATTATGGGGTCTTTGGGGTCCTAAAGTGTTCTGACCCAGCTTCTGGAACACAGCACAAACAGTGTCCGAACAAACCTTATTTTAATATTATCAGGAACCGAACAAGAGTTTTGAAGTTAAAGACAAGACAGGGAATGAACAAAGTTGTTTCCTGCAAATTGGTCAGTCCTTTTCCTCACTTAAATAGGCTATGGGAATGGTCAATTAACCATGGCCAATTAATCTTACTCCCAAGTAATCCTTATCCTCAGGAGCCATTCCTGCCTTTTGGCAGCTCTGTGCATACTCATTGAGAACAGACTCCTCTTTCTCTTCTTCTTTGTCTTTCCTCATGACAGCCTGTGAAGGTTCTGAAGGACTCTGGCACCAAGTCTTCTCCAGTCTCCTCACTGTTCGACTCTGGTGCCAGCTGTACAGGCCGCTGGCAAATCTCCACACCAGCCACCTTGCTGTCTGAATCAGCTACAAGCTTCACAAGCCCCTAGTGGGTCATAACATCAGGCACATCTAAAAGCATTGGAAGACAACCCCAGTCTTCCAGAAAAAGATTTATTTGCAGGTAACCACTTTGGAGCAGAATCAGGAGACAATGAACAGCAGAGAGAAAAGCGTCGCCCCAGGAAAGCGACCATATTCCAGCACTGATAGCAATCTCTGAAGACAGAGAACAATTTCCAATGATTCCAGAGGCCTCTTCGGCACAAACACCTAATTCAACTTTGAGTGGAGGGCTCCACAGATCTGACAGGACCAGACGATGCCTGACCTACCTCAAGGACTATGAGGGAAGAGTGCTTCCAACTAGATCCTGCCTGATGTGGGAGCCAAGAGCATCCTGATTGGTCGAGACACAGCTGGTGCTGACTATAAAAGACATGTCAAAGTGCCAGGCATGCTGCTGCTGTGTTAGCCAAGAAGCCACCTCATTAGCTGTCACTGTTAACTGAATAAAGCTGTTAGCCTTACAAATATCTCATCACAGTTTGTAAACCCTATGCCAGGCTGCTCCAGAAAGATTAAAGCAGATGCAAATTGAGATAAATTTGGTTGAGGGCAGAAAATATTTTTCAGTCACAGTACTGAAGATACAGAAGTTTCACCATAAAAATGAAACTGGGCTCTTCAGTGATAGTCTCCTAGAAACTGGTGAACTCCAAACTTTGGTCAAAAAATTAGAAATTAGAATTTAGTCAATTTATAAATTAACAGCATTTTGTTCCTCTTGATTATACATGTACCACTTACTCTCTGAGAAAATATGTTTATGATTAAACCTGCAACTAAAAAACATGCCAGACAGAAATGGAGTTGGAAGCATCTTTACTAGTGCTGGAAATAACCCAACTTTTAAAATACCTGTTTTACACTATGTTCTCAAAATATGGGAAATTGCTAATCTCCCGAATGATTCTTAATATCTCTCCCACTAAAAAGGAGTCACATAAAAGAATGACTGTCTTACCTTTGGGTAGGTTTTATACAAAGGCAGAACATCTTTCTGCAGTAGATTCCCCAGAAGGAACCAAGGTGCAGGGCCAGGAGGATACCTGGCTCTTTCTTGCTTGAACTGTAAGACCCAGAATGTGAGCAGAAAGAGAATGAACAGTAATATTGTTCCAAGGATCAGCTCCACCTGCATGTTTATTCTTCTTGCCTTGATGGAGTGAAAGAGATGAGACTTATGGTTTGGAAATGAGTTTCAGACGCACAGAGAATGACAGAGGTAAAGTCAATGTGATTGGTTCTCTAGCTTTCTCCCTTCCACTCGTCAATGTGTCTTTTCACTTTTGCAGGCTATCACTTATTCCAAAACTTGAAATTCTGTTGTTAAGTATTTATTTTAATACCATGAGCAACTGAAGGATTACTCTAACAACATGTGTTTCTAACTAAATAAATGCTATTTAATTAATCCAATTTTGTGGGTAGATGTCAAATGCAGCTAAATGGTACTAGAGCAAGTATTAGGGGGATAGCATTGGACAATCACATTCTCGGCAAGCACCTGAACTTGATAGACTTCTATAGTAAGAAAATTGTGGTGACTAAGCCAACTGTTAACAATTCAGCCAACAAAAGAAAGAAGTAGATGTATAGCAGGAGCAAGTTCCTCTTATCTGCCTGCTGATAAAGTCGCTCGGATCCAGGCGGACCTCGACTCCGATTGGATAACAGAGTCGACTGACAACAAGTCAGTCCAGGTGACTGGGGCCCATACTTGTCCATCTGTCTGGGAAGAGTTTGATCTGGTGACACCAACGCCATTGGAGCTGTGAGTTCTGCCACCTGCTTACTGGATCCGTGTCCCTCCTGGCTGCTTTCGGCCAGTAGGGAGGTGACATGGAGATGGGTCCAGGAGATTGTCAATGCTTTCAGGAGGGGGTCCTTCCCGGCTCCCTACAAGGAGGCACTTGTGCACCCCCTCCTCAAGAAGCATTCCCTGGACCCAGCAATTCTCAACAACTATCGTCCAGTCTCCAACCTTCCCTTTATGGGGAAGGTTGTTGAGAAGGTGGTGGCACTCCAGCTCAAGTGGTCCTTGGAAGAAGCCAATTATCTAGGCCCTCAGCAGTCAGGGTTCAGGCCCGGCTACAGCACAGTAACTGCTTTGGTCACGTTGATGGATGATCTCTGGCGGGCCCAGGACAGGGGTTTATCCTCTGTCCTGGTGCTTCTTGACCTCTCAGCACCTTTCAGTACCATCGACCATGGTATCCTGCTGCACCAGCTGGAGGGGTTGGAAGTGGGAGGCACTGTCCTTCATTGGTTCTCCTACCTCTTTGGTCGGTTACAGTCGATGTTAGTGGGGGTCAGAGGTCAACCTCTAAGCTTCTCCCTTGTGGGGTGCCTCAGGGGTAGGTCCTCTCCCCCCTGCTATTTAATATCCATGAAACCGCTGGGCGAGATCATACAGGGGCATGGGGTGAGGTATCATCAGTACGCTGATGATACCCAGTTGTACATCTCCACCCCATGTCCAGTCAATGAAGCAGTGGAAGTGACGTGCCAGTGCCTGGAGGCTGTTAGTGTCTGGATGGGTGTCAACAGACTCAAACTCAACCCTGATAAGACAGAGTGGCTGTGGCTTTTGCCTCCCAAGGACAATTCCATCTGTCCATCCATCACCCGGGGGGGAATTACTGACGCCCTCAGAGTGGGTCCACAACTTGGGCATACTCCTCAATCCACAGCTTACATTAGTGAACCATCTTTCAGCTGTGGCGAGGGGGGCATTTGCCCAGGTTCGCCTGGTGCCCCATTTGTGGCCCTACCTGGACCGAGAGTCACTGCTCACAGTCACTCATGCCCTAAGGTTCGACTACTGTAATGCTCTCTACATGGGGCTACCTTTGAAGAGTGTTCGGAAACTTCAGATCGTGCTGAATGCATCTGCGAGAGCAATCACGGGCTTCCCCATGTATGCCCATGTTACACCAACACTCCGCAGTCTGCATTGGTTGCCGATCAGTTTCCAGTCACAATTCAAAGTGTTGGTTATGACCTATAATGCCCTACATGGCATCGGACTAGAATATCTCTGGGACCACCTTCTGCTGCACGAATCACAGCGACCGGTTAGGTCCCACAGAGTTGGCTTTCTCCAGGTCCCGGTCAACTAAACAAGTCATCTGGTGGGACCCAGGGGAAGATCCTTCTCTGTGGCAGCCCAACCCTCTGGAATAAACTCCCCCTCAGAGATTAGGATTGCCCCCACCCTCCTTGCCTTTCACAAACTCCTTAAAACCCACCTCTGTTGCCAGGCATGGGGGAATTGATTCCCCTGGGCCGTTTCCGCTTTACGTATGGTTTGTATGAGATGTATGATTTTTTTTATTCATGGTTTTAAAATGTTTTAACCATTGGATTTGTACTGTTTTGTTGTTGTGAGCCGCTCCGAGTCTCCGGAGACAGGCGGCATACAAATCTAATAAATAATAATAATAAATAATAATAATGCACATCATGATGATTTGTATGCACGGGCGCTCGCTACATTTGTGTTCCCACCACACAATTTTGCTTCCACACATGCACAGGAAGCAAAACAAATGCCGAAATCTTGCGAGGGGATGTGTGCACATGTGCAATTTCAATGAATGTTTACTTCTTCCACATGTGTGGAAGCAAAAATTCACTGAAATCATATGTACATGAGCGTTCGCCTCATGAGATTTTTCTTCTGCACAAGCACAGGAAGCAAAATAAAGCCATTTTTTTTAAAAAAGGGCAGTGGACCAATGAAGTCAGCACTGGAGCCGTCGCGTGCAAATTGTGCAATCTGCAGGATGCTACCAGAACAGAGCTCTGGGGTCCACTGGTAGGAACCCACCACTGATGTACAGATGGGCCTACCTGAATAAGCACTGTGGGAAGAATTTATACATTTATATAACTATTAGAAATATTGTATAGGAAATAATGTTAGTTAACCCATGTCTCCAACACAGTGACTGATTAACAGCCTCTGAAATCCTTTAAAACTTACACAAACATAAGAATTATACAATTAACTCAATTTGTAAACACACAAAAGTTAACACAAAAAACACAATTAACACAATGTAAACATAAACATAACATATGTAAACATAACATAATTCAAATGAAAAGATCCAATCATATTACTTGATTTAATCAACTTCTTTTGAAGGGTCACATGTCGGGGTGGCTGCCTCCTGGTTCAGACTAGATCACCTGAACCATTAGCGACCCGCTGGTGATGTGAAGATAGTGTCACGAATCTGGTTTAGTCAGTGCTGGTCCGTGGGCACCGGCTTCTTTTTTGGGAAATTTTTGGTGAAATTTTCCTTGTTTGGATAGCTTATCCACTTCTGCTGCTTGAAAAAGAGCCCTCCTGCCCACCCTTGGGTTAATACTGAACTTTATTTCTTTTCCCAAAGCACAGCTGATTAGCTCCTAAGCTGTGTTTTGAGCTGAATGCTGCTATTGAGCATGCACAGAAGCAAAATTGCATGAGATAACGTAAAATGTCATGATGTGAACCAGTGGTGAAGGTAAGTGGAACCCACCCCTGTCACAGGCCCCTCAAGTTTCACACACCTATACCCCTTAAGATTCATACCAAGGACAAGCTGCCCTCTAAATAATCTTCCTGTACCACATTTTCTCTGTAGCTACCCCTATAGGCAAATCTCTTTGCTTTTGTCTAGTAGTCATTCAAGTCATAGTTGTCCCAAAGGTGCTTTTTCAAGAAGCACCTGGACTTCCTTTGTTTTTCCTTAGAAACATTTTGCTTCTCATTCAAGAAGCTGAAGAGGTCTCTTGCCTCTTGCAAATAATTGTCCTTTTCTCACAACTCTCTGAATTTTATTTTGATTTATTCTTGCACAACACCAGTTAAAGTTGGAACCCAAATTATTCTTCTGACAGCCTACAAATAAGGCTATCTTCTGCTCTCATCATTTTTATCAGCAGGCAAACAGTGGAGACTTAGGAGAAAGAACAACTCTTTGCACTTTCCAAATGTTTGGACTTCAATTCTAAGGCTGCATAGCTAGCATATTTAGTTAGGTCTAATGGTTAAGGCACAAGGCCAAAGAGCAGAAGATCATGAGTTCTTTCCTGCCATAAACATGAAAGCCAGCTGGGTGACTTTGGGCCTATCACTCTCTCTCAGCCCAACTCACCTCACAAGATTGTTGTGGGGAAAATGTTGTGAGTTAGTTGGATATGTCTGCTGCTTTGAGTTAATTATAAAAATAAATAAAAATAGTCAGTCAGAGATTGTGAAAGTTGAAGTTCAAAGAAGGCTTGCACATTAGATTTGTTATCAAACCCTAGTTGACAATATTGAATTCAAGATGGAAAGACCATCGTCAACATTCCTGTTTGATATATAGCTCATTAAAGTTTGCTGTTCTTCAATCTGAGCTACATTTTAATACTGTTACAAAGATAATGCAAGGTAGGGGAAGATTGATAAGTTTTGCTATTTTTTAAAATCTCCAGAGCAGTCACAGAATTAATAGTTAACATGAATATGTAAAATTCTGAAGGGACTTTCATTTTGAAGCTGCTTTTCAAAACAATGACACCTCTCATTGCTTTCTCGAGTAAAGCAAGTTTATGACATTGGGTTGTGTCTGGGGAGGTTCTGATTCATGAAGACAGTGATGGGAATTACTTCTGTGCAAGCCTCTTCTGGCTACTGAAACTGCAGGATGAAGCTCCAGAAGCTCACTGAGGGAAATCCCATCCCATCTGTTCCATGACAAGGAAATTGTGTTGTCTTTCATTTGTTGAAACAAAATTCAGTCATGTCACATAGGTCTTGAGCATTTGTTTTTTCAAGCTGTCTCTATGAATAGTCACAGTATCTAGTCAAGGGCAATACACCATAGATTTTCTTTAAAATGACCTATGAACAATACAGCAAGAAAAAACTATCTCTGTGGCTATTAACGTTTTCTCTTTTACTCATTCATAATCTCATTCATAATCAGTGGACATATTTCTGCATTTAGCAAGCTGTCAAAATTATAGCAAAACAAGCAAGCAACCAAAGCAATACAATCTTTGAATTTATCTTGAAATTCAACCTAAAGTTGTACATGCATGCCATGCATTTACTATTTTTCGATAAGCAAAAGAGAAACATAATATTGAATACACAATATGCAATCTAAAGTCTCAATAACATTAATGGCACCACTTATGGGATAATCATAGTGCGCATACCTTTCAGCAATCTCTTGAGACTTGTCCTCCACAATAATAACCCAAAATAGTTTTTCTTTGCAAGAACATCTGGTTTTATACTCTGGACTCTCCCTAATCTCCTCCTCTTCCTCTTTGTCTCAGCCAATAGTAGCAGAGGTAGAAATGCACGTTACTATTTCAAACATCATAAACAATATCCCTGAAATTTTCTGCCATGTCATATTGTACTATGATTTCAAAACTTTTGAAACAGTTGTTTTGTTCTAAGATCATTACTATGGTTTTTGAATTCCAACTTTTGTGAACTTCTACCGTAACTTATGTAATTCTTTTCCTAGCAAAAAGTTGATTTTTAACAAGGAAGTTCTTATTGTTTTTCTGGCAGAAAAATGAAAGAAATATCAATTAAGATCTTGTGCTAGTTGCTTAACCATTGCTAAGCAAGTTTAGCAGACAATTTTACTACCTTGAGCATAGTTGTTTATCTTAAAGACCATCTATTTTGCAATATCATGAAATATATTATCAACTAGGTGATAAGGCAGTATTGCCCGAGTATTTATTTATCCCAATCCAGTATTAGATAAAACACTGTGGGGGTAAGACACCCCTATCACTCCTAGGGGTCTGTGTATGTGTCTGCATGTTTGATTGCTTGTTCCAGAGTTATACTATGGCTGGCAGAGCAGCAATGTGTTGAGCAACAGGCTCCATCTGGCCATCCGTGAACAATGCTCAGCACCCTCCATGCCAGCTAGCCATCCCAACAGGGTTGCCCGCAGCACAGCCCTGGGTGAGAGCCCCTGCCGCCACCACTGCCTGCTTGCCTTTCTCTGGCTGCTATGGGAGCCTTGGCACCACAGCGGCTTCTGAGCAGCACTGTCCTTAAGTCCCAATAGAGTGCCCCCTGATGGTGGCTGAGGGTTCTGCCATTCTCTAATGGTGCTGGTGCTTGCTGGCCCTGCTGCCATAGTATTGATTTCCAGATAGTAATTCGACTGTGTAGCAAGGTTAGTTGAAATTGCTTGAGGCATTCCAGAGTTACATACAGTCTTTTTATAAATATAGAAGACAATGAACTTGGACAAAGTGAGTCCAAGAGTTGCAATTATCTCACTTTTAGGAAATAAGGCTACTGTTTATAGGACACCATGACTCAGATAAAATGGATAAGCAATTAGACAGGCACTTTCACATGAATAAAAAACAATTGCACATATATCTGATAGATAAAAAGAAAGCACAAGCCTATACAGAATAATTAGATTTATAGGAAAAAATGAAAGCTTGTCAATATTTCTGTGTTAGCTTGATTGAATTGATTTTCAATAAAGGTAGCACAAACTATAATTTTGCATGGATTTTATATTGTATTAATGAAACTGTAATTAAAAACTTGAAGCAGTGTAACTGAATCAACTTATTGTAAATAGAAAAGCATTTTAAATACTTATTTTGAAAAAAAATAGGAATAAAAGAATAAGGTTGCTACTATAAAACTGTGTTCTTTGTTTATTAACAATACTGCATCAAATATTGCAAAACGTAGTTTATTATTTTATTTATTTATTTATTGGATTTGTATGCCGCCCCTCTCCGTGGACTCATTATCATAACCGTGATGTTACTGTTTCATTTATGTGAAGCTATTTTAGTATCAAATGAAGGTAATATAATTTTTACATGAATATAAAATGGATAATTTTATAAAGAAAAGGGGCTATCTTCTAGTGACTAGACAGACAAATCACAATCTTGAACTGTCCCCATTGTACGTGTATTACATGTACAGTATATGTGCGGGAGAGAGTGAAATATAAAAATACTCAGTAGATAACATTTCCCTCCTTAAGTAACTATGGGTTTATCAAAACAAATTCATTGGGTCCATGATAACTAATTGATAGTGAATATAACAGGATTCTTTCAAATTTTAGTCCAAATTTCAAATCATGAAATGATTTCTTTTTTAAAAGTATTTTCATCAACCTTGCATAAACATCCATACATATACCATAATATCAAAACATCCATAATTATACATTTTTCTCCATAATGCCATAAGCATATATTCTAAATTTGCTCCTTTTAGATTTTTATCTTCCGTCTGCTTTCCTTCTATATTCATACTACTCTCTTCTTCCCTCTACCTTCTTTCTCCCTCTCTCCCTCTTTCCTATTTCCCTCCTCTCCCCCACTTCCTTTCTACTTCTTTTTCCGCCCTCTTATCCTTCCCTGAATACATCTAATCATAATCCATTTTATGGTTAACAGATGGACAATTAAAAAACCTAAGCTTATATCTTTCCCATTATCCATCCATCCATCCATCCATCCATCCATCCATCCATCCATCCATCTCTCTCTCTTTCTCTCTCTCTCTCTTTCTCTCTCTCTCTCTCTCACACACACACACACAGACACACCCACCCACCACACACACACACTCAAAGAATACATCTTAGATCTGAATGAATGAAATAATCTCATTGAATACTTTGTTCTATGCAAAGTTGAATGTGCTGACAACATGTGAAATTGATTGTCAATCAGTGTTGCTTCCGAAGTGGACAGTTTGATTTCACAGACGTTTGATTGACTTGGAGTTATATTGTTGTTTAAGTGTTTCCTTTATTTTTTTAAGCAGTATATATTATAGTCTTCTAGGTATATCTATTATTATTTTAATACTACCTCCTTCCTCTTATTTTTGTTGCCTGGGTCTACCATCTTTAATTTTCAACTTTCATCCAAATTAATCATTATGGCTTTATTTTCTAGACATATTCATGATCTCTTATACCTCTTAATTTTAGGCCTTACTCCTCCCTCACCTCAATTTATATCTTTACTCCTTTTTTATTCTGTCATTTCTAAAGGTCCTAAATTTTTAATTTCTTTTCCCATTTCATATCTTACAACTTTATTACTCTTTTTAAAATTTTAACTCATTCTCCATATTTAAACAAGTTCTATTCTTATCACTACATTTCCATCCATTGGTTAATCATGTTCTCAAATCTCCATAACAAAAAATCCAATTTATAGATTATATAAAGGTTCTGTAACTTGGGCGTCCTAGATTCGCAGCTGAGCTAGAAGATCATCTCTTGGCTGTGGTGAGGGGGGTGTTCACACGGGTACACTTGGTGCACCAGTTGCAGCCCTATTTGGACAAGGAGTCACTTCTCACACTCATGCTCTTATCACCTCGAGGTTTGACTACTGCAATTCTCTCTACATGGAGCTACATCTGAAGAGCATTTGAAGACTGCAAATAGTGCAAAATTCAGCCATGCAAGCTGTTCACATTTCAACATCACTCCACGAGGTGCACTGGTTACCAATTGGTCTCCAGATGCAATTCAACTTGTTGATTATGACCTATAAAGCCCTACATGGCTCAGGACCAGATTACCTATCAGACCGCCTTCTGCTTCCTGTATCTCAATGACTGGTCAGCAAACAATAGCAAATAAAAGGAAAACCTTCTGCGCATGAAATCTAATTGCACCTTCTACAATTTTGTAAACAACAAACTTAAGGACTCGAGATCCTTCCCTCCCCTAAAAGGATCTAATGGTAAAGAATGCAATGCTGAAGCAGTTAAAGCCAACCTCTTCAACACATTCTTTGGCTCAATGTTTGTAAACAGCAACGGCTCATGCCCAACATTCCCTAGTCAGACCACAAATAATTACAACTATTTAACACAAATAGATTTCACAGAAGATAACATTGAAAAGGCACTAAACAGCCTAAAACCATATCTATCAATTGGACCTGATGGGCTATGTGCATACTAACTACAAAAGCTCTCTTACCACTATGGCTGAACCACTAAGCATAATCTTTTAAAAAATCCTTCAGGACCAGCTCTCTACCAACCCTGTGGTCACAAGCCACAGTGATCCCATTTTCAATAAGGGAGATCCCAGCCTATTTGGAAATTATAGACCAATCCCTTTATGTTGCATCATGTGCAAAGTCATAGAATCAATCATAAACCAATCCGTTGCCCTCCACTTACATACAAACAGCCTACTCTCTAACAAGCAATTTGGTTTCAGGAAAAAAATATCTACTACACTGCAAAATCAAATGGACTTAAAAACTAGACCAGGGCAAAACAATAGTGTTTACATAAATTTGTGTAAAGCTTTTAACCTAATGGTACACAACAAACTACTTATGAGACTAAAATTTTATGACATCTCTAGACCCCTACATAATAGGATAGCTGCGTCCTGTCAAACACACAATAAGTGGTCAAAATAGGGAGCGCCTTATCAAATCCCATACGTGTTCTTAGCAGTGTTCCCCAAGGCAACATTCTAGGACCAACACTCTTTATACTTTATATAAATGACCTTTGCAATCACATTATAAGCAATTGTGTTCTCTTCACCAATAAGATGCAACATTTTAGCACCACTGACAACACTGATACACTAAAAAAAGACTTTGACTTTGTTCCAGAACTGGCAACTCCATATCTTAACCAACAAATGCTCTGGCTTACACATTGACAAAAAGAACCAGAACACTAAATACAAACTGAATGAACACGACCTTGCAGACAACCCTTACTTTGTCAAAGACCTTGGAGTATTCATATCTAATGATCTAAGTGCCAAAGCCCACTATAAAAACATCACCCAAAAGGCATTAAGAGTTGTATACCTAATCTTACATAGCTTCTTCTCCGGTAATATTATACTATTAACCAGAGCATACAAAACATTTGCCAGACCAATCCTTGAATACAGCTCATCTGTCTGGAACCCACACTGCATATCAGACATTAATACAATAGAGCATGTCCAGAGATATTTTACAAGAAGAGTCCACCACTCCTCTGCTTGCAACAGAATACCTTATGCCACCAGATTTGAAATTTTGGACTTAGGAAACTTAGAACTATGTCGCCTTTGGCATGACTTAAGCATAGTTCATAAAATTATCTACTATAATGTCCTACCTGTCAATGACTACTTCCACCACAACAATACACAAGCACACAACATATACAAACTCAAGGTGAACCGCTCCAAACTCGATTGTAGAAAATACAACTTCAGCAACAGAGTGGTTAATGCCTGGAACTCACTATCTGACTCTGTGATTTCATCCCCCAATCCCCAAACTTTCCCCTTAGATGGTCTACTGTTGACCTCATCCCATTCCTGAGAAGTAAGTAAGGTATGTGCATAAGCACACCAAAAGTTCCCTTTTATTTGTATCCATCTCATGTATTCAAATAATGTTATGGGATGGTATGTTATGGAGATACAGTCACAAAGATGTCTTCTTGAGAGGGAGTATAAGGGGAAAGTGAGGCAATATGTATTGTGATGCAGAGGTACAAATTCTGCCATTTATGTACTTGTGCTGGAAATTTTGTCATTTTTGCATAATTGTGGTTTGGGATAAATGGCATATGTACCATTTGTCTATCAAGCTTGTTCATGAAGGACAATGCCGTTACATTATCATTGTTTTGCTATTACCCATTACGATTCTGGAGCGGGATGGAGAAGTTAGTCCTTTATTTGTCAGCCAGGGATCCTGCAGTGCAGAAATACTAAGTCAATGTCATGTGGCAAAGAAGAGAGGTAGAAAAGCATGTACATGTACAGTGATCCCTCTCCAATTTGCGGTTTACCTTTCACAGCTTCACTGCATTGCGAGTTGCTGAAAGACCCAGAAGTGAGTGCGGCTGGTGCCGGTTTTGCCT
Organism: Erythrolamprus reginae; assembly: GCF_031021105.1. Classification (NCBI taxonomy): domain Eukaryota; kingdom Metazoa; phylum Chordata; class Lepidosauria; order Squamata; family Dipsadidae; genus Erythrolamprus; species Erythrolamprus reginae. The sequence continues at coordinate 142,712,611 of NC_091951.1, read as the reverse complement.
GAGTTGGACTTTCTTCCCTAACCCGAGCAGTAACGAATGGCTGCTTTAAAGGCTTGCAGCTGAGTTAGCCGGTCCTGGTGGTGGGGATCACGGTATTGTTGGGAGCCCATTTTTACTCCTGTATATAAATGTAGAGGAGCAACACATTAAAACTGCATATATATTTTATGTGCACCAAATATATCAGTGCACCCAAAATGGGTACTTACCTATGTTCTATTCCCTTCAGCAAACTCTAGAGGTGACTGGTTTGTAATGTTTACGAATGAGGAAGTAGAGTATGTGCCCAAAGGGGATATTTCCTTGTTTCCCAATGTAAGCACTAATTAACAGTCCCATTAAATACATTCTTATCATAAAAAAAATTGATGTTTGTTTCAGTGGTCTGTAATCTTAAACTGCATATTTTCTGGAGCTATGTCAAGACTCTCCAATCTGCTCTAAGACTGGACCTAAAACCTTGTAAATAAATAATTCAATTTATTTCTGATTATTTGAGTGCAATCTGATCCAATTCCTACTTGGTCCACTCATTATTTACATTAAAAAGCCCATAAATTGCCTTAATGTTTGTTGATGTTGTTCTTGTTGTTACCATTGGAATTGGGTGAATTTTGTTTTAAAGTTAGAGGATCATAAGAAGAGAATACAAGCCAAATTGCATAGAATTCTTTGCTGGGGTTTCAGTTTGGACAGAGTGAAACTGAATCTTTTCTCCACCAAGCAGCCTGATTTAACTTCATAGTAGCTCTCATTACCCACAACAAACTTGAGTCACTTTGAACAGGGTTGAATAACATATATCAGTGGACACAATAAGAGTGAAGAAACATTGATATTTCAAAGTCCTTATAACCCCACTCCCCATCCCCCAGTTCTGCTGTGCTGCCTCTTTGAGCAAAGAATTTTGGAAGTGTATGATAAACTACATATTCCAGCAAGCTCACACAAGCTGTGAAGATCATATCAGCTGTCCAACTAAAGAAACAGGAACCAATACTAAGTTCCAGAAATATAGGAAGATGCTGGGGGTAGATGGCAAGGATAAAGGCATCCATCCATATTGCGTGGAGAAAGGCAGTGATAAATCACACCATTTCCCCCAATGATTAACAATATTGTGCCAGATGATTGTCCCTTCAAGCCACTGAAAAATGTTAAGGAACTTTCAGAGTAAGAATATTTATGCATAAGGGCTAGATTAAAGTAATAGCTAGTTTGGTTGTTGATGTTTCCATAGAGGAAAAGAAAATCTGAAGCTGCAAAGACAGAATAACAATAAGAAGACGTGATGTGAAAACTAAAAATGTTGGATATAACTAGATAATCCATGACTATTGGGTCATCATTTCAGAAATACTTCCTCGCCTAAACAGAAAAACACGATGACCAAGTCTGGAAATGAGCAATTTCTGTCTTCCTGATAATTTCCCATTGAGTTTCCTTGTAGGAATCTGACATGGAGCATTATTGACATGGAACATTGTAAAAGTTCCTTCCCTTCCCCAAATATGTGACTGTTGCTGAAGGAGGGAGGGAGAGATGGAATAAGGGGTTGTGAGACTGGCTGAGAAATTATCATGGAACATTGAAAATGATGATTATGTGACCATAGTAGCTGCTCAAAAGTCCAGCAGCAGCCAGTACCATATAAGCAGCCACAACTTTAGCAAATGTCATACTCCCTGGATTCATGGGTTCTGGATTATGGACACGTTCTGAACATTAGCCCATTTAAGGTACCTCAAAATTGTTGCTCTATAGTGCACAATTTTGCATAATTCTAAAGGTCACAACAATGAGTGTTTAGTTGTATATAGATACACAAATGGAACATTGGGAGAATTTGTGAAATGAATAGAATTCATTGAAATGAATAGAATAACAGAGTTGGAAGGGACCTTGGAGGTCTTCTAGTCAAACCCCCTGCTTAGGCAAGAAACCTTATACCACTTCAGACAAATGATTACCTAATCTCTTCTTTAAAACTTTCAGTGTAGGAGCATTTACAACTGCTGGAGGCAAGTTGTTCCATTGATTAATTGTTCTGTCAGGAAATTTCTCCTTCCTTCTAAATTGCTTATCTTCTTGATTAGTTTCCACCTTTGCTTCTTGACCTACTTTCAGGTGCTTTGGAGAACAGTTTGACTCCCTCTTCTTTATGGCAGTGTGTGAGATATCAGAACACTGCTATCAACTCATAAGATTAGACATATCCAGTTCCAGTAACCATTCTTTATTATTATATAATTTTTAAGAATTTTTTTCTAAAATAATGTGCTTTTGGTATGTGATTCCAGAAAAAGTGTCCTGAATATATAAAAGTACTTCAAATCTATGTTGGACATGTGGAAAATATTAAGGATCATTTTAGCATCCCTAAATAATAAAGCCAGGAAGTTTTGGTTTCAAATGCATATAGTGATACAAAGGATTTCAAAGATCAACATTCAACTGAAACTAGATGTTTTGGGGGACACTAGTGAATAGACAATGACAAAAAAATAATGGGACATTGCTTTTGCACATGATAACTTCTGGGAGACTATTATATAACAAAAATGCAAAGATTCTGAAGTATCTGCAATACAGTGATCCCTCGATTTTCGCGGTCTCGATTTTCGCGAAACGCTATACCACGGTTTTTCAAAAAATAATAATTTAAAAATACTCCACGGTTTTTTTTCTATTCCACGGTTTTTCCCACCCGATGATGTCATACGTCATCACCAAGAATCACTTCTCTGTCTCTTTCTCTTTCTTTCCTGTCATTCTCTCTCTTTCTCTATCTCTCCCCCTCTTGCTCTCTCTCTTTTTCTCACTTTCCCTCTCTTGTTTTCTTTCTCTCACTCTTTCTCTCTCTCTTGCTATCTCTTGCTCTCCCCCCTCTTTCTCTCTCACGCGCCGGCCCGTGCACCCGCCAGCCTCCGGAGAATGCCTGTCCCGCCTCTCTTGCAGCAGAGGAGAAAGAGAGGTGGAGCGGGCGGCGGGCGGGCGGGCAGCGGGCGGGCGGCGGGCGGGGCGGCGGGTGGGCGAGCGGGGAGCGGCGGGTGGGCGAGCGAGCGGCAAGCGAGCGGCAGGCGGGCAGGCAGCGGGAGGGCGAGCGGTGAGCATTTTTAGTGTTTTTGGTGTTTTTACTTCCGCACCGCTACATCACGGAAAATCGATTTTCGCGGGAGGTCTTGGAACGTAACCCCCGCGAAAATCGAGGGATCACTGTATAGGAATAGCTGATGAAATTGGCAGAATTGGCAGAGATGAAACAGTTTGCTTGTTTGACAAGGGAAAAGACAAGAACCAGATTTATTGGCAATTGGAAACCCCATAGGACTTCTTGTGGTAAAGGAAAACAAAAAGAAAAGAAATATTTTATTTTTTTCTTAATTTCTAATTTTTTTTTACATTATTTTTCTCTTATTTATTTCTTTGCTAAAATTTGCACTGTTCTTATCTTGTAATTTTTTAAAAAACATAAAAAGGATTTTTTAAAAGAAAGAAAATGACTTTATGGCACATAATCAATAATGAAATGAAACAATATAAACAAAAAATACATAATTCTAAGTCGAGAATATTTATTTATTTTTATTTATTATTAGAGTTGAAAGGGACCTTACAGGTCATCAAGTTCAACCCCCTGCCTGAGCAGGAAATCCTACAGCACCCCAGCCAAATGGTAGTCCAATCTCCTCTTGAAAATGTCCAAAGTTGGGGAGTCCACAACCTCCGCTGGCAGGCTGTTCCACTGGTTGATCGCTCTCACTGTCAGGAAATTCTTTCTTATCTCCAGGTTGAATCTTTCCTTGGTCAGTTTCCAACCGTTGTTCCTCATCCGGCCCTCTGGTGCCCTGGAAAACAGTGTGTCCCCCTCCTCTCCGTGGCAACCCCTTAAGTACCTGTATACAGCTATCATGTCCCCATTAGCCCTTCTTTTTACTAGACTATCCATGCCAAGTTCCAGCAACCTTTCCTCGTATGACCTGGTCTCTAGTCCCCTTATCATTTTAGTTGCTCTTTTCTGCACCCTCTCTAGAGTCTCTATATCTTTTTTGAAGTGTGGTGACCAGAACTGGATGCAATACTCCATGTGTGGTCTGACCAGGGCCTTATAGAGTGGTATTATTACCTCTCTGGTCTTGGAGTGTATCCCCCTGTTCATGCAGCTTAGGATTGTGTTGGCTTTTTTAGCCGCTGCTGCACATTGCTGGCCCATGTTTAGCTGGTTATCCACTAATACTCCAAGATCCCTTTCAAAGTCACTCATGGTGAGTGTGGTTTCGCCTAATTTGTATTCATGTTTTGGGGGGGGGGCTAGGTGCAGGATTTTACTCTTCTCTCCATTGAACTTCATTTTGTTCATTTCGGCCCACTGTACAAGTCTGTCTAGATCTTTCTGAATTCTGTGTCTATCCTGTGTCTATCTAAACGTTGAATATGTTCACATTTCATTGTAAATAGAAGCCTGACTGCTGTGAACCCTTATTTTTAAAAATGGTACTTGATTTATTCTCATTGTTAAATTTCATTTATTCCTACGTAAATGATGTTGAACATTACAGCATGGTGCTTTAGCAATAATGTGGCCCAAACTAGCATCTGACTTTCTTTCATGAGCTTTCCAAGTGGAGTAAATTTGAAAGATGTTCTCTAACAGTGAAAGAGTTGGTTTCTTTATCATGTCTGTCCTTGGTCTCCAGAGCTTTCCCCAGAATAATAAATATTGCCTACCTGGACAAACTGTGGAAGGACAGACTGCTTGAGCAGATTATGAACATCTGTACTCTTCCTTTCCCTTTTCCCCAGTACCAGACCAATACAACAGTCAATGAAACAGCACCTGCCAATCAAATTGCAGCACTTGGAAGGTTAAGGAGGGACAGAGTTGAAGGATCTATTTTGGATGAAGAGGCTGGATATACCTCTCTGCCAAAGGTCAGGAATCAAAGTAAACTAGAAGAGATGGACAACCAGCAAATTAAAACAAATAAAGTAAAATAAAATAATTAAAATAATAAAATAAAATCTCTTTCTCCTAAAAAAGAGGCAATAGAGTGGAGGCATCATCTTAGAAAATTGGAGAGAGAGAGATACTTTTTTCCTTCCAGCCATTTCCCTTAGATGGAGCCAAGATACGGAATAGGATAAGAGTCATGAAGCCCACACAGGAACATATAAACATGAAACTCAAAGAAAAAGTAAAGACTTTGATAAAACAGAAACTAAAAAGATAAAAAATGAGACCAAATTCTATAAATATATTTTCTACAGGCAATGATCATCAGGATAAAGAGGGTTTAAGACAAAAGAGATATAGAGGTCAGAAATAAACAAATATATAGGAGATACAGAGTAGAAAGATATGAAGATAAACTGGATTTTAAAAAAAAATATTGTCAAAAGCCTATACAAAATAATTTCACCTCACATGTTTGTCCCTGTGGGGAAAATAGCAGGAGGAAGATATGTTGAATATGTTCACCGCTTTGAGGTTTTTGAAAAATAATAAAGGTAGGATACAATTACACACACACACACAAGACAAATAAACAAATAACATTAGAATATTTTTTTCCTGGTAATCCTTATTTAGTGATTGCAGTTGGTTCTGGCAAAATATTTGTTAAATGAATAACATGGCTGAGAGAAAGAGCTCACGATCACTGGTTGATGTCATCTCATCTCTTGTCCACTGTCCTGTGCCTGACCTATTTTTTCCCTTTTTTTGCCCCTTTGCAGGAGTTGCTTCTTCCTGAATTGCTTTTCCTTGCCTTGTCCCAATTCCCTAAGAAGTGATAATCTTTTAATAAACTAAACACATTAACAACTTTATTCAGTTGATTAGAACCCTCTGTTTGCATCTGCTGCTAGGAACTGACAAGACTTTAATCAGTTTCACAAAATGCTGAATTGTTCTAAATGCACTAGTGGTCAGAAAATGAATTTTTTACTACTGTTTATTACTGTCCTATTTTGAATGGCTACTATCAAAGCAGTTGCTAAATAAAGTAAAGTGACCAGATTATAATTTAGCTAAAGCGGGACACCATTGCCAGGGTGGGGGGAGGATGACGGATGACTCTGAGTGTGTGTGTGTGTGTAAAAATACTTTTAGGATAGTGGCTGCAGGCAGGGGTGTTTCCTCCTTGTCTGGACGGTGCAGGGCCGCTTGCTGAGGAGGGTGGCGGCTTCGGGAATGCCAACAAGTAGGAGAGCCAAGCGGGCAAGTGGCATCATTTTTGGGGGGGGCACAGGGTTTTACTGCAGGAGTGGGTGCTCTCACAGGAAGATCATCACCGTCCCCTTCTTGCTCCAGCAGGTGGAAGTGGATCAAGATCCTGTCGATGCCCAGACCCAGCTCACCGGCCAGGAACTCGGTGAAGGATGTGCCGAGCCCACCACGCCCACCGCCCAGACCGAGAGTAGCACGCCCAGCACCAATGAGCCGCCCATGCAGAGCACCAGTTCACCCTTCACTGATGCCGCCACTCACTCATCTGGCTTTCTCAGGTTGGAGGCAACAGCGGCACTGAGATGGGCAGGCAGGTCTTGTGGCAGCTGTGCCATCAGCCTGCTCATCTCCTGAGGGGCATCTTCTCTGAGGAGTGGGGGGAGAAAGGGGAAAATCACGTGGGGTTTCTCAAGTTCCCTCACACCCTCACACCGTGTTTTTCCTCAATCTCTGAGGTTTTAAAGTAAAGTGACCAAATGTCCCGTTTTTTAAAAATCGGAACTTTTTAAAAACACTGCGGGATGCGGGGAAAATTATTCAAAAACGGGACTCTCCCGCCCAAAGCAGGACATCTGGTCACCTTAAAATAAAAACTATTTCTGTTAATATGATACTGATTTCTAAGTAGTTGAAGGCATTTATTATCTATAATTCTTTGGGGAGGGGTAACCTTTCTTTTTGTGAAATAAAAGTCTCCCTTTAGCCATTGAAATATGATATTCTGAGATAATTACTTTTTATCCATTTTTAACTGTCTACTATATTCAATCCATATATAATTACACAGTATTAATTTTATTTAGAATTAAAGTTTTATTGTTGATATACAGTATATTATTCATTGACTAGGTATTTCTATGTCAAATATATATTTCATAATATGGGCAAATTATTCCTTGTTGAAATATTATAGCAAAATATATCAAAAGAGCAGCATTTTGCCCTGTGCCTTTCAATGCTATTAATGTGTCATTCCCATGCTTTTCTTGGCTTCTTGGCTCACTTCTTCATAAAATAACCAACCACAAACAATAAATGATGCCATGCAGTTAAAATACAAAATATTCATTTTATAGATATAAAATATTATAAATAAAGCCCACTCTATTTTTTTAATTCTTTCAAAACTAATAGAATGATGGAGGGAAATTGTCTACCTATCTGTCATCAATAAAATTAAAATAAAACTCCCCAAATAGAATACAACTGGACAACACTTGGCTTATGGGTAGCAGCTGACAAAAGAAATATTGCATTTGAAAATGAACCAGTTCAGGCTTGGGCTGTGGAGAAAATACTATTGAAAAAAGTTTCCCCCAGGCAATTGGGCAACAACTAGGAATGTTTGCTATTGCTTCCTTCTAAGACCCCCTTCTTGGTCCCACCCATGGAGAACCACATGATTGAGAACCAAACTAGCATTAAGATATTGAAAAAGAATTCCAGAAATGATGCTCTGCAGGATTTCCTTCTTTTCAATTTCTGGTATCTTGTTCAAACAAGGAACATGTAACTTTTCTGCAGCAACAGCAAATTTTACAACTTAGTCCCTGATTGGGGAATTGTCCTTGTACATTGGGTTTCTCTGTTTAAATAAGATGATCCCCTTTGAAAATGTGCTTGTGCTTATCAGCCAAATTTAATTTGAGGGCCTTGGTAACAGGACATTTTGTTTCTTATGGTCTCAAGGCCAAATGTGGGAAAACAATACTCTAGTATTGTTCATATTAAAAAGACCCTGAAAATCAGTGAATACAAATATGGCAAATAAACTATACTTTATGAACAAAGTTGCTAAAAATAATTTTGGTTCCTAAATGTATAAAGTTTGTCAAAGAAATTGGTACTTGTGTTTATTTATTTTTCTAGTTGAGTCCATTAGACATTGTATCTCTAATTCAATCTATCAGAATGAATATAGCTTAAATATTTAAGAATTAGAAGAGAAACCATTTACTGAAAAACTATTGCGACCTTTCCTTCCAATCATTTAAATATTTGGAGGAAAAAGTAGATGCAACATTTGAGAAGGGAACTGATCAGCAGATAAAAACAGATCATGTTGAAGAGCAAGTCCTGCAGCTAAAAGTAATGCAAGTAAATGACCTCTGTTTTGCAATTTTACTAAGGAAATACTTAAAATATCAGATAATGCTAAAAAAGTACAACTTTTAACCCTAAAATATTTATCTGACCATAAATGCTATCATAATTAAATCAACCTCTTCCAATCTATCTGGTAAGAATTATGGCCACAGTTAAACATTACTGTCATCATGGATTGTGAGGATATCAGATTGGAGAACCACTGCATTAGTTTAACAAGAAGCTTATAAGCAAGGCAACTGAAGAAAACAAAGGGACTGATAGAGCAAATGCAAGCTTTTATTTTTACTTTATTATAAGAAATTTATATTTATATTTAATGTTTGCATTAAAACATGAAGATGTCTCTCTGTATAGAACAAGACAGGAAATGTTAAAAATGTTAAAAATACATTGTTTCTCAGAAAACAAGACCAAGTCTTCTTTTCTTTTAGACTTGAAAATAAGCACTTGGGCTTATTTTTTGATGTGGTTTAATATTTTTTGAGATGCAGCAGGCCAGACTCAGTGAGCTGGATGTGCAGTCACCTCCATTCTGAACCTTCATTGCTTTGAATGGAGGCTTTTTGGTGAACGGGAAGAAAATGGAGAGGGGCATTTTCCTGCCTGCCATCCTTCCTTCAGTCTGTGCTGATCTTGAGGAATGGAGGACAGGCAAGAACCCCATCCTCCATTTTCATCCCATTGGCCAAAAAGCCTCCCACGAGCCTCCCCAAAAGAGGGACAAAGTAAAGCAGCTGGCTGCAGAGCTGCTGGCTTCAGAGAAGCGGCCCAATAAGCAGAAGCATAGGGCCCAGAAAAAGAAAGGCAAATGCATTATTTGCACTGCTCCAAGGGGCCATCAGGCTGCAGCTGCAGCTGGAAAGTTACCCCTCACCCCTGTGCCACCACAGTTGCTGACCAGGTCCATTTCCCTGGGTTATTTTGGGGGTAGGGGTAATATTAGAGCAAAAAAGAGCAACCAGGATAATTAGGGGACTGGACACTAAAACATACGAAAAGCGGTTGCAGGAACTGAGCATGGCCAGTCTGGCAAAGAGAAGGACCAGGGGTGACATAATAGCACTGTTCCACAGAGGCTGCCACAGAGAGGAGGGAGTCAGACTGTTTTCTAAAGCACCGGAAGGCCAGACAAGGAATAATGAATGGAAACTGACCAAGGAGAGATTCAACCTGGAAATAAGGAGAAATTTCCTGTCAGTAAGAGCGATCAACCAGTGGAACAGCACGCCTGTGGAGATTGTGAGAGCTCCAACACTTGACACTTTGAAGAGGAGATTGGACTGCCATTTGTCCAAAATGGTGCAGGGACTCCTGCTTGAGTGGGGGTTGGACTAGATGACCTACAAGGTCCCTTTCAAGTCTTCTAATCTAGTCTAGTCTAGTCTAGTCTAGTCTAGTCTAGTCTAGTCTAGTCTAGTCTAGTCTAGTCTAGTCTAGTCTAGTCTAGTCTAGTCCAGTCCAGTCCAGTCCAGTCCAGTCCAGTCCAGTCCAATCCAATCCAATCCAATCTAATCTAATCTAATCCAATTATGTCTGCCTTTTCATGATCCCATGCAGTGATTCTCCAACCTCTCTGGCTCCACAGGCTAGCAGCAGTAGTGGCGGTGGGGATGATGTGGGGGGGAGGGATTGGTTTCTCATGCACAACTTAGTTCCCAGACTTTGTGGACTTGCCCACTTCTGTAACCTGGTTCCCAAAAGTACTGGTTTGGTGACTAAGGATTTTGGAACCCTGATCAAGGGGATATTACTTCACTAGAGTTATCTTCGTGTAATCTCAATACTTGATGGAAGGCCCAATTGTTCTAAGGGCATGCTAGCTTGTCAGAGAAATCTAAAAACAAAATATTCCATAAGAAAAACACTTCCCAAAATTTCCCAGGAAAATGTCAGAAATGCAACTGCAGTGAGTTCACAACAGCATCTTTATTTTTTCCAGAGTTAACAGGGGGAGCTCTAATTGTACTGAGACCTTTATATATTTGTGAATATTTCTCTACCTTGAATGTGTGGCAATTTAGTTATTGCTAGGAGGCTGTAGAGCAAGGCTATGAAAATCATGTCACAGGTTTCTGTAAATGTGTTATTGACAGAAAGAAATCCCTATACTAGATATGGAACTCTATACTGAGATGCAATTTTCAGTAAGCAGAAGAAAATAGGAGTAGTTTTGAGTTCTGGATTTATTTATTTTTCTGAAGAGGCTTTATTGACAAAATAAGTTGCTTCTTATGCAATTACTTATCTACTTGCTTGCTTGTGTGCTAACAAGTTGTGCTTAACACTTAGCAACCATTAGATTTCCTCCAACATGACCTATCCCTAACCTAATTGTTCAGGATTTGGAAGGGTACATTTGTCATCATTTTAACTGAGTCCAATGATGTTGCCGAAGGCCCTCCTCTTCTTTCCTCCCTGTTCATCTTTCCTGCCATTATAGCCTGCTCTAGCGAGATAGATTTTTGCACAATTTTCCTGAAGAATGATCCTTTGACTTTGGTCATTTGTCCGTTAAGTGGGTGAGAGCATACAGGGGCATGGGGTGAGGTATCAACAGTACACTGATGATACCCAGCTGTACATCTCCACCCCATGTCCAGTCAACGAAGCAGTGGAAGTGATGTGCCGGTGCCTGGAGGCATGTTCCTCCTAGTTGGTGAGATGATGGGATTGAGATCATCAGAATGTTGACTGTGAAATACATCTTAAACACATGGTCTAAACCTAAATGTATTCACATGTACATGTGGGAAAGGAAGGTCATCAGAACTTTCCTTTTCCCCTGTCTCTCTTTTTCTTTTCTCCTGCCACTAAGTGGAACTATAACTTAATTTTTGTCCAAAAAACTTCCACTTTAAATTATCCCAATCATAAAGAAAAAAGGAAAATAACTTATCTAATATTAGTTTCAATATACTTTCAACCATTCTGTAATTTAAACTTCACAATTTCAACTTATTCAATCAAATTCTTTTTTGAATCCTGATTCTTCACCACTTTTAGTTAGAGTGAGGAGGCAGCCATTAAATTCCGCCCCTCTTCACTTTTCCTTGCCAAACTTTTTCTTAAACAATCTTCTTATTCAAAGGAAGAACCACTTAAAATCAAAGTCATTTTGTACATAAGACAAAATTAAATAGATCTCACCCAGATGATTCACTTGGCTTTCTTTCCTTTTTTTGAGTGGCTGCCCCAGCTATTCACATTTCACAATAGCTGTCTTTGAAGCCATCTGATCTAAAGGTCTTTGCTGATGTTCCAGGAAAATGCAGTTTCCCTGTCTTTACCTGCCCTGGTTCTTCATCATTCCTACAGAATGACTATGGCCTCAAAGACCCCCCAAAAATGGCTTGAATTCAGCACTTTTTTCCAGAGTTCCAGAGTTCTGTGCTGTATTGCTGTGGTGTTAGCATCCACCATATATGATCTTATTATCATACGTGGTGGATGTGTATAGAAGAAAGAAATTTTTGGACTAAAATACAAATGCGATTAGAAAAAAATGTTAAAATGTAAGATAAAACTAAGACTAGAAGCATTCTTTTTGTGTATCTTATTATTTTGTGGAAAATATAGTAAAGAAGATACTTATTTGATAGCGCATATACAGTATGTCACAGAAGTGAGTACACCCTCTCACATTTTATAAATATTTAAGTATATCTTTTCATGTGACAACACTGAAGAAATAACACTTGGCTACAATGTAAAGTAATGAGTTTACAGCTTGTATAATAGTGTAAATGTGCTGTTCCCTCAAAATAATGCAACACACAGCCATTAATGTCTAAACTGCTGGCAACAAAAATGAGTACATCCCTAAATAATAATGTCCAAATGGGGCCCAAAGTGTCAATATTTAGTGTGACCACCATTATTTTCCAGCACTGCCTTAACTCTCTTGGGCAATAGAGCTTTACAGGTTGCCATTGAAGTCCTCTTCCACTCTTCCATGATGATGTTACCGTGTTTATGGATGTTACAGATCTTGCACACCTTCACCTCCCATTTCAAGCCCCACAAATGCTCAATATAGGTCTGGAGACATGCTTAGCCAGCCCATCACATTTACCCTTAGTTTCTTTAGCAAGGTAGTGGTCATTTTGGAGATGTATTTGGGGTCATTATCATGTTGGGATACTGGACTGCAGCCCAATCTCCAAATGGAGGGGATCATGCTCTGCTTCAGTATGTCACAGTACATGTTGGCATTCATGGCTCTCTTAATGAACTGTAGCTTCCCAGTGCCGACAGCACTCATGCAGCCCAGACCATGACATTCCCACCACCATGCTTGACTGTAGACAAGACACATTTGTCTTTGTACTCCTCACCTGGTTGCAACCAGGGGTGGGCTACTGCCTGGACCGGGGACGACGACACAGTGGGGTAGCGAAAATGGAGCTCCACCCCAGAACACCCAATTTGCACTGAAAGATGTTGAAAGAAAATGCATAAGCCACGCCCACAGTGTGGTAGTAAAATTTTTGATAGTCCTTCACTGGTTGCAACCACATATGCTTGACACCATCTGAACCCTCAGAGAGGGTCCGCAACTTGGGCGTCCTCCTCGATCCACAGCTCACATTAGAAAACCATCTCTCAGCTGTGGCGAGGGGGGCGTTTGCCCAGGTTCGCCTGGTGCACCAGTTGCGGCCCTATCTGGACCGGGACTCATTGCTCACAGTCACTCATGCCCTCATCACCTCGAGGTTCGACTACTGTAATGCTCTCTACATGGGGCTACCTTTGAAAAGTGTTCGGAAACTTCAGATCATGCAGAATGCAGCTGCGAGAGCAGTCATGGGCTTACCTAGGTACGCCCATGTTTCACCATCACTCCGCAGTCTGCATTGGCTGCCGATCAATTTCCGGTCACAATTCAAAGTGTTGGTTATGACCTTTAAAGCCCTTCATGGCATCGGACCAGAATATCTCCGAGACCGCCTCCTGCCGCACGAATCCCAGCGACCGATTAGGTCCCACAGAGTGGGCCTTCTCCGGGTCCCGTCAACTAAACAATGCCGGTTGGCGGGTCCCAGGGGAAGAGCCTTCTCTGTGGCGGCGCCGGCTCTCTGGAACCAACTCCCCCCGGAGATTAGAACTGCCCCTACTCTTCCTGCCTTCCGAAAACTCCTTAAGACTCACCTTTGCCGTCAGGCATGGGGAAACTAAACATCTCCCCTGGGCATGTTAATTTATACATGGTATGCTTGTGTGTGTGTTTGCTATTACATGGGGTTTTTCTTAAATCGTTAAATATTTTAATTAATTGGATTGTTGTGACGGTTTTTACTTGTTGTGAGCCGCCCCGAGTCTTCGGAGAGGGGCGGCATACAAGTCCAACTAATAAATAAATAAATAAATAAATAAATAAATAAACCAAATAAGTTTATCTTGGTCTCATCGGACCACAGGATATGGTTCCAGAAGTCCATGTCCTTAGTCTGCTTGCCTGCAGCAAACTGTTTTCAGGCTTTCTTCTGCGTCATCTTTAGAAGAAGCTTTCTTCTGGGACAGGAGCCCTGCAAACAAATTTGATGCAGTGTGTGGCATATGGTCTGAGCAGTGACAGGCTGACTCTCCCATCCCTTCAACCTCTGCAGCAATGCTGTCAGCACTCATACATCCATTTCCCTAATCCAACCTCTGGAATGATGCTGAGCACAGGCACGCAACCTCTTTGGTTCTGAGTCGAACCTGTCCTGTTAAACCACTGTATGGTCTTGGCCACCAGGCTGCAGCTGAGTTTCAGGGTCTTGACAATATTCTTATAGCATAGACCATCTTTTGTACAGCCACAAGTCATTTTTTCAGATCCTCAGAGAGTTCATTGTCATGAAATACCTTGTTGAACATCAAGCGATCAGTATGAGTGAGAGCGATAACACCATTTTTTTTCCAGGTATAATTTTTTTTAATTTCTCCACCATAAAGTAAAACAATACGTAATTATAAACACAACAACAACAACAACAATGCTAAAATCAACAATATATAAACTTTTCTTTTCTTATTACTCCCTCAATGGAGGCTCTTATCCTTGTCTAAAATTTTCTATTAATTTTATACACCATAATCAATTCTTAAAAATCTAAGTAAAAATTTTCCCTCACCATCTTACTATAAAAGGTTACATCACATCAATGCAAAGAATAATAAAATTACTAAAATCTCCACATACAATCCTATTAATAATTAATATTAAAGATCAAATTACTCTAATACTAAAATACCAATTACTCTAGGTTGCTTTTAAGATCTTAATAGAATAACATATTAATTATTAAAAATTGTTAAAATTATAAAGTGCTAGGTTATAAAGTGCTAAAATATAGGAAATAATTAAGGTCAATTGTCCATCAAGTCAGCAATACAGCACCAGTTCTAAAAAAGTGAGTTCTGGAAAAAAGATTCTGTGTTCCGGGAGAAAAAAAAATTAGTGTTCAGGAAGAAGTCCTGGCATATTGTTCCCCAGGGTCTTTGGTGCCGGCCACTGCCACTGGCTGGCACTCTCAGGTCTTTTATCTGGGTCCACAATCGCCTTTGCTCCTCCACTCCTGCAGTATTTCCAAGTCTTTACCTCTTGACTGAACCTCTTGCCCCATTCAAGATTCTCAGTGATTTCTCCATTACTCCAACTTTGATATTTCTATCACCTTTAGTGGTGTGTAAAGCTACATACTTGCACAAACATAAACAGAGTTTCTTTGCAAGTGATCATCAGAAAGAATGTGAGGAGGGCAAACATAAAAAACAGGAGCACAGTAAACATGTTCCCTGTGTATAAAACTTTAATGAACTGAGAAAAGGAACAAATTGATATTGTCTGTCTGTATTCAAGAAGTATTTTCAAGAAATTTTAGAATGTTTACTCCTCTAATTAATCCTAATTAGTCAATCAATTAATCAATTAGATTAATTGATCTAATTAATTAATCTAATTAATGCAATCCTGGGTTGCATTAACAGAGGGACAGAATCAAGAACACGGGAAGACCTAGTACTACTTTATAAGGCCTTAGTAAGACCACATTTAGAATACTGTATCCAGTTTTGGTCACCATATTATAAAAAAGATATTGGGACTCTGTAAAGAGTGCAAAAAAAGAAAAAGCAACAGAGATAATTAGGGGACTAGAGGCTAAAACATATGAAGAACGGTTCCTGAAATTTGGTATGTTTAATTTAGTTAAAAGAAGAATTAGCAGCGTTTGAAGAGCTGCCACAAAGAAGTGTGTGTGTGGTGGGGGTGGTATTTTCCAAAGTATCAGAAGGCAGGACAAGAAGCAATGAATGGAAACTAATCCAAGAGAGAACAACCTACAACTAAGAAGAAATTTCCTAACTAGTGAACCTATGGAATGTCTTGACTTCAGATGTTGTGGATGCTCCATCACTGGATGCCTTTAAGAAGAGATTGGACAACCACTTGTCTGGAGTAATATATAGTCTCCTGCTTGAGATTGGATTGCAAGATATCCAAGGTCCCTTCCAACTCTGTTATTCTGTTTCTGTTTCTAGTTATCAAGTCTTTTTCTGACTTTCCAACTTTCTTTTACAAATTTGCTTATATATGGACCAATTCTTTCCAAACATCCCAATGGGAAAGTGAGTTATAGAGATACAGTCACAGAAATATCCTTCTTGGGGAAGAATGAGAGGAAAATGAGGAAATGGGTTTTGTGATGTGGGGATACAAACTCTACCACTTATGTATTCATGCTGATTTTGTCATCATTGTGGTTTGGGAACAGACCCAAATGCATATGGACCATTTGTTAGGTCAGACAATCTAGTCTGCTGGTGAATAACATTATTTTTCTTCCAGGATCATAATGCTATTGTACTATTATTGTATCATTATTATCTATTCTGACTTTGGAGATCAAGTTACTCCTCAGTTCATCACCAAAGATATTGCAATGCAGAAATACTAAGTCAAAATCACAGTAGAGAGAAAAGCAATATGTGTATTGTTGGGAACCATTCTTATTTATTTCTTTACATATTTATATGTTGATGTATATGAGTGCATAGGGGGCAGCAGATTAAAATTGCATATAAGTGCTTGTGTTCACCAGATATATCATTGGACCCAAAAGAGTTAATTATCTCTTTTTGTCCTATTTCCTTGAGCAAACTCTCTTGAGGTGGCCGGTTGTGTAATGCTCATGAATGAGGAAAGAGGATATCTGCTCAACGGGAATATTTCCTGGGGCACTAATTAACAGTCCCATTAAATACATGTTTATCAGAAAAAGCCATTATTGTTTGTTTTAGTGGTTCTGTAATCTTAAACCTCTCTAGAGCTATGTCAGGCATTTCTGATCTATTCTCAGAACTCTACCTGAAGCCCTTCCACAACAAATGGATGGTGAAGGTCAGGATGTTTCAAGATAGGCTCCTTTATGAAGGCCTGCTTCATGGCCTGTACAATCCCAAAATAAGTGCAGCACAACCTGAATTACTTTCAGTGCTGAGCATTTATTGGGAGCATCTTGCATATGGTGATAATAATATCATGAAAAAACCAATATCTCCCTATCCTAGTTTTTTGAGAATGACTCAATAGTTGTATCTATTCTCTCAATGATTTGATGCACATCTTGAAACTAATACAGATATTGGCAAGGGCAGAAGGATTCTTCCAGTATCCATGAGCAGAGATGAGGTAAGAGTTCAACAGCCTTACAGGTAGCTTGAAAACTCAAATCATTTAATCAGCTACAGCCTCTCTGTTAACTTGCAGAAAAAGACAAGTAGGCATCATTCTTTTGGAATTCACCATTCATGTCCAACAAATGAGATGGATGAAAATTTTCAAGATGCTCCCAGCAGAGAGGATCAAAATGAATCAAAACCAACAATGGAAGAACAGTTCTATCCTTTAATAAAACAATACAGAGAGAAAAGGTGGATTTCCCCCCAATAAAGAAATAGACTGTTCTTAAGTCCTTCAAAAATAAGACTCCATGAATGGTGTATGTAATTTATAAAATTTCTTTATACATGGATTTTGCATATTACTCCTTTTTCTCTAATGAAAGAAAAACTTGATTTTGAATTATTTAAAAAATGTCCTCTAGTAGTATTAATACTGTACTACGTTGTTCAAAATATGTAAATTGCAATGTATGTAATGAAGAAAAAATCAAGATAACTCCTGCTGATACATTAAATGGATTTAAGACTAAAAAACCTTTAGAAGTAGTATTCGCAAATATAATTTATAATATATATATTATAATATAATAACCGTTCTTCAAAGAAACCTAGTTTAGGTGGAGCATATTATATACTAAGCATAGTGGATCATTATTCCAGATCTGGTTTCTGTTATTTCATGAAATCAAAGGCAGAAACGTATCAACATTTTTTCACTTGGTTAAAGTTTTTAGAAAGGAAAATCAATAAGAAAGTTATTAGTGTTGTTACCGACAATGATTCCGAATTTACTAATAACAGATTAGTATAACCAGGTTGCAAGGAGCTGGAATAGAACCAGTATTGGGTTCCTACTAGTGCACTTGGTGTCATTACACTGGTAGTTGAAAATGGAACTGCTCAGGAAGCCAAATCTTGCACAAGGATGCTTGTGCATGCAATATTTCACCAATTTTTGGTGCTTTTTTGCTTGCGCACATGCGGGGAAGCAAAGAAATTGCCAAAAATTGGCAAAATCTCACATGTGTGCATTCTCGTGGGAGATTTGGCTTTCTGTGCATGTGCAGAAGCCAAATTTTGCATGGGCGCATGTGCACGCATGCCGGTCACCCAGAGCTGTGCCTGCAACTGCACCAGTAGCAGCGGAAATGAGGAACCCCTGCCTGAATATAATATAGGCATTCTGCTCCTTATATACCTCAACATAATGCTTATGTTGAGAGGATTGGTCAGACACTTCAAGCTATGATTAAAACTATGACTTCTGATTTTGGTTTGCCAGGTCAGCTTTGGGGTGAAGCTCTTATGTGTGCTAACCATGTAGTTAATGCAACAACTGGAGAAATACCATGTACCAGGTGGCATGGAAGGAAGCCTGATTGCATACATTTGGTGCACCAGCTTGGGTGCATATTCCTACACAGATAAGAAGGAAAGGGCAACATAGGGCTAAGTTGTTGTATTTTATTGGATATAAGAAAAATGATACAGCATTTAAATTTTGGGATAAAGGCACTAAATATACATATACTAGTGCAAGTGCTAAGTTTATGGGGCATGTTGGATGGAATAGGCTAGAGCAGGAAGATGAAAGAATGACAGATAATATTGTAGTTGAGACTCCAATGCTTATGGATAGCAGTTCAACTAGAACAGTGATAGCGAACCTTTTTTGGTTTGCGTGCCAAAAGGGTGTGTGTACTAGCATGCGTGACATGCCCACACCCCTTCCCTTCCCCTGTGCATGCGCACCCCCCCCCACTGCCCGTGCACATGCACACAGGTCTTTTTGAAGCCTAGTAGGTGAAAAAAAAATCACCCAACAGACAAAACGGAAATTCAGAAAAACGCACTTCCGTTTTGGTGTTGTGCTGGTAAAAAAGTGTAAAAAAGAGCAAATGGGAAAATAGGGACAGGCAGAAGATGCTGGGTAAAGAGCAACCAGAATTGAGGGAATCATCTACACAAAAACCAAAGAGCAGGAGTTGGGGGAAAGTTAGAAAGGCAAGCTCACTTTGACTTCTTCCCTCCCTCCAAGCACTTTATTCCTTTGCCTTTTCTTTCCCTCCCTCCAAGCACTTCCTTTCTTGGCCTTGGCACTCCTTCCTTCTCTCCCTCCTAGGACCCATAAAGATGTGACTGGAGGAAAGGAAGGGGAGAGGGAGGTAGCATCAGTACAAATTTGGGGAGAGAAGACAGGTTCACTTTGAGTGAGATGTTTTCAGGAGCGAGGCTCGCCCTGTTAAGAGAGGGATAGAATCAAGATTATGAAAAATGTTAATACCGATTTGTAAGGCCTTGGTAAAACCATACTTGGAATACTGTACTGCATTCAGTTTTGGTTACCATAGAAACATAGAAACATAGAAGTCTGACGGCAGAAAAAGACCTCATGGTCCATCTAGTCTGCCCTTATACTATTTTCTGTATTTTATCTTAGGATGGATATATGTTTATCCCAGGCATGTTTAAATTCAGTTACTGTGGATTTATCTACCACATCTGCTGGAAGTTTGTTCCAAGGATCTACTACTCTTTCAGTAAAATAATATTTTCTCATGTTGCTTTTGATCTTTCCCCCAACTAACTTCAGATTGTGTCCCCTTGTTCTTGTGTTCACTTTCCTATTAAAAACACTTCCCTCCTGGACCTTATTTAACCCTTTAATATATTTAAATGTTTCGATCATGTCCCCCCTTTTCCTTCTGTCCTCCAGACTATACAGATTGAGTTCATTAAGTCTTTCCTGATACGTTTTATGCTTAAGACCTTCCACCATTCTTGTAGCCCGTCTTTGGACCCGTTCAATTTTGTCAATATCTTTGATGCAAAAAGGATGTTGAGACTCTAGAAAGAGTACAGAGAAGAGCAACAAAGATAATTAGGGGACAGGAGGCTAAAACATATGAAGAACGGTTGCAAGAACTGGGTATGTCTAGGTTAATGAAAAGAAAGACTGGGGGGGGGGACATGATAGCAGTGTTCCAATATCTCAGAGGTTGTCACAAAGTAGGAGTCAACCTATTCTCCAAATCACCTGTGAGTAGAACAGGAAGCAATGGGTAGAAATTAAACAAGGAAAGAAGTAATTTAGAACTAAACAGAAAGTTCCTGATAGAACAAAATCAGTGGAACAGCTTGCCTCCAGAAGTTGTGAATGCTCCAACACTAGAAGTTTTTAAGAAAATGTCGGATAGCCATTTATCTGAAGTAGTACAGGGTTTCCTGCCTAAGCAGGGGGTTGGACTAGAAGAGCTCCAAGGCCCCTTCCAACTTTGTTATGAGGATGAGAATAATAATAAAAATAACAGTAACACTAACAATAACAATGACGATGATTATCTAGAAACAAATCTTTAGAGCTTCATCATTTGGCACAAGTAAAAAATAGTACATTAAGAGTTACGAGAGGGGGAAAGAACATATATTTTAATCTTGCCAAAGAAGTCCCCTTTCTTTCTTTCCTTCCATTTATTTTTAAGCAGCTTCATCTTTAATCCCTTCAAATAGTGTCTTACAAGTTGGTTTCTTTCTTTTAAATTTTTTTTATTTTTCAAATTTTATGTTATAAACAACAATAAAACATGACAAAGTGTCGAAACAATAATTACACAGTTATATAATAAATCGTTTTTGATTCCCAGGTCATTGGATTCATAAGAAATTAGACAGTTCCATAAGTCTTTATGAAAAATTCCTTTAATCAGAAATAAAGATTCATATATTTCTGCAAACATACAAAATATACCATATACTTGAACTGTAGTCCTAACCTTTGAAGCAGACATATTATTTTTCCTTCCTTCATCATCTGTTCTTTAAGTTATTTGGAGTATCCCCAAGGAAGGTTTTAACCTTTCTTGTAAATACCACTATGTCCAACTCTGTCTGTGTAAAGTATATACTCAGAAAGCACCTCCATTTTCTAAAAAATGGGGCTGTGAACTTACTTTTGGATTTTTCTAATTCTAAGCATTCTACATGAAAGAGTCGTTTCAGTTGATCTATCACCATGCCCACCGTAGGGACTGCGAGTTCCAGCCAGCATTTTAGTAAACATGTTTTGCTAATTAGCTATAGAATATGCATTAGCTTAGGTTTACTCAGGGAATCATCATGTCCACAATGGAATAAACATAACTTAGAAGAAAGATTATTTTCTTTTCGCCAAATCTTTTAAATAATTTCTTCTGTTGCCAGAATTTTGACATATGGACATTCCCACAATCCATGAGGGGGCGGCATACAAATCTAATAAATAATAATAATAAAAAAGTCAGTGTTGGATGTTCCACACTTTGGGCATGCTGTTAATCTGTCCGGTCTACTTGTTGTTATTGGGAGATTGAATGCATATATACTGTAGTTCTATGTATAATTTTGAATTGAGTCTCACATCAATATTCATTGATCATGGCCTTGCGTAATGTATTCCATCCTTTAGGATTGTATCCCCAATGCCCTTATCCCCTAACTGTCATGCCCATGAGGAGAAGAAAGTTTCAGAATGTCTTTTCACATCTAGATTTCTCATATGGAGATACAGCATTGTCACTGTCCTGGTCCCTAGATTTAGTGAGAGGATTTTATCCATTTCATTTTGTCTGATTTCATTTTTTACATCATTTTAGGTACTAGAAAACCCTGTATTTCAGCATATGGCAATCCATGTGCTGATCCTAGTTGATATTTATCTAGTAGTTCTTCTCTATCTAACCATGTAGGTTCTGTTTCATGCAGGAGATGTTTTACTACTAGACATCTCTTCTGGCATTTCATCCCCCAGAGTTCCTCAGTAAACCAAGGAGATCTACAGGGTCTACTGCCACAGAGAGCTTGCAAAGGCGCAATTCGGTCTAGAGCCTCCACTGCAGCTCTGTTCCAGGCCGCAGGAAGAGACTCTGCCAAACTGTGTACTGTTATTCCAGGTTTCTCATTAACAGCCCCCAGTGAGAGAGGAAGGCAAAGTCAAACACGCACACACCAGCTCAGAAGAAATAAAAGTAATGATCTGAAACAGTGTTGAAAGCACACACGTTTAAGCAGAGGCAAATTTCTCTCACCCAGATTACAATCCTGCAATGCAGTCAAAATCAGGAACAAAACAGAGCAATTAAGGCAGCTGTGATTCTGCACAGCTCCCCCCTCTTTGAGTCCACAACAGTAAACTGTGAATTGTCCAAATGATTCAACAGAAGTCCTGAAATACTCCAAACCTTGGCAATGATCCTTCTCCAAATGAATAAACACCCATATGCTCACTCCCCAATGCCCGTAATTTATCATTAACCTAATTGCCTCAGCAACAGGTGTTCTCCCTTATCTCCGACAATACCTGCGCAGTTGGTCCCTTCTAGCCATGAGCCTGTGCATACGGGTATCTATCCACCGATCCTCCTCCAAGTCTGATGACTCACTAATGGGGTCATTAACTAATGGACTGGCTGCACCCATCTCTCCATCTGATTCTGCTTCCCCACCATCTGACCTTAGCAATGAATCTTCACTATCAGAAGCTGCTGGCAATAATACAAGTCTCTGTGACTCTGAGGATTCCCCTAAACTAACGTCCAAATTCCCTGTTGCAGGAGCTGGTCCAGAGCCAACCACAACATGTACGAGTGAATCCGGCGAAACCCAGAGCACCCTCTGAAAGCCCTCTGGCTTCATCAGGCACCTGGGGCAGAACCTCCTAATCGGTTCTGTCTCCCCTGCGGGGGAGGATTGAAGCCTTAAAATCCAGCCATAACAGAAATATCTGACCATGACAAAGGCAAGATATCTAAGCCCCTTAATTTCAGATCATTGCTCAACTGCTCTGGGAGCAATACCATATCAGGAGCGTGTCCCCCTTTGTTAGGCCCTGAACTATTTAGGTCAGGTCCATGGTTTCCATGGTTACCATGGTGGCCATGTACTCCCGCACCAACCCAGAGAATTCACCGAGTCATGGCAGATTAAAATCCCCCAAGACAATAAGTCTGGGGAATTCACTGCCAGCCTGGCTACCTCTTCAAGTAGCACAGGCAGGACTGTTGACACGCAGCTGGGAAGCAGGTACATTAGTAACAAGCCCATCTGTACCCCTAGGTCCAGCTTCACAAAGAGGGACTCACAACCCAATATCTCAGGAGCAGCGAGCCTGCATAGGCTTGTGGTTTTCTTGGCTATAATAGTCACTCCTCCCCCCTTCCCTGGGGTCGTGGCTGGTGCCACACCTGAGACCCAGCTGGGCTCATTTTTGAAAGAGGAAGACCCCCCCTCCCCCGGGCCAATATGCCAGGTTGGACTCCTCCTCCAGGAGTAAATCCTGGATGAGGGGAGCTTTATTTACAACTGACCTGGCATTAAGCAGCAACAGTCTGAGCCCAGGGTCTGGATTTTGCTTGTCATCAATCCCCCTGGGTTAAGGCAATGGGGCCGGAAAAAGGGATCACTTTCAAGCAGCGATTTCTAGTTCCCCGAGAGCGGCCTACCCCATGCCTCCCGCCATATTTGCCTTTCCCCAGCAAAACCGGAATATTGCAGCCCCTCACCACCCCAGAGATAGACTCTCCCGCTCCTCCTGCCTCTACAGTGCCAAGTGAGCTGGCCCTTCCAGTCCCCATGGGGATAACTACAGAGAAAATGGAAAAGTACACAGGTTTGAGGAGGTGGGTGCATATAGCACTGGTTCTATTATGTGGCATCAAGCAATGTAGATTGAGTCTCTTGGTTGAACTGGGAGTGTTAAAATTATATTTACATTATGTTAATTGAATTTTGGGTCTGTTTACAATTTGATTTTTTAAAAATTAATTTGTAGTTTTCCATTCAATGTTATCGCAACTTTGTTTCAGTAATCAAATGTTTCATTGTTGGACACCAGGGTAAGTGAACAAACGATTTCCTATACAATATTTCTAACACAGTTATATAAATTTACAATTTCTTCCCGCAAGTATTTCAGGTCCCTTAATGCAAAGCTTTCTGATCCTTTTAGAACCTTACATCTAGCTTTAAAAAATATAGGTATGGACTGGTGAAAGTTGAAACAATATTTATTTCTGTTGCTTATTTAAAATTTACGTTTGATGGCTCGTAATTTGCTATACTTCCCATTCTTCCTACATCCCATATACAAGTCCTCTAAGTCTATTTCTTCAGGGTCCATTGTCAATTCAAAAGTGAAATTCTGGAGCAGATTGGCAAAGAACAGGAAGAGTTCCATATCCGCCAATGCCTCTCCTGAACATGCTCTCTTCCCTGCACACAAACACACACAAAATGAAGTAGTTAATTGTCAATTAATTAATCAGTGACTCATTAAGAAGGGCAACTATATCAATCAATCAATTAATCAAATAAATATCCAAATCATTTATGCTTATAGAAATACAAGGTATTATCTTGGAAATAAGAAAGATATAGTGAGGAAGAGATAAACTTTTATTGAAGGTTGTGAAACTATTCTGTTTTTTAATACTTAAAAAAAAATTAACTTAAGATTAAATCAACAGACAGCACTTCCAGGGAAGATATCCAAATGTGGGTTTCAGCAGGTTCTGACCAGTTCTGAAGAACCAGTAGCAAAAGTTTTGAGTAGTTCAGAGAACTGGTAAATCTCACCTCTGACTGCCCCTGTCCCCATCTATTCTCTGCCTCCCAAGACCCAGCAGATTGGGAGCAAATGGGGATTTTGCGGTAACTCTCCCCTGGTGGGAATGGAGATTTTACAGTATCTTTCCCCTGCCACACCCACCAAGCCATACTACACCCACCCAGGCACACCCACAAAACTGGGAGTTATAAATTTTGAATCCCACTGATAGATATCCAACTGAAGACACTCCACAAACTAAGGAGACACTTAGTAGGCTGTTTCCTACAGCCCTCTCAAGATTACCTAAGCCAGTGGTTCTCAACCTGGGGGTTGGAACCTCTTTGGGGATCAAACAACCATTTCACAGGAGTTGCCTAAGACCATGGGGAAAGAGAAATTTCCCATGATGTTAGGAATTAAAGCTTCTATTCTGGCTGTATGGAACATATTTTTACAATCCAACCAAGCAGGCTTTTACAGTGAGGATGTTCCTCTCACCTTCCTGCCAATCAGCTTAAAGCTCTTTTGGGAGAATTGGTGCTAGACTTATGGTTGGAGGTCACCACAACATGAGGAACTGTATTAAGGGGTCATGGCATTGGAAAGGTTGAAAACCACTGGTAATCTGTATCTCCTTTTAGTTGCTCCACACATAAAAAATGTATGTGGAAGGGGGGAAATTGGGGGACAAGAAAATTCAATGTATTGCCTCCAATTGCAAATTGAGTCTTTTACAAGATGTTAAAGTTTGTTAACCACTTTGGATACTGTCTATTAACCCTTTCATATAAGTTAAATACCTTCATAGAAACATAGAAACATAGAAGTCTGACGGCAGAAAAAGACCTCATGGTCCATCTAGTCTGCCCTTATACTATTTTCTGTATTTTATCTTAGGATGGATACATGTTTATCCCAGGCATGTTTGAATTCAGTTACTGTGGATTTATCTACCACGTCTGCTGGAAGTTTGTTCCAAGGATCTACTACTCTTTCAGTAAAATAATATTTTCTCATGTTGCTTTTGGTCTTTCCCCCAACTAACTTCAGATTGTGTCCCCTTGTTCTTGTGTTCACTTTCCTATTAAAAACACTTCCCTCCTGGACCTTATTTAACCCTTTAATATATTTAAATGTTTCGATCATGTCCCCCCTTTTCCTTCTGTCCTCCAGACTATACAGATTGAGTTCATTAAGTCTTTCCTGATACGTTTTATGCTTAAGACCTTCCACCATTCTTGTAGCCCGTCTTTGGACCCGTTCAATTTTGTCAATATCTTTTTGTAGGTGAGGTCTCCAGAACTGAACACAGTATTCCAAATGTGGTCTCACCAGCATTCTATATAGTGGGATCATAATCTCCCTCTTCCTGCTTGTTTTACCTCTAGCTATGCAGCCAAGCATCCTACTTGCTTTCCCTACCGCCTGACTGCACTGTTCACCCATTTTGAGACTGTCAGAAATCACTACCCCTAAATCCTTTTCTTTTGAAGTATTTGCCAACACAGAACTGCCAATACAATACTCAGATTGAGGATTCCTTTTCCCCAAGTGCATTATTTTACATTTGGAAACATTAAACTGCAGTTTCCATTGCTTAGACCATTTATCTAGTAAAGCTAAATCATTTACCATATTACAGACGCCTCCAGGAATATCAACCCTATTGCACACTTTAGAGTCATCGGCAAATAGGCAAACCTTCCCTACCAAACCTTTCCCTATGTCACTCACAAATATATTAAAAAGAATAGGACCCAGAACAGACCCTTGTGGCACACCACTTGTAACCTGACTCTGCTCAGAATACTCGCCATTAACAATAACTCTCTGATGTCTACGCTTCAGCCAGCTGCAAATCCATTGAACTATCCAGGGATTAAGTCCAATCTTCACTAATTTATCTATCAGCTCTTTATGTGGAACCGTATCAAAGGCTTTGCTGAAGTCCAGGTAGGCAATATCCACGGCACCACCTTCATCCAACACCTTTGTGACATAGTCAAAGAAATCAATGAGATTAGTCTGACATGATTTGCCTTCAGTAAAGCCATGCTGATTTGGGTCCAATAAGTTATTGTTTTTTAGGTGCTGATTTATCCTCTTTTTGAGTAGAGTCTCCATCATTTTAACTACAACTGATGTCAAGCTAACTGGTCTGTAGTTACCAGCTTCTTCTCTACTGCCCTTCTTGTGAATAGGCACAACACTGGCCATTCTCCAATCCTCAGGAACTTCTCCTGTTAACAAGGATTGGTTAAACAAATCAGTCAGGGGGGTAGTAATGACAGTTCTGAGTTCTTTAAGAACTCTGGGGTGGATGCCATCTGGACCCATTGCCTTATTTATCTTTAATCGTTCAAGTTCTTCTAAGACATCGGCTTCTAAGATCACTGGAGCTGAATCCGTACAGTTGGAAGCAATGCTATATCCCTCTATAGTATTATTTTGTAAGGTGTCTTTTGAGAAAACTGAACAGAAGTAGCTATTGAAATGGTCAGCGATCTCCTTATTCCCATTAATGCATGTATTATTCCCGGTACTAAGCTTCGTGATGCCGCAGCTTTTCTTCTTCTTATCATTAATATATCTGAAGAAGGTTTTATCCCCCTTCTTTACCGATTTGGCAATTTCTTCCTCTTTTGAGGCTTTAGCATCATATATTATCTGTTTCGCCTCCTTCTGTCTCATTTTATACACCTCCCTATCAGCTATACTTCCAGACTCTTTATACCTCCTATAGGCAGCCTTTTTTTTTTTTCAAAGAGAGAATGCTGCAAATACCATTATATTAAGAAGGAAATAAAATGAAAATCCAAGAGAACAATTGGATTAACCCTGCTGTTCTGTTTCGGGTCTATTTGACCCGAAGCCAAGTTTGAGTCCTTTTAAAAAAATTTCCCTGCATATCTGAAACTTGAAATTTCATGACTATTCATCATTTCAGGGGTTCTCTCTATGAGAATTTTTTTGGGGGGGTGGGGGGCTTAGTTTTTGCTGGGCAAAAAAAGTTAAAAATCTTCTGTTCCCGGGTCACCCTGACCCGGACCGAAAACTCTTCATTTGCAGTGCTTATGTTTGGTCTTTTTGAAAGCTTTTTTCACTTGGAAAGTAGTCTGAACATTTCTGCACACAATGATATGAAAATTGAAATGAAAAAAGTAAATCTTATTGGTTTATTTTGCTGATATAATGCACGCCCCCCCCGTTTTTATGAAAGTTTTTTCCAATTTATGAATAGTTTCGCTTGCAAAATGCATTCTATTTTACTGAAGTTGGTGTGGGATTGGTAGCTTGAACATTTCTGAATATAAGAAAAATATAAAGGAACTGAAAAAAATGATTCTTACTGGTTTTCTAACATCAGAAATAAGGCCTTCCCCCCCCCTCAGCTGTTTGCAACCATTTTCACTTTTTATTTTTTTATGCTCCAAATCCGAAATATTCTTTAAAATCTTAGGCATTCATTTACTCAATTTAACAATGCTGATCATCAAAAAAATATTTGTGGGGGTGGGGGGAAATTTTTTTTTCTGGGCAAAAAAAAAGTCACGTTTAGTCTGTTCGGGTCATATAGACCCGGACCAAAATGATTTTTTTTAGGTACTTGAATTTGGTCTTTTTGAAAACTTTTTCAACTGGAAAACTAGTTTGAACATTTATGAACATAATGATATGAAAATTGAACTGGAAAAATTGAGACTTATATTTTTATTTTGATCAAAAAGCCCCTCCCCCCATCCTTTCTGAATTTCGTGTCAATTTCTATTTTTTAAGGCTACAAATCCCCAAGGAGTTCGCCCCCAAAAGGTTTGATATACTAAATTGAACATTTATGAATATAAGAAAAAAATAAATGAACTGGAAAAAATGGTTCTTATTGGTTTATTTTTGCCACAAAAGGGCCACCCCCCCCCCCTCGGCCTTGCTGTGTGCCATTATTGTCACTTTTTATACATATTTGGCTAGAAATATTTGGAATATCCTTTTGAAAATCAACCACATTGTAGCCAGAGAACTAAGTTTATGAAACAAATCCATTTTACTAAAAAAAAGTATGTAAGTTTGAAATTAACAGCATAATTTTTATATAAATTGAAATAATTGAACATGGGGGGAGGCATACATTTATGTGCAAAATAAACCAATATGCATCAATTTTTCCAGTTCAATTTTCATATCATTATGTTCAGAAATGTTCAAGCTACCAATCCCACACCAACTTTAGTAAAATAGAATGTATTTTGCTAGCAAAACTATCCATAAAGTGAAGACTATTTTTAAAAAATGGGGGGGCGTGCATTTCATCAACAAAATAAACCAATATGCATCAATTTTTCCAGTTCAATTTTCATATCATTATGTTCAGAAATGTTCAAGCTACCAATCCCACACCAACTTTAGTAAAATAGAATGTATTTTGCAGGCATAACTATCAATAAACCTAAAAAAAATTCACAAAAACGGGGGGAGGCATATTTATGTGCAAAATAAACCAATAAGGATTAATTTCTTCAGTTCAATTTTTATATCATTGTGTGCAGAAATGTTCAGACTACTTTCCAAGTGAAAAAAGTATTCAAATTGACCAAACATAAGCACTGCAAATGAAGAGTTTTCGGTCCGGGTCAGGGTGACCCGGGAACAGAAGATTTGTAACTTTTTTTAAACAGAACAGCAGGGTTAAAAAATATATTTTTTTGCTGAACTTATGGAAGGGACTGTATTGAAGTAATTTGTAGCAATGATGAATAACCATCTGAATGGATTACAGAGAAAGATTGTTCTGTATACTTAAAAAAGAGTAGAGTTTATTAGACCAGGGTAAAGTGTGATATGTTGTTATTTTGAATGGCTCTTTTTGGATTTACCGATATATATTTCAACTTTTCATAATTTAAAATATTGTAAAATATTTTGGAATATTTGAATTTTAATACTTTCTCTCTTTTTTTTACTCTTTGTATTTGTATTTTTTACTCTTTACTAGTCTGTTAGCTTTTTAAACCAGTGTTTCCCAACCTTTTTCGAGCCGCGGCACATTATTCACATTTACAAAATCCTGGGGAACATTGAGTAGGGGGGTGGGGGTGGGGGGGGGGCGGGGGACTAAAAATGTTTGGACAAAAAAACCCTCTCTTCCTCTCTTTCGCCCTATTTCTCTCTCCCTCCCTCTTTCTTTCCCTCTCTCTCTCCATCCCTCTTTCTTTCTTCCTCCCTCTCTTTTTTGCTCTTTCTCTCTCCCTCCTTCCCTCCCTCTTTTTCTCTTTCTTTCCTTCTTTCTCTCTCTCTCTCTTGCATTCTTTCTCTCTCTCTTTCTCTCTCCCTTGCTTTCTCTCTCTTTCTCTCTCTCTTGCTTTCCTTCTCTCTTTTTCTCTCTTGCTTTCTTTCTTTCTTTCTCTCTGTCTCTTCCCCTCTCTCTTTCTCTATTTCTAGCTTTCTTTCTCTCTTGCTTTCTCTCTCACACACACTCTTTCTTTCTCTTTCTCTCTTTTTCTCTCTTGCTTTCTCTCTCTCTCCCCCTTGCTTTCTCTCTGTCTCTTGCTTTCTCTCTCTCTCTTTCTCTCTTGCTTTCCTTCTCTCTTTCTCTTTCTCTCCTGCTTTCTTTTTCTCTCTCTCTTGCTTTCTTTCTCTTTCTTTCTCTCTCTCTTCCTCTCTTTCTTTCTTGCTTTCTCTCTCTCTTGCTTTCTCTCACACACACACTTTCTCTCTCTCTCCCTTGCTTTCTCTCTCTCTCTCTTGCTTTCCCTCTTGCTTTCCTTCTCTCTTTCTCTCTTTCTTTCTCTCTCTCCTTCTTTTTCTCTCTCTGTCTCTCTCGTGCACCATGCCGGCAAAAGAGAAAGAGAGAGAGAGAGAGAGGAGAGAGAGTGGAGGGCGGCTTGTCGGTCCGCTGCCCCCTGGATCAGCGGCCCCGCATGGCCCCAGTGTGGACTCCACCGTCGTCTTCGCCTCTGCCTAAGAGGCAGCAGCCACATTCACCCCTTCGCCCTCCCAGGTGTCCATGGCGCTCAGCACCTGGCCACACGCCGCCTCCGCCTCCCAGTACCCTGCCCGACTTTTACCTGCAGGAATGGGTGGTGGGGCGCCATGAAGGGTGGCACTTGAAGGCCACCACGGCGCCGTTGTTGTCATCACAGTGCAAAGCCACGCAGTCCCAGATCGCTTGCTTCTCTGGCCAGCAAGCCGGCTGCTTGGGAAAGCGGCGCGCTTTTTAAACACATGCTTTTCAAATGCGGCGCTTTCCTGGGCAGCCAACTTTTCTGGCTGAAGAAGGGAGCGATTCAGAACTGCATGGCTTTGCGCCACTTCAAAAATTTCTGCAGGGGGGTTCCTAATGGCTGTGCGGGCGCACACCCACGCAGCTTAGAAGCAACAGTGGCCGGCGCCCTCCCACCGGGCCCCAAAAGCTCACTTGCCATCACCGCCAGGGAAGCTCCAGCCAGGCCGGGCTCGCAGCACACCTGACCAGGTCCCGCGGCACACTAGTGTGCCACGGCACACTGGTTGGGAAACACTGTTTTAAAAACATTGTAATTCTAAACTTCACAATAGTTTTATTATGTAAAAAAAGCAATCACCATATCACTTCTGGTTCTAAAAGACTGAACACTCTCCATGTTTCAGTCAGATTATCTCAATGAATTTGCCATTTACCTAAGCATGTTCTGGGGATGCTTGTTTTAAATCTGCAATCAGGTATACCCAGCAGCAAGGGTAGGCAGAAAGAACAGCCCCCTCAGCATAGGTGGGGTAACAGTTCAGAAATATTATAGGTAATTTTGAACAAACCATGGAGACCTCAGAACACTAAATCAGCCATAACCCGTATGTTACCTGTAGAGAAAGGAATGTAGGCATCCTTCTTTTGGAATTTACCCTCCTCGTTCAAGAAATGACCTGGATCAAACTCTTTAGGCTGTTCCCAGCAGAGAGGATCAAAATGTACTGAAACGGCTAATGGAAAAACAGTTGTGCCCTTTATGAAGACAAAAATACAGAGATCAAAGGTAGGTTTTCCCCCATAATGAAACAGACTATTCTTAATTCTTTTAAAAATGAGACTCCGTGGATCATATAAAAAGTAACATTGATACAATTTGCAATATTTCTACATGTCTGGTGTTTGACCAAGTCACGGGATTAAAGACCTTAGGAAAATTATGTTATTTGAAGTGTAGAGCATTTTAAAGTTATTTATTCAAGAGCTTACTCCTTTTCTCCAACCGAAGAAAAGCCTTATTTTGAAATTCCACCTAATTGTGTTAATATTGTATTGCCTTAGTACATTATTTTTCTTTAGAGGCTTTAACACATAACTATGCGGTGTTCTTTATCCAAAATGCTGTTGGGGGTTTGAAACATTCCAAACCAACACAGAAGACTTGGACAGAGACAATGGAGGCCTACTTAATTCATTACAAGTAATCCTTGATTACAAAGTGTTTGAAGTTACATTAATGCTGAAAAAAGAAAATTATGAATGTTTTTCACATAACTGTTACAGCATCCCCACGTGATCAAAATTCAGAGGCAACTGATTCATGTTTATGTTCATGTTTCAGTGTCCCAGGGTCATGTCATCACTGCTTTTGACTTCTATTTGCAAAGTGAAGCCAATGGGAAAACCTGATTCACCTAACGAGAGCCATTAACTAAATAATGTTGCATGTGTTCTTTACAATTCTCTGACAGACCTTCCTTTCAGATTGTTTTTTCTTGCAGGCATTTCATTGCCAGATTAATAATATCATCTGCGCTCTAAAATGGAAAATTAAGTTGGTTTGCTATTTTCAGCCTTGTGTGGATTTGGAGAGATTTCCCCCTATTTGACTGTTCCTGCTTAGTTTGCTGTTGGTTGGAGGAGGTGTGATGATTTATAAATTAGCTTTATTACTGCTGCCATCTGCTGATGGCTCATTTTTCAGAGTGCCAAATTTCTAGGAATTCTGTTCCGTTCTGCCTTTCTTGATGTAAGGAATCTACAAGTTTCTGAGCTGAAATTCTAGTTCAAGGAGTAAATCCTGGATGAGGGGACCTTTATGTGTTTTGTAATTTAAAAAAAAAAAATCATTATGTCACAGACAATTGAGAGATCCAATTTGTTTCTGCTATTGCTATTTACTTATATAGCTAGATTATAACTATATTTATCTAACAATACAGCATTTTATATCATCACAGTTAAAATGATAGCACATAACATTTACAAATCATTATGACGGTTGAAACATTTTAAAAAAATACGGATACCCAAACACATTTAATTAGAAGTCAAAAAGAATAAACAAATCCCTGCAGCTTTCTTGGCAAGATTTTTCAGAAGTGGCTTGCCATTGCTTCCTTACTAGGGCTGTGAGAAAGTGACCAGCCCAATGTCACCGAGCTAGCTCCATGTCCAAATTGAGACTAGAACTTGCTGTCCCCCTGTTTCTAACTGGGTACCTTAACTACTGGACCAAACTGGCTGTGTTTTATGATTGATGAAAAGCAAATATAAATTAAAAAAAACATATTTGATACTCCTACTTTTCCACTATCAGGAAGGCAGAATTCTAGAATTCAAAGGAGGCAGGCTATTCAGTGATCCATCATTTTACTGTGCTTCCTTTTTACATTCAAGGGAAAGATTTCCAACTTATGTTGGCATACATGTTCATGTACTTTATGCAACAGCTATAGCCAACCAATAGATGACAGTTTATACGTTTGCATCTATGGCTATATTCTATGTCCTTTTGTTCAAGGTAGAGTTTCCTGTTTCCTGCCACAGTAAAGCAGAAAAGCCCATCTGGACTGTACACTTCATTTGGTCTGTAGGGCTATATAAACAGAATTTTTAACAGGTTATGGGCCCAGTCATAACAAATAAGCAAGCAAATAAGTGCAAGATACAGCAACAGAAAGAAGACTGTAACAGAATTTAAAATTGGCCAGTAACACAACTGAAACAAAACTTTCATTTGCAAATCTGACAAACCAGAACTACCAGTCTTGGAATTCAATTTGAAGATGTTGCTAATAAGGAAAGGTACATGGATATGTATAAATGAAGTTAGGCTAAGACTGTAAGCTAGGACATTGGCTCTCCAAGATCTTCAAGCAATTGACATAACCACACAACTTCTTGACTGGCATGGGCAGCAGCAATGTAGTCTGCTTCTGTGGAAAACAAAGCCACTGTGGTCTAATTCTTGTTGGACCAAGATATAGGACTGTTTCCTAATGTAAACAAGTTGTTGATATGCAAATACTTAGGTCACTTGTCCAGTCAGAGTCCGCATATCCTACAAGATTCAAATCACCATCTGCAGAAATGTCTTACAGATTCACACAATCTGCTCAAGCATGAAATTTAAAAATAAACAAAGTCTTACTAGGCGACAGATTAATATGAAGCAGATTTGACCCATGTCTATGCTGAAAATATGTAGATTTTGAATATTTGTACATAATACTTTATGTGGATGATTTGATTGTTGCTCACAAAAGAGATATGAAAATTGTAGAGTTGACTGCGGTGCTTAAATAGCATTTTAAGACTAAAGATCTTGGAGATATGACATATTACCTAGGAATTAACATACATGTAAAAAAAGATGGTGTAAGTGAACCACATCAAAGATACTGGACATCATTCAAAAGAGTCATGAGATATTTCAAGCAAACACAGGACTTGACCAGTGTAGGGTTCCCAAAATTTTACTACCACAGTGTGGGCATGGCTTAGGCAGGATGCCCTGCATTTTCTTTCAACATCTTTCAGTGCAAATTGGGTGCTCTGGAGAGGAGCTCCATTTTTGCTACCCCACTACCCACAATTTGGCCAGTATCCCACTCCTGCTTGAGTCTAGAGGTATCTGTAGGTTGTGGTTTGAACCTCATAGGTTATGGACTCTGATTGGGCAGGTGACCTAGGTACTCATAAATCCACAAGTGGTTACCTGTTCAAATTAGGAAACAGTCCTTCATCTTTGTCTAGCAAGAAGCAGACCTCAATAGCTTTGTCTTCTTTAGAGGCAGAGTATGTTGCTGCTGCCTATGTTAGTCACGAAGGTCCATGGTTACGTCAATTGCTTGAAGATCTTAGAGAGCCATTATATCCTAGTTACAATCTTATATGAGGACAATTAAGGATGTATCGAACCTGCCAACTAATGAGAAGATCAATTCAAGAACAAAGCACATTGATGTAGGACATCGTTACATTCATGATAAGGTTGATCAAAATGCAATTGTGTTTATGTATTGTGAATTTAATAACAGGAGTGCAGATGCTTTGACAAAACCATTTACTAGAAAGAGAGTTATAGAACTGAGATCCAAAATGAGACTAATACAAGGAGAAGTTGTTGAGCGGATGTGTTGGAATACATGTTGATATATTTTATTCAACTACTACAGCTAAGCAGTAGATGGCAGTGTTTATAAATTTGCATCTATGCTAATTCTCTGTCCTTTTGTTCTGAAATAGAATTTCCCTTTTCTTGCCACTACTGTTAAACAGAAAGGCTCATGTCGACTGTACACTTTGTTCGATAGGGCTATATAAACAGAGTTTATCTGTAACAATTATGAATGAAACGTGAACAAAGTGTTCATTTTCTTACTAAACATCCTCGGGTCAGTAATGCAAATAAAAAAGAATTAACTTAGCTAAGAACCACAATAGATACCAATGAAACTCAACAGGACGGGAGATGTTCGAAACCTGATCGAAACATTTAAATATGTTAAAGGGTTCAATACGGTTCAGGAGGGAAGTGTTTTTAATAGGAAAGTGAACACAAGAACAAGGGGGCACAATCTGAGGTTAGTTGGGGGAAAGATCAGAAGCAACATGAGAAAATATTATTTTACTGAAAAAGTAGTAGATGCTTGGAACAAACTTCTAGCAGACGTAACTGAATTTAACAGTAACTGAATTTAAACATGCCTGGGATAAAGATATATCCATCCTAAGATAAAACACAGAAAATAGCATAAGGGCAGGAAATAGCATAAGGGCAGACTAGATGGACCATGAGGTCTTTTTCTGCCGTCAATCTTCTATGTGTTAGATTGTGTAAGATTGTTGATGAAGTTTGCAAATAAATAATGTATTCTATAAAATCCAAAAGCGTAAAATTCAACGACGTTCACAAAATATAAACAACGATTATTGGAGAAGGTTTATCGTACTGCAATTATAGATCTACATGCAAGATGGATCATAGACACTGCTCTGATATTTCACACCTTTGGGATGAAGTGTCCTTTGAAAATCACATCTTGGGTTGTCATACGAGGGATGCCATTATTACTTGATTGCAGAAAACGTAGGACCTCATGAGCAAATGCATTGACGTACGGCAGCTTTATTCTGTCCTCTATGGAGGGGCTACGGTTTGCTCCCACAACATCATCTATTTCTTCCTGGGCTTTTGCTGCAATAAATCATATTTTTAAAGCAGAAATATTAATTTAAAAGTTATCTCAGACTCAAAATGCACAGAGCTTTAGTTATGGATAATCAAAAATGCACTTTAGTTTCTTATTTCCCAATTTCACAGATGTTTGAGCTCATTCACAAACATGTTTGTCATGTTTTGCTCCCATCTTGGAATTTGGGGGGGGGGGGGAAGCAGATCAACATAAAATACACTTTCCCACCATGTGCCCTTAAAGAATAGCTAAGCAGGCCATTCTGTACCACTGTCCATTTCACTTGGATAAATACATCACAAATTCCATGCAGAATATGGTCCAAAGTGGTAGATGCTTTGAAGATTCATTCATCCCATCCAATCATTTCCGGAACCTGCTATCTTCCCTGCCTACTGTACCCAGTAATTTATCCCTTGGTGGCATTGTGGCTGCCCCAGTCAATGTGGCAGCAGATGGCAGCAAAATGAATACCAAACTATAGCTCTTTTCTCCTGGCTTTTAGTCAATCAATAGTTCAGTAATAATTTTGAAGAATCTTTCTGTGTAGCAGAGAACAGTCACTATCTTGCATCAAAATCCCTTTCTTGAACTCTGGATCTTGATTGTAATTAGAGATGGAGAATTTGCTGTCATTCTATTTTTCAGGAAGAGTTTAGGCAAGAAAATAACTCTGAAATACTGACCAAGTGTGACATGGGTAATCTAGTGGGGTTTTTTTAATAAAAAAACCCCACACACCATGATCCAGGGGACATGCAAATCGTTGCAAACAATGCTTAGACTATTGTAACATTTTTATTAGCTTCCTGTTATTTGAAATCTCTTTAAAAGATTAATTGGGAAGCTGTCATAAACACATTGGATTGTCACTAGAAATATCTGGAAACAACATGTAAAAAAGTGGGCAAATCCCAACCCGTAGTTTTTCTTTGTATCTTGAAATCCATATCTGACAGAGAAAATATAAACAAAGATTATCACTTTATTTACCTTGGACATTTGGAAACCTTGCTAGAAGGTTAAGGCCAAATACGATGAAACTGCTTGTGCTATCTGTCCCAGCAATGAAAAGCTGAAACACAGACATTACCAAGTCTTCAGCAGAGAGCACAGAAGAATCTTTTTCCTGTAAGATAAGACAGAAAAATAAATAAAGAGGCAGCAATTTGAAACACACTGCTTCATTATCATGTTATGAAAATTCTACCTACTTCTCATTTTACTTTTCTTTCAGATCAATTTACAGTGTTCCCTCGATTTTTGTGGGTTCGAACTTCACGGAAAGTCTATACCACGGTTTTTCAAAAATATTAATTAAAAATACTATGCAGGGTTTTTCCCTATACCATGTTTTTTCCCACCCGATGATGTCATATGTCATTGCCAAACTTTCGTCTGCCTTTAATAAATAATTTTTTAAAAAAAACTTTAATAAATAAACATAATTATTAAATAATAAATCTGAATTTATGTAATAAATAATCTGAATGGTTGCTAAGGGAATGGAAAATTGCAATTTAGGGGTTTAAAGTGTTAAGGGAAGGCTTGTGATACTGTTCATAGCCAAAAATAGTGTATTTACTTCCACATCTCTACTTCGCGGAAATTCAACTTTCGCGGGCGGTCTTGGAACGCATCCCCCGCGAAAAGCGAGGGAACACTGTATAGAGTAGGCAGGGAATAATCCAAGGTAGAGTTTTCTCTACATCCAAGTTGCGTTCAAAAGCTACTGGCTAGGCACAGGAATATATATGACACACTAACTCAGGAACTGAAGCCAATATAGATCATATTGCTGAAGACAATTCAGCAGAAACTGGTTGAAGAAGTTTTACTCTTCAGTGTATCAGAAATAGAATCTCTCCTATTCTTCTATTTACAGAATGCACGGCCGGTGCTTCACCCCCCGGCCCGGATTTGCAGACACGGCCCTTCAGCGTAGCCGCCATCTTGGGGCCGAGATCTCACAAGATTTCGCGAGATCTCAGCCATTTCTAGAAGCATCGGCCATAGCCGATGACGTCGTCGTGGGCGGAGCCTGCCAGCCCTATAAAGGGCTGTGCAGGCTTTGGGCCTCCTTTTCGCCCCGACGACAACAGAGCGAACACCCGGCTGGGGTTCGCTCTTCAACCTTGGCCATCCTGAAAGACAGCCTTGTGGCGTCAGCCATTTTGGAGGCTGCAACATGGAGGTCTGGTTTGGGGGTCATGGGGGGGGGGCAGAGAGATTAGTGACCCCCCCTGGAATACAGGGGGGAATTTTCCTGGGCAGTTGCCTTTCCCCTCTGGTTTTTTTTTCCCCATTTCGGCCTGGGGTAGCCTGGTGCCGGGGGGGGGGGGAGGGTGCGGCCTTGCAGGCCAAGTTGAGGCCTTCAGCCTCTTAGGCCCAGGGGCCCAGGGGTGAGCCTCTGCTCACATTTAAAGGGGAAGAGTCTTCTCTGTGGCAGCCCCAGCCCTCTGGAATCAACTCCCCCTGAAGATTAGAACTGCTCCCACCTTCCTTGTTTTCCGTAAACTACTTAAGACCCACCTATACTGCCAGGCATGGGGGATTTGAGACATCTTTCCCCCAGGCTTATTATAATTTATGTTTGGTATGTATGTGCTGTTTGGTTTTTTCAATTATGATAGGGTTTTTAGTTTTTTTTTATATTAGATTTGTGCCAGCATAATATTGTTTTTATCGTTGTTGTGAGCCGCCCCGAGTCTTCGGAGAGGGGCGGCATACAAATCTAATAAATTATTATTATTATAAATTATTAAATTATTATTATTTGCTGGAGCAAATCCCAGTGAAGGGGTTTTTGAGCTCTGATTGTTAAAAAAAAAAAAAAACAACCTTCCCCAGGATCAAGTCCAGAACAAGGCCGAAATGGCCCTATCCTAATTCCCCATTTGGCCTTTTTATGCCAGGGCTTGGGGGAGGTGGGTGGCCTTACAGGCCCGGTGGACCTGATCCTTTAGGCCCCAATTTGTGGTGCAGCCTGTTCAGGCCTGAGGCAGGCCTGCACTCTGTGGGCCTCATAGGCCAGAGTTTTTGTAAATTTTCCCTTACTCTTGCTTTATCATTGGTAGTTATGGCTCCTAAAGGCAGAAGCCCCTACCTCCACTAATGGAGATGGTGGTGAGGCCTAGGAGAGCCATGAGGCCCTCTGTCAAGGCCAGGCTGGCACAAGAGGTGGCTCAAGTCAGGGCCAGGGGGGGGCAGGGTGAGGGATCTCCCCTTTGAACCTAATGTACAGGTTAATTGGGAGATTGGATGTCTTGGATGCATGCTGGAGGTCAGTGTATGGGCCTGGGGGCATCATCCCATCAGTCCAGCGGCCTTGGCAGGCCACCAGGGAACCAGCAGCCCAGACCGGGCAGATGTCAGCGACGCCTGGCTCAGTAGGAGCTGGGCCTTCATGGATGGCTTCTACCCCTTTGGGGGCAGTTGAGACTGCACCACACATAACATTCACACCGCCCCTCCCTCTGACCAGGCAGGCCATTGTGCCACTGGGTTTTGGGAGTGGGGTCAACTCTTTGGGTAGTTCAGCCATCACCTGTAGTCAGGTATGGGCTTTCCCCGTTGCTACTGCGGTGGCCCAGGCCCCTTCGACGGCTTCAGTGCCCTCGACAGGGTCAGGGGAGGCGACTGTGGGGATTCCCATGGTCTTAGACCCTTTGGCTGCTGTTTGGGCAGCTGCCATTCCATGGGGGTTACCCTCCACGCCTTTGGGTTTTCACCTTCACCCACTGTCAGGGAACGTATTTGGAAGGGAGAGTATGTAAATCTTTTCTCCCTCCTTATCAGGGAAGTCCCTAAGAAGGAGAAAGAGGATGAGGATGAGGTGGATAAGCTCAAGAAGGTCAGGGTTAGTAGGTGCTTCAGCTCATGGCTGTATGCATACCTGACATATGCTTCAGTAGTGATACAGAGGGAGCCCGCCCGGGCTGCCTCTATGCTTAAATACATTGACCTGATTGCCCGTGCTCATTTTGAGTACAAGGGCACGGTGTGGCGCCACTACGATGAGGCTTTTAGGATGCAGGTGGCATTTGAGCGCACGCTCCCTGGGACATGGTTGTCCCTGATTTGTGGTTTAACGCAACACACATGTTCCGGGCCGGGGGTGGCGACCGCACGGACAGTGGTCACTATATGGAGTCTGGGAGTGCTAGAGGAGTTGCTGAAGGAGTATCACCCTCGTGGGAGAGCGGCTGCTCTCTTACAGGGTTTTACCGAGGGTTTTAGGATTCCGTATGTGGGGCCTAGGAAGGCCTTCATGTCTGACAACCTTAGATCAGTTGTGGGTCATGAGGACATTGTTAGGGCTAAAATTCAGAAGGAGGTGGCCGAGGGCAGGGTACTGGGACATTTCCCGTGCCCGCCCTCGCCAGCTCTTCGGGTCTCCCCCTTAGGGGTGGTTCACAAGAAGGCCAGTGGTGAATTTCGGTTGATTCACCACTTATCCTTCCCGAAGGGAGAATCAGTGAATGACCTCATTCCTGATGAGCTTTGCTCAGTCTGCTATGCGTCCTTTGATGCGGCGGTGGCCATGGTAAGGAAGTGTGGAGTGGGAGCCCTTATGGGTAAATGCGACAATAAGTCTGCATTCCGGCTCCTCCCCATACACCCAGATGACTTTGAGCTCCTGGGCTTCCACTTCGAAGGTGGCTTTTACGTAGACAGAGCACTGCCAATGGGCTGTTCTATATCTTGCTCCCTTTTCGAGAGCTTTAGCACCTTCTTGGAGTGGGCGCTCATGATGCGCTCTGGTCTGGGTTCGGTCATTCATTACCTTGATGACTTCCTGTTGGCGGGGCCTGCGCATTCAGAGCAATGTTCTGCCCTGATGTTGGCCTTTGGAGCCCTTTGCACTCAATTAGGGGTCCCTTTGGCCCCTGGGAAGACCGAGGGTCCTGCTACCAGGATTACTTTTCTGGGTATTGAATTGGACTCAGAGGAGCAATCTTGTGGATTGCCCCTAGACAAGCTGCTCAAGATTCAGAGTAAGCTTGACATAGTGTTAGGTAGTCAGAAGGTGACCCTTCATCAGCTTCAGGAACTCGCCGGGCTTCTTAACTTTGCCTGCCGGGTGGTGGCTCCTGGCAGGGCTTTCTCCCGGAGGGTATATACCGCAATGAAGGGACTACACTTGCCTCATCATTGTACCCGCCTGAGCGCTGGGGTCAAGGATGACCTGCGCATATGGCGGGTCTTTTTGGCCCACTTCAATGGTCGTTCCTTCTGGAGGCACGAGCTTCTTTTGGAAGCTGAGTTGCAATTATGTTCAGAAGCTGTGGGGACCTGCAGGTTCGGGGTTATCTTAGGCGACCAGTGGTGCCATTCCATGTGGCCTCCAGAATGGAGGCCCTCTTCCCTGGTCAAGGATTTGATAGTAGCTTTAGAGCTGTGGGTAGAGCAATTTAGAGACAAAACGGTGCACTTCTGGTGTGACAACTTGGCAGTGGTCCACGTTGTGAATGCCCTGTCCTCTAAGAGCAACAGGTTCATGCGGCTTGTCTGCCATTTTGTGCACAGGTCGTTGTCTCTAAATGTTTCTGGATCGGCATGTCCCCGGGCTAGATAATGAGATCGCTGACGCCTTGTCCCATGTTCAGTTGTCCAGGTTTCGGACGCTGGCTCCGTGGGCTCGCGCATCACCGGAAGTCTGCCCCAACCACCTGTGGAGCCTGGGCGGGCTCACGAATGGTGGAGGGCGGAAGCAAGCAGGGCCATGGCCCTCTCGGTGGCACCCAGCACCTTGAGGGCATATCAGAACTCAGGTGAGGAGTTTTGGGACTTTAAGCAAACCAGGGGTTACCCTCACATTTGGCCCTTCC
Organism: Erythrolamprus reginae; assembly: GCF_031021105.1. NCBI lineage: Eukaryota > Metazoa > Chordata > Lepidosauria > Squamata > Dipsadidae > Erythrolamprus > Erythrolamprus reginae. The sequence continues at coordinate 142,670,772 of NC_091951.1, read as the reverse complement.
CGGTAGATCACCTCATGGAATTCTGCATGCTGCTTGGGCAGCGCGGCTTGTCTGTTATTAGGTCCAGGTTGGCTGGCCTGGCCTTTCTCTCTAAGGCCAGTGGCTTTCCGGACTCTTCTTGCGACTTCCGTATTTTGGAAGATGCTGGAAGGTTGGGTTAGGGAGTGGCCTGCGCCCCCATCGGACAATAGACAGGCATTAACTGTACAGCAGCGGTCCATTATTAATCATGCTGGAGACAGCCTGTGCGCCTCTCTGTACGAGCCCCCCCTTTTTGCAAGAGGCGGCCAGTGGGATGTTTTTGGGGCCCTTCGGGTCAGCGAGGCTTTAGCTTCCTCTCAGGGCGACAGGTCCCTCCGTGCTTCTCGGTTTTTCGACCTGTATTTTAGGCAGGGGGGTGTCTCCCCATTGGTGAGACAATCTAAAACTAACCAGTTATGTAGGGGTGTCAGGATAGAGTTGACGGTTGCCACCGATCAGTCTGCGTGCCCGGTGGCAGCTCTTTCTACTTTCTGCATTCTTAGGGGTGCGGGGCAGGGGTACCTTTTAGACACTAGGACGGTACCCCGCTTACCCGCTACCAATTCTGGGTTTTAGTGACTAGGGCTCTAGTCAGGATTAGCATTGACCCCGCTGGATATGGAACGCATTCGTTCTGTAGCGGCGCTGCTACCAGCACAGCAGTGTCTGATTTCCCGGGTCATTGGACCCGGGAGATTGGCCACTGGTGGTCAGCGGCCTATTTAGGTTATGAATGGCCAGTTGCAGTAATAGGATAAGATGTCAGGCTAGGGAACCTTTTTCTGCCTTCTTCTACATAGTCCCACCAGGGCGAGACCGACGGCGTTGCTGTGTGGCCACAGTGGTCTTTTGGGCTGGCCGCTCTGCAGCAAGAACTAGTATAAAAAATAGTATAAGGGCAGACTAGATGGACCATGGGGTCTTTTTCTGCTGTCAGACTTCTATGTTTCTAAGAACTGCCGTGGGGACCCGGCTGTCTTTGGGTCCGGTGGGTCAGCATCGTCTGGATGGGAGGAAGAGGCCTGTAAAGAGAGGGGTTTCTCCTGCTGCTCCTGGGAGGGCGGCACAAGAGGTTTTGTGCCCAGGTGGTCGGTCTTGCACTTCGGTGGCAATGACCTGTGTGTGCTTGGGGGTCTGGCACTGCTTTGCCACACCCGCGAAGACTTGCGTATTCTTCGCAAAGCTTGGCCAACCACACAAGTGGTCTGATCTGAGATCCTCCTGAGGATCGTTTGGGGATGCCATTTCCCTTAGGGCCACTCATAAGGTCAGGAAAGGTGACTAAGGCTATGGCTGGCTGGTTAGAGAGTTGGGGGGTAGTGGTTTCCTATCCCAACATCACCATAGATCAGCCGTGGCTTCACCGCGCTGACGGCGTTTCACCTGTCAGATCAGGGGAACACCATCTTCATACAGGACCTGCAGAGGTCACTGTGTGAGCTGGTGCAGTTTGAGGGGGGAGTCGGGGGGCCAAGATAGAGATCTGACTCCCACTTCATGGCAGGTTAGGGGCAGAAAACTGGGTGGTGTTTAGCAACTGCGTGTTCTCCGTTGGGCATCTTTGGGGATGATTGACAGGTTCTCTCCAAAGGCTCATGGTGCTAATGGCCTGAGCAATTGGGGGGAAGCTGTCTTTGGGTCCCGCCCATTTCTTTCCCCTTGTAGGGGTTAGACGGCGAGACCTCCCACATGCAGGTGCATGGCAGAGATCCAGGTGAGGGCGGGGCCCTTCACCTGGATCAGAATGGAGCTACGCCCATAAGTTGCCCCGGAAGTTTTTCTGATGTCATTTTCCACCCCGGAAGCAATTGTTTGACCCTGCGGGTCCTTGTTAGGGTTATAGTTAAATTTATGCTAATTTAATGAATAAATTTAATTAATAAAAATGACCCATTTTAAATCCAGCTCTTTGTGTCCGTGTCGTTACTCCGCCTCTGCTGCAATGCACGGCCGGTGCTTCACCCCCCCCAGCCCGGATTTGCTGCAGGGCCAGGGAGACATGGCCCTTTGGCATAGCCGCCATCTCGGCCATTTCTAGAAGCATCGGCCATAGCCGATGACGTCGTCGGGGGTGGAGCTTGCCAGCCCTATAAAAGGGCTGTGCAGGCTTTGGGCCTCCTTTTCGCCCTGACAACAACAGAGCGAACACCCGCCCGCCCTCCCTATCTTTTAGTGTGCCACTGTGGGTCGCCCTTAGGGGGGCCGAATGGGAATTTTTGGTGGTCTCAGTATTTTCTGCGACCGTTTTTTCGCCTATTCCACACTGCGGTGATGGATATGTGGTTAGGGGGTGCTTCGCCCCCCTATTTAGGCTAATTGGCTTACCTCTGGTCATTTGGGTAGGCAGGTTAGGGGCGGAAAACTGGGTGGTGTTTAGCAACTGCGTGTTCTCCATTGGGCATCTTTGGGGATGATTGACAGGTTCTCTCCAAAGGCTCATGGTGCTAATGGCCTGAGCAATTGGGGGGAACCTGTCTTTGAGTCCTCCCCATTTCTTTCCCCTTGTAGGGGTTAGACAGTGAGATCTCCCACATGCAGGTGCATGGCAGAGATCCAGGTGAGGGCAGGGCCCTTCACCTGGATCACAATGGAGCTACGCCCATAAGTTGCCCCGGAAGTTTTTCTGACGTCATTTTCCGCCCCGGAAGCAATTGTTTGACCCTGCGGGTCCTTGTTAGGGTTATAGTTAAATTTATGCTAATTTAATGAATAAATTTAATTAATAAAAATGACCCATTTTAAATCTAGCTCTTTGTGTCCGTGTCGTTACTCCGCCTCTGCTGCAAAGTACTTTACTATAACTATAAACCATGATACAGTAAACCAATCCACCCACAACCACACCAGAACTAACCACAAAACTAACCACAAGACTAACCACACAACTAACCACAACCACTGCAAAGGTTCATTGCTTTTTATACTATTCTAGCCCAATCAGGTTGCAGCTTAATCACTATGACTCAGCAGTATGACAGCTTTGCATACCCACAACCTTTTAACCTTAAATGGAATATTACCTAGTATAGTAATAATCCTTGACACTCTATTCTCTATATTAATTTGAATATGAAGTTAATGTGTGGTTGGATCAGAAAGATCAATGTTTAAGCTGAGATCCAAATGAAGTAGGCAGCTTCTTTTTCTGTCCGGGATCATCATTACAGTAATGGGTTGCAGTTGTCTAAAATCTTATCAGTTTTGTAGCTAGTGTAACACAGAAATTCCCTCTTATCTGCTCTTCATGAAATAGAAGATCCATCTTCATTTCATAAACAGAGCTTTTGAAATCTTGTTCTGAAGTATTACATTTCATTTATAAACTTTTATTTGCTGATGTAAATAATTTCATATTTCATATTTCTTTTCTAAGCAGGAGCCACAAGGCTTTGCTCCAATTAGTGTTCAAAAGTAATTTGCTATCTCATGACTCTATAGCATCCACCTTACACTTTCACTGGATGTTTTACTGGCCACAATCTAGCAACCTGGCAGAGTGTGGCACTTTTTCTGATAATGCCAATTATCCTAAAACATGAATAAAAGATGGTTAAATTTCCTGTGTTGCAATAATAGCCTCCTTTACAAAAAAAAAAAAAAGAGAGACATAGGAGGTTTTCCAGGGACTGTCCAACAAGACAGATTTGTAACTCTCTCCTCCATTTTTAAGAATAGAAAAATGAGTAGTAGACCTTTGATAGAAACATTCTCCTATTTCCACATTTTAAAAAGGATGCAATGCAAAAGGTTTCAGTAATTCATACTATGATTTTGTGTGTTTTGAGGTGGATTGGAGGATTACAGGATTGAAATTGGAGACTGCAATCCTCTGAACTGTTCCACTCTTATTCTAATTTTGGCACAAAGCAAAACTAAACAAAAAAACCCTATCCAAAACTGGCATTCTGTCACTTTTTTCAAAAGTTGCCACTGAATTATAGTTTAAGTGCAAAAGATTGAATGGATGGTTGATTATTTAATTTGTTTTAAAGCAATTAAACACACTCAATTTTTATCTTGGCCCAAATCACTTTAGGGAGCACATCCAAAAGGTCACTATTTTCAGGACTCTCAGCCTCCAAATAGATAACATTTCTCTGTTCTGCAGCTTTACCTACAACCAAGCTGGCTTTACTAATGTCTGACAGGATGCAGATGAATCAGTCGATGTGACTGCGGCCCATACTTGTCCACCTGTCTGGGAAGAGTTTGATCTGGTGACACCTGATGAAGTAGACAAGGCCATTGGAGCTGTGAGTTCCGCCACCTGTTTACTGGATCCGTGTCCCTCCTGGCTGGTTTCGGCCAGCAGGGAGGTGACACGGAGCTGGGTCCAGGAGATTGTCAATGCTTCTTTGGAGAGGGGATCCTTTCCGGCTCCCTACAAGGAGGAACTTGTGCACCCCTTCCTCAAGAAGCCTTCCTTGGACCCAGCTATACTTAATAACTATCGCCCAGTCTCCAACTTTCCCATTATAAAGAAGGTTGTTGAGAAGGTGGTGGCGCTCCAGCTCCAGCGGTCCTTGGAAGAAGCCGATTATCTAGGTCCTCAACAGTCGGATTTCAGGCCCGGTTACAGCATGGAAACTGCTTTCGTCGCGTTGATGGATGGTCTCTGGCGGGCCCGGGACAGGGGTTTATCCTCTGTTCTGGTGCTCCTTGACCTCTCAGCGGCTTTTGATACCATCGACCATGGTATCCTTCTGCGCCAGCTGGAGGGGTTGGGAGTGGGAGGCACTGTTCTTCAGTGGTTTTCCTCCTACCTCTCCAGCTGGTCGCAATCGGTGTTAGTGGGGGGTCAGAGGTTGACCCCGAGGTCTCTCCCTTGTGGGGTGCCTCAGGGGTTGGTCCTCTCCCCTCTACTATCTAATATCTACGTGAAACCGCTGGGTGAGATCATCCAAGGGCATGGGGTGAGGTATCATCAGTACGCGGATGATAGCCAGCTTTACATCTCCACCCCATGTCCAGTCAATGAAGCAGTGGAAGTGATGTGCCGGTGTCTGGAGGCTGTTAGGGCCTGGATGGGTGTCAACAGACTCAAACTCAACCCTGATAAGACGGAGTGGCTATAGGTTTTGCCTCCTAAGGACAACTCCATCTGTCCGTCCATTACCCTGGGGGGGATTATTGACCCCCTCAGAGAGGGTCCATAACTTGGGCATCCTACTCGATCCACAGCTCACATTAGAGAAACATCTTTCAGCTGTGGCGAGGAGGGCGTTTGCCCAGGTTTGCCTGGTGCACCAGTTACGACCCTATCTGGACCGGGAGTCACTGCTCACAGTCACTCATGCCCTCATCACCTCGAGGTTCGACTATTGTAATGCTTGTTTATAGTGCCCACTACTCCAAGAAGGCCATATGATTTGTGGCAGAGTTAGGAGACATCAATTCTTTTGCTTTCTGCTGCTTCACTAGTACAGCTTGCTCACCGTCATGGACACCTCAAGAAAATGGGACATAAGTACATAACTGAAACCCTGCCTGCTTTGCACTATCCTTGGAAATAAAATATTTTGCTATGGTACCTTTTCTAATTTAAGAAGGAAGCAATCAATATAGTCTCTAGGATTGTCTGGATCCAGGGTCTTCTTGTGAGCATCCACTTCATTCCTAACAAAGTCACAGATCTTGTTACAGTCAGAGAAAATTTTCTTATGAGGTCCAGGAAGGGATTTCATGATATTTGGCAAAGCACTGTACACCTGAAAAATGGTAATAGTAAAAGTTAACCATTGGTAGTTCATCTCTTGTGTTCTGGTTTAAGAACTACACAGAAAAACCAATCACTTTATTAAGTGTCATTTTATTTCTCTTTGTTAAAAATAAACATTATGCAAGACAAGTTATTGATTTTCTGTAGTGCCTGCTGACTAAATGAATATAAGATATGTATGCTATGGACACTAAGCTTCTCTAGTTATGTTTCACACATATCCTTTGTTTATATCTCTGCAGTTGCTACTATGAGAAATAGTAGAATGATAATAGAGTAGCTTTGGAAGACGTAAAGAGCAATAATTTTTGAATGCCACTTTAAAACAGGTAATAGAATAGTTGACTCAGAAAAAGCAAGGCTGAAGCATTATAACAATAGTACTTAGACTTACATACTGCTTCGCAGTGCTTTATAGTCCTCTCATCATATTTTCCCTCAAAATCTTGGTCCTTATTTTACCAACCTTGAAAATATGGAAAGCTTAGTCAACCTTGAGCTAGTAAGAATCAAACTGTCAACAGAATTAGCCTGCAATACTGCATTCTAACCACTGCGCCACCATTGCTCAATGTATTCAATAACTGGCAAGAAGAATTGATAAGAATAAATATTTACTTGCAGAAGCACATACAGTTAACATACCATTCCTGAAAAATTCCCCAAGAATTCTGTGAATGCCTCAACGATTTCCAATAGTTCAGAGAAGGTTTTGCCTTCATAAGTCAATCGATTCCCAAAGACAACAGAGCATATAACATTAGAAACAGCAGATGTGATGGGTAGGATTATGTCAAAGGGTTGATCTGTAACATCAAAAAGAAAGAAGAGATTGTTTGACCACCTTTTCATTTCCAATTTTTTTTCTGTAATGACTTTGCAATCATTTTTATACAGGTAATAGGTGACCAGTTGCTAAGTGATTTTTCAATATTACTTTTTCTCTGGAAATAGGGAGTTATAAGCTAATTCTGAAGGTCTGACAACCTCCCTAATACCGCCAAATCATATTGCAAGGGTCCAGGGTGGGGCAGAACTAAATAAAGCTTCTGAATTGTTTCTGGTTAGAAAATTAAGCTAAAGCCATTCCTGCCTCAGCAGCACAGGCATCAGATGCAGCAACAATGGCTTGGGCCATTTTTCCTGATGTTGCCACCCCCTCTGCAATTGCTTCTGCATGGTATTGCCACTACAAGTTGATTTTAGCACTCCCCCCACCCCACTGTGATCACTTCTGCAAGGCCAGATGGGGTGTGGTAAATTGAGGCCAACAAGTTGCAGTTGACGCCAGGTGCCGCCAGTCCCTGAACTCTTGCCACTTCCTGTGTGCGCACATGGGCATATCTGGCCCGCAATGCAGTTAAATCTGGTCTGTTCTGGAATTGGCAAGGGGCTAGCCCCTGAATGCTCATAGCCTCCAGTGCATGCTGGTCTGGGTCTGGCCTCTCACCAATTCCAGGCCAGACCCGATCTAATCACATTGTGAGCCAGATTTGGCCTATGGATCTTGAGTTTGACATGTCTGGCTTAGAGCTGTATGTTTATTCTGTTCTGTTATCATTCCATTCCATTCTTTTATTCTATTCTATTGCAAGCCAAAAGATTTGTATAGTCCCCAGAAATATCTCTTTCCAGTTTGGGCTTTCAATGCCAATTGGCTTTGACACTAGTGCAGGATTATACATCCATGTTCATGATGGTCAAACTTTTCACCCAAATGGCACTTTTTTTGGATAATTTCTTTCATGATAGAGCAATGGACTGGTGTCAGATTGCAGAAGTCAATTTACTTCCAGATTTTGGAGGATTCTGTTCCAACTTCTGAAGGGCCAATTCAGTTTGTCATCTGCCCATCCCACCGCTGCAAATGGAAATACTGAGAAAACTAACTAGATGTTACAACAATATTATTGTTCTTAATGTTATTGAATTTACAGCCAGGACTATTGTCATTACTGCTGGCCCTCAAAGAATTTGCATATAATAATCCAGTGTATAAGGTAGAGTATTAATTCAATAAAAACAAAATATTTGTTTCTGGACTTATATATAAACAAATTAACCATGTCACAGTATTGTTGTTGTGAGGCACATTGAGGCAGGAATATTATGTATATTACCTTGTGTCATATGCCTGAAGGTGGGATATAATTAATTAATTAATTAAATAAATAAATAAATAAATATCTTCTGCAACATAATATCACCTTCAAAGGTTGTTATCTTCTTCACCAAATGTTGGGATTCTTCCGATATGCGTTCAGCCATTGGCTTCCGTCCCATTCCAAAGTTCCGTAGTGTGGTGAGAGTAAAACGACGCATAATATTCCATTTCTTGTTTTCACTAATAAGTCCTGGAAGGATACAAGTTGGCAATAACTGATAACAAACACTAGAACATTTGTTTTAAAGAATAAAAAAGCAATTTATCTGATATTCACTCCCATCTACAAAGCATCTACCCTTCTCAAATAAAGTTTTATTTTTTCTTTGAGAAGTCATTCATACTTTGGCAAAATGAAAAGAAATTAAATTTGATTAAGGGCTTGAACTTTTCTTATTCAACCTTATATCTTAGGCAATATTAAAAAGGTTTTTGATAACCATAATAAACACGTGAAAAGGATTGAAGAGCTTTTCATTTTATTCAGTATACCAGTTTAAGTGCTTCCCACCAACATACATAAACAAAAGCTATATTTGAAAAACAAAAGTGTTATTTTCTTTTGCTTTAATATATCCTGAAACTTGAAATCCTCAATTTTCGAACTTGCAGAAATCTGATGAGAACTGAATTACCGGATAAAGTTTGAAAAGGCCTCCTGATTGTAACACCTACCTGCAAACGATTCATTTTAGAAGGTTTGAATCTGACTTCCGGGTGGAGCTCGATCGCGCCGGAGGTGCGGAAGCCAAGCTCCGGCTCTGTGGCCTTCTTTCCACCCTGTAGGACACCGCGTTGCGTTGTGCCGACACCCGGAGGGGTCGGCCCAGGACAGGGGGTCTCCTGGACCCCCCGGGACGGATCGCCATGACCCCAGGGGTTAGGGACAGCCCCGCAGCTACAGGAATGGAGAGCTGCAACCAGACGGCCGTTTGGGCACAGCCATAGCGATCGCCGATAGCGGAAGTTTAAAGAAAGAATAAGAAGTCTACAAACCAGCAGATCGGCAGATAAGGGAGACCCACAGCACCACACGGAATCTTTCGGATCGGAGAAACTCTTTTCAGGAAAAAGAAGGGACTTTGAAGGCGAACACAAACAGAGGAAAAATAAACAAACTGTAAGTGATATCCATACGCGGAGGAGAAACCTAGCCGGAACTACTTGCCTTTGTTAAACCCAACAGTATAATCCTTTTTTCTTTTACAATTTTAAGATAGTGTGGTGCCTTTGTTTTCTATTCCTTACTATTGTTTTTCCTTTAAAGTTATATTTTTCCCTGACAATTAAAGACTGATTTGACAACTACCTGATTTGATAAAGCAAAAAGGTCTAAATGAATTGAATATACGACCATATGGATTGAACTGAAATCACCTTATTATAATGGAATTTTACTGAGATTATTGAGATTATAATTACTTGGAGCAAATTTTGGATGGCATATCTTATTTTTCTATTTTTATAATTTTTTTATTCGATTTTTTCTCTTTTCTATGGACTAAGTGGGACTATTTTCTTTTCAACATGAATTTGGATGCGTAATGATATTTTTTGTACTTATTTTCTCTCTCATTTTTTAATCTTTTTTTATATACAATAAGAAGACATCTATTTTAATTGGACATTATATTGGATATTATATTGAACATTGGCTTGGAGCATTTCTTTTTGGAGATTTTTATTAAAGTATAACTTATATTTGGCATTTTTGGACTTAATAGTTTCTTTTTTTTGTTTCCTTTTTCCCTTTTTGGATATTTCCTTTAGATTTTTTAGATTTTTAGATTTTAGATCTTTCCTTTTTCCACCTTTTCTTAGTTAATTGATTATTACCACTGTACTGTTATTATTTTTGTTATATATATTCTTTCATATTTTCTTTCCTTTTTTCTTTTTTAAAGAAACTCTTCCTAGTTGTTTTTCTATTACTTTCTTTTCTTTAAAGAAACCCTTTTTATCTTCCTTCCTTTTCACTTTCTTCCTTCCTTTCTTTCTTTTTGCTCTCTCTCCCTTTTCTATTCTTTATTTTTAATTATTATTAAATAGTCATGTGCTAGAATATTGGTTTCTTCCTTTCCCCCACCTGATCCCCTTTTTAAGGAGTCTAGGAACTCACTGAAATATTTTCTTACCTTTCTCCCTCTCTTTTTTCTTCTTTCTTTTCTCTTTTTTTCTTTTTAATTAAAACCAAACAATTAATTATACTTGCCTAATCTGTTATCATACTGATTACTACTAATTGAATTGAATTGATACACTTAATTTCTTTTCTCTCTCTCTTTTTTTGTTCCATTTTCATATTAAGAATATACAAGAATTAAATTAAAATAATTTTTAAATAAAATAATAATAGTAATTTTGGATTATGAAAGGTTCCCACAGGGCACAGAGTGCGACTTCAGTGACCACAATAACAATGTGAAAACAACCAACTATCCCTGCCCCAACTTCTACACCCAGGGTTTCCCCAACTACATCACCATTACAACAAAGGACCATAACCACAATGTTGGCCAAAGAGAAAGAAAAGGACAAGCCTACGATGGACCCTAGCTTTCAGATTATCCAAGAAGCACTAGCAGATATCAAGGCATCACAAACCCAGGCAAAAACTCAAAGTGACACAAACAAAGAAGAAATGAAAACATACCTATAAGAACTGAGGCAAGAGATGAAGGAGATGAAAGACAAAATTAAAAAAGAAATTGCGGAACTTAAAACCGAATTAACTGAAGTAAAAGGAAATGTCGTCGAAATGGATGGAAATATAAAAATCATGCAACAAAAACTACAAGACAGTGAAAAGAGAATACAAGTGACAGAAGAAAAAATCCAAGATGTGGGACAGAGAGTAGAAGAATATGAAGACCGTAACTATGCAGCCCGCAGAGACTTTGATATAGCAATAACCAACTTAGAACTCCACTCCGCATTACATGGTTTGAGGTTCCAAAATATTGAAGAAGAAAGAGATGAAGATTTGCCTACAAAAATGGCAGAAGTCATGGGAGCTATTTTGCAGTTAGAACCAACAGAACTGATAAAAGAAATCGACGAAGTTTACCGAGTCCAGACCGGCTATGTAAGGCGCCATAATTTACCCAGAGAAGTCCACATTAAGTTTTCAAGAAGAATCGTCAAAGACGAGATACTGAGATTGACAAAAAACGAGTCCTTTCAACGTAATGGGAAAGAAATCACGATTCTGAAACAAGTTCCGAGGAGAGTCCGAGAGAGTAGAAGACAATATTATTTTCTTACAAGCATCTTAATTAGAAAGAAAATTGTTTTTATATGGCTGATACCAGAAGGGTTGACTCTAACATGGCAATCAACGAGAGTGAAAATAGAAAGTGTGGAACAAGCAAGATCTTTCCTAGCACGCAGTGGACTGGACAGCACTGCACAAATTCAGATCCAACCAAAGCGTAGCGACGACATGATGGGGGCCACAGGTGAAGAAGCATTGGTGGTGAAGCAGAAACAACTACAGATTTAACAGGACTTAATTTTGGATACCCGACTCCGAGAACCAAAAGAAGCCAAAAGGTACTATAAATAAAGATGACACATGATCTGAAAATATTTTCAGTCAACGTAAGTGGATTGAATAACCCAAGGAAGAGAAACCAAGTATTAACTAAACTTATGAAACAAAAAGCCCAGATAAACATTCTACAAGAAGTCCATATCAAAAAATCAAAAAGAAGTCTTCTTAAAAATTCAAAATTGGGAAAATTATACACTAGTTTGGCCAATCAAAAGAAAAGAGGTGTAGCAATGTATATTGATGAACTAATTGAATCTAAAGAAATATATAATGATGGGGATGGAAGGACGTTGATAGTACAACTAGATTTAGAAACAAAACCACTTACAATTGTCTCAATTTATGCACCAAATGATAATCAAAAACAATTTTATAAAGATTTACATGAAAAAATTAATGAGCTATCAATTGAAAATATGATAATAATAGGAGACTTTAATGCAATCTCAGATGACCAAATGGATTATAATGGGAAAAGAAAAGAAAAGAAAAAAAAGGTAATTTTACCGGCGACATTTTGGAAAATGAGTTCAGAATTATTATTAAAAGATGTATGGCAAGAACAGCATTTAAAAGATAAACAGTATACGTTTTATTCCAACCCGCATAAGACATGGTCTAGAATTGATATGGCTTGGGCTCCTATCCATATAATGGAACATATAAGTGAAATAGAAATAAAGACAAATACTTGGGCTGATCATAACCCTCTATCCATATATTGGAAAGGTAAAAGGAAAATAAAGAATTGGTCAATGAATAGAACTATAATAAAAGATCCAGAATATAAGAAATGGATAGAGAAGGAACTAGAGATTTTTAAAAAAATAAATAAAAATATTGATACCACTCCTCAAAATTTATGGGATACAACTAAAGCATATATACGCGGACTAACAATATCATTTATAGCAAAAAAAAAATAAAGAGAAGAAAAAATATCATGGAACATTAGTAGAAGAATTAAGAAAATTAGAAATTTTAATGCAAAAAGAGGACAAGGACGACAAATTAAAAAATCAGAGAGAATTAATAAGACATAAACTGAGATTAATAGAACAAGAACCAATTGTAGAAAAGATAAAGAGAGCAAAACAAGAACATTTTGAACACGCGAATAAACCTGGAAGATGGTTGGCATACAAACTAAGAAAAGAGAGAGAAAATAAAATTATAAAAAACTTGACAGATTCAAAAGGAACAATAAAACATAGAATGGAAGATAAAAAGGAAATAGTATTGGAATTTTATAGACAATTATATAAGAAAGAAGAGATAAGTGAGGATTGAATTTTTAAATATTTGGAAAAAATAGAACTTCCAGTTTTAACCGAAACACAACAGCAAAGATTAAATAGACCTATTACAGATATAGAATTAAAACAATCTATAAAGAACCAAAAAAATAATAAAGCGACTGGTCCAGATGCAATACCAGCTGAATTTTATAAATTAGAACTAGAAATACTTTTTCCAAACATGCTGGAGATATATAATCAAATATTGACAATAGGTAAATTACCAAAAACCTGGTCAGAAACTTTAATAACTTTAATAAATAAGACTGATACCAAGAAAGAAAAAATTGAAAATTATAGACCTATTTCATTGTTGAACGTTGATTATAAAATCTTTATATCAATATTTGCCAATAGATTTAAAAGTATTATAAATAATATGATACATAGTGATCAAAATGGATTTTTACCAGGAAGACAAATTAAAAATAATTTAAGAATAATAGTTAATATTTTGGAATATTATGAGCAGCATCCGGAAAAGCAAATGGCACTTATATTTCCGGATGCCAAAAAAGCATTTGATAATGTGGATTGGAATTTTATGAAAATACAATTAAATAAGATGGAAGTAGGAACAAATTTTTTTAATATAATAGACGCTATATATTCCGAACAAACTGCTAAAATTATAATAAACAGTGAACAGACAGAAAAAGTAGTTATACAAAGAGGAGTAAGACAAGGTTGCCCAATATCACCATTGTTATTTATTTTAACTTTAGAAGCATTGTTGATAAAAATAAGAGCAGATAAGGAAATAAAAGGATTGAAAATTAGAAAAGAAACTTATAAAACACAAGCATTTGCTGACGATGTAGTGTTTGTTTTGGATGACCCAACAGAATCTATTTTAAACTTAATAAATGTGATCGAAGAATATGGGAAAGTTGCAGGATTGAAAATAAATAAGGAAAAGACACAGATATTAACAAAAAATATCACTGAAATACAGAGAAAATATTTAGGAGATCTATCAAACATGAAGATTACGAAAAAAGTGAAATATTTAGGGATATGGATGACTTCCAAAGACGTATCTTTAAAAAATGATAATTATCTAAAATTATTAAGTCAGATCAAAAAAGATTTAGAAATATGGAATAATTTACAATTATCATTTGTAGGAAGAATCTCCACAGTTAAAATGAATATCCTTCCAAAAATATTGTTTCTTTTCCAAGTGATCCCAATAAATCCAGGAACAAAATTCTTTGCCGAATTGAATAAGATAATAAGAAAATTTATTTGGCAAGGTAAAAAATCAAGAATAAAACAAAATTCATTAGAAGATTGTAAGGAAAGAGGAGGCCTCGGTCTCCCAAATTGGAAACTATATTATCATGCCACGGCCCTGACATGGATAAAAGAATGGCTGACATTAGAAAATCAAAGATTGCTTAATCTAGAAGGTCATGACTTGATGGTCGGTTGGCATGCATTCGTATGGTATGATAAATTAAAAACTCACTCATATTTTAAAAATAATGTTATTAGAAAAGCATTGATGGAAGTGTGGAATGAAATAAAGAAAAATCACTTTTTAGTAATGCCAGAATGGGTTTCACCCTTTGAAGCCATTGTACACCCGAATCTTAAAGGAAAAGGTAAGATTTGGAAATATAGTGACTTGTTAGATAATCAATTAAAATTAAGAACAAAACAAGAGTTATACGAGTTAGGTATAGATTTAGATTGGTGGCATTATATGCAGATTAGTTCCAGATATCAAATAGACGTAAAGTCTTATATTTTTAAAAAAGAAAATAATGTTTTCTCATGTTGCTTTTGATCTTTCCCCCACACAATCTGAAGTTAGTTGGGGGAAAGATCAAAAGCAACATGAGAAAATATTATTTTACTGAAAGAGTAGTAGATCCTTTGAACAAACTTCCAGCAGATGTGGTAGATAAATCCACAGTAACTGAATTTAAACATGCCTGGGATAAACATATATCCATCCTAAGATAAAATACAGAAAATAGTATAAGGGCAGACTAGATGGACCATGAGGTCTTTTTCTGCCGTCAGACTTCTATGTTTCTATGTATTGAGTAAATTATTATTCCAAAATCAAACAAAGACAATTGGAAATGTTTATAAATATTTATTAAATTATAGAACGATAGGTTGGATATTGAAAGATAATATGATCAGTTTGTGCAAAAATTTTGGTAAAGAGATCAATTTAGATACTTGGGAAAAGATATGGATGTATAATTGGAAAATAACAAAATCAATCTCCTTTAAAGAAAACCAAATTAAGATGTTTTATAGATGGCACCTTCCACCATATAGAATTTCTAAAATGTTTCCATCTGTATCGCCTATCTGTTGGAAATGCAAAAAAGAAGTTGGTACATATTATCATGCATGGAGGACCTGTCCTGAGACTAAAATATTTTGGAATAAAGTAGAGAATTGGATAAATGAAATAACAAAGGAGAAGATTAAAAAATCTCCTGAATTCTTCTTATTGGGTATTTCAAATATAAAGTATAAAAAAGAAATCTACTATTTAATAATACATATATTGGTGGCGGCACGAATAGTATTCGCACAGAAATGGAAAGAAAAGACGATACCGAAAGATACTGAGGTATTCAAAAAAATTATAGAATGTGCAGAATTAGACATGATGACTAAACGTTTGAACAACCAAACCGAAACAGAATTTTATAAAATATGGGATAAAGTATATGATTGGTGGAATGTTAAAAATAGTATTAAAAATTAAATATATAAGAATAAATGATTATTTGAAGAATTATAAGATAGAATTAAATAGTTTATACTATAACTAACTTAGAAGTGCTTATTTTATCTTCTTTTTGTATTACTAATAACTTGTTTATTTCTCTTTACATACATATATATATATATATATATATATATATATATATATACAAGTATATTATTTTTTAAAATACAAAGAAATTTAATCAATAAGTTTAATGTTAAAAACATAGAATTAAATTTAATAATGATGTAATCCACAAGTGTGGTATTTCTGCATAGATCTGGCAATAGTTAGGGTTTTTTATATTCTGTATTAGTTAGACTTCTACGATAAGCGGAGCAATGGCAACTCCTTAAATGTTTAATGTTGTATGTCTTTGTTTGTCCTTTTTTGAAAATAATAAAAAATATTTTTTTTAAAAAATAGAAGGTTTGAATCTTATTATTTATTGAATCTATTAATTTTTGAATATTTGAATCTTTGATTCAAAGGTTTGAAAGAGTGCTTCATTTCAATAAATTTTCTATCAATTCAACCCCTCAAAATAGATGTGCAGATCAGCATGATGAACATTCAAAGCAGCAAATAGTATCTGATGACTTCAAAGTGTATTACCTTGAAGAGCATTCGGAAACTACAAATCATGCAAAATGCAGCCGCATGAGTGGTCATGGCCCTTCCTAAGCATGCCCATGTTTCTCCAGCACTCTGCGGACTGCATTGGCTACCGATTTTTTTTCCAGATGCAATTCAATGTGTTGGTAATGATCTATAAAGTCCTACATGGCATTGAGCCAGATTACTTGTGGGACCGCCTCCTGCCGCATGAGTCCCAGCAACTGGTCAGGCCCCATAGAGTTGGCCTTCTCCAGGTCCCATCAACTAGACAATGTTGATTGGCAGGGCCTAGGAGAAGAGCCTTCTCTGTGGGGGCTCCAACCTTCTGGAATCAGCTACCCACAGAGATTCGTACTGCCCCCACCCTCCTTGCCTTCTGCCATAGATTTGATCCTGGATGAGGAGGCCAATCTGGCATGTGTGACTGAAACCTGGCTGGGCCCAGAGGGAGGAGTTCCTCTCTCAGAAATATGCCCACCTGGGTTTCAGGTATGGCATCAGATGTCACCCCAGGGAAGGGGGGGAGGAGGGGCTATTATAGCCAAGGAGAATCTTTGCCTGTGTGGACTCGTTGCCCCTGAGATTGCGGGTTGTGAGTCCCTCCTTGTGAAGTTGGACTTAGGGGTTCAGGTGGGCTTGTTACTCACTTACCTGCCTCCCAGCTGCGTGTCAACAGCCCTGCCTATGTTGCTCAAGGAGGTGGCCAGGTTGGCGGTGGAGTTCCCCGGACTTATTGTCCTGGGGGACTTCAATCTGCCATCGCTTGGCAGTTCCTCTGGATCGGCACAGGAGTTCATGGCCACCATGACAACCATGGACCTGACCCAAGTAGTTCAGGGTCTGACTCACGAGGGGGGACACACACCCGACATGGCATTCCTCTCGGGGCAATTGAGTAATGGTCTGAGAATAAGGGGCTTAGAAACATTGCCTTTGCCATGGTCAGACCATTTTCTACTGCGGCTCGATTTCTTGGCTGCAATCCTCCCCCGCAGGGAGGCAGAACCGATTAAGAGGTTCCGCCCCAAACGCCTGATGGACCCAGAGGGCTTTCAGAGGGTGCTTGGGGTTCTACCAGATTCACTCGTCCACAGCTCGGCGGAGTCTCTTGCTGAGGCCTGGAATAAGGCTGCAGCAGAGGCTCTTGACCGAATTGCGCCACTGCGACCTCTCTGTGGCACTAGACCCCGTAGAGCTCCATGGTTCAACAAGGAGCTCCGGGAGTTGAAATGCCAGGGTGACCCACTCCCTTCTAAATCAGAGGGGAGTTGGGGAGCTCTTGCAGGGCAGTGTCAAGGAATTTAACTTGTTTTTTGCTGATAAAGTCGCTCAGATCCGGGTGGATCTCGGCTCCAATTGTATAGCAGTATTGACTGACAACGAGTCAGTCAAAGTGACTGGGGCTAAACATCTTTGTCCATCCATCTGGGAGGAGTTTGACTTGGTGACTCCTGATGAAGTGGACAAGGCCATTGGAGCTGTGAGTTCTGCCACCTGTTTATTGGATCCGTGTCCCTCTTGGTTGGTTTCGGCCAGCCGAGAGGTGACCCAGAGCTGGGTCCAGAAGATTGTCAATGCCTCCTTGGGGAGGGGGTCCTTTCCAGCTCCTTATAAGGAGGCACTTGTGCACCCCCTCCTCAAGAAGCCTTCCCTGGACCCAGCTGTGCTCAACAACTACTGTCCAGTATCCAACCTTCCCTTTATGGGAAAGGTTGTTGAGAAGGTGGTGGTGCTCCAGCTCCAGCGGTCCTTTGAAGAAGCCGATTATCTAGGTCCTCAACAGTCGGGTTTCCGGCCCAGTTACACCATGGAAATTGCTTTGGTCGTGTTGAAAGATGGTCTCCGGGGGGGCCCAGGACAGGTTTATCTTCTGTCCTGGTGCTCCTTGACCTCTCAGCGGCTTTCGATACCATTGACCATGGTATCCTTCTGCACCACTGGGTGAGATCATCCAAGGGCATGGGGTGAGGTATCATCAGTATGCAGATGATACCCTGTTATACATCTCCACCCATGTCCTGTCAGTGAAGCAGTGGAAGTGATGTGTCGGTGCCTGGAGGCTGTTAGGTTTGGATGGGTGTCAACAAGCTCAAGCTAAATCCAGACAAGACGGAGTGGCTGTGGGTTTTGCCTCCCAAGGACAATTCCATTTGTCCGTCCATTACCCTGGTGGGGGGATTATTCACCCCCTCAGAGAGGGTTCGCAACTTGGGCGTCCTCCTTGATCTACAGCTAACACTGGAACACCATCATTCGGCTGTGGCGAGGAGGGCTTTTACCCAGGTTCACCTAGTGCATCAGTTGCAGCCCTATTTGGACAAGGAGTCATTGCTCACAGTCGCTCATGCCCTTATCACCTCGAGGTTCGATTACTGCAACGCTCTGTACATGGATCTATGAGTCTACGGAGAGGGGCGGCATACAAATGTAATAAATAAATAAATTAATTAATAATAATAATAATAATAATAATAATAATAACAACAACAATAATAATAATAGGGCTACCTTTGAAAAGTGTTTGGAAACTTCAGATCATGCAGAATGCGGCCGTGAGAGCTATCATGGGGATTGCTTGATTCGCCCACGTTTCTACAACACTCCGTGGCCTGCCCTGGCTGTCGATTGGTTTCTGGTCACAATTCAAAGTGTTGGTAATGACCTTTTAAGCCCTTCATGGCATTGGACCAGAATAGCTGGTCCGGAACCGCCTTCTACCACACGAATCCCAGCGGCCGATAAGGTCTCACAGAATTGGCCTTCCCCGGGTCCTGTCGACCAAACAATGTTGTTTGGCGTGCCCCAAGGGAAGAGCCTTCTCTGTGGTGGCCCCGGCCCTCTGGAATCAACTCCCCCCGGAGATTAGAACGGCCCCCATCCTCCTTCTCTTTCGCAAGTTACTCAAGACCCACCTGTTTGTTTATTTATTTATTTATTTGTTTGTTTGTTTGTTTGTTTATCTATCTATCTATCTATCTATCTATCTATCTATCTATCTATCTATCTATCTATCTATCTATCTATCTATCTATCTATCTATTTATTTACATGCCGCCCCGCGTACAATAATAATCCAATACTAAAAACGATTAAAAACCCCTTAATATAAAAAACCAAACATCTCCCCCAGGATTTCTTATATTTTATGTTTGGTATGTATGTGCTGTATGGTTTTTAACAGTTGGGGGTTTTTATATAATTTTTATTATTAGATTTGTTCCATTGTTATACTGTTTTTATTACTGTTGTGAGCTGCCCCGAGTCTTCGGAGAGGGGCGGTATACAAATCTAATAAATTATTATTATTATTTTAATTTCTTTATTGAGTTTTCCCATATGGTTCAAATCACACATTATTCTGTTTTACAGATTATAAACCATCTCTATTAAAATTCTTATAATAGATTTTTACCTGTTACATTCCATTATATACATTATATTTTATACTTTTATATTCTAATATTTGTTATATTCAATAACTGGTAAATAAAACTTTTTACAAGGTAGCTGTAGATTGTTTCCATTGTACTGTTGCTTCTTATTATATTGTTTCTATATTCTCTTTTGAACCCATTCTTGCCATGTTCGTTTTGATTCCGTGATTTTTTTCCCCTTGATTGATTTAGTGAGTTCGTCCATCTCCACGCATATATATATCTTATCTATAATTAATTCTTCCATTGGGGTCTATGCTGCCAGGCTTGGGGCGATTAGACTCTAGCCCTCTGGCCAATAAATGTCACGTATGGTTGTTGTCTGAGTGGGTATCATTGGTTTTTTAATAAAATTAGGGATTATAGATTAATATATCTAGTTTTAAATTAATTGGATTTAGGCTACTATATTGTATTGTTTTATTTTTTTATATGTAGTAGGCCACCTGAGTCCTCAGAGAGGGACGGCATATAAATCCAAACAAACAAACAAACAAACAAACAAACAAACAAACAAACAAACAAATAAGATGTTTGATAGTTTCAGTATTGCACAATGTAGTTTTGGCACTGAAATATACCCTAAAAATAAATGGCATAGAACAAATTTTCCTCCCTCCCTTCCTTCTTTTCTTCCTCCTTTCCATTTTTTTAAAGGAAACATAAACTAATAGTTGAAAATAAATTTTGTCAAAGCTTCTGGCTGAAATTTGATACTTAATGAGTTGAAATTCTAAAGAAAAAATATCTAGCACTATCTAATGTATCAGATTATTTCTGTTGGTTGTGACTGAAAGTTTTTCCACTATTAAAATTTGGATTTGGCCCTACTTAATTAGTTCACTTTTAAATTTGGCTTTAAAAAGGCTTGAGGAGATGGCAGTTCTGAAATCTGTAATTTCTAAGCATATATTAAACACAGGTTTCAGTGCCCTGCTCTTTCTTGTTTTAATACTTTATCCTTTAATTGGTGTTTTAAGTAAATAGATTTTCAACTGCCTGCCACAGATTTAGTTATTTCATTTTTTTAATGCCTCAAAAAAAAAAAATGGATACATTCACTTCCCTGGAAAAGTTAAATTTTTTCTTCTTTCTTATAGAAATGAAAACTACATTTGAAATCAATGTGAAAATAATCTGTACACTCACCATTGCCCTTTGTTATTTGATCGAGGATAGGTATTGCAGGTCGTCCACCAAATTCTTCATTATGAGTTACCAAAGCATTTTTCACAGCCTCATATCCACAAATCACAACTATTGGCTTTGGTCCTACCCAGATAGTAAAAACTGGACCATACTTCTTACTGAGCTGAGGACAAAATTCATCAAAGGTGTGAATCAGTAGAATTTGTTGGACATCTGATTCATTTAATGGCTGACAGGATCTCTAAAATTTATTAAATTAATCTTTAATATAATCTCTTTAAAATCTTTAAACAAGAAAGATAACTTACAGAAAACAGTAATTAAGAGAAAGGAAAAAAGAACAGAAAAAAAGAACAAAGCTAAATTGTGCAGGAAAAAAGAAGGAAGAAATAAATAGAAGTTGATTTCTCTTTTTTTTCAACTGTTATAAAATTGCATTAAACTCCTAATTTATGGTTGCAAGGTGTTCTGTCTGGGTCCCCCCAGATGCCAACACCAACCAAAAAGAATATCCAGACACACTGGTAAAAAGCAAAGGCAGTTTATATACTGGAAAGCAAACACAGGTAACAAAAACTGTTCTTACAGACAGGAACACGATGAAGCTTCACAGAGGTTTCACGAAGGCCAGGCAATAAAACAGGATTCTTGCTGGCAAAAACAACACTGGAGATAATAAAACCCACACCTTCCCCAAGTCTTTCAGCCTTCTAGGCCACAAGCCAAGATCAGAGATGCCAAGAATCGAAGCAAGGTCACAGGACTCCCAGTTGATAACTCTCCACAAGACTGTAAGGGCGGGCCTGCCTTTTCAACCCTGCTGAGGAGAACCACAACCAAACCCAGCTGTTGCCAATTCAGGGATGGAAATACCTTTCTAATTGGCTCCTTCTTTGAGCTGCATGTCTCTGCCTCATGTCTATTATAGCCTGTGCATCTTCATCCAATGAATCCAGGCTACTAGCTGGGGAGAGGCCCCCCCGGGGGGTCTCAGGCTGCTCTCCCTCCTCCTCTTCCTGACGTTCCTCTCCCCCGTCTGCCTGGTCCTCCCCCTCCTGGTCACTGTCCTCCTCCTCTGGGCATGGATCCGGCAGAGCTCCAGCCGGTCCCTGAGGAGCCTCAGGCTGAATCATTTTTTCTACTGTCGATCATTTATAATCATCAAATCCACATATCCTTTTTTTTGTTTCATGAAAAATATCCAAAAAAGATTAATTAGTGTTTTTTTTCTCTGATCAAAGCACTCATTTTAGTCATCTCTCAAGCTCCATCATGGTTGTCCAATCCCTTTTAAAAAACTCCTAGCATTGGACCAATCACAACTTGTAGAGGCAAGTTATTCCACTGATTAATAGTTCCAACTGTTCTAGATTATTTCTCTCCTTGGTTTGTTTCCATCCATTGCTTCTTGTCCTGCCTCAGGTGCTTTGAAGAATAGCTTGACTCTCTCTTCTTTGTGGCAACCTCTGAGATATTGGAACACTGCTATGCACCCCTAGTCCTTCTTTTCATTAAACTAAACATACCTAGTTGCTACAGCCATTCTTCATATTTTTTATATTCCATCCAGTCCCGTACTCATCTTTATTGCTCTTCTCTGCACTCTTTCTACCTTTCCACATTTACATTATGGCAAACAAACTGAATGCAGTGGTATTAACCTTTCACATGATCTTGAAGAAGATCTATCTTCAGCTACACATATTCATCTTTAAAATCTTCTAAATTTACATGTGTTGTTTATTAACATTTGAATCTTGGCAAACTGCTTACCTCAAGGTCCCCTTTCCACTTCCCCCTGCTCCTCTCCACTCCAATCTCCCTGTGGATCTCCCACCTGAGTGTTGACTGACCAGAACGCCCACCAGCATACCCAGGAAGGCCATCCACCTTGGGATGGCAATTGAGTCAGACCATTCCTGGGGAGAGGAGCCTCATAGGACCTTGCCTGCATTCCATTTCTCCCACAGATGCTGCGTAGTCATCCCAGGCTTCGCTTAAGAGCTGGAGGCAGGGGAGGGTCAGTGGCCCGAGCTGGCAAGCAAGTGAGGCAGGCGGTGGCAGGATTCAGAGCCAAAGAGGTGGTGACAGGGACACCCACTGCTCACCCTGCACTTATTAGATTAAATTAGATTAGATTTATTGGATTTATATGCCGCCCCTCTCCGCAAACTCGGGGCGGCTCACAACAATAATAAAAAACAGCACAGTACATAATACCAAATCCAATGCCCACCAATCTAATTTAAAATTTAAAATTAGTAATCTCATAAAAACAGTATATATAAAAAACAGGCACACAGTCAATCAATCAACAAACAACATGGGCAAGGTGGAGGTGTTTTAGTTCCTCCATGCCTGACGGCAGAGGTGGGTCTTAAGGAGTTTACGAAAGGCAGGGAGGGTGGGGGCAATCCTAATCTCAGGGGGGAGCTGGTTCCAGAGGGTCGGGACCCCCACAGAGAAGGCTCTTCCCCTGGGTCCCGCCAGATGACATTGTTCAGTCGACGGGACCCGGAGAAGGCCAACTCTGTGGGACCTAACCGGTCGCTGGGATTCGTGCGGCAGGAGGCGGTCCCGAAGATATTCTGGTCCGGTGCCATGAAGGGCTTTATAGGTCATAACCAACACTTTGAATTGTGACCGGAAACTGATCAGCAACCAATGCAGACTGCAGAGTGTTGGAGTGATATGGGCATACTTGGAGAAGCCCATAATTGCTCTCGCAGCTGCATTCTGCACGATCTGAAGTTTCCGAACACTTTTCAAAGGTAGCCCCATGTAGAGAGCGTTACAGTAGTCGAGCCTCGAGGTGATGAGGGCATGAGTGATTGTGAGCAATGACTCCCGGTCCAAATAGGGCTGCAACTGGCGCACCAGGTGAACCTGGGCAAACGCCCCCCTCGCCACAGCTGAAAGGTGTTTTTCTAATGTGAGCTGTGGATCGAGGAGGACGCCCAAGTTGCGTCCTTGGGAGGCAAAACCCACAGCCACTCCGTCTTGTCTGGGTTGAGTTTGAGTTTGTTGACACCCATCCAGGCCCCAACAGCCTCGAGGCACCGGCACATCACTTCCACTGCTTTGTTGACTGGACATGGGGTGGAAATGTACAACTGGGTATCATCGGCATATTGATGATACCTCACCCCATGCCCTTGGATGATCTCGCCCAGCGGTTTCATGTAGATATTAAATAGCAGGGGGGAGAGGACCGACCCCTGAGGCACCCCACAAGGGAGAAACCTCGGGTTCGTCCTCTGACCCCCCACTAACACTGACTGCGACCGACCGGAGAGGTAGGAGGAGAACCACTGAAGAACAGTGCCTCCCACTCCCAACCCCTCCAGCCGGCGCAGAAGGATACCATGGTCGATGGTATCAAAAACTGCTGAGAGGTCAAGGAGCACCAGGACAGAGGACAGGCCCCTGTCCCGGGCCCGCCAGAGATCATCCATCAATGCGACCAAAGCAGTTTCCGTGCTATAGCCGGGCCTGAATCCAGACTGCTGAGGACCTAGATAATCGGCTTCATCCAAGGACCGCTGGAGTTGAAGTGCCACCACCTTCTCAACAACCTTCCCCATGAAGGGAAGGTTGGAGACTGGACGGTAGTTATTAAGCACGGCTGGGTCCAGGGAAGGCTTCTTGAGGAGGGGGCGCACAACCGCCTCCTTATAAAGGGGCAGAAAGGACCCCCTCCCCAAGGAGGCATTGACAATCTCCTGGACCCAGCTCCGTGTCACCCCTCGACTGGCTGAAACCAGCCAAGAGGGACACAGATCCAGTAGACAGGTGGTGGAACTCACAGCTCCAATGGCCTTGTCCACTTCATCAGGTGTCACCAAGTCAAACTCCTCCCAGACAGATGGACAAAGACGTTTAGCCCCAGTCACCTCGACTGACTCATTGTCTGTTGACTCTGTTTCACAATTGGAGTCGAGGTCCGCTCGGATCCAGGCGATTTTATCAGCGAAAAATGTGTTAAAATCCTCGGCACTACTCTGCAAGGGCTCCCCAACTCCCCTCTGATTGAGAAGGGAGCGGGTTACCCTAAACACAGTGGCCGGGCGGGATTCCGCTGATGCAATCAAGGCGGCATGATACGCGCATCTTGCCGCCTTGAGCGCCACTTTGTAAGTCTTAATATGAGCCCTTACAAGTGTTCGATCGGATTCGGACTTACTCTTCCCCCATCGCTTCTCCAGACGTCTCTTCTGGCGCTTCAACACCCAGAGCTCCTCGTTGAACCATGGAGCTCTATGGAGTCTAGTGCCGCGGAGAGGTTCCAATGGCGCAATCCGGTCAAGAGCCTCCCCTGCTGCCTTGTTCCAGGCCTCAGCAAGAGACTCTGCCGAACTGTGGACAAGTGTATCTGGAATAACCCCAAGCGCCATCTGAAAGCCTTCTGGATCCATCAGGCGTCTGGGGCGGAACCTCCTAATTGGTTCCGCCTCCCTGCGGGGAAGGATTGGAGCCAGGAAGTTAAGCCGCAGTAGGAAATGATCTGACCACGACAAAGGCAACACTTCTAAGCCCCTTAATCTCAGATCATTACTCAATTGCTCAGAGAGGAATATCATATTGGGTGCGTGCCCACCCTCGTGAGTCGGACCCTGAACTACTTGAGTCAGGTCCATGGCTGTCATGGTGGCCATGAACTCCTGTGCCAGTCCAGAGGAACCGCTGAGCGACGGCAGATTGAAGTCCCCCAGGACGATAAGTCCGGGGAACTCCACCGCCAGCCCGGCCACCTCCTCGAGTAGCACAGGCAGGGCTGTTGACACGCAGCTGGGAGGCAGGTACGTGAGTAACAAGCCCACCTGAACCCCTAAGTCTAACTTCACCAGGAGGGACTCGCAACCCGCAACCTCTGGAGCAATGAGCCTACGCAGGCCAAGACTCTCCCTGGCTATAATAGCCACTCCTCCCCCCACTTCCCTGGGGTCGAGGTTGGTGCCATACCCGAAACCCAGCTGGGCAAATTTCAGAGAGAGGAACTCCTCCGTCCGGGCCCAGCCAGGTTTCGGTCACACAAGCCAGGTCGGCCTCCTCATCCAGGATCAGATCCCGGATGAGGAGAGCTTTATTTACCACCGACCTGGCATTGAGTAGCAACAACTTGAGCCCAGGGCCAGAATTACACTCATCACCAGTGCCTTGAGTTAAGCTCATGGAGCCTGAAGGAGGGATCACTACTAAGCAGCGATCCCTCCTTCCCCTGGAACGGCTAGCTCCATGGCTTCCGCCATACCTGCCTCTCCCCAGCAAGACCGGGATATTTTGACCCTCTGCCACCCCAGAGCTAAGTGTCCCCTCCCCTCCTGCCCTTCCAGCGTCAGGTGTGCCAAAAATTCCATTTATGTCATATTCATTCATTTCATACATATTATAATCCCCCCCACCCACTCCATTCCATCTATCACCCCCCTCCCAATGGGCTCATTGTACACGACCAGCCTCACCACCACAAGTAGGGGTGCATTTTAAATTGCAGTAGGCAAAGCCCAGAGGAGATAGTCCCATGCAATGTGTGCACACCTGCCTCTTCCTTGTTCTCCCTTTCCCAGCCTGGAGCCACTCTTTCTCCAGCGGCACTCCTTTGACAATGAGAGAGAGAGTGAACATGCATACCTCACAGGACTGTCCTGACATTATCAGGAATGTCTTATTTTTGGTAGAGGATCCATTTTTTAGTTGAAGACTACTCATTTAATTAAAACGCTGATAATATAGCCTGTTGATCCATACACTATGGGCTGTTAAGCAAAATGGCCTGTTAAGCATAATGAGTTAGGTGAAGCTAATTGATAATAATAACAGTGTTGGAAGGGACCTTGGAGATCTTCTAGTCCAGTGTTTCTCAACCTTTTTTGAGCCGCGGCACATTATTCACATTTACAAAATCCTGGGGAACATTGAGCGGGGGCATGTGGGGCGTGTGTGTGTGTGTAAAAAAAAGTTTGGACAAAAAAATCTCTCTTCCTCCCTTTCGCTCTATTTTTCTCTCTCCCTCTTTCTCTCTCTCTCCCCCTTCCCTCCTCTTTCTTTCCCCTCTCTCTCCATCTCTCTTTGTTTCTCCCTTCCTTCCTCTCTTTTTTGCCCTCCTTCCCTCTCTCTGTCTTTCCCTCACCCTCCTTCCCCCCTCTTTCTCTCTCTCTCTTGCTTTCTCTCTCTTGCTGTCTTTCTCTCTTTCTCTCTTCCCCCTCTCTCTCCCTCTCTCTTTCTCTCTCTTGCTATCTCTCTTTCTCTCTCTCTCTTTTGCTTTCTCTCTTTCTCTCCCCCTCTCTCTCCCTCTCTCTTGCTATCTCTCTTTCTCTCTCTCTCTTTTGCTTTCTCTCTTTCTCTACCCCCTCTCTCTCCTTCTTTCTCTCCCCCTCTCTCCCTCTCTCTCTCTCTCCCTCTCTTGCTATATCTTTCTCTCTCTTTCTCTCCCCCCCTCTCTTCCTCTCTCTTTCTCTCTCTCCCTCTCTTGCTTTCTCTTTCTCTCCCCTCTCTCTCCCTCTCTCTTTCTCCCAGTAGCCGTGGGGCGACGGCAGGGTGATCAGCTGTGAAGCGGAGCTCCAGAACGGAGGCACAGACGGCGGTGGCTAGACGCCGTACATTTCTGGCATTGCGCTGGGCATGGACGTGGGGCTTGAGCCTCCGTCCTGGTCCAGCCAGCAGGCAAGTGCCAGCCACGCAATTCCAGCATTTCCAGCCGCCGCCGTCGTTGCCTCTGTTCCTCTGTTCCATAGCTCCGCCTCAAAGCTGATCACCCTGACGTCGCCCCACGGCTACTGGGAGAAAGAGAGAGGGAGGGGGGGAGAGAAAGAGAAATCAATAGAAGGGGAGAGAGAGAGGGACCACCCTGCCACCGCCCCACGGCATGGCTCCTGCCCACTGCCGCTGCCGCCGCCATCACCCTCCCGCTGTGCGCCGCCCTCCCACCGCCCTCCCGCCGCCCTCCCACCAAGCCCCAAAGCTCACCTGCTGACAGGGAAGCTCCAGCCGGGCGGGGCACCGCAGCTGCTGGAAAACTTGGAAGGCGCAAAGAAGCAAGCTCAGCTTCCAGTCTCACAACTTTTTTCTCTTCGCAAAAAGTTGCGAGACCAGAAGCTGAGCTTATTTCTTCGCGGCACACCTGACCATGTCTCGCGGCACACCAGTGTGCCGCGGCACACCGGTTGGGAAACACTGTTCTAGTCCAACCTCCTGCTTAGGCAGAAAACCATACACTATTTCAGACAAATGGTTACCCAACATCTTTAAAACTTCTAGTGCTGGAGTATTCACAACTTCTGGAGGCAAGCTGTTCCACTGGTTAATTTTTCTGTCAGGAAAATTTTCCTTAGTCCTAAGTTACTTCTCTCCTTATTTAGTTTCCACCCATTGCTTCTTGTTCTACCCTCAGGTGCTTTGGAGAATAGTTTGACTCCCTCTTCTTTGTGACAATCTCTGAGATATTGGAACACTGCTATCATGTCTCCCCTGGTCCCTCTATTCATGCATTAATATTTGCTTTACAATATTTGGAGTATTAGATATGATTCCAACATGTAGAATTCAGAAGCAACTTGAAATATCTAGCAAAGACAGTATTGCTGTGTAAGAGAATGTAGTTCTTTTAAAATATACATCCACGTACACAACTCTTACAAATTTTATAGGTATGCTTCTTCATTTATGACCAAATTCCATGGCTATTTTAATTGAAATTTATGAAGTCATAAGCTAATTACTGTGAACAGATCAATGAAAAACAAACCAAGTATGGTATATTATAAACACAGCATTTTGCTGATCCAGCAATATAGTAACTTTATCAGAGGAAGATATAAGTTTTTTCTGGCATGATCTCTTTTTAAGAATCTCATGTTGGTTTCTAGCTAATGGCCTTTTTTGTTTCAAGATGCTCAGAAACCCTCCGCTTGATTATTTTTTCCAGGGTTTTCCCAGGTATTGATGTCAAGTTGATTGGTCTATAATTTTCTGGATCCATCTCCACCCCTTTTCTAGATTGGGATCACATCAGCTCTCTTCCAATCCTCTGGTAGTTCTCATATATTACAGGAGCTTTGAAAGGTTACATTTGTTGAGTTGTGGGACAGAAGAGACTTCAAGAAAATAGTTCTGTATTGCAACTATATACAAAATCCAGCAGCAAGCCAGGCTGACAGATAGCCCTTATATAGGTAGCTCAATCAAACAGGGATCTCTATTTTCCCACCTGAATGGAGGACCTGGTTGGCAACAGGCAGTCTGGATATCTAACAATATTTACTGGCTGAGACATCACATCTGACAGCTCATACAGAATCCTCTGATATAAACCACCTGGTGCAGATGATTGATTGATTGATTGATTGACTTACTTGCTTGCTTGCTTGCTTGCTTGCTTGCTTGCTTGCTTGCTTGCTTGCTTGCTTGCTTACTTACTTACTTACTTACTTACTTACTTACTTACTTACTTACTTACTTACTTACTTACTTACTTACTTACTTACTTACTTACTTACTTACTTATCTATCTATTTTGTCCAATACACAATAATACACAATGAAGGTTATAGAGGATATAGTAGAGAAGAAATATGAGATATAGAAGTGAACTCTATATTCATTCAGAGTGGTTAGGCATTCTCTTACTATTTTCCTGGCTATTTTGATTTGTATGCCGCCTATTCTATCTTTCTCAGTGTTGCTTTTGAGAGTTTGGGTTATTTTGAGAGGTTGGGTAAAAATAAATGCAAAGAAAGAGTTAAACTCTCAAATTATGGGTAACTGATAATCTCCCAAATACTTCTTAATCTTTCTCCCACTAAGAAAGGAATCATATTCGGAGAGGGGCGGCATACAAATTTAATAAATAAATAAAATAAATAAATACATATCAAAAACTATCTTACCTTTGAGTAGTTTTTATACAGAGGCAGAATACCTTTTTGCAGTAGATTCCCCAGAAAGAGCCAGGGCCTGGGGCCAGGAGGGAACCTGCCTCTTGCTTGCTGAAACCGGAAGGCCCAGAATATGAACAGAAAGAGAATAAACAGTATTATTGTCTCAGGGATCAGCTCCATCTGCAGGTTGATTCTTCTGGCCTTGATGGAGAAGATGTAACGAGACTTTGGGGCTGGAAAAAAGCTGAAAAGTCACATGAGAATGAGAGAAGCAATGTGATGTTTCTCTAACCTTCTCCCATCTACTCCCCAAATTGTGTCACATGTAAAATACATTATATAGGTAATGTTTATAATAATATTAAACATTTATGATCTTATGAAACTGAATTACTTGCTGTGAAATGGCCATAGGCTGTGGGTTTGATACACCTGATCTACAATATCAGTTGGGCAAACCGTGATGAAATAAGAACAGGAACAGCAGCCTGTCACTTTCCAAATATTTGGACTTTATTCTAAGATTGAGAGAGCTGAGCTGAAAAGTTGATTGATAGTAAAAAGCCCTATGCCCATATATGAAGGTTCAATTTGATTTATTACTCAAATGTATATACATATGAGTCTTCTCATTTGGTCAGCACCTGATTAGATATGGGTCAATGGTGATCAGTGTGAATTGGACTTTGCTCATTTGTGGTTGTATAATAATTCCAGAATGATCCCTCTTTTCATCCTGGATAATCTTCCCCATAATTGTTTACCAACTCCTAGTTCAGTGATAGTGAACATTTTTTGGTTCAAGTGCCAAAAAAGGGAGGAGGTGGGGGGGGGGTATGCCTGACCAGACTCATAATTCCATGCAAGCCCCCCTGTGCATGCATGCATTACACCCCCTGCTCCTGGCACACAATGGCATGCCCATTTTTCGCTCTCCCTAGAGCAGTGGTTCTCAACCTTTCTAATGCTACAACCCCTTAATACAGTTTCTCATCTTGTGGTGACGCCCAACCATAAGTCAATTCTCCCAACAGAGCTATAAGCTGATTGATAGGAAGGTCAAAAAGACACCCCCACTGTAAACGTCTGATTAGTTGGATTGTAAAAACATGTTCCAAGGCGCCAGAATAGAAGCTTTTGTTCCTAACACCAGGGGAAATTTGTCTTTTCCCATGGTCTCAGGTGACCCCTGTGAAACAGTCATTTGACCCCCAAAGGGGTCCCAACCCCCAGGTTGAGAACCACTGCCCTAGAGCCTTTCTAGGAGCCTGAGGAGGATGAAAACAGCCTCCCTCCTCCAGAGGCCCTCGGGAGGCCAGAAATGATCCATTTGACAAGTTCCGGATGAACCAGAAGTTCTGGGTTTTTTGCTCCCCCAGGCTTTAGACCCTTGCTAGGAGCCTGGGGAGGGCAAAAACAGCCTTCCCCACCTCACCCCTGGAAGCCCTCCAGAGGCCAGAAATGGTCTGTTTGCCAACTTCTTCAAATTGTGAAATGAGCCATTTCATGCCTCCAGAGAACCTACGGGATGGTGGTGGTGAGGAAGGCCATTTTCACACTCCGCAGGCTCCTAGAAAGGCTCTGGAGCTTTGGGAGAACAAAAAAATGGGCCTTTCCCATCGCCTCCGGAGGCTGAAAACAGGCTGTTTCTTGACCTGTAGTGGGCCCAGAAAGCCCAAAAGTCAGCTGACCTCACATGCCCATTGATATAGCTCTTTCAACAATCTAGAGAGACCATAACAGGCCCTGCCAAACAGCCAGCAGTTTCTACAACCAAGGAATCCAGTTACAGCAACAGCTGATATGGAGGCTGAGAAAAAGTCTTAAAAAAGAGCAAGAAACAAACTAATTCAGAATGTGGAGAGCTTACCGTGGGAAAACACAACAGAGTTTATGGCAAAGCAATGCCTACTCACAGCGCAAACAGTAGTTTCAATATTTGAGCAACTGATAACCATTCAGCATGATGTAGAGACAATGAAGAAGGATATGGCAATTTTCCTCTCCCTCCTGCTATTTAATATCTACATGAAACCACTGGGGTGAAGTATCATCAGTATGCAGATGATACCCAGCTTTATATCTCCACCCCATGTCCAGTCAGCAAAGCAGTGGAAGTGATGTGCCGGTGCCTGGAGGCTGTTAGGGTCTGGATGGGTATCAACAGACTCAAACTCAACCCAGATAAGACAGAGTGGCTATGGGATTTGCCTCCCAAAGGCAATTCCATCTGTCCATCCATTACCCTGGATGGGGGGGGGAATTATTGACCCCCACAGAGAGGGTCCACAACTTGGGTGTCCTCCTTGATCCACAGCTCACATTAGAGAAACATCTTTCAGCTGTGGTGAGGGGGGCATTTGCCCAGGTTCACCTGGTGCACCAGTTGTGGCCCTATTTGGACAAGGAGTCATTGCTCACAGTCGCTCATGCCCTCATCACCCTGAGGTTTGACTACTGTAACACTCTCTACATGGGGCTACCTCTGAAAAGTGTTTGGAAACTTCAGATCATGCAGAATGCAGCTGCTAGAGCAATCATGCCCATGTTTCACCAACACTCTGCAGTCTGCATTGGTTGCTGATCAGTTTCCAGTCACAATTCAAAGTGTTGGTTATGACCTATAAAGCCCTTCATGGCATCAGACCAGAATATCTCCGGGACCGCCTTCTGCCGCACAAATCCCAGCGACCGGTTAGGTCCCATAGAGTTGGCCTTCTCCGGGTCCCGTCAACTAAACAATGTCATTTGGCGGGACCCGGGGGAAGAGCCTTCTCTGTGGTGCCCCAGCCCTCTGGAAACAATTCCACCCAGATATCAGAATTGCCCCCACCCTCCTTGCCTTTTGTAAACTTCTCAAAACCAACCTCTGCCGTCAGGCATGAGGGAATTGAAATATCTTCCCCAGGCCTATATAATTTATGTATGGTGTGTTGTGTGCATGTTTTTTAAATTATGGGTTTTTAACTTCGTATTATTAGATTTGTATTGTAGATTGTTTCTATCACTGCTGTGAGCCGCCCCGAGTCTACTTAGAGGGGCGGCATACAAAATAAGTAAATAAGTAAATAAGTAAATAAGTAAGTAAATAAGTAAATAAGTAAATAAGTAAATAAGTAAATAAGTAAATAAGTAAATAAGTAAATAAGTAAATAAGTAAATAAGTAAATAAGTAAATAAGTAAATAAGTAAATAAGTAAATAAGTAAATAAGTAAATAAGTAAATAAGTAAATAAGTAAATAAGTAAATAAGTAAATAAGTAAATAAGTAAATAAGTAAATAAGTAAATAAGTAAATAAGTAAATAAGTAAATAAGTAAATAAGTAAATAAGTAAATAAGTAAATAAGTAAATAAGTAAATAAGTAAATAAGTAAATAAGTAAATAAGTAAATAAGTAAATAAGTAAATAAGTAAATAAGTAAATAAGTAAATAAGTAAATAAGTAAATAAGTAAATAAGTAAATAAGTAAATAAGTAAATAAGTAAATAAGTAAATAAGTAAATAAGTAAATAAGTAAACAAACAAACAAACCCCATAGTCAGGATAAGGAAGAGGAGAAATTTAAAGAGCCCACAAAAAAAAAGGCAGCCCATGCAGAAAATTAGGCCCTCACCAGGCAGGGTTGCAAGAGAGGGAGGCACTAATAGAAAAGATTTATTAGAAAATTTATTAGAAGACAGAAAAGTATCTCCCCTACTACAAACACATCAGGTTGCTCTTAGAATTCATTTGACTAGAATTAATTATGGACGTTGGAATACTAAGAATGCCATACTAAATTCCTTATGCCAGCTTCTCCACTGTCAGAGGGGGCAGATTGATCTCCATGCTGTGGAGTGGCTTCCAGAGCCCCCAAATTGGAAAAGATTACTTCTGACTTTTAAACAGCCCACCATTCCATTAATGTTACTTAAGATGAAGGCACATCTAGCCTCCTTCCAAATCTTTCCAATCAGAGTCTTCTGTGAGGAAAATGTTAAACCCTTAACTGTCAACATGGGAGCCTCTAAAGATGCTGTCTCTTCCACACTCTCAACCTTGGGAAAGAGAGAGGAAAAAAGCAGGAGTAAGCCAGCATTGCTCAGTGAGGATGCACTTAACATCTCAGAAACTGGTCGTATTAACGCTTTTGGCGCTCTCTCAAGGGAAGAACAAGATAATATATTACTTAAGCTGGAAAATTTAAGGAAATCTCTATTGACCATAGTGGACACAGCTGAACCACTTATAGATTTGGTTTCCCCGGTGGTGGTGCCTCTTGCTTCTCCTCCAGGAAGGAGGGGTTTGCATGAATGTGAGCTTATGGAAAGGAGAAGCCAAGACTCACAGGGGCCATCTGAGAAGGAGATACTAGCATCCTTATGTAACTACCCAATGATGCCCTCAGTACTACAAGCAAGTGAGAGAAGCCCCACGTCAGTGTCATCATCACAAAGCCGAAAGGTGTATGATCTAACAACCCCCTCTTCTACATCTAGTGAGGAGGTATCTGAAATGGCAAGCCCTGTTAGCGGGTGCTAAAAACTCTTACCCTGAACAATTTCCCCAGGAGTCTATACAGGATTTAGACGGGACCGCCCCTCTTTTAGAGAAGGCCAACTTTGAGTGTGATGACACCCCAATCCATTGCAACAGCCCCACAAATTCCCTCTATATAAATCAAATATCCTGACAAGCTGTAAAAGAAGAGACCCAATGTAAGAAAACCACCTTAAGTACTGTGTCATGGAGTGTAGCTGGGTGGTATCGCTTTAGAGGTTTAAATCATCCTGATCCTTTGATAGATAAGGATATCATTTTGGTGTAAGAGACCTGGACGAGGGATGACCTTCTGTTAAATGGATATCACTCGTATAAGCTAGAAGCAAGGGCAGGTAGAGGGCCAAGGAGACTGAAGGGAGGGCTGGGTATTTTCATTTCTACCAATTTGAGAGCAGAGCCTACTCTTATTGCCCTACTAAAACACATGGCCATGGCCCTTCTCCTCAAGATAGATTCAGTCCTGCTTTTAATAATTAACGTTTATCTTCCACTATTGGTAAGAAAAGCTGAAATCACTGTAGTATGGATGGAGTTGAAACATTATATTAATAAACTACACATGGGCCATCCAAAAGCAAGAGTCTCCCTCACACGACTCTCCAAAGACAAGAAAGCAAATTTTGCTGGCTCTGTCTTGCAAAGATGGCGAATAAACTTAATCTTTATATAGCCAATGGATCCTGGGCTGGAGATTATCCTGGTGAGATCACCTTTATGGCAGGGTCCAAAACCAGCACTATTGATTATATTCTAATCTCTATGGACTTATTACATTATGTAAAAAAAATTGAAGTCCTTCCTTACTTGGACAGCTATCATCTACCTTTATGTATATACATGAAGTCTCTCATCAGGCAAATGCCCTTTGCAGACCAATTTATCCCTGCAATTTCTCCAGCAGGCCCAACAAGATGTAGAACCAAATGGTCCCAACAACTTGACCAAAAGGTGAAAAAAGCTCTATCAGAGGATAATCTTCAAAAACTTTGCTCAGCCTTTATCACAGCCAACCCTTCTCAAAACTTACTAGAATCATATACAAGTACAATCCATAAGCTTCAACCAATTCTAGTATATGATCGAAACTTTTCAGCTAAGAGGTCCTGTACTACCTTGAAACAATGGTTTGACAAGGACTGTGTGGAAGCCAAGTAAGCTCTCACCTTGGCTTATAAGCGGTAAAAAGGTGAGACTGGGAACGGCAACAAAACAAGCCTAAACCATCTTGTTACCCTCAAAAAACAGTATAAGCAACTATTTTATGTTTGGTATGTATGTGTTGCATGGTTTTAAATGTTGGGGGTTTATATATCTTTTCTTATATATCTAATATTAGATTTGTTTACTGTTATATTGTTTTTATTATTGTTGTGAGCTGCCCTGAGTCTTCGGAAAGAGGCGGCATACAAATCTAATAAATTGAATTGAATTGAATTGAATTTCCCTTAAGAAGAGACAAGATGAAAGGTCCTCCTGCGAACAGCTTATTGGGGCTGCAAAGCAAAAGAACTCCTCTCTATTCTGGCATTTAATAGCCAGACACTCAGATAAAATACATACTCCATTAGATGTTCCTATACCTACTAACACCTGGGAACTTCACTTTCAGAGGATGTACGAAGACCCATCTAAAGAAAGTATAAGATCTACAAAGAAGGACTTGCCAAATTGGCCCCCAGTCTCAGAGTCTGAAATTAAATCGCTCATTGGTCAAGTCAGGTCAGGCAAAGCCCCAGGAGCTGACTCGGTTACCTCAGAAATATTGAAGAATAACTTGCAGTAGTGGACACCAGTATTGGCAGTGCTCTTCACGTATATTGATTCCACTGGCTACGTCCCAGAGGATTGGGGCTTGACAATTGTGATCCCAATTTTTAAGAGGGGGAAAAGAGATGACCTTGCCAACTATAGACCAATAAGTCTATTAAATATAATTAGTAAACTTTATGCCAAACACCTACAAGGCAAGCTAAAGGAGTGGCTGGATTCTGAGAATCTGATCACTGAAGAGCAAGCTGGCTTTAGAGAGGGAATAATAATAATAATAATAATAATAATAATAATAATAATAATAATAATAATAATAATAATAATAATAATAATTATTATTATTATTATTATTATTATTATTATTATTATTATTATTATTATTCCCTCTCTAAAGCCAGCTTGCTCTTCAGTGATCAGATTCTCAGAATAATAATAATAATAATAATAATAATAATAATTATTATTATTATTATTATTATTATTATTTATTAGATTTGAATAGAAACATAGAAGACTGACGGCAGAAAAGACCTCATGGTCCATCTAGTCTGCCCTTATACTATTTCCTGTATTTTATCTTACAATGGATATATGTTTATCCCAGGCATGTTTAAATTCAGTTACTGTGGATTTACCAACCACGTCTGCTGGAAGTTTGCACCAAGGATCTACTACTCTTTCAGTTGCTTTTGATCTTTCCCCCAACTAACTTCAGATTGTATCCCCTTGTTCTTGTGTTCACTTTACTATTAAAAACACTTCCGTCCTGGACCTTATTTAACCCTTTAACATATTTAAATGTTTCGATCATGTCCCCCCTTTTCCTTCTGTCCTCCAGACTATACAGATTGAGTTCATTAAGTCTTTCCTGATACGTTTTATGCTTAAGACCTTCCACCATTCTTGTAGCCCGTCTTTGGACCCGTTCAATTTTGTCAATATCTTTTTGTAGGTGAGGTCTCCAGAACTGAACACAGTATTCCAAATGTGGTCTCACCAGCGCTTTATATAGTGGGATCACAATCTCCCTCTTCCTGCTTGTTATACCTCTAGCTATGCAGCCAAGCATCCTACTTGCTTTTCCTACTGCCCGACCACACTGCTCACCCATTTTGAGACTGTCAGAAATCACTACCTCTAAATCCTTCTGTTCTGAAGTTTTTGCTAACACAGAACTGCCAATGCAATACTCAGATTGAGGATTCCTTTTCCACAAGTGCATTATTTTACATTTGGAAACATTAAACTGCACTTTCCATTGCTTTGACCATTTATCTACTAAAGCTAAATCATTTACCATATTACAGACCCCTCCAGGAATATCAACCCTATTGCACACTTTAGAGTCATCAGCAAATAGGCAAACCTTCCCTACCAAACCTTCCCCTATGTTACTCACAAATGTAATAAAAAGAATAGGACCCAGAACAGACCCTTGTGGCACACCGCTTGTAACCTGTCTCTGCTCAGAATACTCGCCATTAACAATAACTCCCTGATGTCTACGCTTCAGCCAGCTTGAAATCCACTGAACTATCCAGGGATTAAGTCCAATCTTCACTAATTTATCTATCAGCTCTTTATGTGGAACCGTATCAAAGGCTTTGCTGAAGTCCAGATGTATGCCGCCCCTCTCCAAAGACTCGGGGCAGCTCACTATTGATCAGTGCTTAGCCCTCCGCCATCTTATAGAAAAATACATCTCAAATAGTCCTGTATCACTATATTCTGGATTTATAGATCTCAAGGCAGCCTTTGATTCAGTTACTAGGACTAAATTATGGGAGAAGTTGGAAGCTGCCTCCATTGATCAAAGGCTTCTTCATTTACTACGTGCCCTACATACCAAGACATCCCTCACACTTTACACCACTAGAATTAGTTCAATCTAAATTTATTAGAGCAATTCTCCAGATGCCATGCTGCGTCTCATACATACTTCTGCGCCTGGAGACTGGACTGATAAAAGTCAAAGCAAGAATCTGTATAGCGCCTCTAAATATGTGGTTAAAGCTTACTTTTCCCCCCGCAAGGTCTTGCTCCGTTAATCCTTCATGATGAATTTTCCTCCTCATGGATTAAGGCCATCAAGTTCAATCTTCACAAATTAGGCTTCTCCCCAGATATAATACTCGAGATGAACTATGATCTAGCAGGACAAAGGTTGGAGGACATTGAGAGGCAGGAGGATAGGGTAGAGCTCCGCTGTTTCTGGCCCCAGATGCCACTAGATATGTTATGGCTCCTGCAAGATACCTGGGACAACTAGAGTCAGCAAGCCATCGAAAGGCATTTGCTCTTGTACGGTGTCGTGCGCTTCCATCAGCCATTTTGTACGGCAAGTACAAGGGAACTCCAGCCACTGAAAGATTTTGCCCTTGTGGCTCAGGAGAGGTGGAGACTGAGGGACACATGCTCCCGAGATGCTCCTTTTACACTGACATTATGAGAAAACATATTCTACCACTTATTGAGGGATATCCTGGCTGCTTGGACATTGCCTGTCTCCGGCGGTTGCTTGGGGATGAGCAGGCCAGGATCATGGCACAGGTGGCCAGATTCTGCGTGGCAGCAGCGGGGATTCATCGCAAATGTGTGCCTTCATAGCGAGATATGTACATCTCTTGTATAATTACAATGGGTCAATTTGGTTGCTCAGCCAAAAGTCCTGTTTCCTGTTCTTTTTCCTTTTAATTATTATTAATATTATATTGATGGTCTTTGACCGTAAATAAATAAAAATGAGATAGCTCTAAGTGCCACTTGTGGCATGCATGCCATAAGTTCTGCATCATGGCCCTAGTTGATAAACTTAGGTCTGTCTGTTCCAAAATCCACAAGAATTGGGCATATTTCTGCATTTAGCAATCAGCCAAAATGACAGCAACCCAATAAACCAAACAAAACAATAACAACTTTGCATTTAGCCTGATGTTCAACCAAAAAATGTGCATTCATGTCATTATTTACTAACTTTTGACAACAGTGAACAGTGAACAGAATGCACAGAAGCAAAAAATTCTTTCTGTGCATGTACAGAAGTAAAAAACAAAATAGCAATTCCTATAGCACTCTGAGACAGCTGATTCAGAGGCGTGGCAGGCCTGGGTCACTGCTGCTTCCAGTGATCCAGGCCACAAAGTTACTACCCATTCCATATAACCAGTCCAAGCCTGGAGGAACCCACCTCTGAGTGAAACATACATTTGCATTTTCAAGACAAACAGTCTGAAATCTGAGTAACATTGTTTATACCATTTGGAGAATGATTGCAGTGCATATACCTTTCAGCAATCTACTTGAGACTTATCCTCCATAATATTAGTGCTGAATGTTTCCTTTTTACATGAACATCTGGTTTTATATTGCCAATCTCTCTGTCTAATCCAAGGTCCTCAAACTTTTTAAAGAGGGTGCAAATTCAGCACCCCTCAGATTGTTGGGAGGCTGGACCAGGTGGGCGGGTGTGGCTCGGTGGTTATTTGATTGGATGGTCATGGCTAGGTGGTCATGTGGTCACGTGTTTGGGTGGGCTTCACCAATTTAGCAGTCCAATTTGCCTTTGTCTTTCATAAACTGCAGTTGCTCAACCCAAGGAATCTATTTACTTAATAAGAACATCCCCCAAAGGGAAAAGAAATGCAAACTTTCTTGCCACTTGCCTAACATTTTTACAGCAGCAGTGTTAGGCTCCTTAAAATAGGTAATTAAAAAAAAGAATAAAACAAACAGAATTTTCTTCAAAATAACAGTTGGCCACACAATAAACCAGACAGAAAACTGCATCAATTAAGAAAGCAAAGCACTCTCATGCACATCCTCCTCCTTCCCACCTAGGACTGGGGCAGCTTCTCCAAAGCCTGAGAAGAATTCAAAGCTCAAAGATTAGATTAGATTAGATTTATTGGATTTATATGCCGCCCCTCTCCGCAAATTCGGGGCGGCTCACAACAATAATAAAAAACAGCACAGTACATAACACCAAATCCAATGCCCACCAATCTAATTACAATTTAAAATTAGTAATCTCATAAAAACAGTATATATAAAAACAGGCACACAGTCAATCAATCAACAAAACAACATGGGCAAGGGGGAGGTGTTTTAGTTCCCCCATGCCTGATGGCAGAGGTGGGTCTTAAGGAGTTTTCGAAAGGCAGGGAGGGTGGGGGCAATCCTAATCTCAGGGGGGAGATGGTTCCAGAGGGTCGGGGCCCCCACAGAGAAGGCTCTTCCCCTGGGTCCCGCCAGACGACATTGTTTAGTCGACGGGACCCGGAGAAGGCCAACTCTGTGGGACCTAACCAGTCGCTGGGATTCGTGCGGCAGGAGGCGGTCCCGAAGATATTCTGGTCCGGTGCCATGAAGGGCTTTATAGGTCATAACCAACACTTTGAATTGTGACCGGAAACTGATCGGCAACCATTGCAGACTGCGGAGTGTTGGAGTGATATGGGCATACTTGGAGAAGCCCATAATTGCTCTCGCAGCTGCATTCTGCACGATCTGAAGTTTCCGAACACTTTTCAAAGGTAGCCCCATGTAGAGAGCATTACAGTAGTCGAGCCTCGAGGTGATGAGGGCATGAGTGACTGTGAGCAATGACTCCCGGTCCAAATAGGGCCGCAACTGGCGCACCAGACGAACCTGGACAAACGCCCCCCTCGCCACAGCTGAAAGGTGTTTTTCTAATGTGAGCTGTGGATCGAGGAGGACGCCCAAGTTGCGGACCCTCTCTGAGGGGGTCAATAATTCCCCCCCCCCAGAGTAATGGATGGACAGATAGAATTGTCCTTGGGAGGCAAAACCCACAGCCACTCCGTCTTGTCTGGGTTGAGTTTGAGTTTGTTGACACCCATCCAGGGCCCAACAGCCTCCAGGCACCGGCACATCACTTCCACTGCTTCGTTGACTGGACATGGGGTGGAGATGTACAACTGGGTATCATCGGCATATTGATGATACCTCACCCCATGCCCTTGGATGATCTCGCCCAGCGGTTTCATGTAGATATTAAATAGCAGGGGGGAGAGGACCGACCCCTGAGGCACCCCACAAGGGAGAAACCTCGGGGTTGACCTCTGACCCCCCACTAACACCAACTGCGACAGACCGGAGAGGTAGGAGGAGAACCACTGAAGAACAGTGCCTCCCACTCCCAACCCCTCCAGCCGGCGCAGAAGGATACCATGGTCGATGGTATCGAAAGCCACTGAGAGGTCAAGGAGCACCAGGACAGAGGACAAGCCCCTATCCTAGGCCCGCCAGAGATCATCCATCAAAGCTCTATCCTTGTGCATCAGTCCACCATCACTCAACTGGCCAGTATAACTGCTCTACCAGCTCATCCCTGCCCACCCAGCTTGTGCCCTTCATCCTTACCTTACAAGATGTATTCAGCAGAAGTGTGTGTGCAGCAATGAGCTGAAGTTCACAGACATGCAGCTGCAACATGCAAGATGTTATAGACTAGAGGAGGAGCAATGAGGGCAGCAGGAAAAGCCAGCCTTGCAAAGAGTGGCTAGGAGGTGAAGGGTGTGGCTTAATTCCACCACTGGCAAGGCCAGATAGAGTGTGTGGCTGGGCCTGATGTGTCCCCTGCGCCGCAGTTTGAGGATCCCTGATCTAATCCCTTCTTCCTCTTTGCCCACCAAAGCTGCAGGACCAGAACTGGATTTTCTTGTTATAGATATCAGAAATGTTGCAGGACAGAACAGCCACATTTTAATTTAGGTTTTCCCCCTTCAAAACAAATTTATCTATAACCTTCTGACACT
This sequence comes from Erythrolamprus reginae, assembly GCF_031021105.1. Lineage (NCBI taxonomy): Eukaryota > Metazoa > Chordata > Lepidosauria > Squamata > Dipsadidae > Erythrolamprus > Erythrolamprus reginae. The sequence goes on along the minus strand of NC_091951.1, from coordinate 142,629,108 downwards.
ATTTAAATGTTGCATAAGTTATTATAACAAGTATTTTGACATTGTTTTTACCCGGTTGATCTATGACTGTTGTGCAAGGTTTGCTAAAACCATATTAATCAGTCAGAAGAAACCCCCTGGAGAGCAGGTAACGGCAAGAACAGGTTTATTGAATTCCGTCACAACTCCCTCAGCAAGTTATTTAAGCTAACAACTTGCTGACAGAACATCCAATCATGTAACTATAATATGCCCGCCAATTAGTTCCCAACAACAACCAATGGCCGTGGGGGAGGTTTTACCCAATCGATCCGCTGAGGATACATAACACTCCAGGTTGATGTAATATGGTAAATGATTTAGCTTTAGCTTTACTAGATAAATGGTCAAAGCAATGGAAACTGCAGTTTAATGTTTCCAAATGTAAAATAATGCACTTGGGGAAAAGGAATCCTCAATCTGAGTATTGCATTGGCAGTTCTGTGTTAGCAAAAACTTCAGAAGAAAAGGATTTAGGGGTAGTGATTTCTGACAGTCTCAAAATGGGTGAACAGTGCAGTCAGGCGGTAGGGAAAGCAAGTAGGATGCTTGGCTGCATAGCTAGAGGTATAACAAGCAGGAAGAGGGAGATTATGATCCCGCTATATAGAGTGCTGGTGAGACCACATTTGGAATACTGTGTTCAGTTCTGGAGACCTCACCTACAAGAAGATATTGACGGGATTGAGCGGGTCCAAAGATGGGCTACAAGAATGGTGGAAGGTCTTAAGCATAAAACGTATCAGGAAAGACTTAATGAACTCAATCTGTATAGTCTTGAGGACAGAAGGAAAAGGGGGGACATGATCGAAACATTTAAATATGTTAAAGGGTTAAATAAGGTCCAGGAGGGAAGTGTTTTTAATAGGAAAGTGAACACAAGAACAAGGGGACACAATCTGAAGTTAGTTGGGGGAAAGATCAAAAGCAACATGAGAAAATATTATTTTACTGAATGAGTAATAGATCTTTGGAACAAACTTCCAGCAGACGTGGTAGATAAATCCACAGTAACTATATTTAAACATTCCTGGGATAAACATATATCCATCCTAAGATAAAATACCAAAAATAGTATAAGGGCCGACTTGATGGATCATGAAGTCTTTTTCTGCCATCAGTCCTCTATGTTTCTATGGTGTCCTTCTGCGCCAACTGGAGGGGTTGGGAGTGGGAGGCACTGTTCTATGGTAGTTCTCCTCCTACCTCTCTGACCAGTCGCAGTCGGTGTTCCTTGGGGGTCTGTCCTCTCCCCACTACTGTTTAATATCTACATGAAACCTCTGGGTGAGATCATCTGAGGGCACGGGTTGAATTGTCATCAGTATGCTGATGATACTCAGCTATACATCTCCACCCCGTGCCAACTCAGTGAAGCAGTAGAACTGATGTGTCGGTGTCTGGAGCCTGTTGGGTCTGGATGGGTGTTAACAAGCTCAAACTCAATCCTGACAAGACGGAGTGGCTGTGGGTGCTGCCTCCCATGGACACTTCAATCTGTCTATCCATTACCCTAGGGGGCAGAAACCTTTGACCCCCTCAGCGAGGGTCCGCAACTTGGGCGTCCTCCTCGATCCACAGCTGACTTTAGAACACCACCTTTCGGCTGTGGCGAGGGGGGCATTTGCCCAGGTTCGCCTAGTGCACCACTTGCAGCCTATTTGGATAGGGAGTATTTACTCACAGTTACTCGTGCCCTTATCACTTCAAGGTTCGACTACTGCACTGCTCTCTACATAGGGCTACCTTCGAAGAGTGTTCAGAAAATTCAAATTGTGCAGAATGCATCCGCACGAGCAGTCATGGGCTTGCCCAGATATACACATATTTCTCCAATACTCCGCAGACTCCATTGGCTGCCAATTGGTTATCAGACACAATTCAATGTGTTGGTTATGATGCAGGAGCTCATTCAGAATAAGGCAGTCCCGTTAGTAATTTGGTCCAATGCCATGTAGGGCTTTATAGGTCATAATCCCGGTCCTCTGGAATTAGCTCTCCCAGAGATTCGTACTGCCCCCACCCTTCTTGCCTTCCATAAGAATCTTAAGACTCATTTATGCCACCAGGCTTGGGACCATAGATCCTTGTCCACTGGCCGATGAATGTGTGAAAGAAAGTTGATTGAATGGGAATGATTGTTTGTTATGGTTTTGGGGTTTTTAGATGTTTCAGATTTTATATTTAATTAATTGGATTTAGGTTGTTATGCATTGTTTTAGTATATGTTGTGAGCTGCCCAAGTCCTCAGAGAGGGTTGGCATAAAAGTCCAATAAATAAATAATAATAAATAAATAATATTCTTAAATAGAAAACCATTGTTAAATATTGTTGCTGAACAACGATGCATAGTTGTGACATTTTATTAGTTTTCTGTAGAAGCTAAGAGTATTAGGTTATCTATCTTGAATCACTCTTTAAAAATAGTTTCTAAGTGGTTTGAGCTACAATCTTTTCTAAGAAAAAAAAGGAGGGAAAGGGCATCTGTCAGTTTCCTTACTAACAGAAATGTTATTTATGTTCCATGATTCAAATAAGAATCTATGGTCAAAATAGATCCACAAGAGACTGTTTGATTTGTATTTAATTACAAATATGCAACAACAGCATATGCTAGATTTCTACTATTGTTTATTTATTAATTTATTTTGTGAAGTGTGTGTATGAATACAAACAAAGTATAAACATTAATATGAATATATTAAAAGTACAAGCATGGTTCTGAGTACATAATATTTTACAATATACATGGGGATTGTAGGACAGCAATGGTAGGCATGGTAGTGCACGTATACATGCCCCTTACAGACCTCTTAGGAATGGGGTGAAGTCAATGGTAGACAGTTTAAGGTTAAAGTTTTGATAGTATGGGGAAAGAAACTACAGAGTCAATTAATGTATTCCAGTCATTGACCACTCTGTTGCTGTAGTCAAATTTTTTGCAATCAAGTTTGGAGCTGTTTACATTAGCGACAACTTCTGGGGTGGGGCTGTGCCGCTGCATGGCTGGGAAATGAACTGCTGCTTTCCAGCGTGAAATTTTCCAGTTTTAGTTGCCTTTAAATTGCATTGCTAACCTTGTGGAGGGGTGCAACGGAAAGAGGGTGAGTTGTACATTGTGAGTGGAGGTGCAAACCCCCGCGATTGTGCACTGGAAACCTCCATACTAGTCGGAAAAGAGGCAAGTGATTTCAGCTTTCCCAGAGATATGGCAGCCCATGAGACACCAGGAAGAAGCAGGAGAGGGAAAGGGAATATTCATAGCTGGCACAAAAATTTTGGATACGATATTAATTCAGACGAATGGGTTATATTGTGGAATAAAAATTACAAATTAACTAAATCTGTGGCTTATAAGGAAAACATTTACAAAATGTATTATAGGTGGCATCTCCCACCAGTGTGATTGGTGCAAATGTACCCCTCTTTGAAACTGAATTGCTGGAGAGGTAATGAGAAAGCAGGGACTTATTTTCACATATGGTGGACATGTCCACAAATTAAGAAGTTTTGGAATAAACTACAAACTTGGTTAGAGGAGTTGACAAAAAATGAAATTAATAAAAAACCGGAATAATTTCTATTAGGTATTATTGACCAGAAGTTGGGGAAAAAAATCAGTATTACTTAAAGCTACATATCTTAACAGTAGCCAGAATCTTAATTGCACATATATATATATATATATATATATATATATATATATATATATATATATATATATATATATATATATATATATATATGAAGTAGATGTAAAATAAAAAAGAGGAACTTATATAACTAATTAATTATTAGATATAAATAATTAATGGTTTGATGTATATGAAATATGTTATTTTGATTTATTATAGGCAGTTGAAAGTATAACAAACATGTAAATTAAGTAAATAACCGAAATTTTTTTAAAAAATATTTTTATTAAGTTTTTTTTTAAATGTATGACAAAACAAGACAAACAACATTTAACATGTAAAGGAGCTACAATTGCTTCGATGAGTATAGAAGTCTTCTTAATACAGAAAAAACCCTAATTCTAGTTTAGATCAATACAGAAAGGTAAACTTATCAATGTAATATCTCCATATAATCAATAATAATATAGAAATCTTGATTTCTCAATACTTTCTAATACTTATTTAGTTATAATTAAAATAATTTAATTCAACTTGCAAAAGTAAACTTATCTATCAAGTATCATTATGTGATATATTCAATCTAATATATTAAACAATTTAATATTTTATACTTTATTTCAATATCTTTAAAAATCCTTTTTTGCATTCCACCAATTATAAACTTTCTGACAAGTTTTGTAAAATTCTGTTTCAACTTGGTTATTTAACCATCTCGTCATCATGCCTAATTCTGCACATTCCATAATTTTTCTAAAGACCTCTTCGTCTTTTGGAATTTCCTTTTCTTTCCATTTTTGTGCAAATGTAATCCTTGCTGCTACTAATATATGAATTATTAAATAATATATTTCTTTTTTGTTTCTAACATCTGTAATACCTAATAAGAAAAATTCCGGGGTCTTCCTGATTTCTTTATTTGCAATTTCTTTTAACAATTTTTCTACCTTGTTCCAATAAATCTTGGTTTTGGGGCATGTCCAATTTCTTTTTTGCATTTCCAACAAATAAGTGAAGCACTTGGAAACATCTTTGAAATCCTATTGGGTGGCAAGTGCCATCTATAGAACATCTTTATTTGATTTTCTTTAAAAGAGACCAATTTAGTTATTTTCCATTTATATGTCCAAACCTTTTCCCATGTATCTAAATCTATTTCTTTTCCAAAATTTTTACACCAGCTGATCATATTATTTTTTAATATCTAACTTATTGTCTTATAGTTTATTAAGTATTTATATAACTTCCTGATCAATTTTCCCTGGTTTTGGGTTAGCAATTTCCCAAATATATTATTATCCTTCTGAAATATAAATGTTCTTACATCTTTTTGATATCTAGAGTTAATCTGAGCGTATTGCCACCAATCTATTTCTACACTCAATTTCTGTAATTCTTGCCTTGTTTTCAATTTTAGTTGATTATCAAGTAAATCTCTATATTTCCATATTTTACCTTCTTTTAATAAATTAGGATGAGAGATAGCTTCTATCGGGGAAATCCATTCTGGCATTACAGGATTTTTTTTTAATTTCAATCCAAACTTCTATTAATGCTTTCCTAATTATGTTTCTTTTAAAATATGAATGAGTTTTGAACTTTTCATACCACACAAAGGCATGCCAACCTAACATTAAGTCATGGCCCTCTAAATTTAATAATCTTCTATTATCCAAAATTAGCCATTCTTTTATCCAGGATAGTGCTGCCACTTGGTAATATAATGTCCAATTTGGGAGAGAGAGCCCTCCTCTTTCTTTCTGATATTCTAGTGAACTTTGTTTTATTCTAGGTTTCTTGCCTTGCCATATAAATTTTTTAGCAATCTTAGTTCTTTAAAAAAATTCCCTACTGGGTTTATTGGGATTACCAGAAATCAAAACATACTTTGGGAAGAATATTCATTTCAATTGTAGAAATTCTTCCTATTAAAGATAACTGTAAATTATTCCATATTTCCAAATCTTTTTTAATTTGACCTAAGAGTTTTGTATAGTTATCATTTTTAATGATATAGCTTTAGCAGAAATCCAAATACCCAAGTATTTTACTTTTTTTGTCATCTTCATATTTGTTAATTTTTCTAATTGATTTGTCTGTAAATCCTTCATGTTTTCTGTAAATATTTGTGTCTTTTCCTTATTAATTTTCAAACCTGCCACTTTCCCATATTCTTCTATTAAATATATTAGTTTTGATATTGATGTCAGGAGGTCTTCTATTATAAAAACCATGTCATTGGCAAATTGGCTTTGTATGTTTCTTTTTTAATCTGTCATTCTTTTATATCATTTTCTGTTCTTATTTTTATTAGTAATATTTCTAATGTTAAAATAAATAATAATGGTGATATAGGGCAACCTTGTCTAACTCCTCTTTGTTTTTCTAATATTTCTGTTTGCTCATTGTTTATTATAATCTTCGCTGATTGATTGGAATAAATAGCATCAATTATATTTAAAAATTTGGTTCCCACATTCATCTTATTTAATTGCATTTTCATGAAAATCCAATCTACATTATCAAATGTTTTTTTGACATCGAGAAATACTAGTGCCATTTGCTTTTCGGGATGTTGTTCATAATATTCTAAACTATTTATTATTGTCTGCAAATTATTTTTAATCTGTCTACCTGGCAAGAATCCATTCTGATCTTCATGTATTATATCATTTATGATGTTTTTAAACCTAAGTGCATACACTGAAATGAAAATTTTATAGTCTACATTTAATAATGAAATTGGTCTATAATTTTGAATTTTTTCTTTTTCCGATCCAACTTTATGTATTAATGTTATTAAAGTTTCTGTCCATGATCTGTGTAGTTTACCATCTGCTATTATCTTATTGAATATTTCTAACATATTCGAGGAAAGTATATCACTATATAATTTATAGAATTCCGCAGGTATTGCATTGGGGCCCGTGGCTTTGTTATTTTTTTTTATTTTTAAAAGATAGCTGTAATTCAAACATTGTAAAAGGTTTATTAAGTTTTTGTTGTTGATCTTCTGTTAATGTAGGTAAATCTATAGAACTTTAAATAATCAAAGATTTCCTTTTCTTTGATTACTTCTTTTTCATATAATTTTTTATAAAATTCTAGTACTATTTCCTTCTTTTCATCTGTTCTGTGTCTTATTACACCTTTGCTATCTAATAGTTTTTTAATAATTTTAGATTCTCTTTCTTTTCTTAATTTATAAGCCAACCATCTTCCCGGTTTCTTTGCATGTTCAAATATGCATGGCCGGCACCTTTAAGAGCTGGCCGAAATTGCCCCCAGAGCCGGGAGATGCTGCCAGTGCTATTTCCGGCTTCCGGGGGGAAATCGGTAGTTCAGCTTCTGGCAGTGCGCCAGGCCGGCATGCTGCCTCCTGGGCCTGGGAGGAGGTCCTAAGCCGCCCTTAACGAAGCGGACCTCCTCCTTTTGCCCTCGGCTATCCTGAAGCGAACATGGGGTTTGCACAGCTGCTGGCTACTCCACGTGGCACAGCCTTGATTTTCCTGGATGTCAGAGCTTTTTTCTGTCGGTTCTTTTCTCGCGCCAGGATCGCCAGCATACCCGGAGTGTCTCTGCTCCCCTGAGCGGCAGGTTGGAATGCCAAGGAGGAAGCGGTTGCAGCAGCAGCAGAGTCTATGGAGAGGGGCAGCATACAAATCTAATAAATAAATAAATAAATAAATGAATGAATAAATAAATAAATAAATAAATAAATAAATAAATAAAAGAGGGATACTATAAATGTCACATAAAGTGTTAGCAGCATTTTTATATTGCCTTGCTAAGCCCACACTTCAAATACTATGTCCAGTTTTGATCACCATGATACAAAAAAAGATGTTGAGACTCTAGAAAAAGTGCAGAGAAGAGCAACAAAGATGATTGAGTGGTGGAGGGCAGAGGTGGGTTCCTACAGGTTTGGACCGGTTCTATAAAACCCAGGCCACCAAGTTACTACGGGTTCTACAGAACCAGTAGTAACTTAGTGGCTTAGGTTGCTGGAACCAGCAGTGACGCAGTCCTGCCATGCCCCTAACCTGGTTCTCTTGGTGGCACCATAAACGCCACCACCTCATTTTTTGCTTCTCTGTTTTATTGTTGCACATGCATGCGCACATGTGCGAAGCACATCTCTGAGCGAACTGGCAGTAAAGAAAACTGGAAACACCCCCCCTCCTTGGTGGAGGCTAAAACACATGAGTAATGTATGCAGGAATTGATTATGTGTAGTCATACAAAAAGAAGAACTGGGGGTGACCTTGTAAAAACCTTCAAATCTGTCAAGATTTGAATACTTGTAACAGTCTTCCAATATTTGTGGTGCTATCTCAGAGAAGAGGGGGTCACCCTATTCTCCAAAGCACTTGAAGGTAAGAAAAGAAGTAACAGATGGAAACTTGTCAAGGAAAAAATCCAGAACCAGGAGAAATTAATCAGTGGAATTATTTGGCTCTAGAAGTTCTGGGTTCTCCATCACTGGGGATTTGTAAGAAGAAAGTAGACTGCTCTTTGTGTGCGTGCAAAGAGGCATCATGATCTACTTTGATTACATTTCCCCCCTTTTTTGGCTGTCACTTACCCTGCAAAGCTCATCTACAAGGAGAAATCTCTGGTTTTCAGCCCAAGTAGGTAAGTGACACATCCTCCCACAGAATTTCCAAAGGTTTTTGGAGAACAGTTTTAGGGAAAACTGAGAATGTGTTCTTCAGGAGCAACTTCTGCTGAAGAAGCTATTCAAAGAAGGGCTATGAAACAAAGCCAAGTCAAACAATATTTTATTCTGAGAGTTTAAAAGCCATGATGCTTCATGAAAGAATTTTGAGGTAAAGCCAGACCAAACCTTAAGGGACATCAGTATACCCCAGAGAGCCATGGGTTCCTGATCAATGAAAAAAAGAGTGAGTTAAGCCCTTCCACTAAAATAGCATACTTGGGGTTCGTCATAGATTCATGGGAGTGGATGGTGTACTTATCACCTCCATGGAGGTCAGTTCCTCTATCCAGCTGCACAGTCTATCTTCCCTCCTGGGAAAAATGATATCGGCCATACACATTGTCCCATGGGCACATCTACACTCCAGAGAAGTGCAGTGGTTTATTCTCTTATTCTCTGGGATACGGAGCATCATCACTCAAAGTCTGGCTCCCAAGGACGATCAGAGCATCGCTGGAATGGTGGAAATCTCTGGCTGTTGACAAAGGAATGTGTTTTCCAGAGCTGCAGAGGGAGACAGTGACCATGGACACAAATACTCTGGGTTGGGGGGCTCAGTGGAGGAGCAGGGTGGCCCAGGGCACATGGACCTTAGAAGAGTCTGCTTGCAGCATACATCTCCTAGCGTTGCGGGCAGTCGTTCTAGCCCTGGCACACTTTGAAAGACAGCTGCAAGGGAAACATGTGCTGGTACTAATGGACAATGTGACTACCAAGGCTCACATAAACAATGCCCAGTTACCCATGTTCATGACACTATATCAGGCACAAGGGTCTGAAGGTGCAAGGATCCGAGGGCACTTCATTGCCAGTGGCTGGGGGACTGCTTTACACTCTCCCCCCTACTGGTCATACTCAGAATAATCAGGAACAGGCAAAGATGATCCTTCTGGTGCCCTACTGGCCCAGAAGAGCATGGTTTGTGGACCTGACGTCGCTAGCCATAGCTCCCCCTTGGAGGCCCCCAACAACAGAGTGGTTGCTATCTCAGGGCTCAATCCAGCATCAGATCCAGGCTGGTTGCAACTGACCACTTGGCACTTGAGCAGCTCACCTTGAAACAACAGGGGGTACCAGATAATCTAGGTGACATAATTTTGGCCTCCAGGAGGCCATCCACAGAGAGGATATACTCATCCACCTGGAAGGCCTTTTGCTGATGATGCACAAAAATGAAATGTTTTCCCCTATATCTATCCATCATTGATGTTCTACAATTCCTAAGACAGGGACTGTCCCTCAACACCCTTAGGCATTAGGTGTTCATAATATTCTAGGGTATTAATTATTGTTCTTAGATTATTTTTAATATTTCTACCTGGTAAAAATCCATTCTGGTCTTCATGTATTATTCCATTTATAATGTTTTTAAACCTAGTAGCAAATATTGATATAAAAATTTTGTAATACAGCGATCCCTCGAGTTTCGCGATCTCGTTCTTCGCAAAACGCTATATCGCGATTTTTCCACCCGATGACGTCATACGTCATCACCAAGAGTCACTTCTCTGTCTCTTTCTCTTTCTTTCCTGTCATTCTCTGCTTCAATCATTTTCTCATTTCTCTTCCTTCCTTTCTCATCTTTCTTTCTCTCTCTCTTTCTCTATCTTGCTTCTTCCTCTCTCACACTCTCTTCCTCCCTCTCTCATCTCTTTCTTTCCTTCTCTCTCTTTCTCTATCTCTCCCCCTCTTGCTCTCGAGCGGCCGCCTAGCAGCTGATCTGCTCGGCAGCGCAGCACCAGCGAGGAGCCGAAGATCAGGGTTTCCCCAACCGGATCTTCGGCTCCTCGCTGGTCCCCAATTCCGCCAACATCAGGCTCTCCACACGCCCTTTCGCCGTAACACGAGAGCCTTCCGAAAACTCTTTCTGAGTGCCTCAGAGCAGCACCCCCACCCCTCTTTGATTCCCTCAACCCGCCCGGCCCCTCGCTCCCCTTTTCCACACTCCAACCGAGAGAGGAGTCCACGCTGCTCCGGCTGCCGTGTCTCCTTCTCCCTTCTCCTCCTCTTCTTCCCCGCTCTTCCATCCTCCGCCGCCGAGGTTGCCAGGAAGGGAGAAGAAGAGTCAATGAACGGCGCCAGCCGCCACCTCGCCCAACGCAAAGCGCGAGAGCCCAGACCTGGAGGCAACCCGCTCGCTGTCCGCGGCGCTTCGAGTTTCTCCTCCCGGAGGCGCGCTCGGCGCTCGCTGCAGCGGGGGAAGACCCAGGGAAGGTTCCTTTGTCTGCTGCCCACGGAAAGGGGAAACCCAGATCTTCGGCTGCAGCGAGCGCCGAGCGCGCCTCCGGGAGGAGAAACTCGAAGCGCCGCGGACAGCGAGCGGGTTGCCTCCGGGTCTGGGCTCTCGTGCTTTGCGTTGGGTGAGGCGGCGGCTGGCGCCGTTCATTGACTCTTCTTCTCCCTTCCTGGCGCTCGCTGTCCGCAGCGCTTCGAGTTTCTCCTCCCAGAGGCGCACTCGGCGCTCGCTGCAGCCGAAGATCAATGGCCAGAGGCTAGGGTCAAATGCTCCCATGCCTGATGGCATAAATAAGGTTTCAGGTTCTTACGAATGGCAAGGAGGGTGGGGGCAATATGAATCTCTGGGGGTAGTATGAATCTCTGGGGGTAGCTGATTCCAGAGGACCGGTCCCCACACAGAGAAGGCTCTTCTCCTTGGCCCCAACAAATGGCATTGTCTAGTTGATGGGACCTGGAGAAGGCCGACTCTGTGGGACCTAACCAGATTCATGCGGCAGAAGGTGGTCCTGTGAGTAATCTGATCTGATGCCATAGTCTGAGTCTTTATAGGTCCCAAGCTTTATAGGTCATGACCAACACTTCAAATTGTGCTCAGAAACCAATTGGCTGCCAATGCTGTGGAGTGCTGAAGAAACATGGACATACCTTGGGAGGTCCATGACTGCTCGTGCAGCTGCATTCTGCACAATTTGTAGTTTCTGAACACTCATTGTCAGCCAACACTGCATTCCAATTGGAGTCAAAGTCTGTCCAGATCTGAGCGATTTTATCTGCGAAAAACTTGTTAAAGTCCTCAGCTCTACCCTGAAAGGGTTCGTCAACTCCCCACTGGTTAAGGAGGGAGGGAGTCACCCTAAACAGAGCCACTGGGTGGGATTCCACAGAAGCGATCAGGGTGACATTATACGCACATCTTGTCACCCGGAGCGCCACTTTGTAAATCTTTTAAAAGTGTTCGGTCAGCTTCTTTTTTTATTTCTTCTTTTTGATATAGATTTTTATAAAATTCCATCACTATTTCCTTCTTTTCATTTGTTCTATATCTTATTATACCTTTACTATCTTCCAGTTTCTTTATCATTTTAGATTCTCTGTGTTTTCTCAATTTAAAAGCCAGCCATCATCCAGGTTTATTTGCATGTTCAAAATATTTGGGTCAGGTCCATGGTTGCCATGGTGGCCCTGAACTCCCGCGCGAACCCAGAGGATTCACCGAGTGACGGCAGATTAAAAACCTCCAAGACAATAAGTCTGGGGAATTCCACTGCCAGTCCAGCTACCTCCTCAAGCAGCACAGGCAGGGCTATTGACATGCAGCTGGAAGGCAGGTACATTAGTAACAAGCTCACCTGTACCCCTAGGTCCAACTTCACAAAGAGGGACTCGCAACCCAATATTTCATGAGCAGCAAGCTAGTGGTCTTCTTGGCTATAACAGCCACTCTTTCCCCCCCTCCCTGGGGTCGTGGCTGGTGCCACATCTGAGACCATTTTTGAGAGAGGAATCCCCCCCTCTAGGCCCAACCAGGTCTCAGTCACACATGCTAGGTTGGCCTCCTCCTCCAGGAATAAATCCTGGATGAGGAGAGCTTTATTTACAACTGACCTGGCATTAAGCAGCAACAGTCTGAGCCCAGGGTCTGGATTTTGCTGGTCATCAGTCCCCTGGGTTGAGGCAATGGGGCCCGAACAAGGGATCCCTTTCAAGCAGTGATTTCTAGTTCCCTGAGAATGGCCTACCCCATGTCTCCCTCCATATCTACCTCTCCCTAGTAAAACCGGAATATTGTGGTCCTTCATCACCCAGAAAGACTCTCCTATTCCTCCTGCCTCTACAGTGCCAAGTGAGCTGGCCCTTCTGTTCCCTATGGGGATAACTACAGAGAAAATGGAAAAGTGCACAAATTTGAGGAGGTGGGTGCATAAAGCACTGGTTCTATTATGTGGCATCAAGCAATGTAGAGTGAGTCTCTTGGTTGAGCTGTGAGTGTTAAAATTATATTTACATCATGTTAATTGAATTTTGGGTGTGTTTAAAATTTGAAATAAATGTTTAATTAATTTGTATCTTTGCTGTGATTTTGTTACTATTGCTTGCCAGTTTTTCCATGCAATGTTTGCAACTTTTTTCATTAATCAAATGTTTCATTGTTGGAGATCTGGGTAAGTGAACATATGATTTCCTATACAATATTTCTAACACAGTTATATAAATTTATAATTTCTTCCCACAAGTATTTTGGGTCCATTCATGCAAAGCTTTCTGACCCTTTTAAAACCTTACCTCTAGCTTTAAAAATATAGGTTTAGACTGGTGAAAGTTGAAATAATATTTATTTCTGTTGCTTATTTAAATTTTGCGTTTGATGGCCCGTAATTTGAGGCAATTTATTTATTTATTTATTTATTTATTACTTAGATTTGTATGCCGCCCCTCTCCGAAGACTCGGGGTGGCAATGGGGCCAGGAAAAGGGATCACTTTCAAGCAGCGATTTCTAGTTCCCTGAGAGCGGTCTACCCCATGCCTCCCGCCACATTTGCCTTTCCGCAGCAAAACCGGAATATTGCAGCCCCTCACCACCCCAGAGATAGACTCTCCCGCTCCTCCTGCCTCTACAGTGCCAAGTGAGCTGGCCCTTCCAGTCCCCATGGGGATAACTACAGAGAAAATGGAAAAATACACAGGTTTGAGGAGGTGGGTGCATATAGCACTGGTTTTATTATGTGGCATCATGCAATGTAGATTGAGTCTCTTGGTTGAACTGGGAGTGCTAAAATTATATTTACATTATGTTAATTGAATTTTGGGTCTGTTTACAATTTGAATTTTTTAAAATTAATTTGTAGTTTTCCATTCAATGTTATCGCAACTTTGTTTCATTAATCAAATGTTTCATTGTTGGAGACCAGGTGAAAGGTTGGAGACCATCGTAAGTGAACATACGATTTCCTATACAATATTTCTAACACGGTTATATAAATTTATAATTTCTTCCCACAAGTATTTCAGGTCCCTTAATGCAAAGCTTTCTGATCCTTTTAGAACCTTACATCTAGCTTTAAAAAATATAGGTATGGACTGGTGAAAGTTGAAACAATATTTATTTCTGTTGCTTATTTAAAATTTACGTTTGATGGCCCGTAATTTGCTATACTTCCCGTTCTTCCTACATCCCATATACAAGTCCTCTAAGTCTATTTCTTCAGGGTCCATTGTCAATTCAAAAGTGAAATTCTGGAGCAGATTGGCAAAGAACAGGAAGAGTTCCATATCCGCCAACGCCTCTCCTGAACATGCTCTCTTCCCTGCACACAAACACATGCAAAATGAAGTAGTTAATTGTCAATTAATTAATCAGTGACTCATTGAAAAGGGCAACTATATCAATCAAACAATTAATCAAATAAATATCCAAATCATTTATGCTTATAAAAATATAAGGTATTATCTTGGAAATAAGAAGACATAGTGAGAAAGAGATAAACTTTTATTGAAAAGTTTTGATTGCAAAACTATTCAGTTGTTTAATACTTTAAAAAAATAACATAAGATGTTATGTTATGTTATCAACAGACAACACTTCCAGGGAAGATATCCAGATGTGGGTTTCAGCAGGTTCTGACCAGTTCTGGAGAACTGATAGAAATTTTTTTGAGTAGCTCAGAGAACTAGTAAATATCACCTCTGACTGGCTCTGCCCCCATCTATTCTCTGCCTCCCAAGACCCAGCTGAATGGGAGCAAATGGGGATTTTGTGTTAACTCTCCCCTGGTGGGAATGGAGATTTTACAGTATCCTTCCCCTGCCACACCCACCAAGTCACACCTACCAAGCCATACCAAACTCACCCAAGCACGCCCACAAAACTGGGCCTAAGAAATTTTGAATCCCACCATTGAAGATATCCAACTGAAGACAGCTCCACAAATCTCTTCTGGTTCTAAAAGACTGAACACTCTCCATGTTTCAGTCAGATTATCTCAATGAATTAGCCATTTACCTAAGCATTTTCTGGGGATGCTTGTTTTAAATCTGGGAACAGGTATAGCCAGCAGCAAGAGCAGCAGAAAGAACAGCCCCCTCAGCATAGGTGAGGTAACATTTCAGAAATATTATAGGTAATTTTGGACAAACCATGGAGACCTCAGAACACCAAATCATCCATAACCCCTATGTTACCTGCAGAGAAAGGAATGTAGGCATCCTTCTTTTGAAATTTACCCTCCTCATTCAAGAAATGACATGGATCAAACTCTTTAGGCTGTTCCCAGCAGAGAGGATCAAAATGTACCGAAATGACTAATGGAGAAACACTTGTGCCCTTTATGAAGACAAAAATACAGAGAGCAAAGGTAGGTTTTCTCCCATAATAAAACAGACTATTCTCGGATCGTATAAAAAGTAACATTGATGCAATTTGCAACATTTCTATATGTCTGGTGTTTGACCAAGTCACGGGATTAAAAACCTTACAAAAATTATGTTATTTGAAGTGTAGAGCATTTTTAAGTTATTTATTCAAGAGCTTACTCCTTTTCTCCAACCGAAGAAAAGCCTTATTTTGAATTATTTTAGAAATCCCACCTAGTTTTGTTAACATTGTATTGCTTTGGTATATTATTTTTCTTTAGAGGCTTTAACACATATCTATATAGTGTTCTTTATCCAGAATGACATTGGGGGTTTATAACATTCCAAACCCACACAGAAGACTTGGACAGAGACAATGGAGGCCTACTTAGTACATTACAAGAAGTCCTTGACTACAAAAGTTCTCTTAGTGAGTGTTTGAAGTTACATTAGCACTAAAAAAAGAGAGTTATGAATGTTTTTCACATAACCGTTACAGCATCCCCACGCGATCAAAATTCAGAGGCGACTGATTCATATTTATGATAGTTTCAGTGTCCCAGGGTCATCATCACTGTTTGCAACTTTATGACAAGTGAAGCCAATGGGAAAACCAGATTCACTTAACAAGTATGCCATTAACTAAACAATTATTTAATAATACAACAAACACCAATTCACTTAATTTAATAATTAAGTGAATAATGATTTAATAATACCACAATTAGCAGTGATTAGTTTAACAACTGTGGCAAGAAAGATGATAAAATGGGGCAAAATTCAGTTAAAATGTCTCATTTAGCAACATAAATGTCTGGGCTCAATTGTGATCATAAGTCAAGGATGACTACTACTACTACTACTACTACTACTGCTGCTGCTGTTGCTGTTATTATTATTATTATTATTATTATTATTATTATTATTATTATTATTATTATTTATTAGATTTGTATGCCACCCCTCTCCGGAGACTCGGAGTGGCTGTCCAGTTGCTCACTAATAATTTATTTATTTATTTATTTATTATTTGGATTTGTATGCCGCCCCTCTCCGAAGACTCGGGGCGGCTGTTGCATGTGTTCTTCACAATTCTCTGACAGGCCTTCCTTTCAGTTTGTTTTTTCTTGCAGGAATTTCATTGCCAGATTAATAATATCATTTGCGCTTTAAAATGGAAAAATAAGTTGGTTTGCTATTTTCAGCCCTGTGTGAATTTGTCGAAGCTTGGAACTCATTACCAGACTCAATAGTCTCAACCCCTAACCCCCAACATTTCTCCCTTAGACTATCCACAATTGACCTCTCCAAGTTCCTAAGAGGTCAGTAAGGGGCATACATAAGTGCACTAGTGTGCCTTTCGTCCCCTGTCCAATTGTCTTTCCTTTATCCCATATATCATATATATTTTCTTCCTTTCATATATCTTCTCCTCTATTTTATATTTTTCTTGATATATATTACCTCATGTCTATTCTCCTCTATATGTATTGTATATTGGACAAAACAAACAAACAAATAAATAAATAAATAAATAAAACATGGCTCTGGTCTCGGAAGTGAAAGTTTCTATCAACTTTAAAAGTCACTTAATCTGGCAGCAATGCTCCCTCCCCCCCTAGTGGTTGTGAAGGAACCTAGCAATCACATTTTCAGATATACCCTCTTCAAGCCTCCTCACAGCATCAGCAGCACCACTTATTTATTTATACTCTACCCGAGTGCTATAAAGCAATAAACGCTATATCAGCAAACAATAACCCTGTGCTCAGATATGCCAGCTAAAAAAACTCCCAAAACTCCCAGGTAAATAATCCTTATAACTCCAGCAAACTTTGCTTTAAATGCAATGACTCAATTAATATACAAGAAGGATCTAAAAAATGTCACTCCTGCAACAAAACAGCTCACCACACCTGCCTTAACATAAATAAACATATAATGGCTTTTCTTCAAGATAATTCCTCCTTCTACTATTTCTGCCCATCTTATATTCCCAAACCTAACTCCTTCAGCAACTCATTTGATGACATTTTCACCCTAATAGCATTCTCTAAAACACAACAATCATACATACAAAACATCGAACCACGGCTTGCCTCCATTGAAAAAACCATCCAAGATTTGATAAACGCTAAAGGACCAAAACAAATACCTGACACCACTCTACCACTACCAGTTTATATTCCACCAAGGCCTCTACAACCGCTACCTCCAAATCCAACTGCCAACATCCCCACCCTCATGAAAGATGCCATGGAGCATGAACAAAATGTCAGAATGCCATCCTATTTGGCCTTGAGGAAAATGGGGAATCTGATCTAGCAAATATACATAACATCATTCGCAGCCAGCATCATAAAACAATTGTCCCTGATGACATCTTAGAGGTCACTAGAAACGGGCCTGAACTTAGGTACAGTGATGGATCAATGGCTCCCCGATTCTGTAGAGTTGTTTGCAAAAGTGAAACTACCAAACAACAATTCATCAAGACTTTGAACTCCATCGCCAGAAATAACACCAACTACAGCAAACTTAGATCCAGACCAGATCTATCTCTACTTCAACGGATCCACTCTCATGAACTTCGGGCCGAACTTAAGAGACGTCAAGATCTTGGTGAAACTGACCCATACATAGATTACTGCACTGAATGCATCAAAACCAAGACACACAACCCTCCCTTCATCTTCTAGCCATCCTACACTTCTATCCCTACCACCCCTCATCAGCAAATGGACATCCCTAACACTTCCAACCATGAATAGGGAAGCGCCCCCCTTACTACCTTAAGGCAATCCAATTTCAATCCAACTCGGCCCTATTTCAATCCAGAACCCAAAATCAACCTTAAATGTAAACTAATCAATGCAAGAAGTATAACCAACAAGTTGTCTGAATTCCTCCTATTATTAGACACCAACATATTTGATGTAATCTTTGTCTGTGAAACATGGCTAAATTCATCCTATCATGACTCCATCATCACATCAAATAACTACCTTGTTTTCTGATCTGACCAAGAATCCCCCAGAGGAGGCGGTGTAGCTATATTCTATTAAAAAACACTCAATCTAAAAAACATCCAAATTGCACATGATCTTATCCTCCCTGAAACCATTATATGTGATCTTTCCCTCAATACTACACTCCGCTTCCTACTATGCTTTAAAAAAAATATATATTTTTATTGGTTTTGCACATAGAGTTACATAAAACAAACATAAAATGGTGCACAGTGCATGTATCCATGAAGGGTTCTGATCTGATAGCTCTAACTGCTAGTTCTCTGCTTTACAAGGCAGAGTTCACCAGATCGAATCCCAGTAAAGGAAAGGGTGTGGCTAGCTGATGAGGCCAGAACAAATGCCATTTCTTCCTTGTATATAGTGTTAGGGGTGGAGATTTGGTTTGAATGTAGCAAATAGATTGGGTGACTATGTTTTAGTGATCTGATTGGTTGGTGGAATCATAATTACTAGAATGATTGACATGGTGATTATTATGAAGTGTTTTTTTGTTTAAGGCTGGTTTCCAAATCTCTGGTAGGCAGGACGTATCGTCCCTTTTATTCATGCAGAGGGGGTGTTTCTGAATCTCTATAGCTTCTAAAGTGATTCTTCTATATAAATTTTCTGTTTTGGAAAGTAATTTGGTTTTTTCAAAGTCAATTTCGTGCCCTGTTTTTTTAATGTGCTGGACAAGGGAGGAAGTCTTTTCTTCTTTTTTAACTGCATTCTTATGTTCTGCAATGCGTGCACTTACTCTTCGATTGGTTTGTCCAATGTATGTGGCTGCACATGTTTTGCAAGGGATTTCATAGATTCCTGGGTGTTCTAATTGGATTTTATCTTTTGGGTTCCTTAGGATATTTGATATTTTTTGGTTAGTGAAAAATGAAGTTTTGATGTTATGTTTGTGCAGAATTTTACTAATTTTGTCTGTGGTGCCCTTGATGTAAGGGAGGAGGGTGGTACCATTGTCCTGTTCTTGATCTTGATTTTTGGGGGGTGTCTCTTTTTTGATTAGGTTTGTATATATATATAATTTTCTTAGCTCTACTTTGCATTTGTTATTATTAAAAGCATGATTGGAGTTTATTTTTTACGTTTTTGCCACAGATTCTACTCAGCATATAACCTTTCACCTTATTCCATCAGCCATCAGCTTCTCCAATTTATTTTCATCAAAATTGTTTAATCTTATTTCCATGATTTCAGAATGAATGTGATCCACCATGTACCAGTACCAGTTCTCTAATGTCCATTTTATAGACTCTTTCCAACCCAATACCACTACCGCTTGAGCACTTTCCAGTGCTGCAGTTTTTATTTCTTTAAAATCTCTTAGTTCTCTTTGTTTAATTAATATCACTATTTCTTTTGTAATTATCCAGTTAATATTTAGCATTTTATTTATTTCGTTCTGTACTTCCTTCCAAAGTTTCTGAAGTTCAACACATTCCCAGAACATATGCATAAAAATTCCTTTCTTTTGGCAACCGTGCCAACAGTTACCTTTCCCTTTCCCCTGGAAGTGTGCAAGTTGTGCTGGTGTATAATACCATTTATGTAAAATTTTTCTTCTCATCTCTTTAACTCTTGTATTCTTAATCTTATATATATTTTCTACTATTTCTTTCATTTCACTTTCGTCTATTTATAAATCATTTTGCCAGCATCTTGTTAAGCCTTTTATTACTCCCTCTTCAGCTTGCGATAACATTCTGTATATATTATTAGCTTGGCTTTTGTATCATTAATCTTTTCTTTTAATATTTTCTCTAAGAAATTTTCTTCTCTCAAGACAGTTCCTTTATTCTCACTTTTATTTAAATATTTATATATTGCATTGATCTGCAGCCATTTCTGTTGACCCAGCCACCATTCCAGCCGAGTTCTGCTAACTCTTCCATCCTTCTCATATAATTGTTCAATTCTCATTATCCCTTTACTATTTAATTCTTTTATAATTCTGCTTAAGTTAACATCATTACCTGTATTCAATACATGTAACGTTGATAATTTTGAATTACCAATTCCCAATTTCCCCCGCCATTTAAACCATATTTCTAAAACTGCTTTCAGAGGGTCAGTTAAATTATTAATTTCTATTTTACTCCATTTTTTAAATAATAACTCCTTATTATTTATATTATTGATTTCCTTTTCCAATTTCACCCACTTCTTTCCCCCCCATAACTGTAGTTCCATTAATCTTTCTATTTGAAATGCTTCCCTATATAACTCTAAGCTCGGGCTTCCCCACCCCCCTCTTTCTCATGGGCAAACAGCCATCTTTTTCTTATTCTAGGTCTTTTGTTTCCTTCAATCCAAAAGTTTAGTTTACTGTCCCATTCCCTCAATTTTGCCCCAGGAAAGGTACCTGGTAAAACCTGAAATAAATACATCACTTTTGGAATAATCATCATTTTAAGGGCTCTAATCTTTGCCATTCTTCTCAACCTTTTTTTCTTCCAGTTTTTTATCTGCTTTTGAAGTCTCTTCCATATTGAGTTATAACCCCAAAATATGAACAAGCGGGATGATACCTCCCGCCTACCAGACATCTGGAAACCAGCCCTCAAGCGTAACCCAGCCATAAAAACAGAAACTAGACTCAGAACACATATTGCAAAACAATCAAGTAGCCTGCAAGCTCCAACTACCCAGGATATCACGCCTAATCAACAACCATTAACTAATCAGCATACTTCAGCTACATCAACGACCCCAGATGTTACCCCACTGACTCACCAGGAAGTTTCTACACAGCAGGCAATTGCTGAGCCATCAAACCACACCCAGCCACCAGTATTTATAGAAGGAAGGCAGCTTAGGTCTCGCAGTGTTCGCCTTAGAAAAAGGACAGAAACACCAGCCTGAAGATGATGAGTGGGACCTCATCGAAACGTCACCAGAAATGATGACTGAGTTTATATTTTTGCATCTATGACTATACTCTATGTCCTTTTGTTCTGGGTAGAGTTTCCTGTTTCTTGCCAGAGTAAAGCAGAAAAGCCCAGCTGACCTGTAATCTTCGCTTGTTCTGTAGGGCTATATAAATACAATTTTTAACAGGTTATGGGACCAGTCCTAGCAAATAAGCAAGCAAATAAGTGCAAGATACAGCAAGAGAAAGAAGACTGTTACAGAATTTTTTTTAAAAAGGCCAGTAACACAACTGAAACAAAACTTTCATTTGCAAATCTGACAAACCAGAACTACCAGTCTTGGAATTCAATATGAAGATGTTTCTAATAAGGAAACGTACATGGAAATGTATAGATTAAGTTAGGCTAAGACTGTAATCTGGGACATTGGCTCTCTAAGATCTTCAAGCAATTGACATAACCACACAACTTCTTGACTGGCATGGGCAGCAGCAATGTATTCTGCCTCTGTGGAAGATGAAGCCACTGTAGTCTAATTTTTGCTGGACCAAGATATAGGACTGTTTCCTAATGTAAATAAGTAACCAATTGTGGATATACAAATACTTAGGTCACTTGCCCAGTCAGAGTCCACATATCCTACAAGATTCAAATCACCATCTCCAGAAATATCTTACAGACTCGAGCAATCTGCTCAAGCATGAAATTTAAAAATAAACAAAGTCTTATTAGGCAACAGATTCATATGAAGAAGAGCTGACCCATGTCTACACTGAAAATGTGTAGATTTTGAATATTTGTACATTTTACACTATGTGGATGATTTGTTTGTTGCTCACAAAAGAGATAAGAAAATTGCAGAGTTGACTGCAGTGCTTAAATAGCATTTTGAGACTAAAGATCTTGGAGATGTGATATATTACCTAGGAATTAACATACATGTAAAAACGTTGGTGTAAGTGAATCACATCAGAGATACTGGGCATCATTCAAAAGAGTCATGAGATATTTCAAGCAAACATAGGACTTGACCAGTAAAGGGCTACCAAAATTTTACTACCATAGTGTGGGCGTGGCTTATGCAGGATACCCTGCATTTTCTTTCATCATATTTCAGTGCAAATTGGGTGCTCTGTGGTGGAGCTCCATTTTAGCTACCCCCCCTGCATTCCCCACCCTCCCTGTCCAGGCAATAGCCCACTCTTGCTTGAGTCTGAAGCTGTCTGCAGGTTGTGATTTGAACCTCATGGGTTATTTACTCTGATTGGGCAAGTGACCTAAGTACTCAGAAATCCACATCTTTGTCTAGCAAGAAGCAGACCTCAGTAGCTTTGTCTTCTATAGAGGCAGAATATGTTGCTGCTACCTATGTCACTCATGAAGGTGTGGGGTTATGTCAATTGCTTGAAGATCTTAGAGAAACAATATATCCTAGTCTACATTCCTATATGAGGACATTTAAGGATGCATCGAACCTACCAACTAATGAGAAGATCAATGCAAGAACAAAGCACATTGATGTAGGACAGTGATGGCGAACCTATGGTACGGGTGCCACGGGTGGCATGCAGAACCCTATCTGCTGGCACGTGAGCCATTGCCTTAGCTCAGCTCCAGTGTACATGTATGTGCTGGCCAGCTGATATTTGGCTCACACAGAGGCTCTGGGAGGGCGTTCTTTGGCTTCCAGAGAGCCTCCAGGGAGATGAGAGAGGGTGTCTTTACTCTTCCCCAGCTGCAGGGAAGCATTTGGAGCCTGGGGAGGGTGAAACACGAGCCTGCTAGGCCCATAAGAAATTGGGAAGCAGTCCATTTCTGGCCTGCAGACAGCCTCTAGGGGGTGGGGGAATCTATTTTCTCCCTCCACAGGCATTGAATTATGGGTGTGGGCACTCGCACAGGCTCTTCCTGGCCCGCAGCTGCTGCTGCCCCCTCTCCGCTGCCGCCGCTGCTTCTCCTTCTTTCCTCTCCTTCCTCCATCACCGCCACTTCCTCTGACTGCCTGCACCCCAATCATGGCCACTGCTGCTTCTCTCTCTTTCGGCTGCTTGCTCGGCTCTGCCAAAGCATCTCTCTCGGGCAGGCCGGTCATAGACAGTGGGTGACCTGCATGCGGCCCACGGGCCGCCCCTTGCCAGGGTCTAGCTTATTCTCTCACCTTTTCTGAATAGAGGTTCACTTTTCCTGCCACTACTGTTAAACAGAAAGGCCCATGTTGACTGTTCTTAGTCAACACTTTGTTCTATAGAGCTATATAAACAGAGTTTATCTGTAACAATTATGATTAAAATGTGAACAAAGTCCTCATTTTCTTACTAAACATCCCCGAGTCAGTAATGCAAATAAAAAAGAATTAACTTAGCTAAGAACCACAATAGATACCAATGATATCAACAGGGATGGGACATGTACAAACCACGATCGAAACATTTAAATACATAGTTAAAGGGTTAAATAAGGTTCAGGAGGGAAGTGTTTTTAATACAAAAGTGAACACAAGGGAGCACAATCTGAGGTTAGTTGGGGGAAAGATCAGAAGCAATGTGAGAAAACATTATTTTACTGAAAGAGTAGTAGATGCTTGGAACAAACGTCCAGCAGACGTGGTTGGTAAATCCACAGTAACTGAATTTAAACATGCCTGGGATAAACACATATCTACTCTAAGATAAAATACAGGAAATAGCATAAGGGCAGACTAGATGGACCATGAGGTCTTTTTCTGCCATCAATATTCTATGTTTCTATGTGTAAGATTGTTGATGAAATTTGCAAATAAATAAAGTATACTATAAAATCCAATAGCCTAAAATTCAATCAGGCTCACAAATATATAAGCAACAATTATTGGAGAAGGTTTATCGTACTACAGTTATAGATAGATATCCACATGCAAGATGGATCATAGACACTGATCTGATTTTTCACACCTTAGGGATGAAGTGTCCTTTGAAAATCACATCTTGGGTTGTCATACGAGGGAAGCCATTATTGCTTGATTGCACAAAACGTAGGACCTCATGAACAAATGCATTGGTGTACGGCAGCTTCATTCTGTCCTCTATGGAGGCGCTACGGTTTGCTCCCACAACATCATCTATTTCTTCATGGGCTTTTGCTACAATAAATCATATTTTTAAAGCAGAAATATTGATTTAAAAATTATCTCAGACTCAAAATGCACAGAACCTTAATTATGGATAATCAAAAATGCACTTTAGTTTCTTATTTCCCAATTTCACAGATGTTTGAGCTCATTCACAAAGATGTTTGTCATACATTGCTCCCATCTTAGAATTGGGGGGGAAAGCAGATCAACATAAAATATACTTTCCCACCACGTGCCTTTAAAGGATAGCTAAACAGGCCATTCTGTGCCACTGTCCATTTAGCTTGGATAAATCCATCACCAAGTCCATGCAGAATATGGTCCAAAATGGAAGATGCTTCGAAGATTCAGTCATTCCATCCAATCATTTATACAACCTGCTATCTTCCCTGCCTACTCTACTCAGTAATTTATCCCTTGGTAGCATTGTGGCTGCCCCAGTCAATGTGACAGTAGATGGTAGCAAAATGAATACCAAACTATAGCCCTTTGCTCCTGCCCTTTAGTCAATCAACAGTTCAGGAATAATTTTGAAGAATCTCTCTGTGTAGCAGAGAACAGTCACTGTCATGCATCAAAATCCCTTTTTTGAACTCTGGATCTTGATTACAGAAATCTGGATGATCGTATTCTTGTAGTTAGAGATGGAGAATTTGCTGTCATTCTATTTTTCAGCAAAATAACTCTGAAACACTGACCAAGTGTTGCATGGGTTATCTAGTGGGTTTTTAAAAAACAAACAAACATGATCTAGGGGACATGCAAATCACTGTAAACAATGCTTAGACTATTGTAACATTTTCATTATCCTGTTATTTGAAATCTGTTTAAAAGACTAATTGGGAAGCTGTCATTAACACATTGGATTGTCAATAGAAATATCTGGAAATAACCTGTAAAAAGGTGGGCAAATCCCAACCCGTAGTTTTTCTTTGTACCTTGAAATTGATATCTGACAGACAAAATCCAAACAAAGAATATCACTTTATATACCTTGAACATTTGGAAACCTTGCTAGAAGGTTAAGGCCAAATGAGATTAAAGTGCTTGTGCTATCTGTCCCAGCAATGAAAAGCTCAAACACAGACATTACCAAGTCTTCAACAGAGAGATTGGAAGAATCTTCTTCCTGTAAAATAAGGCAGAAAAAAATAAAGAGGCAGCAATTTGTAACATACTGCTTCATCATCATGTTATGAAAATTCTACCTACTTCTCATTTTACTTTTCTTTTAGATTAATTTATAGAGTAGGCAGAGAATAATCCAAGATAGAGTTTTCTCTACGTCCAAGTTGCATTCAAAAGCTACTGGCTAGGCACAGAATGTGTAACGCAGGAACTCAGGAACTGAAGCCGATGTAGAATGAAGAAAATTCAGCAGAAACTGGTTGAAGAGGTTTTATCTCTCCTATTCTTCTATTTACAGAAAGTACTTTACTATAACTATAAACCAGTAAACCAATCCACCCACAACCAACCATACATCAGAACTAACCACAAAACTAACCAGAAGACTAACCACAACCGCTGCAAAGGTGCATTGCTTTTTATACTTTTCTAGCCCAATCAGGTTGCGGCTTAATCACTATGACTCAGCAGTATGACAGCTTTGCATACCCACAACCTTTTAACCTTAAATGGAATATTACCTAGGATAGTAATAATCCTTGACAATCTATTTTCTATATTAATTTGAATATGAAGTTAATGTGTGGTTGGATCAGATAGATCAATGTTTAAATAAATCCAAATGAAGTAGGCAGCTTCTTTTTCTGTCCTGTATCATCATTACAGTAATGGGTTGCAGCTGGTATGGCTGGGATCGGGGCTCTGATAGTGAAAATGGAGATGTGCATGCATATCCGTGCCCAGGATGCGTGCACACATGAGATTTGGCTTCTGCGCATATGTGGAAGCAAAGAAATCACCCAAAATCAGTGAAATGTCATGCAAAAGAGTGTCCTCGCATGAGATTTTGCTTGTGCATGTGCAGAAATTGAATCTCGCACCGATGGGCACGCATGTACCTGCCAGACATACACGCACCCATGATGGTCCCAGAGAGCGTACCAGTTGCAACTGGTAAGTGAAACCCTCACCTGATCATCAACTCTTGCCTAAAATCTTACCAGTTTTGCAGCTAGTGTAACACAGAATTTCCCTCTTATCTGCTCTTCGTGGAATAGAAGATCCATCTTCATCTCACAAACAGAGCTTTTGAAATCTTGTTCTGAAGTATTACATTTCATTTGTAAACTTTTATTTACTGATGTCCCCTTTCATATTTCCTTTCTAAGCAAGAGCCACTTAATGTTCAAAAGTCATTTGCTATCTAAAGACTCAACAGCATCCATCTTACTCTTTCACTGGATGTTTTACTGGCCACAATCTAGCAGAGTGTGGCACTTTTCCTGATAATGCCAAATATCCTAAAACATAAATAACAGATGGGTAATTTCCCTGCATTGGAACAATAGCCTCCTTCGCCAATAAAAGGGACACAGGAGGT
Organism: Erythrolamprus reginae; assembly: GCF_031021105.1. NCBI lineage: Eukaryota > Metazoa > Chordata > Lepidosauria > Squamata > Dipsadidae > Erythrolamprus > Erythrolamprus reginae. The sequence goes on along the minus strand of NC_091951.1, from coordinate 142,602,631 downwards.
TTTCCAGGGACTGTCCAACAAGGATATGGATATTTGTAACTCTCTCCTCCATTTTTAAGAATAGAAAAATGAGTAGGAGCCCTTTGATAGAAACATTCTCCTATTTCCACATTTTAAAAAGAACTCAATGTAAAAAGTTCCAGTAATTCATACTTTGATTTTGTGGATGTTATTTTGTGTGTTTTGAGGTGGATTGAAATTGGAGACTGCAATCCTCTGAATGGTTACACTCTTATTCTAATTTTGGCAAAAAAAAAAACAACCTAAACAAAAAAAAAAAGTATCCAAAACTGGCATTCTGTCACCTTTTTGAAAAGTTGCCACTGAATTATAGTTCACGTGCAATAGATTGAATGGATGGGTAATTATTTAATTTATTTTAAAGCAATTAGATCACACTCAATTTTTGTCCTAACCCAAATCACTTTAGGGAGCACATCCAAAGATAATTATTTTCAGAACAATCAGCCTCCAAATAGATAGCATTTCTCTGTTCTGCACCTTTACCTACTACCAAACTGGATTAAATAATGTTCGACAGGATGCAGATGTGATCTATGGTGCCTTCTTCAGTGCTGAGAAGGATATTACAGAGCAGAGCCATGCAACTATTTCTTAAGAAGTAAGTTTGTTTGATGATAATGGCCACTACTCCTAGAAGACTATTGCATTTGTGACAGAGCTAGGAAACATTGGTTATTTTGCTTTCTGCTGTTTCAATAGTACAGCTTGCTCACCATCATGGGCATGTCAAGAAAATAGGGCACAAGTGCAGACCTGAAGCCCTACCTGCTTTGCACTTATGTGTGAAATATTCTTGCAAATAAAATATCTTTGCTATGGTACCTTTTCTAATTTAAGAAGGAAGCAATCAATAAAGTCTCTAGGATTATCTGGATCCAGGGTCGTCTTGTGAGCATTCACTTTATTCCTAATAAAGTCACAGACCTTGTTACAGTCAGAGAAAATTTTCTTATGAGGTCCAGGAAGGAATTTCATGATATTTGGCAAAGCATTGTACACCTGAAACATGATAATAGTAAAAGTTAACCACTGTTAGTTAAACTGTTGTGTTCTGGTTTAAGAACTACACAGAATAATCAATGTCTCTATTAAGTGCCCTTTTATTTCTCTTTGTTAAAAATAAAGATAATAATAATAATAATAATAATAATAATAATAATAATAATAATAATAATAATAATAATAATAATGTCGTGTTAGTGGGGCTTGTGTGCTTGAATGAAGCTGAGAGCTGTGCCAGTGGTAGTGTAAACTACTGGTAGGTCTAACCTTGCCGGAGTGGTCAAAGCAGAGGAGCCAGACTAAACGTACCTAACCCATTTAAACTAATGGAGAGACAAAACAAAAAGAAGTCCATACTGGCTCAGTCGTCGCCAGGATAAAAAGGACCGCGGTGGCTGCTCTGGAACCTGGGCAGCCATCGACAAATGAGCTACAGGAACAAAACAAAAAAAGCTTGCAAACCAAAAAGCGGCAGAGAATTGCACAATCATGAAGTGCTATTACAATTCGGAACTTTAAAAACGTGGATATCAAAGATGGATGTACCAATTATAGAAACAAGAATATGCAGACTCAAAAATAATGGAACTTCGACTGGCTGATCAGCGACGATTCATAATCAGGAACCAAATGTTCAGTGAAGTCGAATTAGAAGAAATACAGAAAATTTGCAAAAGAGAAACACCAGAATCTGATCTGGCACCAGTAGAAGCTCCAATAAGATCTGGAGTCACTGCACAAGTGGAACCTGATGAAAACTTGGAAAGACAGCAAGAAGCTGCAGATGAGGCACTTGTCACTATGACTCAAAGGCAGCAAGAACTTAAGGACCAAATACTTGCTCACGCAGGGTCCAATGCAGAGCGAAAGAGACTACCAGCCTTAAAAAACATAAGCAAGAAACAACTTGTTCCACTGATGGAAGATATTAGCTCTGCACTTGCAACTGTCAATGTAACTTCAAGAAGAATTGAATCAGCTTGCCTACAGTACAGCTGTGATAGTAACTGAAGAACTAGGGTCAATGCAACAGAAACCAATCGGAAAACCAACTGGAAAACCAAAATGGAAAATCCGACTAGAACTGAAAATCAAAAGCTTGAGATCAGATGCAAGTAACTTGAAAAACATTAAGGAGCAGAAACTGAACAATCAGAAGATCAAAGGCTATTTGACAAAAAAAGTACTGGCTTAGTACAAGAAAGATCGAGGAAGCTCTGGAAATTGTAAAGCAGCAGATAACAGCGACAGCCAGGAAAATTGAGCGATATGAAGCTAGGATCACACAGTACAGGCAGAATCAAACATTTCAACCCAACCAGAGGCAGTTCTACCAGAACCTGCATCAGCAAACAGATAAGAAAATTGAAAAGCCTGAGGTGAAAATAACAACAAAGTTCTGGAAAGATCTCTGGGAGGTCGGAAAGGACTATAACAGGACTGCTGGGTGGATAAAGGAGTTTGAGAAAAAATTCTCAAAAAGCAATATGCAGCAGCTGGAGATAAGACCCGAAATGATTGCAGAAAGAGTGTAGAGGGTAAAGAACTGGACATCCCCTGGCACTGATCAGGTGCATGGTTTTTGGCTGAAATTCCTGGCCAGCCTGCATGCAAAAATGGCCGAATTGTTCAACAAAATGCTGCAGACAGGAAATATCAGTGAATGGCTTACAGCTGGCAGAACATATTTAATACAGAAAGACGCAGTGAAAGGAGCCATACCAGGAAACTACAGGCCAATAACATGTTTGCCGACTATGCTCAAACTGCTGACAGGTATCATAGCTGACAGAATTGAGGACTACCTAGAAGAAAATGACATCATGCCAGTGGAGCAAAAGGGCAATCAAACACAAAGCAGCGGTACAAAAGACCAGCTCCTAACTGATAAAATGATTTCGGAGAACTGTAAGAACAAGAAAACAAACCTATATGACCTGGATTGACTACAAGAAAGCCTTTCACTCATTGCCACACAGCTGGATCATAAAATGTCTAGAAGTCATTAGAGTCAATGAAAACATCAGGAAATTCATAGAAAAGGTGATGAAATATTGGAAGACTGAGCTTTTTGTTGGGAATGAAAGCTATGGACTGATCAACATCAGAAGGGGCATCTTCCAGGGGGACTCTTTGTCCCCATTGCTATTCATCATAGCTATAATCCTGCTGTCACTCATCCTACAGAAAACAAACCTAGGCTACCAAACCACTAGGAATTCACCAAAAATGTCACACCTGCTGTATATGGATGACCTGAAGTTGTACGGAAAATCAGAAACTTCGATACAGTCACTAACCAACACTGTGTGAATTTTCAGCAATGACATCAGCATGGAGTTTGGCCTGGATAAATGTGCCACAGTGGCACTGAAAAAGGGGAGAATCACTGACAGTGCGGGCATTGAAATGCCAAATGGTCAAGCCATCAAGTGCCACCAGCCAGAAGTATACAGATACTTGGGCATCTTGCAATTGGATAATATCAAGCATGGCCATGTGAAAACTGTGATCAGCAAAGAGTACATCCAGAGGACCAGAAAAATTTTGAAGAGCAAACTGAATGGTGGCAACACTATCAAGGCTATAAATACGTGGGCTATACCTGTCATTAGATAAACAGCTGGCATAGTGAACTGGACTCAAGCAGAGCTGGACAACCTGGACAGGAAAACCAGAAAATTAATGATGATCCATCATGCACTACACCCCCACAGTGACGTTGACAGGCTGTATTTACCAAGGAAAATAGGCAGCAGAGGACTTTTCCAAGTGAAGCAGACATTGGAAGAAGAGAAACATGCATTAGCTGACTATGTGAAGGAAAGCAAAGAGTCAGCGTTGATGGAGGTCAACAATAGGAAGCTTCTCAAGGTGAAGCAAACTAAGGACCAGTACAGAAAAACTGTAACTCAATGTCGTATGGACAGTTGGCGGAACAAAGCATTGCATGGCCAGTTCTTGGAGAAGATTGAAGGCAAAGTGGATAAAGAAAAGACCTGGTCATGGCTTACAAGTGGAACACTCAAAAAGGAGACAGAAGGACTAATACTGGTGGCACAAGAACCAGCCATTAGAACAAATGTTGTCAAAGCCAGGATTGAAAAATCAACAGACGATCCAAAGTGCAGACTCTGTAAAAAAAAACAGATGAAACAATCAATCCCATACTCAGCTGCTGCAAAAAGATCGCACAGACTGACTACAAGCAAAGACATGATGCTGTGGCACAGATGATCCACTGGAACTTGTGCTGGAACTACCATCTATCAGTGGCAAAGTACTGGTGGGATCATAAGCCTGAAAAAGTGGTTGAAAATGAGCAAGCAAAACTACTGTGGGACTTCCGACTTCCGACTGACCAAATTCTGAAGCATAACACACCAGACATCATGATTGTGGAGAAAAAGAAAGTATGGATCATCAACATCGCAATCCCAGGGGACAGCAGAATTGAGGAGAAGCAGCTAGAGAAATTAGTGAAATACGAAGATCTAAAAATCGAGCTGCAATGACTCTGGCATAAGCCAGTGAAAGTAGTCCCAGTGGTCCTTGGCATGCTGGGCGCAGTGCCAAAGGATCTCAGCGGACATTGGAAAACCATCGGAATTGACAAAATCTCCATCTGTCAATTGCAAAAGGTCGCTTTACTGGGATCAGCAAACATAATTCTCCGCTACATCACCCAGTCCTAGGTGCTTGGGAAGTGCCCGACTGGTGATGAAATACAAAATCCAGCATAGTGATCCCATTTGCTGCGTTGCATTGACATAATAATAATAATAATAATAATAATAATAATAATAATAATGATGATGATGATGATAACAACAACAACAACAACAACAACAATAATAATAATAATAATTTATTAGACTTGTATGCCGCCCTATCCGAAGACTCGGAGCAGCTCAGAACAAATAATACAGAAATACAAATCTAATATTAAAAACAATTATTAGAAAACCCATTATAAAACAGTCATACAATCCAAACAAACCATACATGAAATGGAACAGCTAGGGGTATGTCAATTTCCCCAAGCCTGGTGACATAGGTGGATTTTCAGAGGTTTGTGAAAGGTAAGGAGGGTGGGGACAGTCCTAATCTCTTGCAGCAGAAGGCGGTCCTGGAGATATTTTGTTCCAATGCCATGTAGGGCTTTATAGGTCATAACCAACACTTTGAATTGTGACCAGAAACCAGTGCAGGCCGCAGAGTGCTGATGAGACATGGGCATATTTAGGAAAGCCCATGATAGCTCTCGTGGCCGCATTCTGCACGATCTGAAGTTTCTGAACACTTTTCAAAGGTAGCCCCATTTGGAGAGCGTTGCAGTAGTCGAACCTCGAGGTGGTGAGGGCATGAGTGACTGTGAGCAATGACTTCTTGTCCAAATAGGGCCGCAACTGGTGCACCAGGCGAACCTGAGCAAATGACGTCCTTGCCACAGCTGAAAGATAGTGCTCTAATGTTAGTTTTGAATCGAGGAGGACGCCCACATTGTGAACCCTCTCCGAGGGGATCAATAACTCCCTGCCCCAGGTAACGGATGGACAGATGGAATTATCCTTGGGAGGCAAAACCCACAGCCCCTCTGTCTTGTCAGGGTTGAGTTTGAGCCTGTTGACACCCATCCAGACCCCAACAGCCTCCAGCCACCGACACTTCACTTCTATCACTTCACTGACTGCACAAGGGATGGAGATGTACAACTGCGTATCATCAGTGTACTGATGATACGTCACCCCATGCCATTGGATGATCTGCCACAGTAGTTTCATGTAGATATTAAACAGCAGGGGGGAGAGGACCAAACCCTGAGGCACCCCGCAAGGGAGAGATCTAGAGGTCGACCTCCGACCCCCCACTAACACCGACTGCGACTGACCGGAGAGGTAGGAGAAGAGCCACTGAAGAACAGTGCCTCCCACTCCCAACCCCTCCAGCCAGCGCAGAAGGATACCATAGTCAATGGTATTGAAAGCCACTGAAAGGTCAAGAAGCACTAGGACAGAGGACAGGCCCCTGTCCCAGGCCTGTCAGACATCATCCATCAGTGTGACCAAAGTTGTTTCCATGCTGTAGCCGGGCCTGAATCCTGACTGTTGAGGGCCTAGATAATTGGCTTCTTCCAAGGACTGGTGGAGATGGAGTGACACCACCTTCTAAACAACCTTCCCCATAAAGGAAGGTTGGAGACTGGATGATAGTTATTAAGCATGCTGGTCCAGGGAAGGCTTCTTGAGGAGGGGGTGCACAAGTACCTCCTTGTAGGAAGCCAGGAAGGAACCCCCTTGTGGTGGGGAATGTGTGTATGTCGGGGTGATGGGCACAATTCACATTTCACTATGCACTGTTTTATGTTGTGTGATTTTAAATTGTTAAAAAATCAATAAATAAAATATTTAAAAAAAAAAAAAAAAGGAAGGAACCCCCTCAAAGAAGCATTGACAATTTTGTGGACTCAGCTCCGTGTTACTTTTCTGCTGGCCGAAACCAGCCAAGTGGGACACGGATCCAGTAAACAGGTGGTGGAACTAACAGCTCCAATGGCCTTGTCCACTTCATTAGGTGTCACCAGGTCAAACTCCTCCCAGACAGTTGGACAAGGACAAACCCCGGTCACCTCGACTGACTCGTTGTCAGCCGACACTGCAGTCCAATCGAAGTCAAGGCTCATCCAGATCTGAGCATCTTTATCAGCGAAAACTTTAAGGAGGGAGCGGGTCAGCCTAAACAGAGCGGCTGGCTGGGATTCTGCTGATGCAATCAAAGCGGCATGATACGGATATCTTGCCGCCTTGAGTGCCACTTTGTAAGTCTTAATGTGAGTTCTTACAAGTGTTCGATCAGATTCAGATTTGCTTTTCCTCCATCGCTTCTCCAGACATCTCTTCTGGCGTTTCCATTCTCAGAGTTCCTTAGAGTTCCTCCTTCCTTATGCAAGACAAGTTATTGATTTTCTATAGTGCCTGCTGATTAAATGAATATAAGATATCTATGCTATGAACACTAAGTTTCTCTAGTTATGTTTCCCCTCCCCCTCATTGGCTACTATGAGAAATAGTAGAATGATAATAGAGTAGCTTTGGAAGATTTAAAGATCAATAATTTTTGAATGTCACTTTAAAATAGGTAATATAATAGTTAGCTCAGAAAAAGCAAGGCTGAAGCGTTATAACAATAGTACTTAGACTTATATATTACCAAGTGGAGTTCAGAACTTTTTTGGACAGGCATTTAAACTAGGTAAAGGGGACAGAGATGTAACTGATGTGGATGATTTCTGTCCCCAACCAGTGAGAATAAATCAGTTTCTGGAAGCTTATGATAAGGGAGCTGCAAATAAAATAGATGTAGTTGTTGATGATAAGGGGCAAACTAAAATAATGAAAACAATGTTTTTCAGGTAATGTGCACGAATGCTTGAAGCTTGAGCAACAAGCTCTTTGAGTTAGAGATAATTTGGATCTGGTTGCCATAACTGAAACATGGTTTAAGGATTCTAATGAATGGGAAATATCCATACCAGGATATACACTGTATAGGAAGGATAGAATACAGAGAAGGGGAGGCAGAGTAGCCATTTATGTTAAGGAAAGTCTAAAAACAACACTAATTCAAAATACATGTAAAGATATGGAGACTCTCTGGGTTTGCATGCAAAATAAAGAAGGTTCTGTCATTAGACTTGGGGTTATCTATAGGCCTCCAGGGCAATCTGAGGAATATGACAACAAGATGGTGGATGAAATTACTCAAATGGCAGTGAAGGGAGATATTGTGGTTATTGGTGATTTCAACATGCCTGATGTTGACTGGAATATCCCCAGTGCCCTTACATGCAAAAGTAAGAATATAGTACAGGCCATTACAGGAGCAACTCTGGCACAGCTGGTTAAGACACCCACTAGAGGGGAGAATATTCTAGATTTAGTCTTTACGAATGGGAATTGGGTTTCAGAGGTTAAGGTGGGAGAAAATTTAGGTTGCAGTGACCATCTATGTTTGTGGTTTGATGTAAAAACTGATTGTGAGCAATCCTATACTGCAACCAAAGTATTGGATTTCAGAAAAACAAATTTTAATGCAATGGGGGAATATTTAAATAATGAATTAAAGGGGAGGGATAAAATGACAAGAGTGAGCACCCGGTGGACTGTATTAAAAAAGTCCATCTTTAAAGCCACAAGACTGTATGTAAGGCAAATAACTAAAGGTAAAAGGAAGACGAAACCGCTATGGTTTAGCAATGATGTAAGGGCTATAGTCAATGAAAAAAAGGCTGCCTATAGGAGGTATAAAGAGTTTGGAAGTATAGCTGATAGAGAGGTGTATAAAATGAGACAGAAGGAGGAGAAACAGATAATATATGCTGTTAAAGCCTCAAAAGAGAAAGAAATTGCCAAATCTGTAAAGAAGGGGATAAAACCTTCTTCAGATATATTAGTGATAGGAATAAGAAAAACTGCAGCATCATGAAGCTTAGTACCGGGAATAATACATGCATTGATGGGAATAAGGAGATCGCTGACCATTTCAATAGCTACTTCTGTTCAGTTTTCTCAAAAGACACCTTACAATATAATACTATAGATGGATATAGCATTGCTTCCAGCTGTACGGATTCAGCTCCAGTGATCTTAGAAGCCCATGTCTTAGAAGAACTTGAACGATTAAAGATAAATAAGGCAATGGGTCCAGATGGCATCCACCCCAATTCTTAAAGAACTCAGCTTTGTCATTGCTACCCCCCTGACTGATTTGTTTAACCAATCCCTGTTAACAGGAGATGTTCCTGAGGATTGGACAATGGCCAGTGTTGTGCCTAAATCAGCATGGCTTTACTGAAGGCAAATCATGTCAGACTAATCTCATTGATTTCTTTGATTATGTCACAAAGGTGTTGGATGAAGGTGGTGCCGTGGATATTGCCTATTTGGACTTCAGCAAAGCCTTTGATACGGTTCCATATAAAGAGCTGATAGATAAATTAGTGAAGATTGGACTTAATCCCTGGATAGTTCAGTGGATTTGCAGCTGGCTGAAGCGTAGACATCAGAGAGTTATTGTTAATGGTGAGTATTCTGAGCAGAGACAGGTTACAAGCGGTGTGCCACAAGGGTCTGTTCTGGGTCCTATTCTTTTTAATATCTTTGTGAGTGACATAGGGGAAGGTTTGGTAGGGAAGGTTTGCCTATTTGCCGATGACTCTAAAGTGTGCAATAGGGTTGATATTCCTGGAGGTGTCTGTAATATGGTAAATGATTTAGCTTTATTAGATAAATGGTCAAAGCAATGGAAACTGCAGTTTAATGTTTCCAAATGTAAAATAATGCACTTGGGGAAAAGGAATCCTCAATCTGAGTATTGAATTGACAGTTCTGTGTTAGCAAAAACTTCAGAAGAGAAGGATTTAGGGGTAGTGATTTCTGACAGTCTCAAAATGGGTGAACAGTGTGGTCGGGCGGTAGGAAAAGCAAGTAGGATGCTTGGCTGCATAGCTAGAGGTATAACAAGCAGGAAGAGGAAGATTGTGATCCCGCTATATAGAGCGCTGGTGAGACCACATTTGGAATACTGTGTTCAGTTCTGGAGACCTCACCTACAAAAAGATATTGACAAAATTGAACGGGGTCCAAAGACGGGCTACAAGAGTGGTGGAAGGTCTTAAGCATAAAACGTATCAGGAAAGACTTAATGAACTCAATCTGTATAGTCTGGAGGACAGAAGGAAAAGGGGGGACATGATCAAAACATTTAAATATGTCAAAGGGTTAAATAAGGTTCAATAGGAAAGTGAACACAAGAACAAGGGGACACAATCTGAAGTTAGTTGGGGGAAAGATCAAAAGCAACATGAGAAGATATTATTTTACTGAAAGAGTAGTAGATCCTTGGAACAAACTTCCAGCAGACGTGGTTGGTAAATCAACAGTAACTGAATTTAAACATGCCTGGGATAAACATAGATCCATCCTAAGATAAAATACAAAAAATAGTATAAGGCTACACTAGATGGATCATGAGGTCTTTTTCTGCCCTCAGTCTTCTATGTTTCTATGTTTAACAGTGCTTTATAGCCCCCTCATCATATTTCCCCTCACAATTTGAATCCTTGTTTTGCCAACCTTGAAAGGATGGAAGGCTGAGTCAACCTTGAGATAGTGAGAATCAAACTCTGACTATGAGCAGAATTACCCTCTAATACTGCATTCTAAACACTGTGCCACCATTTCTCAATGTATTCAATAACTGGCAAGAAGGATTGATAAGAAGAAATATTTACTTGCAGAAACACATACAGTTAACATACCATTCCTGGAAAACTCCCAATGAATTCTGTGAATGCCTCAATGAATCCCAATAGTTCAGAGAAGGTTTTGCCTTCATAAGACAATCGATCTCCAAAGACAACAGAGCATATAACATTAGAAACAGCAGATGTGATGGGTAGGATTATGTCAAAGGGTTGATCTGTAACATCAAAAAGAAAGAAGAGGTTGTGTGACCACATTTTAATTTCCAATTTTTTTCTGTAATGACTTTGTAATAATTTTTATACAGGTAATAGGTGACCAGTTGCTAAGTGATTTTTCAATGTTCAATGTTAGATTATAGAGTTATAATCTAATTGTGAAGGTCTGACAATCCCCTCATACCACCAAATCAAATTACAAGGGATTTGGGGTGGGGGAGAACTAAATGAAGCCTCTGAATTGCTTCTGGTTAGAAAATTAAGCCAAAGCTTGTCCTGCCTGCAGCTTTGCTATCCCTCAGCAGCACGGGAATCACAGAGATTCCCAAATGCGGCAGCAATGGCTTGGTCCATTTTGCTTGACATAGCCACCCCCTCTGCAATTGCTTCTGCATGGTGTTACCACTATAAGTTGATTTTCGCAATCCCCCCCATCCCACTGTGATCACTTCTGTGAGGCCAGATGGGGTGTGGTAAGTTGAGGCCAACAAGCTTTATAACTAGTGTTGGGTGAACTGAACTTGCACATGCTGAACCCGAACCCGAACTTTTAAAAAAGTTCGGGTTCCAGTTCAGTGTTCATGCCAAACACTGCGAAGCGCTGCCACCCGGCTGTCATCTGCTGAGAAGAGGAGGAGGAGTCGGGCGCTGGTAGCGGCAGAGGAAGGTGAACACCAGGGAGCTGTCGGCCGGTTGGGATGCTGGGAGGGAGGCGCAAAAGGAGGTGGGGAATCCCACAAGGGAATTCTGGGGATGGAGCTTTGATGACATGGAGACTTCTTCCTGGCATGTGGCTTTATTTCGGCCGGCCAGGAAGAAGTATCTGTGATGTCAAAGCTCCACACCGGAATTCCCCACCTGCTTTTGGTACAGCGCTGTTGCAGCATCCTTTTCCGTAAATATATACAGTATATATATTATTTTTACGGAAAAGGACGCCAAGGAGGTGGGGAATCCCATGATGGGATTCTGGGGGTGGAGCTTTGACGACACAGAGACTTCTTCCTGGCCGGCTGAAATAAAGCCACATGCCAGGAAGAAGTCTCCATGACATCAAAGCTCCGCCCCCAGAATCCCATAATTTTTTTTTTACTTAATTTTTTTATTTATTTATTTTTACGGAATTGTTAATTTTTATTTTTACGAAAAAGGAGGCCGCAGTCACACCGCAAGCAAAGGGAGGTCCTTTCATAATTTTTTTTATTTTTGCGTGGAAGGATGCCCCAGCCGCGCCGCAAGCAAAAGGAGCTGGGGAATCCCACGATGGGATTCTGGGGGCAGAGCTTTGATGTCATGGATACTTCTTCCTGGCCAGCTGAAATAAAGCCACGCACCAGGAAGAAGTCTCCCTGTCGTTTGCAGAGGTCTCGCGCAAGCCGAGCACTGGCTTCAGGGTGGGTGCCGCACGGTCGGGTTGTTAAACATGCCAAGGTGATCACTTCCTGGATTCCGTCCTCCCTCCATTACTCTAGTGCTGTCCCCAGAATCCAGGAAGTGATCACCTTGGTGTGCTTAGCAGCCTGCCGGTAAGCGACGACACTCCTGTTGCTTTTTCTCCACCCCAACAGCAGCGGCGCGCGGAGGCAAAGCTCCACATTGTGGGCGCTGTGCAGTCGGGTTGCTAAGCATGGCAAGGTGATCACTTCCTGGATTCTGTCCTCCCTCGATTACTCTAGTGCTGACCCCAGAATCCAAGAAGTGATCACCTTTGTAGCGATACCTAGTTTTCAACTGTAATGCCCTTTTTTTTTGCTAGCTCTTTTTTCTACAAACCTAAGGACCTTTTCACCAGAGAAAGGCAGTCAGTGTTTTCATATGGGATAGACAAAAGGAATTAAATTGAAAGATGGGTGGCCAATTTTCCTTATTGTGTCAAAATTCATAAATGCCAAGTCAGGAGCTATGGAGTCTTTTTCTGCCATGATTGACAATAGAACTTGTCTGCTTAGAAACAAGTCTGTTCAATGCTTTCTCCAGACATTGCTGTTATAAAAGTCATCCCATATATATTACCATCAACAATTAAGAGCTAGTCAGCTTTTTTATTAGATACATTATTATTACACTACACGGCTTTGTCTTGCTCCTCTATCTCAGACCTAGAAACTGGAGAAAGACATTTGTAATGACTTTTTGTTCATATTTAGTGACAGAACCAAAAATAATCCATGTACCTATGGAAGGTATAGATTTTATTACTTAGTGAACCCTGCTAGTACCGTACAAATAGTTTATATTTTCCCTTGTTATAAACTTTAATTTTAAATAATTGTTATTTGATTTTTAATTAAATATTCTATTTTTAGCATCATTGAATCTGTCATTGAATTTCAATTCATTTTTTTCCCTTCCAGTTTTACCTTGTATTATATGCCTAAAGGTGGGATATAATTCAATGAATGAATGAATGAATGAATGAATGAATGAATGAATGAATGAATGAATGAATAAATAAATAAATATCTTCTGCAACATAAGATCACCTTCAAAGGTTGTTATCTTCTTCACCAAACATTGGGATTCTTCCAATATCTGTTCAGCCATTGATTTCTGTCCCATCCCAAAGTTCCGTAGTGTGGTGAGAGTAAAGCGACGCAAAATATTCCATTTCTTGCTTTCACTAATAAGCCCTGGAAGGATAAAAGTTGACAATAACCAATAACAGACATTAGAACATTTGTTTTAAAGAATATAAAAACCAATTTATATGATATTCATCCCATCTACAAAGCATCTGCTCTTCTCAAATAAAGTTTTATTTCTTCTTTGAGAAAACATTGATACTTTGGCAAAAGGAAAAGAAATTAAATTTGATTATGGGCTTGAACTTTTCTTATTCAACCTTATATCTTAGGCATTGTTAAGAAGGATTTTGATAACTATAATAAACACATGAAAAGGATTGAAGTACTTTTCATTTTACCCAATATACCTGTTTAGGTGCTTCCCACCAACATACATAAACAAAAGCTATATTTGAAAAACAAAAGTGTTATTTTCTATTGCTTTAATATACCCTGAAATTTGACATCCTCAGTTTTGGAACTTGAAGCAATCTGATGAGAATTGAATTACTGGATAAAGGGCTCCTGATTGAAACACCTACCTGCAAACTATTCATTTTAGAAGGTTTGTATCTCATTAACAGGGCTATGCCCAGCTTTGAAAGAATGCTTCATTTCAATAAATTATAAGGTTTGAATCTTATTATTTATTGAATCTATTAATTTTTGAATCTAGGCTATGCCCAGCTTTGAAAGAGTGCTTCATTTCAATAGATTTTCTATCAATTCACCCCCTCAAAGTAGATGTGCAGATCAGCATGATGAACATTCAAAGCAGCAAGTGGTATCTGATGGCTTCAAAATGTATTACCTTGAAGAGCATTAGGAAACTACAAATCGTGCAAAATGCAGCCACGCGAGTGGCCCTGGAGCTTTCTATGCATGCCCATGTTTCTCCAGCACTCTGTGGACTGCATTGGCTGCCGATTGGTTTCCAAATGCAATTCAATGTGTTGGTAATGACCTATAAAGTCCTACATGGCATCGAGCCAGATTACTGGCAGGACCGCCTCCTGCCGCATGAGTCCTAGTGACCGGTCTAGTCCCACAGAGTTGGCCTTCTCCAAGTCCCATCAACTAGACAATGTTGCTTGGTGGAGCCCAGGAGAAGAGCCTTCCCTGTGGGGACTCCAGCCTTCTGGAATCAGCTCCTCACGGAGAGTCATACTGCCCCCACCCTCCTTGCCTTCTGCAAAACTCTTAAGACTCGTCTATGCTGCCAGGCTTGGGGCGATTAGACACTAACACCTTGGCCAATAAATGTCACGTATGGTTGTTGTCTGAGTGGGTAAGATTGCTTTTTTAATAAAATTAGGGATTATAGAGTAATACAGTATATCTAGTTTTAAATTAATTGAATTGAGACTACTATATTGTATTGTTTTCTTTTTATATATATTGTAAGCCACCCCGAGTCCTTGGAGAGGGGTGACATATAAATCCAAACAAACAAACAAACAAGAAGTTTGTTTGTTTGATAGTTACAGTATTGCACAATGTTGTAGTTTGGAAATAAATTTTGTCAAAGCTTCTAGCTGAAACTTGATACTTAATGACTATGAAATTCTAAAGAAAAAATATATCTAGCACTATCTAATATATTTTAAAGCATATCAGTAGATATTTCTGTTGGATTTGACTGAAAGTTTTTCCACTATTAAAATTTGGATTTGGCCCTATTTAATTAGTTTACTTTTAAATTTGGTTTTTAAAAGCCCTGAGGAAATGGCAGTTCTGAAATCTGTAATTTCTAAACATGTATTAACACAGGTTTCAGTGCCCTGCTTTCTTGTTTTAATACTTTATCCTTTAATTTATATTTTAAGTAAACAGATTTTCAACTACCTCCAACAGATTTAGTTATTTCATTTTTTTATTCCTCAAAAGAAAAAAAATTGGACGCCTTCACTTGCCTGGAAAAGTTAAGGTTTTTTCCCCTTTCCTCTAGAAATGAAAACTACATTTGAAATCAATGTGAAAATAATCTGTATACCTTTGTTATTTGATCGAGGATAGGTGCTGGAGCTCGCCCACCAAATTCTTCACTATGAGTTACCAAAGCATTTTTCACAGCCTCATATCCACAAATCACAACTATTGGCTTTGGTCCTACCCAGATAGTAAAAACTGGACCATATGTCTTACTGAGCTGAGGACAAAATCCATCAAAGGTGTGAATCAATAGAATTTGTTGGATATCTGATTCATTTAATGGCTGACAGGATCTCTAAAGTTTATTAAATTAATCTTTAATATAATGTCTTTAAAATCTTTAAACAAGAAAGAAAACAGGATTTAAGAGAAAGGAAAGAAGTGATTCCAACATGTAGAATTCAGAAGCAACTTGAAATATCTAGCAAAGACAGCATTGTTGTGTAAGAGAATGTACACATCCATGTACACAACTCTTACAAATTTTACAGGCATACTTCTTCATTTATGACCAAATTTCATGACTATTTTAATTGAAATTTATGAAGTCATAAGATAATTACTGTGAACAGAACAATGAAATATATACACAGCATTTTGCTGATCCACCAATATCCACTTTATCAGAGGAAGATATAAAGTTTGTCTGGCATGATCTCTTTTTAAGAATCCCATGTTGGCTTCAATTAATGGCCTTGTTTGTTTCTAGAAGCTCAGAAACCCTCCACTTGATTATTTTTTCCAGAATTTTCCCAGGTATTGATGTCAAGTTGATTTTCTGGATCCATCTCCACCCTTTTTTCTAGATGGGCATCACATCAGCTCTCTTCCAATCCTCTGGTAGTTCTCATATGTTACATTTGTTGAGTTGTGGGACAGAAGATACTTCAAGACAATAGTTCTACACAATCCAGCAGCCAGCCAAGCTGACAGCTAGCTTGTTATATAGGGAGCTGTCAGGTAGCCCAACCAATCAGGGATCTCTATTTTCCCATCTGAATGCAGGACCCCTTTGGAAACAGGGAGTCTGGATATCTAACAACATTCAGTGGCTGAGCCATCACATCTGACAGCTCCTACAGAACCCTCTGATATAAACCATCTGGTACAGATGATTTGAACTCATTCAGAGTGGTTAGACATTCTCTTACTATTTTCTTGGGTATTTTGACTTGTGTGCCTATTCTATCTTTCTCAGTGTTGCTTTTGAGAGGTTGGATTATTTCTTCCTTTGGGGTAAAAACAAATGCAAAGAAAGATTTAAACTCAAATTTAGAGGTAACAGGTAATCTCCCAAATACTTCTTAATCTCTCTCCCATTAAGAAAGGAATCATATCAAAAACTATCTTACCTTTGGGTAGTTTTTATACAGAGGCAGAACACCTTTTTGCAATAGATTCCCCAGAAAGAACCAGGGCCTGGGGCCAGGAGGGAGCCTGCCTCTTGCTTGCTGAAACCGGAAGGCCCAGAATATGAACAAAAAGAGAATGAACAGTATTATTGTCCCAGGGATCAGATCCACCTGCATGTTGATTCTTCTGGCCTTGATGGAGCAGAAGGAATGAGACTTCGGGGCTGGAAAAAAGCTGCAAAAGTCATATGAGAATGAGAGGAGCAAAGTTAATGTGACTGTTTCTCTAGTCTTCTCCCATCTACTCCCCAAATTGTCTTGTGTCACATGTAAAATGCATTATATAGGTAATGTTTGTAACAATATTAAACATTTATGATCTTATGAAACTGAATTACTTGCTGTGAAAAGCCATATATGGCCACGGGCTGTGGGTTGGATACACCTGATCTACGATACTGTTTGGGCAAACAGTGGCAAAATAAGAACAGGAACAGCCTGGCACTTTCTAAATATTTGGACTTTATTCGAAAACAGCATAATCAGCATCTAGAGAATGAGAGAGTTGCAGCTGAAAAATTGATTGATAGCAAAAAAAACAAAACCACAACACTATGACCATACATGAAGGTTCAATTTGATTTATTACTCCAAGCCTATGCTTATGAGTCTTCTCATCTAAGGGTCAGCACCTGAGTAGATACGGGTCAATGGTGATTAGTGTGAATTGTACTTTGTTCATTTGTGGTTGCATAATAATACCAGAGTGATCCCTCTTTTGATCCTGGATAATCTTTCCCATAATTGTTTACCAACTCCTAGTTTCACTGATGGTAAAACTTCTTTGTGCCAAAAAGGGAGGAGGTGGGGGGGGGGCACATGCATGCCTGACCACACTCATAATTCCATGCAGGCCTCCCTGTGCATAGGTGCATGACATCCCTCACTCCTGGCACACAATGGTATGCCCATTTTTCACTCTCCCTAGAGCCTTTCTAGGAGTCTGAGGAGGATGAAAACAGCCTCCCTCCTGCAGAGGCCCTCGGGAGGTCAGAAATGACCCATTTGCCAAGTTCTGGTTGAACCAGAAGTTCTGTTTTTTTGCTCCCCAAGGCTTTAGAGTCTTTCTAGGAGCCTGGGGAGGGCAAAAACAGACTTCCCCATCTCACCCCTGGAAGCCCTCCAGAGGCCAGAAATGGCCTGTTTGCCAATTTCTTCATATTGGGAAATGAGCCATTTCTTGCCTCCAGAGGACCTCCTGGGTAGTGATGGTGAGGAGGGCCATTTTCACCCTCTCCAGGCTCCTAGAAAGGCTCTGGAGCTTTGGGAGAGCAAAAAAATGGGCCTTTCCCATCCTCTCCGGAGGCTGAAAACAGGCTGTTTCCTGACCTGTAGTGGGCCCAGAAGGCCCAAAAGTCAGCTGACCTCACATGCCCATTGATATGGCTCTGTGTGCCATTTGTGGCATGCGTGCCATAGGTTCTACACCAGTGTTTCCCAACCTTGGCAACTTCGCTGGCTGGGGAATTCTGGGAGTTGAAGTCCAGATATCTTCAAGTTGTCAAGGTTGGGAAACACTGTTCTACATCATGGCCCTAGATAAACTTAGGTCCATCTGTTCCAAAGTACACAAGAATTTGGCATATTTCTGCATTTAGCAATCTGCCAAAATGACAGCAACCCAATAAACCAAAGCAATAACATCTTTGCATTTAGCCTGATGTTCAAGCGAAAGATGTGCATTCATGTCATTTTTACTAACTTTTGACAACAACAGTGAACAGGATGCACAGAAGCAAAAAACACTTTCTGTGCATGTGCAGAAGCAAAAGACAAAATAGCAATTCCTATGGCACCTCTGAGACTGCTGGTTCAGGGGTGTGGCAGGCCTGGGATGCTGCTGGTTCCAGTGACCCAGGACACCACATTTCTACCCATTCCATAAAATCAGTTTGAACCTGGAGGAACTCACCTCTGAGTGAAACATACATTTGCATTTACAAATACTCTGAAATCTCAGTAACATTGTTTATACCATTTGTGGAATGCCCAGCTGGCAGATTTGCTACAGTGCCAGGGAAATGCGTAGCCGCCATCTTGTTGGCTGGGATCTCGCATTATCTCGCCCGGCCAGGTCTTTCATCAGCACCGGACGATGACATCATCGGGGTGTGGTCAGCCAGACCTTTATAAAGGGCTGTGCTGGCTTGGGGCTTTCTTTTTGCCCCAACGACGAGCAGGTGAATATCTGGCTGGTGTTCGCTGAAGAGCGGAGCGGCCATCTTGTGGTGGCCTCATGGCATCGGCCATTTTGGAAGGGCAAAGAGGACCAGGCCTACAGGCTTGGCTGGGCTGGATTGCCCTTCGCTTCCTTTCAGGGGGTGAGAGGAGCTTTGGTTTCTCCCCCCCAATTGTATTTGGTGGATTCTTGGTGGCAATTGGCCCCTTTCAGAGGCTTGCTGCCCCTTTCGGCCTTTAGGCTCGGGGTGGTGGTGGAATTGAACAGGCCTTCAGGCCTGTCTTCGGGCTTACAGCCCTCTGGGTTTGAAGAGCCAGGCATGATAGCCAGCTTGGCACCCCCCTTTTTTGAGAGGGAGTCAGGGGTCTGGTTGTTAGGGTTCTTAGTGGGCATGCCCCCTCAAAAGCAAAGGACCTTGCCTCCCACCCCAGAGCCGGCGGCTAGGCCGCAATGGGTATTACAGCCCTTGGTCAGGGCTAGGCTGGCCAATGAGGAAGCTCAGAATAGGGCCAGGAGGGTGGGGGGTAGGCCCTGGGACACACCGGCATACCTGCTCATTCCTGGTCTAGGGTAATAGAGCATTTGGATGAATTAGACACCAGGTGGCAGTCGGTTTACAGGCCGGGAGGCGCACGCTGTTTGGCTCCTGTGGCTCTTGGCAGACCCCTGAGCGACGTGGAGGCCCAGACCGTGCAGGCTTCGTCTTTCGCAGCAGCATCCGGAGCGGTCTCTGCAGGATCTTCTTCAGGGACGCCTGGTACCATGGTGTCAGGTGAGATGGTTATGTAGTCACACTACACATTACCCCTTCCCTTATCCAGGCAGGTTTTTATGCCACCAGCTTTGGGGAGTGGGACCACTTGCTACAGCACAATTTGCCCCGCCCTTACCTGTAATCAGGGCTGCATCTGCCGCTGCTGCTGTGGCGGCCCAGGCCCCTGTGGCATCTGCTGCCCCTCCGGCTGGGGAGGGCATGGGGGTTGTGGCGGCAGCTAACCATGCCAGATCTTTTAGCTTCCATATGGGCTATTGCCATTCCCTGGGGGTTGCCTTCCACCCCCTTGGGTTTTCACTTGCATCCCTCCATTAGGGAGCGAATTTGGAAGGGCGAATATGTTGATCTGTTCTCCATTCTGAATCGCGAAGTTCCCAAGAAGGACAAGGATGATGAGGCAAAGGCCAACAGGCCTAAAAAGGTCAAAGTGGATAGGTGTTTCAGCTCATGGCTGTATGCCTTTTTGACCTATATGTCGGTGGTCATTGAGAGGGAGCCTGCGCGGGCTTCCTCCATGATTAAATATATTGATCTCATCGCTCAGGCTCACTATGAGTACGAGGGTACTGCATGGTTGCAGTATGATGAGTCTTTCCGGATGCAGGTGGCATTTGAACACACCCTACCCTGGGACATGGTGATTCCCGATTTATGGTTCCATGCAACTCAGCTTGCACGGGCGGGAGGCGGGGAGCGCACGGACAGTGGCCACTTTATGAAGGCCAAGCCTATGATGACTCCCGCAGCTCGCACGGGGGTTGGGGCTGGGGCAAGGGCTGCCTGCCTGTGTCATGATTTTATGGCCAGGGGGTCTTCTTTTCATCCTGCATGCAGATTTTGGCATGCATGTGGGAACTGTGGCGGCTCTCACGCCACCCATGCTTGCCCTAAATCCAAGTCCCCCAAGGATGGAAAGGACGGGGCTGGGCCGTCCAAATGGCAGCTTCCCCCTGGGTGAAAAGGGCCCCAGTCCAGTTAGGTTGGAAGTGTTGAAGGTTATGTTGAGGGAGTATCACCCACATAGAAGCGTGGCTGCGCTTCTGCAGGGTTTTCAGGAGGGGTTTAGGATCCCTTATTTTGGACCTAGGAAGGTCTTCATGTCCAGCAACCTTAAGTCGGTGGTTGGTCATGAGGACATTGTTAGATCTAAGATTCAGAAGGAGGTGGCCGAGGGCAGGGGTTTGGGCCCTTTTGCTAGCCTGCCATCACCTGTCCTCCAGGTTTCGCCTCTGGGGCTGGTCCCCAAGAAGGCCAGTGGTGGATTTCAGTTGATTCACCACTTGTCCTTCCCTAAAGGGGAGTCAGTGAATGATTACATTCCTGACGAGCTTTGTTCAGTCCGCTACGCGTCTTTCGACGTGGCAGTGGCCATGGTCAGGAAGTGTGATGTGAGAGCCTTGATGGGTAAATGTGACATCAAGTCTGCATTATGGCTCCTCCCCATACACCCAGATGACTTTGAGCTCCTGGGCTTCCACTTTGAGGGTGGCTATTACGTGGACCAAGCATTGCCTATGGGCTGCTCTATATCTTGCTCCCTGTTTGAGAGCATTAGCACCTTTTTGGAGTGGGCCCTTGGGAAGCGATCTGGGTCGGGTTCTATAATTCATTACCTTGATGACTTCCTGATGGCCGGGCCGGCACATTCAGAGCAGTGTTTGGCTCTGATATCGGCCTTTGAAGCGCTTTGCTAGAAGGGTGGGTTAGAGATCAACCCGGGCACTCAGTAGACTGCAGACAGGCACTGACTTTGCAGCAGCTCTCCGACGTTAGCAGAGTCTGGATGAAGCTGTGTCCCTCTGACTATGAAGCCCACCTTTTTCAGGCAGTGGCCAGTGTGATGTTTTTTTGGGCTCTCCGTGTTAATGAGGCTTTGGCTTCCTCCCGCGGAGACAGGTGCCTTACAGTTTTTGGACCTCCAGTTTGAAGGCACTGGTGTATCTTTGCTGGTGAGGTTGTCTAAAACGGATCAATTAGGTAGGGGGTCTAGGGGGTCTAGGGTAGTCTTAGCAGCTGCTGCTGACATGTCTGTCTGTCCAGTGGCTGCCCTTTCCTCATTTTGTAATCTGCAAGGAACGGGGCAGAGGTATCTTTTTAGCCATCAGGATAGCTCTCCACTCACCCGGTATCAATTTTTGGCAATTATGACCAGGGCACTGGTTGTGATCGGCCTTGACCCTGCCTGGTACGGGATGCATTCATTCCGAATAGGGGCTGCCACTAGCACAGTGGCTTCCTGGGTGCTAGGATCTGGAAGATTGGTCGCTGGAGGTCGGTGGCCTATTTGGCTTATGTTTGGCCTGCTGGTTCTGATGAGCAGGACTCCACGCATGTTAACCTTTCTCTGCCCTCTTTTAGATAGCCCTCGTGGGGAGAAACCAACGGCGTTGCAGTGCATGTTTTGGGCTGGCCGCTCTGCAGCAAGATCCGCTGTGGCGACCCAGCTGTCTTTGGGCCATTGGGTCAGCATCACCTGGCTCGGATGAAGAGGCCTGCGGTGGGAGGGGGTCCTCCCTTTGCTCCTGGGCAGGCGCCACAATGTGGTTGCACCCAGGTGGTTGGTCTTGCACCTTGGGGGCAATGACCTTTGTGTTCTGGGCGGTCTGGCATTGATTTGTCAGGCCCGTGAGGACCTGCAGGCTCTTCATCTAGCTTGGCCAACCATGCAAGTCAGAAATCCTTCCCTGGATTTTCTGGAGGGATGCCATCTCCCCGAGGGCCATTCATAAGGTCAGGCGTAAGGTTAATAAGGCCATTGGCAAGTTAGTTAGAGAGTTGGGTGGGGTAGTTATTTCACATCCCACTATTACCATTGATCAGCCATGGCGTTATCGTGCCGATGGCGTTCACCTGTCAGAACAGAGGAATGCCATCTTTTTACAGGACCTGCAAAGGTCCCTGCATGAGCTGGCGCAGTTAAGGGGGGAGTCAGGGGGCCAAGATAGAGATCTGGCCCCCCCTCCGTGGCAGGTTAGGGGTGGAAATTGGGAGGTGCTAGCAACTGTGTGTTCTCCGTTGGGCATCTTTGGGGATGATTGTCAGACTCTCTCAAAGGGCTCATGGTGGCTTCTTAACCAGCCTTAGCAATTGGGGGGAAGTTGCCTTTGGGTCTCGCCCATTTCAATTGCCTTTCAGGGATTGAACGGCGAGACCTCCCACATGCATTGCATGGCTTGGATCCAGGTGAGGGCATGGTCCCCTTCACCTGGATCAGCATGGAGCTACGCCCCAAGTTGTCCAGGAAGTTTTTGTTACATCATTTCTGACCCAAATGATCTTAGTTGACCTCTGCGGGTCCCATTTTAGTTTGAATAAATATGTTTATTTATTTAATTAATAAAAATGACCCAGTTTAAATCCAGCTCTGTGTTGTTATTCCACTTCCGCTGCAATGATCGCAGTACATATACCTTTCAGCAATCTACTTGAGACTTATCCTCCATAATATTAGTCCCAAATGTTTCCTTTTTACATGAGCATCTGGTTTTATAGTGCTGATCTCTCTGTCTAATTCAAAGGTCCTCAAACTTTTTAAACAGGGGGCAAATTCATGGCCCCTCAGACTGTTGGGGGACTGGACCAGTTGGGCAGGTGTGGCTCGGTGGTTATGTGGTTGGGTGGGTATGGCTAGGTGGTCATGTGTTTAGGTGGATGTCACCAATTTAGAAGTCCAATTTGCCTTTGTCCTTTGTCCTTCATAAACTGCAGTTGCTCAACCCAAGGAATCTATTTACTTAATAAGTAAGGGGGAAAAGGGAAAAAAAATTGCAAATTTTCTTGCCACTTGCCTAACATTCTTACAGCAGCAGCATTAGGCTCCTTAAAATAGATACTTTTTTTTTTTTAAAAAAGAATAAAACAAACAGAATTTTCTTCAAAATAACAGTTGGCCACACAATAAATCAGACTGAAAACTGCATCCATTAAGAAAGAAAAGCACTCTCATGCACAGTCTCCTCCTTCCCACCTAGGACTGGGGCAGCTTCTCCAAAGCCTGAGAAGAGTTCAAAGCTCAAAGCTCTATCCTTGTGCATCAGTCCACCATCACTCAACTGGCCAGTATAACTGCTCCACCAGCTCATCCCTGCCCACCCAGCTTGTGCCCTTCAGCCTTACCTTTGCAAGATGTGGGCAGCAAAAGTGTGTAGGCAGCAATGAGCTGAAGTTCACAGACATGCAGCTGCAACCTGCAAGGTGTTAATAGGCTGGAGGAGGAGCAATGAGGGCAGCCGGAAAAGCCAGCCTTGCAAAGAGTGGCTGAGAGGTGAAGGGTGGGGCTTCATCCCACCACTGGGCAGGCCAAATAAAGTGTGTGGGTGGGCCAGATGTGTCCCCTGGGCCACAGTTTGAGGATCCCTGATCTAATCCCTTCTTCCTCTTTGCCCACCAACGCTGCAGGACTAGAACTGGATTTTCTTGTTATAGATATCAGAAATGGAGCAGGGCAAAACAGCCACATTTTAATTTAGGTTTTTCCCCTTCAAAACGAATTTATCTATAACCTTCTGACACTATTAAAATGTTGCATAAGTTATTATAATAAGTATTTTGACATTGTTTTGACCCGGTTGACCTATGACTGTTGTGCAAGGTTTGCTAAAACCATATTAATAAGTCAGAAGAAATCCCCTGGAGAGCAGGTAATGGCAAGAACAGGTTTATTGAATTCCGAGGTAACCAAATCAGTCACAACTCCCTCGGCAGGTTATTTAAGCTAACAACGTACTGACAGAACATCCAATCATGTAACTATAATATGCCCGCCAATAACTAGGCTTCCCAACAACAACCAATGGCCGTGGGGGAGGTTTTACCCAATCGGATCCGCCGAGGATACATAACACTTATGGTGAAGAATGTGGGTACAGCCATACTTGTATGAATATGACAATGATGGTGCTTGCAGAGAGGGTGTAGAGCAGGGCTGTCAAACTCACAGAGTCATGGCAGCATTGCATAATGTATTGGGACTTTTTTCTCCTTTGCAAAACTGGGCGTGGGCTAGCATGGTATGCATCTGGCCCATAGGCCGCAAATTTGACAGCCCTGGTGTAGAGGGATTAGTGAACTGGTGTACAGCTTGGAAATACAAAAGAGATCATAATCAATTTCAGGAAAGGCAGATAGAGCCATACACCATTTACCCAACCCAAGGATGGAAGACTGAGACAACCTTAGGGACTCACGGGCGACTTTCCTTATTACCTTCTGGAAAGTGATTTCATGGTATCTAAAGAAGAATAACTAGATTCTACAATAGCTTTGTACATACAGTATCAACCTTGTAAATTCTCAAGACACTTTTTTCACTATGTATTCAAAATAGAGTGTGATATACACTGTGATTCTATTATTATTATTATTATTATTATTATTATTATTAGTAGTAGTAGTAGTAGTATCATCATCATCATCATCATCAGCGTCATCATCATTGGAATGGTGACATTGCTTGGTGGGTGTTTTTTCACTCCTCTTTCTTTTTCTGTTTGAAGAGCATCAGAATTTCATTTTAATGTGTCCCATTGATTACACAGGAACATGATAAATGAGTCCTTCGGGATTGGGTGGCATAGATGTCGAATAAATAAATAAAGTTTATTCACTTCAGTTTGATTCATTCCGAACCCTCTGGCATTAGTGGGAGGAAATAGAAACATCTGTTATTGCTTCGAATGCAATACACAAATATGAAATCTATCACTTGTGTTTTATATTTTAATACAAGACATCACAATAAGGAACAAATGTGCAGAACAGAGTTGTGCTATGACATGGGGCAAACCTAAATTCTAGGATGATCTGAAGCCATTCTGTAGAAATTTTCTGTTATCTGAAGTGAGGTTTATGGTTCCAAACCATTCTGTTTCAAAATTAAAATTTCTGCAAAATTGTAGGTTTCATTTTTGCTTGTTGTTCCAGAATCCCAAATTAATTCTGTGGTTAATAGATTGTTCTTCAATTCATAAACCTTTAGTTCTGCCATTTGGGATAAACACCCATCGAATGGTTTGGGAATATGAATGGATTTCCAGTAAATTACATACTACAGGAACCAGGAGCACTACTCAGGTGACCTTGAGGACACAGATAAACCTCCAAATGACCTTCAAAAAAGGATTCAAATGACCAGCTGTCTGCAAGGAATATAAATCATTCCATTCTCTACCATCCAGTCAGAGCTGAAGAAGCTTTTTGGATGAGTAGCAAAACATCTTCAAAGAAATAGCAAGAAAGTCCAGTTGCCTCCTGAAAGTGTACCCTATAGGGATAACCAAGACCCAAATGACTGAGAATAGCTACAGATGTCTTCAATTCACAGTAAGTTGACACAATTGAAATAAAAGGCACAAAACATCTTGATCTGTGACAGGGCAGCACGAGATATTAAGAAACACAGAGACTAGTCATGGTGGACAGTTACTGGGAGCTTTTTCTTTGAAAGGGAGAAATTGTTTAAAATACATTTTTTTTAAAAAAAATGTTGAACCATGGAGTAAGCATAGGATATGTTTTCAACAAGCTTTGAGGATGGCTTTCCTTCAGATTTGTCATTTCTAAAAGTATCATTGCTTGAATGTTGACAACAGTCCAGATTCAGACCTCGTTACAGCACAGAAACTACTTTGGTCGTGCTGATGGATGATCTCTGGTAGGCCTGGGATAGGGGTTTATCCTCTATCTGGTGCTCCTTGACCTCTCAGCGGCATTTGATACCATCAACCATTCGAGCAACCACGAATGCTCGAAGCTTGAGCAACAAGCTCTGTGAGTTAATGGCCATAATATCTAGAGATAATTTGGATCTGGTTGCCATAACTGAGACATGGTTTAAGGATTCCAATGAATGGGAAATATCCACATCAGGATATATACTGTATAGGAAGGATTAGAATAGAGAGAAGGGGAGGTGGAGTAGCCATTTATGTGAAGGAAAGTCTAAAAACAACACTAATTCAAAATACATGTAAAGATCTGGAGACTTTTTGGGTTTGCACGCAAAATAAAGAAGGTTCTGTCATTAGAATTGGGGTGATCTATAGGCCTCCAGGGCAATCTGAGGAAAATGACAACAAGATGGTGGATGAAATTACCCAAATGGCAGTAAAGGGAGATATTGTGGTTATGGGTGATTTCAACATGCCTGATGTTGACTGGAATATCCCCAGTGCCCTTACATGCAAAAGTAAGAATATAGTAGAGGCCTTTACAGGAGCAGCTCTAGCACAGATGGTTAAGACACCCACTAGAGGGGAGAATATTCTAGATTTAGTCTTTACGAATGGGAATTGGGTTTCAGAGGTTAAGGTGGGAGAAAATTTAGGTTGCAGTGACCATCTATGTTTGTGGTTTGATGTAAAAATTGATTGTGAGCAATCCTATACTACAACCAAAGTATTGGATTTCAGAAAAACAAATTTTAATGCAATGGGGGAATATTTAAATAATGAATTAAAGGGGAGGGATAAAATGGCAGGAGCGAGCACCCAGTGGACTGTATTAATAAAGGCCATCTTAAAAGCCACTGGACTGTATGTAAGGCAAATAACTAAAGGTAAAAGGAAGAAGAAACCGCTATGGTTTAGCAATGATATAAGGGCTATAGTCAATGGAAAAAAGGCTGCGTATAGGAGGTATAAAGAGTCTGGAAGTATAGCTGATAGAGAGGTGTATAAAATGAGACAGAAGGAGGCGAAACAGATAATATATGCTGCTAAAGCCTCAAAAGAGGAAGAAATTGCCAAATCTGTAGAGAAGGGGGATAAAACCTTCTTCATATATATTAGAGATAGGAAGAAGAAAAACTGCAGCATCACGAAGCTTAGTACCAGGAATAATACATGCATTGATGGGAATAAGGAGATTGCTGACCATTTCAATACCTCAAAAGACACCTTACAATATAATACTATAGATGGATATGGCATTGCTTCCAGCTGTACGGATTCAGTTCCAGTGATCTTAGAAGCTGATGTCTTAGAAGAACTTGAACAATTAAAGATAAATAAGGCAATGGGTCCAGATGGCATCCACCCCAGAGTTCTTAAAGAACTCAGATTTGTCATTGCTACCCCCCTGACTGATTTATTTAATGAATCCGTATTAACAGGAGATGTTCCTGAGGATTGGAGAATGGCCAGTGTTGTGCCTATTCCCAAGAAGGGCAGTAGAGAAGAAGCTAGTAACTACAGGCCAGTTAGCTTGACTTCAGTTATAGTTAAAATGATGGAGACTCTAATCAAAAAGAGGATAAATCAGCACCTAAAAAACAATAACTTATCAGACCCAAATCAGCATGGCTTTACTGAAGGCAAATCACGTCAGACTAATCTCATTGATTTCTTTGACTATGCCACAAGGGTGTTGGATGAAGTTGGTGCCGTGGATATTGCCTATCTGGACTTCAGCAAAGCCTTTGATACGGTTCCACATAAAGAGCTGATAGATAAATTAGTGAAGATTGGACTTAATCCCTGGATAGTTCAGTGAATTTGCAGCTGGCTGAAGCGTAGACATCAGAGAGTTATTGTTAATGGCGAGTATTCTGAGCAGAGACAGGTTACAAGGGGTGTGCAACAAGGGACTGTTCTGGGTCATAGTTCCCTCTAAGCTGAGCAGTGAGCAATCGCTCACTTAAAAATCATCATCAACTCAGAGTTTTTCAAACCTGCCCAGAAGCCGAGAGGGAAAGAGTGAGAGGGAAGGAGAGAGAGAGGAAGAGAGGAAGAGAGAGAAACAGATAGAAAAAAGAGAAGAAGGAAAAGAGAAAGAAAAAGAATGGGAGTAAGGAAGAGAGAAAGAAAATCAAAATCTAGTTTGAAACTAGCTCAACTATTTAAGTGGCATTTTGATATTGATAGAGTTGCCCTAATATGAGCTCACTGTTATAGACACACAGTACAGTATTTCATTTTGAAATTCTCTGAGGCAAAACAGGGTGGGTTGTTTGTTTGTTTGTTTGTTTGTTTATTTATTTATTTATTTATTTATTTAATATTTCTGTGCCGCTCAGTCCCGAAGGGACTGCCGCTCAGACACTACTTTTCCGCCCACCCCCCCAAAAAATTAGAGGGAACACTGTTCTGGGTCCTATTCTTTTTAATACGTTTGTGAGTGACATAGGGGAAGGTTTGGTAGGGAAGGTTTGCCTATTTGCTGATGACTCTAAAGTGTGCAATAGGGTTGATATTCCTGGAGGGGTCTGTAATATGGTAAATGATTTAGCTTTACTAGATAAATGGTCAAAGCAATGGAAACTGCAGTTTAATGTTTCCAAATGTAAACTAATGCACTTGGGGAAAAGGAATCCTCAATCTGAGTATTGCATTGGCAGTTCTGTGTTAGCAAAAACTTCAGAAGAGAAGGATTTAGGGGTAGTGATTTCTGACAGTCTCAAAATGGGTGAGCAGTGTGGTCGGGCGGTAGGAAAAGCAAGTAGGATGCTTGGCTGCATAGCTAGAGGTATAACAAGCAGGAAGAGGGAGATTGTGATCCCGCTATATAGAGCACTGATGAGACCACATTCGGAATACTGTGTTCAGTTTTGGAGACATCACCTACAAAAAGATATTGACAAAATTGAACGGGTCCAAAGATGGGCTACAAGAATGGTGGAAGGTCTTAAGCATAAAACATATCAGGAAAACTTAATGAACTCAATCTGTATATTCTGGAGGACAGAAGGAAACGGGGGGACTTGATCAAAACATTTAAATATGTCAAAGGGTTAAATAAGGTTTAGGAGGGAAGGGTTTTTAATATGAAAGTGAACACAACAACAAGGGGACACAATCTGAAGTTAGTTGGGGGAAAGATCAAAAACAACATGAGAAAATATTATTTTACTGAAAGAGTAGTAGATCCTTGGAAGAAACTTCCAGCAGACATGGTTGGTAAATCCATAGTAACTGAATCTAAACATGCCTGGGATAAACATATATCCATCCTAAGATAAAATACAAAAAATAGTAAAAGGGCAGACTCGATGGATCATGAGGTCTTTTTCTGCCATCAGTCTTCTATGTTTCTATGGTGTCCTTCTGCGCCAACTGGGGGGGTTGGGAGTGGGAGGCACTGTTCTTCTGTAGTTCTCCTCCTACCTCTCGGACCGGTCACAGTCGGTGTTCCTTGGGGGTCTGTCCTCTCCCCACTGCTGTTTAATATCTACATGAAACATCTGGGTGAGATCATCTGAGGGCACGGGGTGAGTTGTCATCAGTATGCTGATGATACTCAGCTATACATCTCCACCCTGTGTCAACTCAGTGTAGCAGTAGAACTGATGTGTCGGTGTCTGGAGCCTGTTGGGTCTGGATGGGTGTTAACAAGCTCTAGCTCAACCCTGACAAGACGGAGTGGCTGTGGGTGCTGCCTCCCATGGACACTTCAATCTGTCTATCTATTACCCTGTGGGGCAGAAACCTTTGACCCCCTCAGTGAGGGTCCACAACTTGGGCGTCCTCCTCGATCCACAGCTGACTTTAGAACACCATCTTTCAGCTGTGGTGAGGGGTACATTTGCCCAGGTTCGCCTGGTGCACCAGTTGCGGCTTATTTGGATAGGGAGTATTTACTCACAGTCACTCGTGCCCTTATCACCTTCAAAGAGCGTTCAGAAACTTCAAATTGTGCAGAATGCATCCGGGCGAGCAGTCATAGGCTTGCCCAGATATACACATATTTCTCCAATACTCCGCAGACTCCATTGGCTGCCAATTGGTTTTCGGACGCAATTCAAAGTGTTGGTTATGATGCAGGGGCTCATTCAGGAGAAGGCGGTCCCGTTAGTAATTTGCTCCAATGTCATGTAGGGCTTTATAGGTCATAACCCTGGTCCTCTGGAATTAGCTCTCCCAGAGATTTGTACTGCCCCCACCCTTCTTGCCTTCCACAAGAATCTTAAGACTCATTTATGCCACCAGGCTTGGGACCATAGATCCTTGCCCACTGGCTGATGAATGTGTGAAAGAAAGTTGATTGAATGGGAATGATTGTTTGTTATGGTTTTGGGGGTTTTAGATGTTTTAGATTTTATATTTAATTAATTGGATTTAGGTTGTTATGCATTGTTTTATTATATGTTGTGAGCTGCCCAAGTCCTCAGAGAGGGTTGGCATGAAAGTCCAATAAATAAATAATAATAAATAAATAATATTCTTAAATAGAAAACCATTGTTAAATATTGTTGCTGAACAACGATGCATAGTTGTGACATTTTATTAGTTTTCTGTAGAAGCTAAGAGTAATAGGTCATCTATCTTGAATCACTCTTTAAAAATAGTTTCTAAGTGGTTTGAGTTACAATTTTCTAAGAAAAAAAAAGAGGGAAAGGGCATCTGTCAGTTTCCTTACTATCAGAAATATTATTTATGTTCCATGATTCAAATAAGAATCTATGGGAAAAATAGATCCACAAGAGACTGTTTGATTTGCATTTAATTACAAATATGCAACAACAGCATATGCTAGATTTCTACTATTCTTTACTTATTAATTTATGTTGTGAAGTGTGTGTATGAATACAAACAAAGTATAAACATTAATATGAATATATTAAAATTACAAGCATGGTTCTGAGTACATAATATTTTACAATATACATGGGGATTGTAGGACAGCAATGGTAGGCATGGTAGTGCACGTATGCACGCCCCTTACAGACCTCTTAGGAATGGAGTGGAGTCAATGGTAGACAGTTTAAGGTTAAAGTTTTGCTAGTATGGGGAAAGAAACTACAGAGTCAATTAATGTATTCCAGTCATTGACCACTCTGTTGCTGAAGTCAAATTTTTTGCAATCAAGTTTGGAGCTGTTTACATTAGTGACGTCTTCTGGGGTGGCGCTGTGCAGAAGCATGGCTGGGAAATGAACCGCTGCTTTCCAGCGTGAAATTTTCCGATTTTAGTTGCATTTAAATCACATTGCTAACCTTGTGGAGGTCTGCAATGGAAAGAGGGTGAGTTGTACATCGTGAGTGTAGGTGACATGGCAGCCCATGAGACACCAGGAAGAAGGAGAGGGAAAGGGAATATTCGTAGCTGGCACAAAAATTTTGGATACGATATTAATTCAGACAAATGGGTTATATTGTGGAATAAAAATGACAAATTAACTAAATCTGTGGCTTATAAGGAAAACATTTACAAAATGTATTATAGGTGGCATCTCCCACCAGCGCGATTGGTGCAAATGTACCCCTCTTTGAAACCGAATTGCTGGAGATGTAATGAGAAAGCAGGGACTTATTTTCATATATGGTGGACATGTCCACAAATTAAGAAGTTTTGGAATAAACTACAAACTTGGTTAGAGGAGTTGACCAAAAATGAAATTAGCAAAAAACCGGAATAATTTCTATTAGGTATTATTGACCAGAAGTTGAAAAAAAAATCAGTATTACTTAAAGCTACATATCTTAACAGCAGCCAGAATCTTAATTGCACAATTTTGGAAACAAAAAGAATTACCTGATGACTCTATGTTGATAAAGAAAATTATGGACTGTGCTGAAGCAGACATGCTGACGCTTAAAATAAATAATAAAGAAGATTCTGAGTATTATAACCCTTGGAACCCTTTTTATGAGTGGTTAGAAACAAGGAAAAAATAAAATTGAAATATATATATATATATATATATATATATATATATATATATATATATATATATATATATATATGAAGTAGATGTAAAATAAAAAAGAGGAACTCATATAACTAATTAATTGTTAGAGATAAATAATGAACGATTTGATGTATATGAAATATGTTATTTTGATTGATTATAGGCAGTTGAAAGTATAACAAACATGTAAATTAAGTAAATAACCAAAACTATGTTTTTTGTTTTTTAAAAAAATATTTTAGTTTTTTTTTAAATGTATGACAAAACAAGACAAACAACATTTAACATGTAAAGGAGCTACAATTACTTCGCTGAGTATAGAAGTCTTCTTAATACAGAAAAAAAATCTAATTCTAGTTTAGATCAATACAGAAAGATAAACTTATAAATGTAGTATCTCCATATAATCAATAATAATATAGAAATCTTGATTTTTCAATACTTTCTAATACTTATATAGTTATAATTAAAATAATTAAATTCAATTTGCAAAAGTAAACTTATCTATCAAATATCATTATGTGATATATTCTATCTAATATATTGAACAATTTAATATTTTATCCTTTATTTCAATATCTTTAAAAATCATTTTTTGCATTCCACCAATTATAAACTTTCTGCCAAGTTTTGTAAAATTCTGTTTCAACTTGGCTATTTAACCGTCTCGTCATCATGACTAATTCTGCACGTTCCATAATTTTCCTAAAGACCTCTTCGTCTTTTGGAATTTCCTTTTCTTTCCATTTTTGTGCAAATGTAATCCTTGCTGCTACTAATATATGAATTATTAAATAATATATTTCTTTTTTGTATCTAACATCTGTAATACCTAATAAGAAAAATGTTGCAGCATAGCAAATTATGTTAGAATAGGATTGTATTAAAAATCTGGACCTCTAGCATAAAAAAACCCCTGATTCTACAAAACCAGGAGTACACTAACCTGCCTAATCTGCATTCCTGGCAATTACTACAGGGCTCAAATAAAACATCTCACAATAAACAAAGTTTTCACCACTCTGGACAGGACATTATAGGATCAAAGGGGGGAATTTTCATTGCCTGGAGCACACAACAGCAGGGTGATTAAGGAAGATTAGCAAGATAAGGAAGAAGACTTCAGAGAAATTAGGTGTGAATAAACATCTGCTCTTAGGAAGTTCCAAGGAAATTGTTTCTTGATATCTATGGGAAAGGAAGAACTCAAAAGATACATTTGAAGTTGTATGGTTGGATGTATCATTTGACATGTATATGTAATTATACCCCATTTCCTTATGTTCCTAAATAAAAAGGGGTACATGGCTCTACACCATGTCACTCCACCCAGAGAGAGAATGTGTCCAGGTTCTTCTTTCTAGGATTCACGTTCATGGGTGACCCCACACGGCTGGGTTGCACTTAGCCTCTTTTGAAGAAATTGCCTTCATTAGGGACTCAGCAGCATCCACAGAAAAATTCCGGGGTCTTCCTGATTTGTTTATTTGTAATTTCTTTTAACAATTTTTCTACCTTGTTCCAATAAATCTTGGTTTTTGGGCATGTCCAATTTCTTTTTTGCATTTCCAACAAATAGGTGAAGCACTTGGAAACTTTGAAATCCTATTGGGTGGCAAGTGCCATCTATAGAACATCTTTATTTGATTTTCTTTAAAAGAGACCAATTTAGTTATTTTCCAGTTATATGTCCAAACCTTTCCCCATGTATCTAAATCTATTTCTTTTCCAAAATTTTTACACCAGCTGATCATATTATCTTTTAATATCCAACCTATTGTCTTATAGTTTATTAAGTATTTATATAACTTCCGGATCAATTTTCCCTGGTTTTGGGTTAGCAATTTCCCAATTATATTATTATCCTTCTGAAATATAAATGTTCTTACATCTTTTTGATATCTAGAGTTAATCTGAGCGTATTGCCACCAATCTATTTCTACACTCAACTCCTGTAATTCTTGTCTTGTTTTCAATTTTAGTTGATTATCAAATAAATCTCTATATTTCCATATTTTACCTTTTTTTTAATAAATTAGGATGAGAGCTAGCTTCTATCAGGGAAATCCATTCTGGCATTACAGGAAATTTTTTTTTATTTCAATCCAAACTTCTATTAATGCTTTCCTAATTATGTTTCTTTTAAAATATGAATGAGTTTTAAACTTTTCGTACCACACGAAGGCATGCCAACCTAACATTAAGTCATGGCCCTCTAAATTTAATAATCTTTTATTATCCAAAATTAGCCATTCTTTTATCCAGGATAGTGCTGCCGCTTGGTAATATAACTTCCAATTTGGGAGAGAGAGCCCTCCTCTTTCTTTCTGATCTTCTAGTGAACTTCGTTTTATTCTAGGTTTCTTGCCTTGCCATATAAAATTTTTAGTAATCTTAGTTAGTTCTTTAAAAAAATTCCCTACTGGGTTTATTGGGATTACCTGAAATAAAAACATACTTTGGGAAGAATATTCATTTTAATTGTAGAAATTCTTCCTATTAAAGATAACTGTAAATTATTCCATATTTCCAAATCTTTTTTAATTTGACCTAAGAGTTCTGCATAGTTATCATTTTTAATGAAATAGCTTTAGCAGAAATCCAAATACCCAAGTATTTTACTTTTTTTGTTATCTTCATATTTGTTAATTTTTCTAATTGATTTGTCTGTAAATCCTTCATGCTTTTTGTAAATATTTGTGTCTTTTCCTTATTAATTTTCAAACCTGCCACTTTCCCATATTCTTCTATTAAATATATTAGTTTTGATATTGATGTCAGGGGGTCTTCTATTATAAAAACAACATCATTGGTAAATGCTTGGGCTTTGTACGTTTCTTTTTTAATCTGTAATCCTTTTATATCATTTTCTGTTCTTATTTTTATTAGTAATATTTCTAATGTTAAAATAAATAATAATGGTGATATAGGGCAACCTTGTCTAACTCCTCTTTGTGTTTCTAATCTTTCTGTTTGCTCATTGTTGAGTATAATCTTTGCTGATTGATTGGAATAAATAGCATCAATTATATTAAAAAATTTGGTTCCCACATTCATCTTATTTAATTGCATTTTCATGAAAACCCAATCTACATTATCAAATGCTTTTTTGGCGTTGAGAAATACTAGTGCCATTTGCTTTTCGGGATGTTGTTCATAATATTTATTATGTATTTATTATTGTCCGCAAATTATTTTTAATCTGTCTACCTGGCAAGAAACCATTCTGATCTTCATGTATTATATTATTTATAATGTTTTTAAACCTAAGTGCATACATTGAAATGAAAATTTTATAGTCTACATTTAATAATGAATTTGGTCTATAATTTTCATTTTTTTCTTTTTCCGTTCCAACTTTATGTATTAATGTTATTATAGTTTCTGCCCATGATCTGGGTAGTTTACCATCTACTATTATCTTATTGAATATCTCTAACATATTTATTATTTATTTATTTATTAATCAGATTTGTGTGCCGCCCCTCTCCGCAGACTCGGGGCGGCTCACAGCAATAACAATAATCATACATACTAGCGTACCATGCATAACTTTTATAAGCCTAGGGGGAGGGAAAAAGTCAGTTCCCCCATGCCTGACGACAGAGGTGGGTTTTAAGGAGCTTACAAAAGGCTAGGAGGGTGGGGGCAACTCTGATATCCGGGGGGAGTTGGTTCCAAAGGGTCGGGGCCACCACAGAGAAGGCTCTTCCCCTGGGCCCCGCCAAATGACATTGTTTAGTCAACGGGACCCAGAGAAGGCCAACTCTGTGGGACCTAACTGGTCGCTGGGATTCGTGCAGCAGAAGGCGGTCCCGGAGATATTCTGGTCCGGTGCCATGAAGGGCTTTATAGGTCATAACCAACACTTTGAATTATGACTGGAAACTGATCGGCAACCAATGCAGACTGCGGAGTGTTGGTGTGACATGGGCATATTTAGGGAAGCCCATGATAGCTCTCGCAGCTGCGTTCTGCACGATCTGAAGTTTCCGAACACTTTTCAAAGGTAGCCCCATGTAGAGAGCATTACAGTAGTCGAGCCTCGAGGTGATGAGGGCATGAGTGACTGTGAGCAGTGACTCCCGGTCCAAATAGGGTCGCAACTGGTGCACCAGGCGAACCTGGGAAAATGCCCCCCTCGTCACAGCCGAAAGATGTTTCTCTAATGTGAGCTGTGGATCGAAAAGGACGCCCAAGTTGCGAACCCTCTCTGAGGGGGTTAGTGACTCCCCCCCCCAGGGTGATGGATGGACAGATGGAATTGTCCTTGGGAGGCAAAACCCACAGCCACTCCGTCTTATCCGGGTTGAGCTTGAGTCTGTTGAAACCCATCCAGACCCCAACAGCCTCCAGGCACTGGCACATCACTTCCACTGCTTCGCTGACTGGACAAGGGGTGGAGATGTAAAGCTGGGTATCATCTGCATATTGATGATACCTCACCCCATGCCCTTGGATGATCTCACCCAGCGGTTTCATGTAGATATTAAATAGTAGGGGGGAGAGGACCAACCCCTGAGGCACCCCACAAGGGAGTAACCTAGAGGTCGACCTCTGACCCCCCACTAACACCGACTGCGACCGACCAGAGAGGTAGGAAGAGAATCACTGAGGGACAGTGCCTCCCACTCCCAACCCCTGCAGCCGGCGCAGAAGTATACCATGGTCGATGGTATCGAAAGCCGCTGAGAGGTCAAGAAGCACCAGGACAGAGGATAAACCCCTGTCCCGGGCCCGCCAGAGATCATCCATCAGCGCAACCAAAGCAGTTTCCATGCTGTAGCTAGGCCTGAATCCTGACTGCTGAGGACCTAGATAATTGGCTTCTTCCAAGGACCCCTGGAGCTGGAGCGCCACCACCTTCTCAACAACCTTCCCCATAAAGGGAAGGTTGGACACTGGTCGATAGTTATTGAGAATGGCTGGGTCCAGGGAAGGCTTCTTGAGGAGGGGGCACACAAGTGCTTCCTTGTAGGGATCCGAGAAGGACCCCCTCCCCAAAGAAGCATTGACAATCTCCTGGACCCAGCTCCGTGTCACCT
Organism: Erythrolamprus reginae; assembly: GCF_031021105.1. Classification (NCBI taxonomy): domain Eukaryota; kingdom Metazoa; phylum Chordata; class Lepidosauria; order Squamata; family Dipsadidae; genus Erythrolamprus; species Erythrolamprus reginae. Next base: position 142,565,593 of record NC_091951.1, on the reverse strand, counting down.
CCCTGCTGGCCGAAACCAGCCAGGAGGGACACGGATCCAGTAAACAGGTGGCGGAACTCACAGCTCCAATGGCCTTGTCCACTTCATCAGGTGTCACCAGATCAAACTCTTCCCAGACAGGTGGACAAGTACGTGCCCCAGTCACCTCGACTGACTCGTTGTCAGTCGACTCTGTATTCCAATTGGAGTCGAGGTCCGCTCGGATCCAAGTGATTTTATCAGCGAAAAACGTGTTAAAATCCTCAGCACTACTCTGCAAGGGCTCCCCAACTCCCCCCTGATTAAGAAGGGAGCGGGTCACCCTAAACAGAGTGACCGGGCGGGATTCCGCTGATGCAATCAAGGCGGCATGATACGTGCATCTTGCCGCCTTGAGTGCCACTTTGTAAGTCTTAACATGTGCTCTTACAAGTGTTCGATCGGATTCAGACTTACTCTTCCTCCATCGCTTCTCTAGACGTCTCTTCTGGCGTTTCAACTCCTGGAGCTCCCCATTGAACCATGGAGCTCTACGGGGTCTAGTGCCGTGGAGAGGTCGCAATGGCGCAATTCGTTCAAGAGCCTCCGCTGCAGCCTTGTTCCAGGCCTCAGCCAGAGACTCTGCCGAACTGTGTACGAGTGTATCTGGAATAACCCCAAGCGCCTTCTGAAAGCCCTCTGGATCTATCAGGCATCTGGGGCGGAACAGCTTAATCGGTTCCGCCTCCCTGTGGGGAAGGATTGGAGCCAGGAAGTCAAGCCGCAGTAGAAAATGGTCCGACCATGACAAAGGCAACACTTCTAAGCCCCTTAGTCTCAGACCATTACTCAGTTGCTCAGAGAGGAATACCATGTCGGGTGCGTGCCCCCCCTTGTGAGTCGGACCCTGTACTACTTGGGTCAGGTCCATGGCTGTCATGGTGGCCATGAACTCCTGTGCCAGTCCAGAGGTTTCGCCGAGCGACGGCAGGTTAAAGTCCCCCAAGACAATAAGTCTGGGGAACCCCACCGCCAACCCGGCCACCTCCTCGAGTAGCACAGGCAGGGCTTGTGACACGCAGCTGGGAGGCAGGTACGTGAGAAACAAGCCCACCTGAACCCCTAAGTCCAACTTCACCAGGAGGGACTTGCAACCCGCAATCTCTGGAGCAACGAGTCTACGCAAGCCAAGGCTCTCCCTGGCTATAATAGCCACTCCTCCCCCCCTTCCCTGGGGTTGAGGCTGATGCCATATCTGAAACCCGGCTGGGCAAATTTCAGAGAGAGGGACTCCTCCCTCTGGGCCCAGCCAGGTTTCAGTAACACATGCCAGGTCGGCCTCCTCATCCAGGATCAGATCCCGGATGCGGAGAGCTTTATTTACCACCGACCTGGCATTGAGTAGCAGCAGCTTGAGCCCAGGGCCAGAATTACACTCATCACCAGCACCCAGGATTGGGTTCACAGAGCCGGAACAAGGGATCGTTATTAAGCAACGATCTCTAGTTCCCCTGGAATGGCTAGCTCTGTGGCCCCCGCCATATCTGCCTCTCCCCAGCAAGACCGGGATATTCCGACCCTCTACCACCCCAGATATCGGTGCCCCCTCCCCTCCTGCCTCTCCAGTATCAGGTAGGTTATTCAAATCATTCATACCATTTCCATTTATTTCATCCATACCAGAGTCCCACCCAGCCCACCCATAACAATCATTCATTTCATACATATCATCATACCCACCCCAATAATTCATTAATTCTAAAAAACCCCTTCTAATAAATTAGCTAAAATATTATTAAAAATTCCATATAAATTCAATTAAAACAGTATAAATATCAATTACACTAAAATAGGATACCAATTAACACTAAGTTATTCTCAAGATCTTAATAGAATAACATATAATTATTAAAAAATCGTTAAAGTTATAAAGTGCTAAAGTTATAGAGTGCAAAAAATATAGGAAATAATTAAGATGATATTCCATCAGGTCAGCAACACAGCACCAGTTCTAAAGAGTGAGTTCTGGAGAGAAGAGTTCAATGACCAAGGAGAAGTCCAAGTATATTGTTTTTCAGGATCCTTGGATCTTTGGTGCCAGCCAATGCCACTAGCTGGCACTCTCAGGTCTTTCTCTGGATCCACAATCACTTTTTCTCCTCTGCTCCAAGTCTCCAGTCCCTCTACAGTCTTATATGGTTTTAGTATATTCGAGGAAAGTATATCACTATCTAATTTATAGAATTCCGCAGGTATTGCATCGGGGCCCGTGGCTTTGTTATTTTTTTTATTTTTAAAAGATTGCTGTAATTCAAACATTGTAAAAGGTTTATTAAGTTTTTGTTGTTGATCTTCTGTTAATGTAGGTAAATCTATAGAACTTAAATAATCAAAGATTTCCTTTTCTTTTATTACTTCTTTTTCATATAATTTTTTATAAAATTCTAGTACTATTTCCTTCTTTTCATCTGTTCTGTGTCTTATTACACCTTTGCTATCTAATAGTTTTTTAAATAATTTTAGATTCTCTTTCTTTTCTTAATTTATAAGCCAACCATCTTCCCGGTTTATTTGCATGTTCAAAAATGCATGGCTGGCACCAATAAATAAATGAATGAATGAATGAATGAATGAATGAATGAATGAATGAATGAATAAATAAATAAATAAATAAATAAATAAATAAATAAATATCAGCCTGCAATGCTGTCTGACCCCGACAGACTTACCAACCCAGGGGTTTCACTGGGTTTAGGGGGATTATATGGTGGAGGTTATTTTGCCACACTTGGCAAAGGCTCGTAGTTACCCCCATTACAGCTGGTAGGCGGCAACTGTCAGAGGGCTATCCAGTTGTTTAGCATAGCTTATGAGGTGTTTTCCTCTGGGGTTGCATTTCCAATAGATGGTCTCGCCACACTGATTGAGGTCTTAGCTAACACAGGCGGGCACTAAGAGGCTTGGCCTATCTGGTTGAGCTTAATTCCCCTTCCCTAGGCGATCCTTTGGGTTCGACTGCTAAGTAGGGGGTGGGAGGCGTCTTGGCTAGCAGATTATCACCCGCCCATTCAGAGGAATCGGAAGTGGCAGAGCTGATAGTTTTTATATACTCTGGGCCTTGCCTCTCCTGGCATTTCGCCACCTGTGCTGGCTGCCTTTAATGGTTTAGTTATTAATGCAAGTAATGGTCTGTAACTGAACTTATCTGGCCATGCATAGATCTGGACTCCCTGGCTTAATAGCGTAGGGATCTGGAACTGATACTGAAAGGGAAAGCCACTCTTAGCGTTCCTCCTTTTAAGTGGGATTTTTCGACACGGGAAGGGGGTAATAATAATTGCAATTAGGGCCATTTGTTTTTCTTTGTCGGGTTCTTCATGAGCTCTGTGTGCCAACCAGGAGGGGGCCCTGTACAATGGGGCCCCTTATCAGCCTGAAGGGCTCCAGCTGAACTGGGGTTCTTATTATGCTGTACTACCATTGGCCAAGCTGGGTGATGGTCTGGCCATGCATCCTCAGTATGCACAGGGTGTTCCCTCCACACACACTACACCTTTTTACTGTGTGAGCTAACCTGTCCTTCTGTTTAGATTGCTGGCTGGGAGAAGCCCCATAGAGTTCCAAAGGGGTCGGGGATCACAGCGGCATAGGGCAGGTGGACAGGGTCTCTCTGACTGGCCGAGATGCTGCGATTGGGGCTTCTTCTAACCCCTGGCTGGGTCAGTTATCCCTTACGGTACCACCCAGTTCGCTGACGTGGTGGACAGCAACAATCATTTTGGTACAGGCCGGGATTATTATTATTATTATTATTATTATTATTATTATTATTAATTAGATTTGTATGCTGCCCCTCTCTGAAGACTCAGGACGGCTCGCAACAGTAGTGAAAACTATGTCAAAGAACAAATCTAATATTAAAAAGAAACACATATAAAACCCCTCATAAAACCAAACAATGCATACATACCAATCATAGATGTTCCTTCAATACACCAGTGTGATTCGACACAAAAATATGTAACCCTTCCCTGGTGCAGTGGGTATGGCTAGCTGATGAGGCTAAAATAAGGCCGAAATAGATATATCCTAGTCTCCCTTAATTTTCAAATTCAGCAAAAAACCATGTGACACATACAGATAGAATTGTTGGCTATCAATAAAATTAACTGCCTTGGAAATGGCCCTGGGTTGGGCTGAGAGGCAAATAAGGAGCTGTGATGTTCCTTCAATACACCAGGGTGATTTGACACAAAAATATGTAACCCTTCCCTGGTGCAGAGCTGAAGGGATTGGATACTGTAGCCTAGAGGATAATTCTCTGCCTTACAAGGCAAAGGTTGCAGGTTCAAGTCCCAGTGGGTATGGCTAGCTGATGAGGCCAAAATAAGGCCGAAATAGATCTATCCTAATCTCCCTTAATTTTCAAATTCATATATATATTGTTGAACAATGGAATAAGGGAAGGGAAAGTGGCAAAGCAAGTTTTGAGGATGGATGAGAACTTTATTTCAGGGAAAAGTTTATCGTTTCTAAAAGTCTCTCTTCATAATGTTGATAACATTCTTAAATAAAACAAACATTGTTAAGTATTGTTATCAGATAATGATGCATAGTTTTCAAATTTTATTAGTGTTCTTTAAGAGATAAGTTAATAGTTTATATATCTTGTATCACCTCCATAAAATAGTTTCTAAGTGGTTTGAATTACAATAGTTTATAGGAAGAAAAGAAGGGGAAAGGCAACATCCTTATATGTCCATAATAGTGGAAATGTTATTCATGTTCCATAGTTGAAAGAAGAATCTATGTACAAAATATGTCTAAAAGAGACTATTAGATTTGCATTTAATTAAAGATTGAGAACAATAGTATATACTAGGTTTCTACAATTATGTATGTTTCATACATGAACCCTAGTGGGATAAAGTTCTTACCTACTTTATAATCTTGTGGGAGGTTAACAGGAAAAAAAGGGAAGATGAGAGAGAGAAAGAATTTCAATACATTATCTATAATCTATACAAATATAACATTTGATCAGAGGAGTGATGAGCATATAAAAGCAGATCAAGTTGAATAGCAGGTTGTGCAGCTATGGATTATTCATGTAAATGACCTCTCTGGTCACTCAACTTTCAATATAGCAGAATCAACACAAATCCTATAACAAATTATACTGCCATACATCCAGGGTGGATTCCTCCCAGTTTGGACACATTGGTGACATCACAATGACATCACCAAACCAGATAAGTCAGTGCTGGTCTGTGGGTGCCGCCATCTTTAAAAAAAAATTCTCGTTTTTTTTCTTCTGTGCATGTGCAGAAGCCATGTTTCCTGTATTAGATCTTGTTTTTTGCTTTATTTTTTTTGCCCTGCTTAGTCACTCATTCCTCACTGCCTAAGCTATCTTCTCAGTCCCCAGATAATAACTGCCCTGAGCCCCTACTGAGCTGTCTCCTCCTGCCTACAGATAAATTGCGGTCATGCTAGACTCCTCCTCACCCCATCCCTAGAACTTGTTGCAAACCCCTCACTATCCCCTCCAAGCCTCCAAGCCACCCGAGAGAAGCAGAGCGGAGGTGGTCAACTGACTCCCCAGGGCATTTGGAGCCATCTGGGAGGCTGGTTTGCAAGTAGACACAGGGCAGAACAGGTAGTTTGGTGGCCAGCTGCAGACAGTGTGTCAGTAGAACAATTGTTCAAGGACTCAGCGGTTCTGGCTTCATCAATGGGGACAGCTAGGGTGAACTCAGAGCAGGCACGTAAACAACGCTGGATCCCAGGTCACGTACGCCACAAACCAGCTGTTCCAGCAGAGAGCAATCTAGGTTTTCGAAATCATAGTCAATTGTATGAGTGGTTGATGGGCTCCCCTTCAGCCTGGATTTTTTGGCGTGTTCAGTGTAGGGGAGGTTTTAGACTCCTCACGTGGTGAATCATTGCTACGTGCACTACAATTTGAAGATTTGTCTTTTCAAGACGCAGGTGTTGCCCTTCATCTCAGGTGGTCTAAGACAGGTCAGCAGGGCAAGGGCTCTGTCTTTTGTCTCTCTCCCACCTTGGATAAGGAAAGACCTACCGTGCTGCTCTGCGGCCATAGTATGATCTTCTGAGCCAGAGTGCAGCTAAGTCTGCCATCTGGAAGCAACTGTCACTGGACTGTTGGGCCAACATGATCTGGCTGGGCTGGAGAGGACTTCGTTGGGAGGGGCTCTGCTCTTTGGTGGGCACCACACTGGTGGCTCCCAGATGATTGGTCTTGCACTTGGGTGGCAATGACCTTGGAGTTTTGAAAGACTTGGCAGTGATCTGTAAAGTTCATGAGCACCTTCGGGTTCTGTGTGCTGTGTGGCCAGATACATCATCCTTGGGGACCTGCAGAGGTGTCTGCATGAGCTGGTGCAAGCTAAGGGAGGAATCGGGGGGCCAAGATAGAGATAGAGAGCTGCCCTGAGTCTTCGGAGAGGGGCGGCATACAAATCTAATAAATAATAATAATAATAATAATAATAATAATAATAATAATAATAATTATTATTATTATTATTACTATCTGACCCCTCCTCCATGGCAGATTAGGGGCAGAAATGTGCAGTGGTAGCAACTGCATGTTCCCCTTTAGGGCATCTTTTGAAAGATGGGCAGCCTTTTCCCAGGAGCTTAAGGTATTGCACAACCTGGCCAACTGGAGGGGAGGGATGCCCTTGGGACTCACCTATCCCAACAACCGAAAGGTGCAGGATGGTGACCCAGGAACCAGGTGAAGGCATGGCCCTTCACCTGGTTCACCAAGGAGCTACGCCCAAAGTTGCCCAAGAAGTTTATTTGTGAATTACTTCCACCCCAAATTTCAGTGACCTCTGCAGGACCTAGTTTAGTTGATAATTATTTAAAGTTCATTTAACTTTAATAAAGTGAAACATTTTAACCTAGTCTGGTGTCCATGTTCTCATTTCGTGTCTGGCGCAAAAGGTTGACATAAAAATTAGTGACTTTTAAAAACTTAAATCTTAACAGTTTTTAATGCATTTTAGTTTTTCACCTGGTTTCACATAGTTTAAAATTGAGGTTAAAAATATTTTTAGAGACAACCATTTCTTTTTGTTCCTAATTAAATTTTACGTTTGATTGCACATAGGTAGCGATGCCTCCCATTCTTTTTAAGGTCTGTGAACAAAGTCACCAAGTTTATTTCTTCAGGGTCTATTGTCAGTTCAAAAGTGAAATGCTGGAGCAGAATAACAAAGAACAGGAACAGTTCCATATCAGCCAATCCCTCTCCTGGACATGCTCTCTTCCCTGTTAAAAGAACAAAGAAGACAATTTATTAATTGTCAATTAGTTAATTAATTAGTCTTTTGTAGAAATGAAAAGCTATAAAAAATCAAATAAAGACATGCACATATACACAATGTCTTTATGGAACCCAGAAAGGAGAAATGAGGTGGTCATGTTGTTTCATGAAATTGTTTTGAAGGACACCCACTGAAACCACTTTGCTGGCTCGACATGAAAAAGATTTAAGAAACTATTGTTGAAAGAAATAAGAAAGTCTTAAGAAAATTATTTATGAAGTTTAATTTAGGGAGTGCAAAACCTACTTTGTTGTTTTAATAGCTTTTTAAAGCAAAAACTCCTAAGATTGTTGTATGTCAATAAATAATGCAAGTAAATGGAGAAAAGGGAGAAAAACTCTAGCAGTAACAGCTTTTATTTTTCTGTTCCAAAACTTCACAGAAATAGTGATTATAATCATGAAATGAAAAAATATCTGCTACTTGGGGGAAAGGTTACCACTATTTACAATGGAGAAATTGTTGGTTAAGATGATAGAAATTTGCGCAGTTGCTAAATTAACTTCTTTAGAGTGAAAAAAATAGTAATTACCATTATTGCTTTCTATTTTATGAAGCAGAAAAAATTACTTCTGATTTCAGTGAGTAGGGAAAAAATGGATAACAGAAAATGTGAAGTATTCTTGTAATCTTAGAGAAAGATAATTTTATAATCGTATCTGTATTTGTTGCAAAGATGCAAAGAAAATTAAAAGCCACCATTTCTTTTTATGCTTATTTAGATATTCTTTTCTTTGTAGTTTGTGCTAGTTTTTATGTTCCTATCATAATCCATATTTCTCTCCTTGATCTATGACTACTAGTGGCTTTTCCAGGGGAAAAAGGGCAGGCAGGAAGAAGAGCATCCATCATATAGGTGATATAACAAGTTAGCAGTTGTAATTTTGGATAAACCTGGAGACCCCAGACCACTTAATCAGCCATAACCCCTCTGTTACCTGCAGAGAAAGGCAAGTAGGCATCATTCTTTTGGAATTCACCCTTCTCATCCAAGAAATGGCCTGGGTCAAACTTCTCTGGATCTTCCCAGCAGAGAGGATCAAAATGCACCGAAAACCACAATGGAAGAACATATGTGCCCTTTAAGGAAACAAGAAAGCATAGATAGCAGAAGTGGATTTTTCCCATAAAGAAACAGGCTGTTAAATCTTTCAAAAATGAGACTCCTTGGAAAGTACAGTATGAAAAAGTACCAATGATGCAATTTACAAGATTGCACCCTATCCGGGATTTGACCACTGTGTATTCAAATGTTTAAAGAACTTGCAGAAAATTATGTTACTCAGGTTGGCTTTAAAATTATCTATTCAACATCTTACTCTTTGTCTCCAACAGAAAATAATTATTTTAGAAGTTATGTTAATATTGTGCTGCCTTGGCACATCAGCATCATTTTTATTTAAGGCTTTGACACAGTGGTTCTCAACCTTTCTAATACCACAACCTCTTAATATATTTCCTCATGATGTCGGTGACCCCCAACCATAAGTCTCCCAACAGAGCTTTAAGCTGATTGGCAGGAAGGTCAGAGGGACAACCCCACCGTAAACGTCAGATTGGTTAGATAGTAAAAATATGTTCCAAGGTACCAGAATAGAAGCTTTGGTTCCTAACACCATTATCAACTTACTAATGTCATCAGTGCTTCAAAGTGAAGAAATTAAGTTGGTTTGCTGTCTACAGTCTTATTTATTTTATTTTTTACTTATTTATTTTGTCCAATACACAATGAGGATATATATATATATAAAATTCCAGCTAAAAACATTTAACACACACACACACACATATATATATATATATATATATATATATATATATATATATATATATATATATATATATACACACACACACACACACACACACACACACACACACACACACACACAACAGCACGAAGCTACAATAGAGGAGATACCCATAGTAAAAAATATCTAAGAAAGAATATAAAAGAAGATATAGGAATAGAACATATCAATGAAAGAATAGAAGAAGAGATATAGGAATAGAAGAAAGGTATAGGAGAGCAATAGGACAGGGGACAGAAGGCACTCTAGTGCACTTATACACGCCCCTTACTGACCTCTTAGGAATCTGTATAGGTCAACCGTGGATAAGGGTAAAGTGTTGGGGGTTAGGGGATGATACTACGGAGTCCGGTAATGAGTTCCACGCTTCGACAACTCAGTTACTGAAGTCATATTTTTTACAGTCAAGTTTGGAGCAGTTAATATTAAGTTTAAATCTGTTGTGTGTTCTTGTGTTGTTGTGGTTGAAACTGAAGCAGTTGCCGACAGGCAGGACGTTGCAGCATATGATCTTGTGGGCAATACTTAGATCTTGTTTAAGGCGTCTTAGTTCTAAGCTTTCTAGGCCCAGGATTGAAAGTCTAGTCTCGTAGGGTATTCTATTTCAAGTGGAGGAGTGAAGGGCTCTTCTGGTGAAGTATCTTTGGACATTTTCAAGGGTGTTAATGTCTGAGATGCGATATGGGTTCCAAACAGATGAGCTGTATTCAAGGATGGGTCTGGCAAAAGTTTTGTAAGCTCTGGTAAGTAGTGCGAGATTGCAGAGCAGAAGCTATGTAGGGTTAGGTTTACAACTCTTGGAGCCTTCTTGGCTATGTTGTTGCAGTGGGTTTTGGCACTTAAATCTTGTTTTATTAGTATACCAAGGTCTTTAACCGAGTGAGGATTATTTGTGACAATTTGATTATTCAGTTTGTATTTGGAGTTCAGATTCTTTTTCCCAATGTGTAGGACAGAGCATTTGCTAGTTGAGATTTGGAGTTGCCACGTGTTAGACCATTCAGAAACAGAGTTCAGGTCTTTTTGGAGAGTAGTTGTGTTATTTGTGGTGTTAAAGAGTTTTACATCGTCGGTGAAGAGAGCACAGTTGCTTGTGATGTAATCGCAAAGGTCATTGATGTAGAGAATGAAGAGCGCTGATCCCAGTACACTACCTTGGGGAACACCGCTTTTAACTGGGACGGGGGTGGATATGGACCTTCTGTGGATCTGGGGAGACATTTTTCCCTTGACCATTATTTAAGTGTTGTTTAAAGGGTGTGTGATGGGAAGAATGTGCAAAGGGCTGTTGCCTCTTGCCTTGGCCTTTGATTGTTCCTTTGAATGATTTATTGATTAGGTTTAGTGCTATATATCTGCTGATGGTTAATTTCTCAAACAAACTTCTAGGAATTTTGTTGCATTCTGACTCTTGATTCACTTGATCTAAGAAGTTATACTTCCCATTTAAATAAATGTTAGCATGCCATAGTCATAAACCATTGGGAAAGTGAAACTTGTTTTTAAAGTGTATACTGTATGCATACTGTTGGGAGAAATGTCCATCTGGTTCAGTTCCAGGTAGGGAGAAAGATGCTGAAAACATGGATGCTGACTGGAAAGATGGTTTAATGGAGTAGAACCATCAAGCACATGACCCTGGTACAGCTGACTACATGAAGTGGAGAGTGTGGGTTATTAATACCTTTTTCTTGAGCTTCCTGTTCCTGTGCAAGAAATGTATTTTATTGGCTGTAATCAGACTCCCATGGGGCCATGTGAGGTCACGTCTGTCTGAATAAAGTTTGGTTGAAGCTTGGAGGCTGATGATGTAATGAAGAGGCTTGTGTTCTGAAAGGGTCTTGGTCATTTCCTATGATAGTTTAATGGCTTTGTCCTGATATGGATCTTGAGTGAGGGCTAATCCTAAAGCTGAAGGTCTTTTGTTTTGTAGATAAGATGGCCCAGTCTTTCTAGGGCTATTAACAAAGGTTAATAAAGGAGCTGCTTTCCATGTTTCTCCTTTGCTCATCCAAGGAAGTTTAATATTCTTCCTTCTTAACATTTCCTAAAATATTTCATTATTCTAGGATGGGATAGGATAACTTTCTAAAACACTAAACAGTTTTTATTAGAAACTAAACCAGTGCTCCAGGGAAGCCTATTTAGAGAGGACGTTCCCCATTCAATCTTCCATTATGTCTGTTTCTCAGAGACAAAAACATAGTCAAGCCACTGCAAAAGTTGGTGATAAATTAATGGCTTGCCACACTATCTATACAAGACCTGATATTTGTGTGAGCTTGGGATGGGGAATTCCAGGAGGGAGCAGATGCAACTACAAAGCATTCTTTCGATTGCATTCCATCGGGGCATAAGTAAAGAAATGAAGCTGGCACAATCTGAATGGGCAACAAGACAAGTTGTGGGTGAGGGATAGCAAAGGATGTGAACTTTCAACTGAGTGAAACCTCAGATCCAGGTTTCCCTGTGTAGGTGCCAGCATGGCTCCGCAAATAAATTTGAACTTTGAAGAATACTTTGACTCGGAGAATGATTTAGTTTGGATGCTATCTGGAATCTTGACAACCTTTATCTTTGTAAAGATTTTCAGAAATGAATTGCTGCCAAATATTTCTTAGTGTGAGAAGAAGACTGGTCCAGGGTCACTCAGTTGGCTTTGTGCCTAAATTGGGACTAGACCTCCCAGTCTCCTAATTCCTAATCTAGTGCTTCAGCCACTAGATAAACTCATTCCAATTCTGACTCTAAACCACTAAAATTACTGTTTTCTGATCAATAAAAGACAAATTCAGTTTTCCCACATACCACTATTAAGGTAGAATTATAGAATCCAAAGGTGACAGGCTAAATTCATCAATCCATTTTTACTGTTCATTCTATTGGCATTTTGGGGGAAGATTTCAAGAATTTTCTTAAGAATAAAAATTATAAAAAGACAACTAAACATCCTCAGATCTTTGGTGCAAGCAAAAAAGAATGGACTTTTATCATTAAGAATCTTAATGGAATTCAGTGAACCTATCTCTGCCAAGTTGGAAATGTCTAGGATGAAGGATGATATTTGCAAATAAATAGAACATACTGTAAAGTGGCCTAGAGTTCAAATGATGTTCACAAAATATAAGCAAAAATTATTGCAGAAATGTGATTGTATTGCACTTACAGGTAAGGATCTATATGCAAAGGGGATCCCAGACTTTGATTTATCATACCTGAGGGATAAAGTGTCCTCTGAAATTTACATCCTGAGTTGTCATATGTGGGAAGTTCTCAATACCTCCTTGTAGATAACGTAAGATCTCATGAACAAGTGCTTTGGTATAGGCCATCTCCATCCTGTCCTCCATGGTGGGGGCACGGTTTGCTCCCACAACTTCCTCAATTTCCCGCTGGGCTTTTGCTATAATGAACCATACTTTGTTAAAGCAAACAATATTATTTTTAAAACTATTCCAAAGTGCAGTTATGTTTAAATATGGAACATCAAGGATGCACTTTACTTTCTTACATCCAATTTCACAGCTCTGTGGGATCATTCCCATAGCGTGTTGCCTTACTGGGAAAAATAGATCAACATAAACACACTATTTCACCTTGTGTCCTTAAGATAGGGAACAAAGGCTATCCATTTAGCTTCTTTGCCTGACACTGTAAGGGCAGTGACTAGCAATTTTCCATGGCTTTCTCCAAAAGACAACCTATACAGTATGCTGCTCTTATCATATAAACCTGTAGGAGAATAAAGACTATATTTTGAAGTTTTATGTGTACCACTTTCAATGGTACACTACCCTTACATGAAGAGGCAAGCTGAGAATTCAGAGCTTTCCCCAAAAAACCAAGGACTGATTAGTTGTGAAGTACCATTTTTAAATTGTATTTTCAAAGACTGCCGTATTTGAAATATGGGAAGCATGCTCAAACATTGTTAAAATTATTCCATCTACATTTAATTTCAGCACAGTCTGGTGAGTTAAGAAAATATTGATACATCCTTGTGATCCACAAATTATCCCAGTAATTTTAGTCAAAATATTTCACATGCCTGATATAATAGAATAACAGAGAAGGAAGGGACCATGGGGGTCTTCTAGTCCAACCCCTTCTCAAGCAGGAAATACTAACATATTTTTCAGAGTATAAGACAGAGGAGTATAAGATACATCTATATTTTAGAGGAGGAAAACAAAGAAAAATGTATTCTGATCAAAATGGTGTAGTAATATATTATTTAGTAAAATATCAGTGTAGCAGAATATCTTTTACAACCATGTACACTTTTTACAAACTTCAAAGTTGACAGCTTTAAGACTTGTGCATTTCAACTCCTCCAGTCATGCTAGCTCAGGAATGGGAGTTGAAGTCCACAAGTCTTAAACTTGCCAAGTTTGAAGGCTTTTGCACCCTAAGCCCCAGCTCAGAGCTCTTCAAGCTTGACAGGTTTAAGACTAGTGGACTTCAACTCCCAAAATTCCTCCTCCAGTCATACTAGATTAGAAGGAAAAAACATCCCCTTTTCTGAAAAAAAAAAGGCCATTTTTTGCCCGTTCTTTCACAAAAATTGGGGCATTTGGCCTTCCCCCAGTCCCTAGAAGCTCTCTGCAGGTTTCCAACACTCTCTGTCTACTCCATTTTTGTGAAGGGGATGTGGGGTGGGGCTTTGGGAGGGCAAAAATAAAGGGGATGTGCATCACATAAAGGGGATGTGGGGTGGGGCTTTGGGAGGGCAAAAATTGCTGTATTCAGTGCATAAGATGCACTGACATTTCCACCCTCTTTTAGAGGGGGAAAATATGCATCTTAAACTCTGAAAAATACAGTATATCATTTTAGACAAAGAACTGTCTGATCTCTTCTAAAAAAAACCCTGCAATATTGGAGCAACCACGTCTGGAGGCAAGCCATTCCATTGATTAATCATCTGAAAATCTCTGAAAATCTGTCTATCATGGCAGGCTGATTCTTGCTGTACATTCTTTTAAGCAGGATCTACATATGTGTGCAAATCACTAAAGGGACATGTTTAGCAGAACGTTTGTGTTAGATTCGTATTGTTTGAAGTCTTTTTAAAAGATGTCTTAGCATTTGGATTGTCACTCCAAATATTTGGAAACATCATGGAAAAAGTGGCAGGAAATTGTCCCCTTTTATTTCCAGGGTATCTAAGAATCCAAATCACTCCATATTCCAAATCACTCCATATACCTTGGATATGTGGGAACTTAGCCAAAATGATAAGGCCAAATGAGATCGTACTGCCTGTGCTTTCTGTACCAGCAAAGAAGAGCTGAAACCCAGACATGATCAAATCTTCGCTACAGATCAAGGAAGAATCTTGTTCCTGTAAAATAAGATGGAATTCAAATAAAGAAGCAGAAATGTATAACATGTAACCTTATCATCATGCCATTAAGTTATCCATCTGCTTCTTCTCACTTTATCTTTCTGCTAGAATCTTCTCCCCCCCTCTAAATAGTACATTTCCCTAATCCCAAATTTAAAAAATATTTCAGCCCATCTAACACTTAGCCAATTAATACTTATCTACATTTCTTAATGAATTAATTAATAATCTCCCCAACAATTCTAACTTCAATTCCATTTATGCATTAATCCAAATCAGTATCACCTACTACATATCTTATTATAATTAATATTTCTAACTTTATTAAAACAGATCAGCAATTCCCAAATTCATATACTGTATCTAAATGGAAAAAATAATTAAAGTTTAAAAAGAGCAAACAAAACAAGACTCCAAGCTTAATCAACCCTTCTCAAACTCCAATTTCTTTAATCTGAGCAGAAGTTTGATACTGAATATTTATCATATGGAGGCTCGATTTAAGCAATTGTTTTGAAATAATATACAAAATCCCAATTATTAAAAAATATAATGATATTGTAATGAACATGAAGATGACAGGTTTGATTACATACCTAAAGATATTTTTAGAGGGTTTTGGTTATGATAAAAGAAGGAATTAAAAAAATATTTGTCAGAAGGTTAGAAAAGGAGATCATATGACCCCTGGACACTGCAACTATCATAAATATGAATTAGTTGCTAAGCATCTGAACTTTGATCATATGAGGATTGTGAAAAACAGTCATAAATTACTTTTTTCTGTGCTGTTGTAACTTTGAACAGTCACTAAATGAACTGTTATAAGTCATATTGTAAAAGGGGCAAGTTTATATAAAGTGTGCTGGAAGAAGGGGGAGATAGAGAGGGAAAGGGGAAGAGAACCATAGAGAAATACAGAGAGGGGGAAAGAGATACAGAAAGAGGGGGAAGATAGAGAGGGAGAGAGAAAGACACAGAGATAGAGAAGGAGAGAGAGAAATAGATAGATGGGGAGAGAGAGAAAAGGGTTTTGTGGTTCCCAGTTCTCTGTCCTAACGACCAGCTTGGTAGGCGTGGCTGGGCGATGGGTCATGTGACTGGGTGGAAGTGAGTGATGTCGAGTTGCCACGCCCACCCAGATTTTGTGGCTCCCAGTGTTTTTTTTCTGTTGGAAACGGGTCCAAATGGCTCTTTGAATATTTAAGTTTGCCTTCCCCTGTGCTAGACCAATTTATGGGGTCAGCAGGGAATAATCCAAAATAAACTCCTGCATATTCTCTATGCTAATTTGAAAGCCCAATTCAATTTAACAGGTGTTTTGCTCAAGTGGATCCATGTTTAAATGAAAGAGAAACAATTGGGATCCAAATGAGTTGGTTTGGTCCAGTGATTAAAGCAGCCAAGTTAGCTAAATCCTATCTTAAACATGGAAGCCAGCTGAGTGATCTCATTTTCTCAAGCCAAACCCATTTCACAGTGTTGTTGTTGTTGTTGTTGCTGTTGTTGTTGAGAAAATAAGAAGAGGAAGGCATGTTGCATATGTTCAATGCAGAGGTGAAATTCAGTACATTCTGACAGGTTCTGGAAAACCGGTAGTGGAAATTTTGGCTGGTCCTAGAATGTGGAGGGAATGGTGATTTTGCAGTATCCTTTCCTTGCCACGCCCAATAAGCCACAGCCACAGAACCAGAGGGAAAAATATTGAGTTTCACCCCTGGTTAAGTGCCTTGAGTTATGAGTCTCAACTATTGCAATGCAATTTACATGGGGCTACCCTTGAAGAGTGTTCAGAGACTACAATTGTTCCAAAACACAGCCATGCACACTGTTGTGGGTGTACTTAGGTACACCCATATCACATCAACACTCCACGAGCTGCATTGGCTCCCAATTAGTCTCTAGACACAATTCAAGGTGTTGGTTATCACCTTTAAAGCCCACACATGGCTTAGGACCAGATTATGTACAAGATGGCATTCTGCCATATACCTCCCAGCAGCCAATTAGGGCTCACAGAGTTGGTATTCTTAGGGTTCCTTTGGCCAAATAATGTCAGCTGGCAGGACTATGGGGGAGAACCTTCTCTGTGGCAGCTCCAGCTCTATGGAACCTGGCACACTGTTGCACTCTCAAGTGGTATCATGTAACTTAATACATAAGTAACAACCACACAATTTCTCAGTTTTGGGACTACAACCTCCTTGCCAGAAGGAGAACACAGGTGGTTTTCTAGGGTCCATCTTACAAGAACCGGGACATTTTTTATCCTCTTCTTTTTTAAGAGTAGAAAAATGAATAGGAGTCCTCTTCTCCTATTTTTACATTTTAATCAGGCTACCATACAAAAGTTCAAAGATCATACATACTGACATTTAGTGGGTAGGATTGAAAAAGGAGACGCAACCCATGGTTCTGCTCCTAGCCTCATCCTACTTGTACACACACACACACACACACACACACACACACACACACACACACACACATTCAACCAAAACTTTCCATTCTGTCACCATGCAGGTCCTGAAATGTTTTCCAAATATTGCCACTGAATTATAGCTTAAATGCAGCGAATTGAATAGTTCATTGTTTAATTTATTGTTAGGGAATTCAATCATACTCTTTGTTCTTGTTCAATCATTTTAGAGAGTGCCTCAAAAGCCAATTCTCCTCAAGACTCTCAGCCTTAGTAACATTCCTATGCTCTGCATCTTTACCTACTACCCAGCTGGCTTTACTAACTCCTAACAGGATGCAGATGTGGTCTACGGTGCCTCCTTCAGTGCTGAAAGGGAAACAATGGGGCACACTACAGTTTCTTAAGGAATGAGTTCATTTATTTACCATGGTCACTATTCCTAATAGGCTGCATATTTTATTGTAATATTTATGGTAAAGTTTGGTAAAACAAATTGTTCATCCCCGTGGGCATCACATGAAAACAGAACACAACTGCACAACTGAAACCTTTTTCCTTTTGGACTTGTGTGCAACATATCCTTGTAATGTACCTTTTCTAATTTAAGGAGGAAGCAATCAATAAAGTCTCTAGGATTCTCTGGATCCAAGGTCTTCTTGTGAGCATCCACTTTATTCCTAATGAAGTCACAGACCTTGTTACAGTCAGAGAAGACTTTTTTATGAGGCCCAGGAAGGAATTTCATGATATTTGGCAAAGCGCTGTAGATCTGAAACATAGTGATAGTAACAGTTAGTCATTGCTAGTTCATTTCTTGAGCTCTATCTCAGGAACTGCACAGAAAAAATATTTCCCTATTAAGGCGTCCTTTTATTTCTAGCCTTAAAAAAAACAATATGCAAGACCATATACAGATATATTCGCTTTATTCAGCAGTGCCTCCTTTCCAAAGAAATATAAAATATACTACTAAAATTGGCTCCCTCAACATTTAACTTTGCAAAAGTGTTCCTCATAGGGAAATGTGTTTTGAACCAAGATATCTCAGGCAGACTAATTTGCAGAATGCATCCAAACTCTAGGATGACATAAACATTGTCATAAACATTTCCTGTGCTGAAGTTTGACATTGTCTTACAGTTCAGTGTGGACATTTTTTAAAGGCAGATACATCTCTGGGGATCTCCCTGAATTTTTAAGAGGTTTTCAAGTAAAGGAAGAGAAATATTTGAACAATTATTTTTCAATGCCTGTTTGAAATAGACATTTGTTGCGCTTAGAACCCTTAGCTTAAAAGCAGGGCTGAAACTTTGTGCATCTTTGATAACTCTGGAAATAATCACTGCTAGCTAAATAGCAATTTAGCTGCCCTGAGTCTCAGGAGAAGGGCGGCATAGAAATCGAGTGAGTAAGTAAGTAAGTAAGTAAGTAAGTAAGTAAGTAAGTAAGTAAGTAAGTAAGTAAGTAAGTAAGTAAGTAAGTAAGTAAATAAGTAAATAAGTAAATAAGTAAATAAGTAAATAAGTAAATAATATACCCAACTAATCAGGAGCAAGAGAAACAATCACATGAACAAGAGGTGAAATGTATCTCACAAATATACCTTTTATAAGCCCACTTTAAAATTCCTCCCATTTTTGTAGGTTGAAGCTTCTTGCTAATTGAAGCTTCTTGCTCTTAAACAAAGTGAAAACCCTGCTTGTAGAAGCACATACAGTTGACGTACCATTCCAGGAATGCTCAGGAAGAAATTATTAAATGTCTTAAAGATTTCCAATAGTTCAGTGAAGTTTTTATCTTCATAAGAGAATCGATTTCCAAAAATCACATAGCACAAAACATTAGAAACAGAAGCTGTGATGGTTGGGACTATGTCAAAGGACTGACCTAAAACAACAAAAAGGAAATAGAAAAAGAGATTGTGTGAAGACTGTACCTTTAAAGAACTTTTGCTGGTTGGCCATAAGAGGCACCATCACCGTTCCCTTTGGGGGGAATTACTTGTTAGAGATATATTTGCCGTGAGCTGTATTCTTGCTGTGTGCAGGTTTGTAAACTATTAGTAGTATTATATTGTTGATTCTGTATATTTGTGAATAATAATATTGTTGTATATATATATTGATACTAAGTCTGAGTCATTGTCTGGCTAACCCACATTTCCTACACCACAACAACTCTGCTTAATGTGTGTTGAAGGTTTCGTACCCAGACATACTAACAGCTCATTTCAGTTTCTAAGCAGAAGAGCCAGCGCTCTCCAAAGATGCCTCCGTGATCATGTGGTCAGCAATGTCAGTGGTGGGATTCAATTTTTTTACTACCGGTTCCATGGAAGTGGCTTGGTGGGTGTGGCTTGGTGATCATACAAATGGTTAGTGGTTGTGTGACTGGGTGGGTGTGGCCAAGTCATTTTCACTTCTTTGCCCTAATGACCTACAAAAAGAAGATATACCAAAAGGTAGTTTACTATTTCGTGCATTTAATACTTAAATAATAATGAAAGAAATATGCAAACAACAATATGCTCATAGGCAGCTAAGGTGGAAGCTATGTGTGTGTGTGGGGGGGAGAGCTAGCTAGTCCTCAAGCACTGTGTGGATGGAGCCATGGTGGCAAAGCAAGATAGGCACACTGGAGGCTGGGGATTAGGGGGAGGGTCAGTAAGAACAGCAAATGCCACTTATGCAGCGAGAAAGGTGAAACTGGATCACCTTATTAGTGGCTGCAGCAAAATCTCACAGACTGATCCCTACAACATCATGATCAAGTTGCTAAAATTATACATTGGAAGCTTTGCAAGAGGTTTCAGTTTGAATTCAGCAAAAATTACTGGGAACACCAAATTAACAAAGTTCTTGAAAATTGACCTTCTCCTGAGTCTTACATCCTGCAACAATAACCTAACCCCATAAAATATCGACAAGAGGACACAGATTGTTGAGGGCAATATGCTTAGATAGCACCATGAATAAAGTCCTTGGGAAGGACTTGATAGACAAAAATGCCAAATCCAGTCTAAATATGTGACTGAGTATGCAACAAACACTTAATAATACTAGAATTGTACAACCAGTAGAAGAGGGACAATAAATGGTAACTAAGACTAAAGTCACACTTTATGGGTTAATATGGGTTAAGATAACATAAGAACAATGTATTGCTTCAACAAAGGCCAAGTATTATTGATAAGTAAACAAATAATATCCTTAAAGTATTGTTGTTGAGAGGCAAATATAGGCAGAGGCATTATGTACCCTGCCTTGAGTTGAAGATGTGAAGGAAGGATATACATAAATAATATCTCCGTCAATGTGAGATCACCTTCAAAGGTTGATATCTTCCCCACCAAACAGTGAGCCTCTTCCAATATCCGGTCAGCCATCGACTTCTTTCCCATTCCAAAGTTCCGTAGCGTGGTGAGAGTAAAGCGACGCATAATCTTCCATCTTTCATGCTCACTAATAAGCCCTGGAAAGATAGAAATTGCAGTAACAGATGACATTGCAGCATTTTTTAAAAGAATAAAAAGCAAGCTTCCCAGTAGTCATTCCCAAAACAGCTGAGTGGAGAAGGTATCCCCTGTCTAGATGTATCCAATTCTAGGGGATTATTCATGTCTTTGTTTCTCACTCAAAGGAGCCAACATTGTCTGAAATGAATTCTGTGGTCATGTGGCTAGCATGACTATATGTGGAGGAACATGGGATACTGTTACCTTCCCACTGAAGTGGTACCAGAGGTGGGTTCCTCACAGTTTGGACTGGTTCTATAGAACTTGTAGAAATGTGGCAGCTTGGGTCACTGGAACCGGCAGCAACCCATTTTTCTTGGTGGCGACATAGGTGCCGCCATCTTGTTTTTTGCTTCGGTGCATGCACATGTACCCACATGGTGCATTCCTGAGCAAACCAGCAGTAAAGCAATCCAGAACCCACCCCTGAGTGGTACCCATTCTCATATCATATCATATCTATCCTCCTTATTCAGATAATATCTTACGTAAAGTTACAAATGCATTTGAAAAAGATAGAAAAGCTTTCATTTTTCATTTGTATTAGGGATGGCTATTTGTTTAGTTATGTCTTTTCTTTCTTTCTTTTTCTTCTGTATTGTCTTTGGTGTGCTCATCTTTTTCCTGACGTTGATTTCTGCTAAATTGAGAACATGAATGGAAATATTTCAGTGAGATGAGACTTGTTAATAGAATACCCTATGAGACTAGACTTTCAATCCTGGGCCTAGAAAGTTTAGAACTAAGATGCCTTAAACAAGATCTAAGTATCAAGATCATATGCTGCAACGTCCTGCCTGTCGGCGACTACTTCAGCTTCAACCACAACAACACAAGAGCACACAACAGATTTAAACTTAATATTAACCGCTCCAAACTTGACTGTAAAAAATATGACTTCCGTAACCGAGTTGTCGAAGCGTGGAACTCATTACCGGACTCCATAGTGTCATCCCCAAACCCCCAACACTTTACCCTTAGATTATCTATGGTTGACCTATCCAGATTCCTAAGAGGTCAGTAAGGGGCGAGTACAAGTGCACTAGAGTGCCTTCCGTCCCCTGTCCTATTGCTCTCCTGTATCTCCTATACCTTTCTTCTATTCCTATATCTCTTCTTCTATTCTTTCATTGATATGTTCTATTACTATACCTTCTTTTCTATTATTTCTTAGATATATTTTAATATAAGTATCTCCTCTATAACCTTCATCATGTATTTTACTATGTGTATATAGATATATACCCACTAAAACCCCCATTGTATATTGGACTAACTAACTAAACAAATAAACAAATAAACAAATAAACAAATAAACAAATAAACAAATAAACAAATAAACAAATAAACAAATAAACAAATAAACAAATAAACAAATAAACAAATAAACAAATAAACAAATAAACAAATAAACAAATAAACAAATAAACAAATAAACAAATAAACAAATAAACAAATAAACAAATAAACAAATAAACAAATAAACAAATAAACAAATAAACAAATAAACAAATAAACAAATAAACAAATAAACAAATAAACAAATAAACAAATAAACAAATAAACAAATAAACAAATAAACAAATAAACAAATAAACAAATAAACAAATAAACAAATAAACAAATAAACAAATAAACAAATAAACAAATAAACAAATAAACAAATAAACAAATAAACAAATAAACAAATAAACAAATAAACAAATAAACAAATAAACAAATAAACAAATAAACAAATAAACAAATAAACAAATAAACAAATAAACAAATAAACAAATAAACAAATAAACAAATAAACAAATAAACAAATAAACAAATAAAATGGAATAGCTATTATATGGAAATATGAAGGATTAAGTGATTTAAAACAACATAATGAATATAACAATATAATAGTGAACAATGTAGTAAAGAATTTTGAATCTTGAAAGTAATGATTTGATTGTTATGATTATGATGATACTAAATTAAAAAGGAGGTCTTTTTTTCTTTATTCAGGATAGAAATAGATAAATAATTGGAGGAAGTGATAAATGAAAAGGAATAAGAAACCACAAGTATATGGGAAAGTAAAGAGGACAAATATCAAAGTTGGAAATAGAAGTGGGGTTTAATTAGATGGAAAATCTGGATGACAAAATTAGTTGTTTAGGGGAGGAAGAGGAATTTGGTGTTATATACCTAAAACAAAAAGCCTTATTTGTTTCTTGGAGTCATAACTAATAAATTAGAAAATTAGTGATTGGTATTGTTTTCAAAGTGGATTTTTAGCAACTGTCTGCTAATATAAGTATTTATTATTTTAACCAACAGGTTGGGATACCCAGGAAAGGCATTAGAGGCATGAAAAGGAAGTAGAAAGGAAGGGAGAAAAGGAGTGAGCGGGAGAGAGAGAGAGAGAGAGAGAGAAAGAAAGAAAGAAAGAAAGAAAGAAAGAAAGAAAGAAAGAAAGAAAGTGGTTCAGGAGGAGTGAAGGGAAAATAGGAGGAGGAAAGAGAGAAAGAGGAAGGGGGTGCAAGAAAGGGTAATTAAAGGGGCAGACTGGTGTTAACAAAAAATTCTCTAAAATAAAATATGGGTATAGGAATAATGGGTAAAATATATAATTATGAACTCTGTATGGTGTATGTAATATTGGAAGGTGTATACATCTTGAATCTGTAGAAGGTGGAGAAAAATAAAAAAAAACATTTTGGAAAAAAGTTTGACACCCTTGTCAATTTTAATGAACAACATCACTTACTAATAGTAAGTTACTATACGTATTGTGCAATCTCCAGCTTGGAAGATGGTACTGCAAATGAAAAAAAATAATGGTCTGATTTCTCCATCTGCATTACTGGTAAAATCTGAAAAGGACTCCTATTTGCATCACCTACTCCAAACTATGTTTCCTATCTTTAAAAAAAAAATGTATGCAGGAAATTATAGACCTGACACCAAGATCTGGGATGATTCTGGTACTTTTATCTTTCCTCTAAGATGACCAAGTGGAACTGGAAACTACATTTCAAATGAAAATGAAAATAATCTGTGCACTCACCATAGCCCTTGGTTACTTCATCAAAGAGAACTATAGGTGGTCGTCCACCAAATTCTTCATTATGAGTTATCAAAGCATCTCTCACTGCTTCACATCCACATACCACAACCATCGGCTTTGGTCCTAACCAGACAGTAAAAACTGGACCATACTTCTTAAGGAGCTGAGAACAAAATCCATCAAAGGCATGAAATCAATAGAATTTGAGATCTCATTCTTGGATTCAATTAATGTCCCACAAAATCTCTTAGTAACTTTTAAAAAGTGATTGGCAATGCAAGAATTAAACAGACTTCTTCCCAAAATAACACAAACAATTTGAAAATACTATGTTAAATGTAAGTGCTTGATAAATACTTCAGATCAGCTTTTCCCAGCCTGATGCCTTTCCACTTGAATTTTAATTTACTAGTATCAAAAGCTTTGATGGGTGAAAATAATGGCAGCTGATCCAAAATACATGGTTGGTTCAAACAATGTTGCAGAATAGATTTGCTATACTGTAATTAGATTCATGTTAAAACTAATTTCACTTTCACATTATAACTTCAATATAACTTCATTCATTAAATAAGTCCCTAGGGCAGTGATGTCGAACTTTTTTTTCCTTGGGTGCCGAAAAAGCATGCATGCGTGCATTAAATAAGTCCCTAGGGCAGTGATGTCGAACTTTTAAATAAGTCCCTAGGGCAGTGATGTCGAACTTTTTTTTCCTTGGGTACCGAAAAAGCATGCATGCGTGCATTAAATAAGTCCCTAGGGCAGTGATGTCGAACTTTTTTTTCCTTGGGTGCCGAAAAAGCATGCATGCGTGCTATCATGCAAGTGCGAGTACCCGTATCCATAATTCATAGACTGGGGAGGGTGAAAATAGCTTCCCCCATCCCCCGGAGGCCCTCTGGAGGCTAGAAACGACTAGTTTCCCAACTTTTGGTGGGTCCATTAGACTTGTGTTTTGCTCTCCCTAGGTTCCAAAAGTTTCCCTGGAGCCAAGGGAGGGTAAAAACGCCCTCCCACATCCCCTGGAGGCTCTCTGGAAGCCAAAAATGCCCTCCCAGAGCCTCTGTGCAAGCCAAAAGTCAGCTGGCCAGCACAAACATGCACCTTTGAGTTGAGCTAGGGCAACGGCTCGCATACCAGTACATATGCCATAGGTTCACCATCACTGCCTTAGGGAGTTGGGTGGCATAAAAATCAAATGAATGAATCAATCAATCAATGTCACAACTATGGGATTTTTACACCAGGCCACAAAATGCACTGCTTAATCGTGGCAGGATACCTTTTTATTTTTACAAATAATTCAAGGTTCCAGACATATCAATCACACCTGCCCTCTATTTACCAAACAACAGACATCCTGTGATGGGCTGAGTTAGGCTGAAAGACAGTGAGTGTCCAATTCCCAATGATAAATGGGAAAGATGGGAAAAACTTAAAAGAAGAAGCATGAAAAAGAATTGGAACTAAATAAAGAAAAGGGAGCTTCAATTATCCTTGCCAAAGTGGTCTCTCTCTCTCTCTCCCTCCCTCCCTCCCCCCTGTGTGTGTGTGTGTCTGTCTGTCTGTCTTTGAGCTACCAACAAGGTGAGCAAGGTAAGTCATTCAGATTGGGAGGTTGAGTGGGTGGAAATCTCATTCCAGAGAGCAGGGAAAGAGGCATATTTCAGGGCATTAATAAATGCTGTTGAAAGTAACCAGAACAGCTAACCTTGGATTAGTTGAATGATACCTAGAAGCAAACCAGAAACCAGTACAGTTTGTGAAGTAAAGGCATTACATGGATATATGAATGCATGCCCATCATAATCACTGCATTCTAGACCAGCGGTGGATTGCTCTCAGTTCAGCCTGTTCTCCAAACCAGTAACAGGGGTGGCAGGAGGCTCTGCCCCCCTGCCCAGGATGTTTCTGAGCATACAGAATATAATTAAATAGTCTGAGGACTTATAAGGTTATTTTCAACAAAATAAGACCCCAGAATTTTGATCATAAATCATTCAATTTGTAAATGGATTCACCATGTTAGTGGACTTGATTTTACAACCATTTTCACAATAGTTTTTAAGTGTGTTATTGTGGTCATTAAATAAGTCACATGGTTGTAAGTCTGAATCCAGATGATCCAAACTGGCAATAAAATGTTACAAAATGCAACTATTAACCCCAGGACACTGCAGTCACAAATGTGAGCTAGTGGCAGACATAATTTTGAGGATGGGTCACTTTTTCAAGTTAGTTGTAACTTGAAACAGACTTTAAACATGGTACCCTGCTGTGGTTAGTTCTGACCCAGCTCCTGCCCCAAGGACTGTGGATGTGGGGGAGACATCCACATGCCGCAGGCCTGTTTTGCTCCCGGTGGAATCTGCTGATGAAGGCTCCTCTGACCAAGAAGACATGAGTGACAGGGAGGAGGAAAGTGTGGCAGACAGCTCAGAAGGAGATCAATTATCTCTCTCCTCCTTGGATTCAGAAAAAGAGTTAATGATACAGCCACGCATGTGGAGAGTGATGCATAGGCAGCAACAACTGAGAGATTATTATCAAAGAAAATGAGGCCACCTGTGGTTGGGGGGGGGCTGTGGTAATTAGTGAGGCTGCTATAAAGAGCAGCGTGTGGGTTTGGCCATTGTGGAGGATTATCTGATCATTGTGTTTCATGCCTGCCTTGCTGACTTCGACCTTGGTGTGTTGCTTTTTCCTGCTTTGAAACTAAAGTAGAGCAAAGTGTGTTTCACTTTGTGAAAGAAGAAGGACTGTTAATTGCCTCGCAGCTGCAAGCTAACTATCTCAGAACTGATAAGGGACTTGTACCAATTACCAGTTTGTTTGGAGATTAGTGCTCTTTGCTATACAAAAAGAGGGCTTAGTTTTAAGTGAATTTTCATTGTAAAGAACATTGTTTTGAATTTTCGAATGTGTGTGTGTCTGAAATTTGTACCTGTGAATTTTTGGGAGGATTCTACCAGAGAGCCCGACAGAACAGTACCCCATGCTTGCTTTAATTTTGACTTATGACACAATTGTGACCAAAATTTCTGCTGCAAAGCAGGGCAATTATTAAATAGGTCCCTGCTGATTTTATGACCTTTTTTGCCGTAGTTCTTAAGCAAATCACTATAGTTGTTGAGTAAATCTTGTGATAATTATCTGGCTTCCCCTACTGACTTTGTTGATTTGAAACCAGCTGTGAAGATCTTGAGTGAGAATCACTTCAGAATGCTGCAGCCCTCATAAATGAATGCCAGTCACCAGTTGCACAGATTTTGATCATTTGTAACCATGAGGATGCTGTGACAGTCATAAGTGTGAGGACTGGTTGTAATCACGTTTTTGAGTTTTGTTGTAACAATCACAAAGTGAATAATTGTAAGTCAAACACTACTTGTGTATGACTCATTATTGCTCTAACTATGTGAGAGTCTGAAATGATTGAGAAATATAAACATTTAGAAAATGAATACATACATAAGAATACTTCCTAAATGGAGCATTCAAAGAAACAAGGAAGAGCATGTTACATTATCCACATTTTATTGACCATATAACTTGATTAAGCTATGTCAAGGTTCAAGCATCTCATGAAGCCAGAATTATGTTTTTAATCCATGCTATCTGTATTTACCCAAAGATACATATAAGCCACCTATAGACAAAAGACACAATTGTTTATGGCACAAAGTATGAATCCAATTTTGTATTTGTAGACTACTAATTGTAGTTGCTATAAATTGACTACAAATATTATATTGATTTTGTCCTGTACAACATTCTTTTTTTTAATTATACCACTTTGTCCCCAAGAAAATATATTTGTGGTTAAACCTGTAATCAAAACAACAACAACAACAATAACAAGCCACACAGAAGTGGGATTGGAAGCAGTAGTGGGTTCTAAAACCCTTTTATCCTTGTGCCTGCACTTGCGCACGCACCAATACTTTTGTGCTAGGGCAGAAGCATTCCCGTCAGGTGGGCAGCGCATTCCAACACTGGCACTACTGCTTCTTAGAACTGGGCCGAATCAGGAGCAACCCACTGCTGGTTGGAAGCATTTTTAGCAGTGCTGAAATACCTGCTTTGAATTATACGCTCAAATATATGGGAGATTGCTAATCTCCCAAAGAATTCTTGAATCTCACATGCACTAAGAAAGGAGTTGTATCAAAGAATGTCGTACCTTTGGGTAGTTTTTATACAGAGGCAGAACATCTTTTTGCAGTAGATTCCCCAGAAAAAACCAGGGGCTGGGGCCAGGAGGGAGCCTGCCTCTTGATTGGTGAGACCAGAAGGCCCAGAATGTGAGCAGAAAGAGAATGAACAGTATTATTGTCCCAGGGATCATTTCCATCTGCATATTTATTCTTCTTGCCTTGATGGAATGAAAGAGATGAGATCTTGGGCTTGGAAATCAGTCTGGGATAGACAGAAAATGATAGAGACAGTCAATTTGATTGGTTCTCTAGTGTTCTCCCTTCCACTCTCCAAGTTATCTTTGTACTTTTGTAAGCTATCAATTATTCAAAAACATGTATTATTATTTTAAGTTTTAAACTAAATCCCATAAACAAACTTGGAGAAACTGAAGGAATATTCTACTGGCGTGGTTTTTTCCCCTATTTATGACTCTGTAATCCCTTTATTGGGAGTAGAATCAAGACAAATGAATGGAGCTGAATGTTTACCATACAGATGCTCTTCCTGACACCTGAGCTCACCGTGTTATCATCATTTACAGTATCAAATGAGGAGACAACAAAGACATAGGAGAAGGAAGAGCCATTTAGCACTTTCCAAAGGTTTAGACTTCAATTCTAAGACCACATGATGATCATGGTCAGCAATAAGACACTGAGAGTTGCAGTTAAAAATGGATTGTACATGAGATTTGTTTCCAACCCCTAATTGATAATACTGAATTTGGGGTGCAAAAACCATGGTTGATATTCCTACTTTATTTATACTTTGCTGTCCTTCAGCTGAGATGCAACTCAAGGCTTTTATAAAGATAATACAGAGCAGGAGAAAATTGATACTTTTAATTTTAATAAATTCCCCAGACAACTCATGGAAATAAATTAACAGGGATAGACAAATTTCTGAAGAGACTTTCACTTTCATGGAGGTGCATGAAAAGCATCCCCATGAAGTTGATTCTCAAAACAGTGACATATTCTCTCCTTCCCGGCCAATTATGAAAGTAAAGTAACACCAGCATTTAGTTGTGTCTGGAGAGGTTATGACTTATGAAGACAGTGATGAGAACTGCTTCTATACAGTCTTTTTCCGACTACTAAAACCATAGGATGAAGCACCAGAAGCAACATGGAGCATCTTACTAAAATAGATCATATCCCATCTGTTCTGTGACAAAGGAATTGTGTTGGCTCATGGTTGTTGAAGCAAAATAAAGGAATGTTACATAGGCCTTGAATATACAATAGACACAGAATCCAGTAAAGAGGCAATAAAGGGGCAATAGATTCAATGTAAAGAAAAAAACAAACCCATCCATGAACAATATAACAATATAAAAATGATACTTCTTTGGCTAATAATTTAGGTTTGTCTGTTTCTAATTCACATCCACTGGTCATATTTGTTCCAAAATTGTGGCAAACCAATCAAGCAACCAAAACAATTCAACCTTTGCATTTAACCTGAAGTTAAACCTAAGCATGTGCATGCATTTTGGTAAGCAACAGGGAAGCTTAATTTTGCATTTATAATATAAACAGTATGAAATCTTAATAAAATTATGTGCACATAATGCACATACCTTTCAGCGATGTACTCAAGGCTTGTCCCGCAAAGCTGTAGCCCAAATAGTTTCACTTCAACAAACATCTGGTTTTATACTGTACTTGTTGTTCTCACTATCCCCTCATCTTCCTCTTTCTTTCAGCAAATAGTAGCAGGGATAGAACTAGAATTCATCCAGCAAGGATAGAACTGGAATTTCCTGTTTCAAATGTCATTAAAAATGCATTTTAAAACAGATCCATTTTTAACTTGTATTTTTCCCCTGCCACAAAAATTCTTCTATAAAATTGTGCATCAGATATCAAAACGGGTATGGTTACAATGTTACAAGGTGCAAAGGAAAAAGCAGATTGTGCTTACTTGATTTGAGATTGTGTTTTGCAGTTTTCGGTTTGGTTTGGTTTGGTTTGGTTTGGTTTGGGTTGGGTTGGGTTGGGTTGGGTTGGATTGGGTGGCAAAAAGATTCGTAATCAAGCTTAATACAAATCATTATGTTAAAAAATCATTATGTTAAATGAGCCAAATTGAGATTATGTCATAGATATAGGACCAGATTGTGCTGAAAACCACCTGTGTGCCTTTCAATCTCAGAAAACACTTTATAGATAAGAAATAAAAGCAAAAACAAGTAGCTAGCTTATTTCGAGAGACTAGAATTTTGGTGCGCTTATGATGCCCCTTAAAGATCATTATCCGTTATTTATTTGCAATTATTAGAAAAAATTAAGGTAAACCAAAATCTAATTTTGAATATTATAAAACTGAATCTGAAATAGAATTTTGTACAAATAATGATGCAATTATTAATATATTATACATTTTACTGAAATTTGTAACAGAACAAGAAGTGAAAGAATGTATGATTAAGTGGGCTGAAATTGTGGTTATAATATAGAGATGGAACACTGGGAAAATGTGTGGCTGTAAGAATAGAAATTTCCACTATATTACAACCTTAATGGTAACTTTTATGAAGTTGTAAAATGAAGCCTAGAAGCTGTCTTTGGCATTGGATCTTCAGGCCTGCCACATTCCGGTTCCGGTGGGGCAGCAGGAAGGAGGGAGGGAGCTGCAGCTCCCCGGATGATGGGTGAAACATCTAGAATATAGAGGAATTGGCTGTGTCGGCAAGCTTGTTTCTGGCAGTTTCGGTGGGGTGAATTGTCCCTGCCTTTGGAGCCCCCCGCTCGAGACTTCTGTGTGCAAATTTAGAACTGTACCTGCTGAGGAAGAGTAAAACCTCGATCAGCTGGGCTGCGGGAAAATGGCGGCCACCACTGAGGACTGACTCACGCTGAGAGATTAAGAGGAGGAGAGAATGAGGAGAGAACAATGGTGCTGGCTGGAGGTGGTGTCACTTGAAACGGCCTAAAAACAGCCTGGGCCCACCAGATGGACCCTGAAGCTGGTGCGCTGTTTGGTGGGAGCGCCCAGCATCAGAGAGTCTGCCGGGTGAAGGGCCTGCATGGAGAGGTTGGGCCG
The DNA here is from genome assembly GCF_031021105.1 of Erythrolamprus reginae. Taxonomy (NCBI): domain Eukaryota; kingdom Metazoa; phylum Chordata; class Lepidosauria; order Squamata; family Dipsadidae; genus Erythrolamprus; species Erythrolamprus reginae. Next base: position 142,534,889 of record NC_091951.1, on the reverse strand, counting down.
GCTGTCGCTGCCGAGGAGGAGGCTGAGGAGCATGTCGACATGATGCTGAGGCTGTGCTGAGAGCGTTGGAGACTCTGCAGTGCTGCTTGGCAAACAGAGATACAGAGATGTCGCCCAAAAATCAGCGACCCCTTTAGAAGCTATCGAGGGGCAACCAGCGAGAGCCGGGGGTCCTGGGGGGAGCCAAGGAGCCAGAGGCAGAACCAGATTGTGCCATTGCAACCTCTCTGTGGCACTAGACCCTGGAGAGCTCCTTGGTTTAATGAGGAGCTCCAGGAGTTGAAACGCCGGAAGAGATGTCTAGAGAAGTGATGGAGGAAGAGTAAGTCCAAATCCGACCAAACATTTGTAATAGCTCACATTAAGACTTACAAAGTGGTGCTCAAGGTGGCAAGATGCACGTATCATGCCGCCTTGATTTCATCAGCGGAATCTCGCCCGGCCGCTCTGTTTAGAGTGACCTGCTTCCTCTTAACCGGGGGAAGTTGGGGAGCCCTTGCAGAGCAGTGCCAAGGACTTTAACACATTTTTCGCTGATAAAGTCGCTCGGATCTCGGCAGACCTCGACTCCGATTGGATAACAGAATCGACTGACAATGAGTCAGTCGAGGTGACTGGGGCCCGTCCTTGTACATCTATCTGGGAAGAGTTTGATCTGGTGACACCTGATGCAGTGGACAAGGCTATTGGAGCTGTGAGTTCCACCACCTGTTTGCTGGATCCGTGTCCCTCCTGGCTGTTTTCCAGTCTCCAACCTTCCGTTTATGGGGAAGGTTGTCGAGAAGGTGGTGGTGCTCCAGCTCCAGCGGTCCTTGGAAGAAGCCGATTATCTAGGCCCTCAACAGTCAGGTTTCAGGCCCGGCTACAGCACAAAAACTGTTTTAGTCTCGTTGATGGATGATCTCTGGCAGACCCGGGAAAGGGGTTTGGGCGGCTCACAACAATAATAAAAACAATATAATAGTGAAACAAATCTAATGTTAAAATAAAAGATATATAAAACCCCAGCAATTAAGACCATACAACACATACATACCAAACATAAAACATAAAAGCCTGGGGGAGGTGTCTCAATTCCCCCGTGCCTGGCAATATAGGTGGGTCTTGAGTAATTTGCAAAAGACAAGGAGGGTGGGGGCCGCTCTAATCTCTGGGGGGAGTTGATTCCTGAGGGCCGGGGCCACCACAGAGAAGGCTCTTCCCCTGGGGCCCACCAAACGACAATGTTTGATTGACAGGACCCGGAGAAGGCCAACTCTGTGGGACCTTATCAGCCACTGGGATTCATGCGGTAGAAGGCGGTTCTGGAGGTATTATGGTCCAGTGCCATGTAGCGCTTTAAAGGTCATTACCAACACTTTGAATTGTGACCGGAAACTGATCGGCAGCCAGTGCAGGCTACGGAGTGTTGTGAAACATGGGCGAATCTGGGAAGCCCCACGATAGTCCTCGCGGCCGCATTCTGCACAATCTGAAGTTTCTGAACACTTTTCAAAGGTAGCCCCATGTAGAGAGCGTTGCAGTAATCGAACCTTGAGGTGATGAGGGCATGAGCGACTGTAAGCAATGACTCCCTGTCCAAGTAGGGCCGCATCTGGTGCACCAGGCGAACCTGGGCAAATGTCCTCCTTGCCAAAGCTGAAAGATTAGATTAGATTAGATTTATTGGATTTATATGCCGCCCCTCTCCGCAAACTCGGGGCGGCTCACAACAATAATAAGAAACAGTACATAATAAAAATCCAATGCCCACCAATCTAATTACAATTTAAAATTAGTAATTAGTAATTTCCTAAAACAATCCCAATATATATAAAAAACAGGCACACAGGTGTGTTAGTTCCCCCATGCCTGACAGCAGAGGTGGGTCTTAAGGAGTTTACGAAAGGCAGGGAGGGTGGGGGCAATCCTAATCTCAGGGGGGAGCTGGTTCCAGAGGGTCGGGGCCCCCACAGAGAAGGCTTTTCCCCTGGGTCCCGCCAGACGACATTGTTTAGTCGACGGGACCCGAAGAAGGCCAACTCTGTGGGACCTAACCGGTCGCTGGGATTCGTGCGGCAGGAGGCGGTCCCAAAGATATTCTGGTCTGGTGCCATGAAGGGCTTTATAGGTCATAACCAACACTTTGAATTGTGACCGGAAACTGATCGGCAACAAATGCAGACTGCGGAGTGTTGGAGTAATATGGGCATACTTAGAGAAGCCCATAATTGCTCTCGCAGCTGCATTCTGCATGATCTGAAGTTTTTGAACACTTTTCAAAGGTAGCCCCATGTAGAGAGTGTTACAGTAGTCGAGCCTCGAGGTGATGAGGGCATGAGTGACTGTGAGCAATGACTCCCGGTCCAAATAGGGCCGCAACTGGCGCACCAGGCGAACCTGGGCAAACGCCCCCCTCGCCACAGCTGAAAGGTGTTTCTCTAATGTGAGCTGTGGATCGAGGAGGACGCCCAAGTTGTGGACCCTCTCTGAGGGGGTCAATAGTTCCCCCCCAGGGTAATGGACGGACAGATAGAATTGTCCTTGGGAGGCAAAACCCACAGCCACTCCGTCTTGTCTGGGTTGAGTTTGAGTTTGTTGACACCCATCCAGGCCCCAACAGCCACCAGGCACCAGCACATCACTTCCACTGCTTTGTTGACTGGACATGGGGTGGAGATGTACAACTGGGTATCATTGGCATATTGATGATACCTCACCCCATGCACTTGGATGATCTTACCCAGCGGTTTCATGTAGATATTAAATAGCAGGGGGGAGAGGACCGACCCCTGAAGCACCCCACAAGGGAGAAACCTTGGGGTCGACCTCTGACCCCCCACTAACACCAACTGCGACCGACCGGAGAGGTAGGAGGAGAACCACTGAAGAACAGTGCCTCCCACTCCCAAACCCTCCAGCCGGCGCAGAAGGATACCATGGTCGATGGTATCGAAAGATGATGTTCCAATGTTAGCTGTGGATCAAGGAGGATGCCCAAGTTGCAAACCCTCTCTGAGGGGGTCAATAATCCCCCCCCAGGGTAATGGACGGACAGATGGAATTGTCCTTGGGAGGCAAAACCCACAGCCACTCCGTCTTGTCTGGGTTGAGTTTGAGTTTGTTGACACCCATCCAGACCCCAACAGCCTCCAGGCACCGGCACATCACTTCCACTGCTTCGTTGACTGGACATGGGGTGGAGATGTATAACTGGGTATCATTGGCATACTGATGATACCTCACCCCATGCCCTTGGATGATCTCACCCAACGGTTTCATGTAGATATTAAATAGCAGGGGGGAGAGGATCGACCCCTGAGGCACCCCACAATGGAGAGACCTAGAGGTCAACCTCTGACCCCTCACTAACACCGACTGCGACTGACCGGAGAGGTAGGAGGAGAACCACTGAAGAACAGTGCCTCCCACTTCCAACCCCTCCAGCTGGCGCAGAAGGATACCATGGTCGATGGTATTGAAAGCTGCTGAGAGGTCAAGAAGCACCAGGACAGAGGACAAGCCCCTGTCCCGGGCCCGCCAGAGATCATCCATCAGCGCGACCAAAGCAGTTTCCATGCTGTAACCGGACCTGAATCCAGACTGCTGAGGGCCTAGATAATCGGCTTCTTCCAAGGACCGCTGGAGTTAGGTGTGTAACTATGAAGAATTGATTGAGACGTTAAAATACATCTATGAAGATATAAAAATTTATCTTTTGGAAATCAGAGGTGAAAAGAAAATAGAAATGAAGCTGAATCATAAAAAACACTTAGAATTGGAATATGAAAATGAAGAAAAAGAAGAAGAAGGAGATTACACAGATGAAAAAAGGGAATTTATAAAAGAGGTCACAATTCATACCATATACAGATTGGAGGCAGTTGGTTTAATCCTAATAAATTTATAGTCAGAGAAATATGTTTAGGATTAAAAGTGATTTTTTTTTTTGTATTTATATTTGTAAAATACTTCCATAATAAAATTGCAAAAGAGAGATCATTTGCATGAATAACCCTTAGCTGCAAGACCTACTTTTCAACATGCTCATCATTCCTCTTCTCAAATGTTGCATCTGCATAGATTATAGATAAGTCTATAGAAAAACATCTCATATTAGCAGTGGGAGGTAAAAAAGAAGAAAACCCTGTTTCAGAAAAAGCACCCTATAGTTTGAATACTTGCAAAATGCCACCGGCATTATGGATTTTTTGAAATGGCTTGGCATTTAACATGCACTTTGCTCTTTTAAAAAGCCTTTAAAACAAGTTGAGTCAATGAAGTCAAATTTTCTTAATAGACAGGATTTAACCATGTTTTCTATGAAATTATCCTGTAAGGCTTGTTAGACTTCGATTCAGATTGACAAAGAAATTGTGCCATGGAAATGATGTGATTCCCCCCCCCCTTCAATCAAAGAGGTAATCATGATTTGCTTTGGTGACATCTTTTTCTGTCTGTTATTTGCTCTGTAAAGCTTCATCTAAGCAAAAACCTCTGTCCCACCAAAGTAGGTGATAGGCGCATACTCCTGTTGGGGTTCTAAGTAGTGATGGGCGAACCGAAGTCGCACAATTTGGGTCCGTACTGAATTTTGCGGTGTTCGGTATCCCGAACTCGAACCCAACGTTTTTTAAAAATCCATGCCAAAGTTCGGGTTTGGTTCGGGCAGTGTGGCAAAGTGGCGGACCAATGGGCAGCCTTCTTCTTGCCTGAAGCCATGCGGTCTCCGGACATCAAGGTAAATGAAAGGCTGGGATTGGCCATGTGTCCTGTGACCACTCATTGGCCAGCAGTATGCATGGCTTGCATTGGTCCTCAAGGACACCTGACCTGCCTCTATAAAAGGCAGCACCTTGCTGTCCAGCCCCATTGTAAGAGATACCAGCTAGCGAGGGATAGTCTGTGTTACTTATACTGAGAGGGAGAGATAGATTAGCTTTCACTTTGTTTCTCGTACAAAGAAAGAGAGACCTCAAAGACTCTTCATACAAGTTGAAGAGACAAGAAAACTTTGGTGAGCAAACAGGCAGGGCAGGACTGAAGAAGAAAAAAACAAGGGGAGGCAGGGGGCCAGTTGCTCTCTGCTACACTTCCACTTTTACATTTTTAACACTTTTTTCCTTTCATTCATTTAGAAACATAGAAACATAGAAGTCTGACGGCAGAAAAAGACCTCATGGTCCATCTAGTCTGCCCTTATACTATTTTCTGTATTTTATCTTAGGATGGATATATGTTTATCCCAGGCATGTTTAAATTCAGTTACTGTGGATTTATCTACCATATCTGCTGGAAGTTTGTTCCAAGGATCTACTACTCTTTCAGTAAAATAATATTTTCTCATGTTGCTTTTGATCTTTCCCCCAACTAACTTCAGATTGTGTCCCCTTGTTCTTGTGTTCACTTTCCTATTAAAAACACTTCCCTCCTGGACCTTATTTAACCCTTTAATATATTTAAATGTTTCGATCATGTCCCCCCTTTTCCTTCTGTCCTCCAGACTATACAGATTGAGTTCATTAAGTCTTTCCTGATACATTTTATGCTTAAGACCTTCCACCATTCTTGTAGCCTGTCTTTGGACCCGTTCAATTTTGTCAATATCTTTTTGTAGGTGAGGTCTCCAGAACTGAACACAGTATTCCAAATGTAGTCTCACCAGCATTCTTTTTTTAAAAATCTTTTTAATTAATTTTTCATAAAATGGACAAACAGACATACATACATTTAACATAAAAAGGTGGGGATGTATATTCCCCGCTTATCCGAAAGTATGAATTTCAATACAGAAAAAAGAATACATAATAGAGTATATAATTGAATATTAGAAAAAATGATTTGTTAAACTTTTCATTTAAAAAAAGAATTCTTCTCATAATAATTCTTAATACATAACCTAATTCTACTATATTTCTAAAACCAAACTTTGTTTATCTAGCACTACTATAACCAGAAAAAATCTTATCCTTACCAAAACAATTACACATTTGTATCTTAATTTTCTATTATTTTTTCTTATTTATCCATATATAAACTTTGTTCCACGTTTCATAAAATTTCGTATCTTCTTGATCATTTAAGCGTCTTGTCATCATATCCATTTCAGCGCAGTCTAATATTTTTGTGATGACTTCTTCTTCTTTGGGGATATTTTCCCCTTTCCAATTTTGCGCATATATAATCCTAGCCGCAGTTAAAATATGTATAATTAAATATAAAATTTCTTTCTTATAACTCTGGTTTGTAATTCCTAATAGATAGAATTCCGGGGTAATTTCTACATCTTGATTTACTATTTCTTTTATTATTTTCTCTATCATCTTCCAATACATTCTAGCTTTACTACATGTCCACCATTGGTGATAGTAAGATCCTATCTCTTTTTTACATTTCCAACACATCGGGGAGGTTTTGGGGAACATTTTTGCTATCCTATTTGGTGGGAGGTGCCATCTATAAAACATTTTAATTTGATTTTCTTTTAGGGACACTGATTTTGTCATTTTCCAGTTATAAGTCCAAACTTTCTCCCATGTATCTATATCTATTTCTTTTCCAATATTTCTGCACCAGCTTATCATATTGTCTTTTAAGGTCAACTCTATGTTTTTATGTGCTATCAAATATTTGTAGGTTTTTCCTATTGTTTTAGTTTGATTAGTAGTAATTAAATTACTTAATAATTTTTTATTCTTATTAAAAATATAGAGCTTGCTATCTTTCTGATATCTAGATCGAATCTGTGCATAATGCCACCAATCAATTATTGTCCCTTCCTCTTGTAATTTAATCCTGGATTTTAATTTCATTTGATCATCTAATACAGTGTTTCCCAACCTTTTTTGAGCCGCGGCACATTATTCACATTTACAAAATCCTGGGGAACATTGAGCGGGGGGGGGGAAGTTTGGACAAAAAATATCTCTCTTCCTCCCTTTCGCTCTATTTTTCTCTCTCCCTCTTTCTCTCTCCCTTCCCTCCTCTTTCTTTCCCCTCTCTCTCCATCTCTCTTTGTTTCTCCCTTCCTTCCTCTCTCTTTTGCCCTCCTTCTCTCTCTCTCCCTCCTTCCTTCCCTCTCTCTGTCTTTCCCTCACCCTCCTTCCCCCCTCTTTCTCTCTCTCTCTTGCTTTCTGTCTCTTGCTGTCTTTCTCTCTTTCTCTCTTCCCCCTCTCTCTTTCTCTCTCTTGCTATCTCTCTTTCTCTCTCTCTTTTGCTTTCTCTCTTTCTCCCCCCTCTCTCTCCCTCTCTCTTGCTATCTCTCTTTCTCTCTCTCTTTTGCTTTCTCTCTTTCTCTCCCCCCTCTCTCCTTCTTTCTCTCCCCCCTCTCTCCCTCTCTCTTTCTCTCTCCCCCCTCTCTCCCTCCCTCTTTCTCTCTCTTTCTCTCTCCCTCTCTCCTTCTCTCTCTCCCTCTCTTGCTATCTCTTTCTCTCTCTTTCTATCCCCCCTCTCTTCCTCTCTCTTTCTCTCTACCTCTCTTGCTATCTCTTTCTCTCTCTTTCTCTCCCCCCTCTCTCCCTCTCTTGCTATCTCTTTCTCTATCTTTCTATCCCCCCTCTCTTCCTCTCTCTTTCTCTCTCTACCTCTCTTGCTATCTCTTTCTCTCCCCCTCTCTCCCTCTCTCATTCTCTCTCTCCCTCTCTTGCTATCTCTTTCTTTCTCTTTCTATCCCCCCCTCTCTTCCTCTCTCTTTCTCTCTCTACCTCTCTTGCTATCTCTTTCTCTCTCTTTCTCTCCCCCCTCTCTCCCTCTCTTTCTCTCTCTCCCTCTCTTGCTATCTCTTTCTCTCTCTTTCTCTCCCCCCTCTCTCCCTCTCTTTCTCTCTCTCCTCTCTTGCTATATCTTTCTCTTTCTCTCCCCCCTCTCTTCCTCTCTCTCTCTCTCCCTCTCTTGCTATCTCTTTCTCTCCCCCCCTCTCTCCCTCTCTTTCTCTCTCTCCCTCTCTTGCTATCTCTTTCTCTCTCTTTCTCTCCCCCCCTCTCTTCCTCTCTCTATTTCTGTCTCTCCCTCTCTTGCTTTCTCTTTCTCTCCCCCCTCCCCCCCTCTCCCCCTCTCTCTTTCTCCCAGTATTCGTGGGGCGACGGAAGGGTGATCAGCTTGAGGCGGAGCTCCAGAACGGAGGCACAGACGGCGGTGGCTAGACGCCGTATATTTCTGGCGTTGCGCTGGGCATGGACGTGGGGCTTGAGCCTCCGTCCTGGTCCAGCCAGCAGGCAAGTGCCAGCCAGCATTTCCAGCCGCCGCCGTCGGTGCCTCTGTTCCTCTGTTCCGGAGCTCCGCCTCCGGAACAGAGGAACAGAGGCACCGACGATCACCCTGACGTCGCCCCACGGCTACTGGGAGAAAGAGAGAGGGAGAGAGGGGGGAGAGAAAGAGAAAGCAAGAGAGGGGGAGAGAGAGAGGGACCACCCTGCCACCGCCCCACGGCATGGCTCCTGCCCGCTGCCGCTGCCGCCGCCATCACCCTCCCCCTGCGCGCCGCCCTCCCGCTGCCGCTGCCCTCCCACCAAGCCCCAAAGCTCACCTGCTGACAGGGAAGCTCCAGCCGGGCGGGGCGCCGCAACTGCTGGAAAACTTGGAAGGCGCAAAGAAGCAAGCTCAGCTTCCGGTCTCACAACTTTTTTCTCTTTGCAAAAAGTTGCGAGACCAGAAGCTGAGCTTATTTCTTCGCGGCACACCTGACCATGTCTCGCGGCACACCAGTGTGCCGCGGCACACCGGTTGGGAAACACTGATCTAATAAATCCTTATATCTTATTGTTTTCATGTCTTTTATGGACTTAGGGTGTATTATTGCTTCTAAAGGGGCGACCCATTCAGGGATAGTTAAAAAGTGATTTTTTCTTATATCTTTCCAGACTTCTAATAAATATTTTCTTAAAGTATGTCTTTTAAAATATGAGTGATTTTTATTTTTGTCATACCATATAAAGGCATGCCAACCAAGCAGAAGGTCATATCCTTCTAAATTTAGTGTTCTTTTATCTTCTAAATTTATCCAATCTCTAATCCACGTTAAGGCGGCTTCCTGATAATACAATTTCCAATTGGGAAGTGCAAATCCTCCCCTTTCTTTAATATCTTCTAACATATTTATCTTCATTCTTGCTTTTTTCCCTTGCCATAATTTTTTTTAACTATATTTATTAAATCTTTAAAAAGGTTTCCCCCTGGATTTATTGGGATCACCTGAAACAAAAATAAGATTTTGGGCAAAATATTCATCTTGATTGTGGCCACTCTTCCCAAAAAGGATATTTTTAAGTTATTCCAAATTTCTAAATCTTTTTTAATTTCCACCATTAATTTTGTATAATTATCATTTTTTAGTGTTATTGTTTTTGCTGTTAGCCATATTCCCAAATATTTAACCTTTTTGACTACTTGTATTCCAGAGATATGTTCCAGTTTGCTTTCTTGTATTTTACTCATATTTTTTATTATGAATTGAGTTTTACTTTTATTTATTTTTAGACCTGCTACCTTTCCAAATTGTTCTATTGTCTGAATTAATATTGGGACTATCGTTATCGGATCTTCAATTATGAAAGTCAGATCGTCTGCAAAGGCTTGGACTTTGTATATCTCCTTTCCAACAGTCAAACCTTTTATATTTGAATCCGCTCTTATTTTAATTAATAGGGTTTCTAGAGACATAATAAATAATAAAGGTGATATTGGACATCCTTGGCAAACTCCTTTATTTATTTCAAATGTGTCCAGTTGTTCGTTGTTTAATATAATTTTTGTAGTTTGTTTTGAATAAATAGCATCTATTAAATTTGAAAATTTAGGACCAAATCTCATTTTATTCAGTTGCATTTTTATAAATATCCAATTGACGTTATCAAAAGCTTATCAAAGCGAAGGACGGCGCTGGTCCGAAGCGAGCCGAGCGGGCGGCGGCTTGCAGCGAAGGCGCTCGTCCCAGCAACCGAGTCCTGCCGAGGTTCGGCTGCAAGCGGCCAGCGAGGCCGACCGGCTCCGAGGCGAGTGGCCAGAGCTGCACCCTCCTTCGCCCACCTCCTTTCCGGCAGGCGTGGTCCCCTTCACCTGGATCAGCATGGAGCTACGCCCCAAGTTGTCCAGGAAGTTTTTGTTACATCATTTCTGACCCAAATGATCTTAGTTGACCTCTGCGGGTCCCATTTTAGTTTGAATAAATACAGTGGAACCCCGACATAAGAGCTGCTCTACTTAAGAGCAACTCGAGATAAGAGCTGGGAGGGGAGAGATATTTTTGTTCTACTTACAAGCCCAAATTCGAGATACAAGCGCCAAGGAGCTGTCTCCTGAAGCCAAACGCTAACTTCCGTGTTCGGCTTCATGAGACAGCAGCGAAGCGGCGCGTGTGTTTTAAAAGGTTGCAGCCGGCCTGGGGGGCTCGGGGGGGTGCTTGCAGCTTTCTTTCTTGGTCTTTTTCTTTCTCTCTTTTACCTTCCCTTCCTCTATTTCTTCTTTTCTTTCTCCTTCCCACCTTCTTCCCTCCCTCCCTCCCTTCACTCATTCCTCTCTTACTCTCCCCTTTCATAAGTTTCCTTGCTTCCTTCCTCTGTTCCTGTCCCTTCCCCCTTTCTTTCTTTCTTTCTTTCTTTCTTTCTTTCTTTCTTTCTTTCTTGCTCTTTTTCTTTCTCTCTTTTACCTTCCCTTCCTCTATTTCTTCTTTTCTTTCTCCTTCCCACCTTCTTCCCTCCCTCCCTCCCTTCACTCATTCCTCTCTTACTCTCCCCTTTCATAAGTTTCCTTGCTTCCTTCCTCTGTTCCTGTCCCTTCCCCCTTTCTTTCTTTCTTTCTTTCTTTCTTTCTTGCTCTCTTTCTTTCTCTCTTTTACCTTCCCTTCCTCTATTTCTTCTTTTCTTTCTCCTTCCCACCTTCTTCCCTCCCTCCCTCCCTTCACTCATTCCTCTCTTACTCTCCCCTTTCATAAGTTTCCTTGCTTCCTTCCTCTGTTCCTGTCCCTTCCCTCTTTCCTTCCTTCCTTCCCACCCTCCGTCCATTCATTCACCCATTCCTCTCTTGATCGCTTAAAGCCGGTCCCTGGTGCAAAAAGGGTTGGGGACCTCTGTCCTACAGGATTGGGTGGCAGAGAAGTTGAACATATGTAAATTTAAAAGTTTAAGAAAGTTTACAAGTTAAGTGAAAGAAACTTCATTATTCATTTATATGTACATGTACATTTCTTCATTAAAAACATGTCTTTCTGCATAATTTAGACTAACTTTGTGAGTTTTTTGAGGGCTGGAACCAATTAAAATTATTTACATTAATTCCTATGGGGAAAAGTCGTTCGAGATAAGAGCTGCTCGACTTAAGAGCCCAGGTCCGGAACGAATTAAACTCGTATCTCGAGGTACCACTGTATGTTTATTTATTTAATTAATAAAAATGACCCAGTTTAAATCCAGCTCTGTGTCCGCGTTGTTATTCCACTTCCGCTGCAATGATCGCAGTACATATACCTTTCAGCAATCTACTTGAGACTTATCCTCCATAATATTAGTCCCAAATGTTTCCTTTTTACATGAGCATCTGGTTTTATAGTGCTGATCTCTCTGTCTAATTCAAAGGTCCTCAAACTTTTTAAACAGGGGGCAAATTCATGGCCCCTCAGACTGTTGGGGGACTGGACCAGTTGGGCAGGTGTGGCTCGGTGGTTATGTGGTTGGGTGGGTATGGCTAGGTGGTCATGTGTTTAGGTGGATGTCACCAATTTAGAAGTCCAATTTGCCTTTGTCCTTTGTCCTTCATAAACTGCAGTTGCTCAACCAAAGGAATCTATTTACTTAATAAGTAAGGGGGGAAAGGGGAAAAAAATTGCAAATTTTCTTGCCACTTGCCTAACATTCTTACAGCAGCAGCATTAGGCTCCTTAAAATAGATACTTTTTTTAAAAAAAAAAGAATAAAACAAACAGAATTTTCTTCAAAATAACAGTTGGCCACACAATAAATCAGACTGAAAACTGCATCAATTAAGAAAGAAAAGCACTCTCATGCACAGTCTCCTCCTTCCCACCTAGGATTGGGGCAGCTTCTCCAAAGCCTGAGAAGAGTTCAAAGCTCAAAGCTCTATCCTTGTGCATCAGTCCACCATCACTCAACTGGCCAGTATAACTGCTCCACCAGCTCATCCCTGCCCACCCAGCTTGTGCCCTTCAGCCTTACCTTTGCAAGATGTGGGCAGCAAAAGTGTGTGGGCAGCAATGAGCTGAAGTTCACAGACATGCAGCTGCAACCTGCAAGGTGTTAATAGGCTGGAGGAGGAGCAATGAGGGCAGCAGGAAAAGCCAGCCTTGCAAAGAGTGGCTGAGAGGTGAAGGGTGGGGCTTCATCCCACCACTGGGCAGGCCAAATAAAGTGTGTGGGTGGGCCAGATGTGTCCCCTGGGCCACAGTTTGAGGATCCCTGGGCAGGCCAAATAAAGTGTGTGGGTGGGCCAGATGTGTCCCCTGGGCCACAGTTTGAGGATCCCTGATCTAATCCCTTCTTCCTCTTTGCCCACCAACGCTGCAGGACTAGAACTGGATTTTCTTGTTATAGATATCAGAAATGGAGCAGGGCAGAACAGCCACATTTTAATTTAGGTTTTTCCCCTTCAAAACGAATTTATCTATAACCTTCTGACACTATTTAAATGTTGCATAAGTTATTATAACAAGTATTTTGACATTGTTTTTACCCGGTTGACCTATGACTGTTGTGCAAGGTTTGCTAAAACCATATTAATAGGTCGGAAGAAACCCCCTGGAGAGCAGGTAATGGCAAGAACAGGTTTATTGAATTCCGAGGTAACCAAATCAGTCACAACTCCCTCGGCAGGTTATTTAAGCTAACAACGTACTGACAGAACATCCAATCATGTAACTATAATATGCCCGCCAATAACTAGGCTTCCCAACAACAACCAATGGCCGTGGGGGAGGTTTTACCCAATCGGATCCGCCGAGGATACATAACACTTATGGTGAAGAATGTGGGTACAGCCATACTTGTATGAATATGACAATGACGGTGCTTGCAAAGAGGGTGTAGAGCAGGGCTGTCAAACTCACAGAGTCATGGCAGCATTGCATAATGTATTGGGACTTTTTTCTCCTTTGCAAAACTGGGCGTGGGCTAGCATGGTATGCATCTGGCCCATAGGCCGCAAATTTGACAGCCCTGGTGTAGAGGGATTAGTGAACTGGTGTACAGCTTGGAAATACAAAAGAGATCATAATCAATTTCAGGAAAGGCAGATAGAGCCATACACCATTTACCCAACCCAAGGATGGAAGACTGAGACAACCTTAGGGACTCACGGGCGGCTTTCCTTATTACCTTCTGGAAAGTGATTTCATGGTATCTAAAGAAGAATAACTAGATTCTACAATAGCTTTGTACATACAGTATCAACCTTGTAAATTCTCAAGACACTTTTTTCACTATGTATTCAAAATAGAGTGTGATATACACTGTGATTCTATTATTATTATTATTATTATTATTATTATTATTAGTAGTAGTAGTAGTAGTAGTAGTAGTAGTAGTAGTAGTAGTATCATCATCATCATCATCATCATCAGCGTCATCATCATTGGAATGGTGACATTGCTTGGTGGGTGTTTTTTCACTCCTCTTTCTTTTTCTGTTTGAAGAGCATCAGAATTTCATTTTAATGTGTCCCATTGATTACACAGGAACATGATAAATGAGTCCTTCGGGATTGGGTGGCATAGATGTCGAATAAATAAATAAAGTTTATTCACTTCAGTTTGATTCATTCCAAACCCTCTGGCATTAGTGGGAGGAAATAGAATCATCTGTTATTGCTTCGAATGCAATACACAAATATGAAATCTATCACTTGTGTTTTATATTTTAATACAAGACATCACAATAAGGAACAAATGTGCAGAACAGAGTTGTGCTATGACATGGGGCAAACCTAAATTCTAGGATGATCTGAAGCCATTCTGTAGAAATTTTCTGTTATCTGAAGTGAGGTTTATGGTTCCAAACCATTCTGTTTCAAAATTAAAATTTCTGCAAAATTGTAGGTTTCATTTTTGCTTGTTGTTCCAGAATCCCAAATTAATTCTGTGGTTAATAGATTGTTCTTCAATTCATAAACCTTTAGTTCTGCCATTTGGGATAAACACCCATCGAATGGTTTGGGAATATGAATGGATTTCCAGTAAATTACATACTACAGGAACCAGAAGCACTACTCAGGTGACCTTGAGGACACAGATAAACCTCCAAATGACCTTCAAAAAAGGATTCAAATGACCAGCTGTCTGCAAGGAATATAAATCATTCCATTCTCTACCATCCAGTCAGAGCTGAAGAAGTTTTTTGGATGAGTAGCAAAACATCTTCAAAGAAATAGCAAGAAAGTCCAGTTGCCTCCTGAAAGTGTACCCTATAGGGATAACCAAGACCCAAATGACTGAGAATAGCTACAGATGTCTTCAATTCACAGTAAGTTGACACAATTGAAATAAAAGGCACAAAACATCTTGATCTGTGACAGGGCAGCACGAGATATTAAGAAACACAGAGACTAGTCATGGTGGACAGTTACTGGGAGCTTTTTCTTTGAAAGGGAGAAATTGTTTAAAATACATTTTTTTTAAAAAAAAAATGTTGAACCATGGAGTAAGCATAGGAAATGTTTTCAACAAGCTTTGAGGATGGCTTTCCTTCAGATTTGTCATTTCTAAAAGTATCATTGCTTGAATGTTGACAACAGTCCAGATCCAGACCTCGTTACAGCACAGAAACTACTTTGGTCGTGCTGATGGATGATCTCTGGTAGGCTTGGGATAGGGGTTTATCCTCTATCTGGTGCTCCTTGACCTCTCAGCGGCATTTGATACCATCAACCATTCGAGCAACCACGAATGCTCGAAGCTTGAGCAACAAGCTCTGTGAGTTAATGGCCATAATATCTAGAGATAATTTGCATCTGGTTGCCATAACTGAAACATGGTTTAAGGATTCCAATGAATGGGAAATATCCACATCAGGATATATACTGTATAGGAAGGATTAGAATAGAGAGAAGGGGAGGTGGAGTAGCCATTTATGTTAAGGAAAGTCTAAAAACAACACTAATTCAAAATACATGTAAAGATCTGGAGACTTTCTGGGTTTGCACGCAAAATAAAGAAGGTTCTGTCATTAGAATTGGGGTGATCTATAGGCCTCCAGGGCAATCTGAGGAAAATGACAACAAGATGGTGGATGAAATTACCCAAATGGCAGTAAAGGGAGATATTGTGGTTATGGGTGATTTCAATATGCCTGATGTTGACTGGAATATCCCCAGTGCCCTTACATGCAAAAGTAAGAATATAGTAGAGGCCTTTACAGCAGCAGCTCTAGCACAGATGGTTAAGACACCGACTAGAGGGGAGAATATTCTAAATTTAGTCTTTACGAATGGGAATTGGGTTTCAGAGGTTAAGGTGGGAGAAAATTTAGGTTGCAGTGACCATCTATGTTTGTGGTTTGATGTAAAAATTGATTGTGAGCAATCCTATACTACAACCAAAGTATTGGATTTCAGAAAAACAAATTTTAATGCAATGGGGGAATATTTAAATAATGAATTAAAGGGGAGGGATAAAATGGCAGGAGCGAGCACCCAGTGGACTGTATTAATAAAGGCCATCTTAAAAGCCACTGGACTGTATGTAAGGCAAATAACTAAAGGTAAAAGGAAGAAGAAACCGCTATGGTTTAGCAATGATATAAGGGCTATAGTCAATGAAAAAAAGGCTGCCTATAGGAGGTATAAAGAGTCTGGAAGTATAGCTGATAGAGAGGTGTATAAAATGAGACAGAAGGAGGCAAAACAGATAATATGTGCTGCTAAAGCCTCAAAAGAGGAAGAAATTGCCAAATCTGTAGAGAAGGGGGATAAAACCTTCTTCATATATATTAGGGATAGGAAGAAGAAAAACTGCAGCATCACGAAGCTTAGTACTGGGAATAATACATGCATTGATGGGAATAAAGAGATTGCTGACCATTTCAATACCTCAAAAGACACCTTACAATATAATACTATAGATGGATATGGCATTGCTTCCAGCTGTACGGATTCAGTTCCAGTGATCTTAGAAGCTGATGTCTTAGAAGAACTTGAACAATTAAAGATAAATAAGGCAATGGGTCCAGATGGCATCCACCCCAGAGTTCTTAAAGAACTCAGATTTGTCATTGCTACCCCCCTGACTGATTTATTTAATCAATCCCTATTAACAGGAGATGTTCCTGAGGATTGGAGAATGGCCAGTGTTGTGCCTATTCCCAAGAAGGGCAGTAGAGAAGAAGCTAGTAACTACAGGCCAGTTAGCTTGACATCAGTTATAGTTAAAATGATGGAGACTCTAATCAAAAAGAGGATAAATCAGCACCTAAAAAACAATAACTTATCAGACCCAAATCAGCATGGCTTTACTGAAGGCAAATCACGTCAGACTAATCTCATTGATTTCTTTGACTATGCCACAAGGGTGTTGGATGAAGTTGGTGCCGTGGATATTGCCTATCTGGACTTCAGCAAAGCCTTTGATACGATTCCACATAAAGAGCTGATAGATAAATTAGTGAAGATTGGACTTAATCCCTGGATAGTTCAGTGGATTTGCTGCTGGCTGAAGCGTAGACATCAGAGAGTTATTGTTAATGGCGAGTATTCTGAGCAGAGACAGGTTACAAGCGGTGTGCAACAAGGGACTGTTCTGGTCCTATTCTTTTTAATAAGTTTGTGAGTGACATAGGGGAAGGTTTGGTAGGGAAGGTTTGCCTATTTGCCGATGACTCTAAAGTGTGCAATAGGGTTGATATTCCTGGAGGGATCTGTAATATGGTAAATGATTTAGCTTTACTAGATAAATGGTCAAAGCAATAGAAACTGCAGTTTAATGTTTCCAAATGTAAAATAATGCACTTGGGGAAAAGGAATCCTCAATCTGAGTATTGCATTGGCAGTTCTGTGTTAGCAAAAACTTCAGAAGAGAAGGATTTAGGGGTAGTGATTTCTGACAGTCTCAAAATGGGTGAGCAGTGTGGTCGGGCGGTAGGAAAAGCAAGTAGGATGCTTGGCTGCATAGCTAGAGGTATAACAAGCAGGAAGAGGGAGATTGTGATCTCGCTATATAGAGCACTGATGAGACCACATTCGGAATACTGTGTTCAGTTTTGGAGACATCACCTACAAAAAGATATTGACAAAATTGAACGGGTCCAAAGATGGGCTACAAGAATGGTGGAAGGTCTTAAGCATAAAACATATCAGGAAAACTTAATGAACTCAATCTGTATATTCTGGAGGACAGAAGGAAAAGGGGGGACATGATCAAAACATTTAAATATGTCAAAGGGTTAAATAAGGTTCAGGAGGGAAGGGTTTTTAATATGAAAGTGAACACAAGAACAAGGGGACACAATCTGAAGTTAGTTGGGGGAAAGATCAAAAACAACATGAGAAAATATTATTTTACTGAAAGAGTAGTAGATCCTTGGAAGAAACTTCCAGCAGACATGGTTGGTAAATCCATAGTAACTGAATCTAAATATGCCTGGGATAAACATATATCCATCCTAAGATAAAATACAAAAAATAGTATAAGGGCAGACTCGATGGATCATGAGGTCTTTTTCTGCCATCAGTCTTCTATGTTTCTATGGTGTCCTTCTGCGCCAACTGGGGGGGTTGGGAGTGAGAGGCACTGTTCTGTTGTAGTTCTCCTCCTACCTCTCGGACCGGTCACAGTCGGTGTTCCTTGGGGGTCTGTCCTCTCCCCACTGCTGTTTAATATCTACATGAAACATCTGGGTGAGATCATCTGAGGGCACGGGGTGAGTTGTCATCAGTATGCTGATGATACTCAGCTATACATCTCCACCCTGTGTCAACTCAGTGAAGCTGTAGAACTGATGTGTCGGTGTCAGGAGCCTGTTGGGTCTGGATGGGTGTTAACAAGCTCTAGCTCAATCCTGACAAGACGGAATGGCTGTGGGTGCTGCCTCCCATGGACACTTCAATCTGTCTATCCATTACCCTGGGGGGCAGAAACCTTTGACCCCCTCAGTGAGGGTCCACAACTTGGGCGTCCTCCTCGATCCACAGCTGACTTTAGAACACCATCTTTCAGCTGTGGTGAGGGGGGCATTTTCCCAGGTTCGCCTGGTGCACCAGTTGCGGCTTATTTGGATAGGGAGTATTTACTCACAGTCACTCATGCCCTTATCACCTTCGAAGAGCGTTCAGAAACTTCAAATTGTGCAGAATGCATCCGGGTGAACAGTCATGGGCTTGCCCAGATATACACATTTCTCCAATACTCCGCAGACTCCATTGGCTGCCAATTGGTTTTCGGACGCAATTCAAAGTGTTGGTTATGATGCAGGGGCTCATTCAGGAGAAGGCGGTCCCGTTAGTAATTTGCTCCAATGTCATGTACGGCTTTATAGGTCATAACCCTGGTCCTCTGGAATTAGCTCTCCCAGAGATTTGTACTGCCCCCACCCTTCTTGCCTTCCACAAGAACCTTAAGACTCATTTATGCCACCAGGCTTGGGACCATAGATCCTTGCCCACTGGCTGATGAATGTGTGAAAGAAAGTTGATTCAATGGGAATGATTGTTTGTTATGGTTTTGGGGGTTTTAGATGTTTTAGATTTTATATTTAATTAATTGGATTTAGGTTGTTATGCATTGTTTTATTATATGTTGTGAGCTGCCCAAGTCCTCAGAGAGGGTTGGCATGAAAGTCCAATAAATAAATAATAATAAATAAATAATATTCTTAAATAGAAAACCATTGTTAAATATTGTTGCTGAACAACGATGCATAGTTGTGACATTTTATTAGTTTTCTGTAGAAGCTAAGAGTAATAGGTTATCTATCTTGAATCACTCTTTAAAAATAGTTTCTAAGTGGTTTGAGTTACAATCTTTTCTAAGAAAAAAAAGAGGGAAAGGGCATCTGTCAGTTTCCTTACTATCAGAAATGTTATTTATGTTCCATGATTCACATAAGAATCTATGGGCAAAATAGATCCACAAGAGACTGTTTGATTTGCATTTAATTACAAATATGCAACAACAGCATATGCTAGATTTCTACTATTCTTTATTTATTAATTTATGTTGTGAAGTGTGTGTATGAATACAAACAAAGTATAAACATTAATATGAATATATTAAAATTACAAGCATGGTTCTGAGTACATAATATTTTACAATATACATGGGGATTGTAGGACAGCATTGGTAGGCATGGTAGTGCACGTATGCACGCCCCTTACAGACCTCTTAGTAATGGAGTGGAGTCAATGGTAGACAGTTTAAGGTTAAAGTTTTGATAGTATGGGGAAAGAAACTACAGAGTCAATTAATGTATTCCAGTCATTGACCACTCTGTTGCTGAAGTCAAATTTTTTGCAATCAAGTTTGGAGCTGTTTACATTAGCGACATCTTCTGGGGTGGCGCTGTGCAGAAGCATGGCTGGGAAATGAACCGCTGCTTTCCAGCGTGAAATTTTCCGATTTTAGTTGCATTTAAATCACATTGCTAACCTTGTGGAGGTCTGCAATGGAAAGAGGGTGAGTTGTACATCGTGAGTGTAGGTGACATGGCAGCCCATGAGACACCAGGAAGAAGGAGAGGGAAAGGGAATATTCGTAGCTGGCACAAAAATTTTGGATACGATATTAATTCAGACAAATGGATTATATTGTGGAATAAAAATTACAAATTAACTAAATCTGTGGCTTATAAGGAAAACATTTACAAAATGTATTATAGGTGGCATCTCCCACCAGTGTGATTGGTGCAAATGTACCCCTCTTTGAAACCGAATTGCTGGAGATGTAATGAGAAAGCAGGGACTTATTTTCACATATGGTGGACATGTCCACAAATTAAGAAGTTTTGGAATAAACTACAAACTTGGTTAGAGGAGTTGACCAAAAATGAAATTAGCAAAAAACCGGAATAATTTCTATTAGGTATTATTGACCAGAAGTTGAAAAAAAAAATCAGTATTACTTAAAGCTACATATCTTAACAGCAGCCAGAATCTTAATTGCACAATTTTGGAAACAAAAAGAATTACCTGATGACTCTATGTTGATAAAGAAAATTATGGACTGTGCTGAAGCAGACATGCTGACGCTTAAAATAAATAATAAAGAAGATTCTGAGTATTATAACCCTTGGAACCCTTTTTATGAGTGGTTAGAAACAAGGAAAAAATAAAATTGAAATATATATATACACAGTGATCCCCCGGTTATTGCGTTCCCGACCATTGCGAACAGGCTAATTTGCGATTTTTCAACCCGGAAGTCAAAACACCATCTGCGCATGCGCGGCCTTTTTTTCTATGGCCCCGCATGCGTAGATGGCGCCGGGCAGATCAGCTGCTGGGCGGCTTCCCTGGGTCTTCCCCCTCTTGCTGGCGGGAGGGCGAGAAGCCCCCCCAGCACCCGCTCGCCCGCCGTTCGCCGCTCGCCCGCCGTTCGCCGCTCGCCCGCCCTTCGCCCAGCCACACGCCGTTCACTCGCTGCTCGCCCGGCCACCCGGGTTCGTTTGGCTTGAGGGCTCAGTTGGGAAGGCGCGCGGGTGTTTTAAAACGTCACTGCCGACATGGGGGGCTTGCTAGCACCCCCCCAAACCCGGGTTGGTGGTTCGGGGGGGTGCTAGCGAGCCCCCCATGTCGGCGGCGACGTTTTAAAACACCCGCGCGCCTTCCCAACTGAGCCCTCAAGCCAAGTGCAGAAGTTCACCTTTGGCGCTTGGCTTGAGGGCTCAGTTGGGAAGGCGCGCGGGTGTTTTAAAACGTCACCGCCGACATGGGGGGCTCGCTAGCACCCCCCCAAACCCGGGTTGGGGGTTCGGGGGGTGCTAGCGAGCCCCCCATGTCGGCGGCGACGTTTTAAAACACCCACGCGCCTTCCCAACTGAGCTCTCAAGCCAAGCGCAGAAGTTCGCCTTTGGCGCTTGGCTTGAGGGCTCAGTTGGGAAGCCGCGCGGGTGCTTTAAAACGTCGCCGCCGGCATGGGGGGCTTCCTAGCAGCCCCTGGACCCCCAACCTTGTAACGGCGGGCGCGGCAGCAGCGAGGAGTTTGCGTGGGCGGCGGGGAAACCCCAATCTTCGGCTCCTCGCTGCTGCGGCGGAATTAAAAACACCATCTGCGCATGCGCAGATGGTGTTTTTACTTCCGCAGCGCTACTTCGCGAAAACCCGCTCGTTGGGGGGGGTCCTGGAACGGAACCCTCGCAATGATCGGGGGATCACTGTATATATATATATATATATATATATATATATATATATATATATATATATATGAAGTAGATGTAAAATAAAAAAGAGGCACTCATATTACTAATTAATTCTTAGAGATAAATAATGAACGATTTGATGTATATGAAATATGTTATTTTGATTGATTATAGGCAGTTGAAAGTATAACAAACATGTAAATTAAGTAAATAACCAAAACTATGTTTTTTGTTTTAAAAAAAATATTTTAGTTTTTTTTAAATGTATGACAAAACAAGACAAACAACATTTAACATGTAAAGGAGCTACAATTGCTTCGCTGAGTATAGAAGTCTTCTTAATACAGAAAAAAATCTAATTCTAGTTTAGATCAATACAGAAAGATAAACTTATCAATGTAATATCTCCATATAATCAATAATAATATAGAAATCTTGATTTTTCAATACTTTCTAATACTTATATAGTTATAATTAAAATAATTAAATTCAATTTGCAAAAGTAAACTTATCTATCAAGTATCATTATGTGATATATTCTATCTAATATATTGAACAATTTAATATTTTATACTTTATTTCAATATCTTTAAAAATCCTTTTTTGCATTCCACCAATTATAAACTTTCTGCCAAGTTTTGTAAAATTCTGTTTCAACTTGGTTATTTAACCGTCTCGTCATCATGACTAATTCTGCACGTTCCATAATTTTCCTAAAGACCTCTTCGTCTTTTGGAATTTCCTTTTCTTTCCATTTTTGTGCAAATGTAATCCTTGCTGCTACTAATATATGAATTATTAAATAATATATTTCTTTTTTGTATCTAACATCTGTAATACCTAATAAGAAAAATGTTGCAGCATAGCAAATTATGTTAGAATAGGATTGTATTAAAAATCTGGACCTCTAGCATAAAAAAAACCCTGATTCTATAAAACCAGGACAGGAGTACACTAACCTGCCTAATCTGCATTCCTGGCAATTACTACAGGGCTCAAATAAAACATCTCACAATAAACAAAGTTTTCACCACTCTGGACAGGACATTATAGGATCAAAGGGGGGAATTTTCATTGCCTGGAGCACACAACAGCAGGGTGATTAAGGAAGATTAGCAAGATAAGGAAGAAGACTTCAGAGAAATTAGGTGTGAATAAACATCTGCTCTTAGGAAGTTCCAAGGAAATTGTTTCTTGATATCTATGGGAAAGGAAGAACTCAAAAGATACGTTTGAAGTTGTATGGTTGGATGTATCATTTGACATGTATATGTAATTATACCCCATTTCCTTATGTTCCTAAATAAAAAGGGGTACATGGCTCTACACCATGTCACTCCACCCAGAGAGAGAATGTGTCCAGGTTCTTCTTTCTAGGATTCACGTTCATGGGTGACCCCACACGGCTGGGTTGCACTTAGCCTCTTTTGAAGAAATTGCCTTCATTAGGGACTCAGCAGCAGCCACAGAAAAATTCCGGGGTCTTCCTGATTTGTTTATTTGTAATTTCTTTTAACAATTTTTCTACCTTGTTCCAATAAATCTTGGTTTTTGGGCATGTCCAATTTCTTTTTTGCATTTCCAACAAATAGGTGAAGCACTTGGAAACTTTGAAATCCTATTGGGTGGCAAGTGCCATCTATAGAACATCTTTATTTGATTTTCTTTAAAAGAGACCAATTTAGTTATTTTTCAGTTATATGTCCAAACCTTTCCCCATGTATTTAAATCTATTTATTTTCCAAAATTTTTACACCAGCTGATCATATTATCTTTTAATATCCAACCTATTGTCTTATAGTTTATTAAGTATTTATATAACTTCCCGATCAATTTTCCCTGGTTTTGGGTTAGCAATTTCCCAATTATATTATTATCCTTCTGAAATATAAATGTTCTTACATCTTTTTGATATCTAGAGTTAATCTGAGCGTATTGCCACCAATCTGTTTCTACACTCAACTCCTGTAATTCTTGTCTTGTTTTCAATTTTAGTTGATTATCAAGTAAATCTCTATATTTCCATATTTTACCTTTTTTTAATAAATTAGGATGAGAGATAGCTTCTATCAGGGAAATCCATTCTGGCATTACAGGAATTTTTTTTTTATTTCAATCCAAACTTCTATTAATGCTTTCCTAATTATGTTTCTTTTAAAATATGAATGAGTTTTAAACTTTTCATATCACACGAAGGCATGCCAACCTAACATTAAGTCATGGCCCTCTAAAT
This sequence comes from Erythrolamprus reginae, assembly GCF_031021105.1. Classification (NCBI taxonomy): domain Eukaryota; kingdom Metazoa; phylum Chordata; class Lepidosauria; order Squamata; family Dipsadidae; genus Erythrolamprus; species Erythrolamprus reginae. The sequence goes on along the minus strand of NC_091951.1, from coordinate 142,511,390 downwards.
TTAATAATCTTTTATTATCCAAAATTAGCCATTCTTTTATCCAGGATAGTGCTGCCACTTGGTAATATAACTTCCAATTTGGGAGAGAGAGCCCTCCTCTTTCTTTCTGGTCTTCTAGTGAACTTCGTTTTATTCTAGGTTTCTTGCCTTGCCATATAAAATTTTTAGTAATCTTAGTTAGTTCTTTTAAAAAATTCCCTACTGGGTTTATTGGGATTACCTGAAATAAAAACATACTTTGGGAAGAATATTCATTTTAATTGTAGAAATTCTTCCTATTAAAGATAACTGTAAATTATTCCATATTTCCGAATCTTTTTTAATTTGACCTAAGAGTTCTGCATAGTTATCATTTTTAATGAAATAGCTTTAGCAGAAATCCAAATACCCAAGTATTTTACTTTTTTTGTTATCTTCATATTTGTTAATTTTTCTAATTGATTTGTCTGTAAATCCTTCATGTTTTTTGTAAATATTTGTGTCTTTTCTTTATTAATTTTCAAACCTGCCACTTTCCCATTTTCTTCTATTAAATATATTAGTTTTGATATTGATGTCAGGGGGTCTTCTATTATAAAAACCACATCATTGGTAAATGCTTGGGCTTTGTACGTTTCTTTTTTAATCTGTAATCCTTTTATATCATTTTCTGTTCTTATTTTTATTAGTAATATTTCTAATGTTAAAATAAATAATAATGGTGATATAGGGCAACCTTGTCTAACTCCTCTTTGTGTTTCTAATCTTTCTGTTTGCTCATTGTTGAGTATAATCTTTGCTGATTGATTGGAATAAATAGCATCAATTATATTAAAAAATTTGGTTCCCACATTCATCTTATTTAATTGCATGTTCATGAAAACCCAATCTACATTATCAAATGCTTTTTTGGCGTTGAGAAATACTAGTGCCATTTGCTTTTCGGGATGTTGTTCATAATATTTATTATGTATTTATTATTGTCCGCAAATTATTTTTAATCTGTCTACCTGGCAAGAAACCATTCTGATCTTCATGTATTATATTATTTATAATGTTTTTAAACCTAAGTGCATACATTGAAATGAAAATTTTATAGTCTACATTTAATAATGAATTTGGTCTATAATTTTCATTTTTTTCTTTTTCCGTTCCAACTTTATGTATTAATGTTATTAAAGTTTCTGCTCATGATCTGGGTAGTTTACCATCTACTATTATCTTATTGAATATCTCTAACATATTTATTATTTATTTATTTATTAATCAGATTTGTGTGCCGCCCCTCTCCGCAGACTAGGGGCGGCTCACAGCAATAACAATAATCATACATACTAGCGTACCATGCATAACTTTTATAAGCCTAGGGGGAGGGAAAAAGTCAGTTCCCCCATGCCTGACGACAGAGGTGGGTTTTAAGGAGCTTACGAAAGGCTAGGAGGGTGGGGGCAACTCTGATATCCGGGGGGAGTTGGTTCCAAAGGGTCAGGGCCGCCACAGAGAAGGCTCTTCCCCTGGGTCCCGCCAAATGACATTGTTTAGTCGACGGGACCCGGAGAAGGCCAACTCTGTGGGACCTAACTGGTCGCTGGGATTCGTGCAGCATGGTCCGGTGCCATGAAGGGCTTTATAGGTCATAACCAACACTTTGAATTATGACTGGAAACTGATCGGCAACCAATGCAGACTGCGGAGTGTTGGTGTGACATGGGCATATTTAGGGAAGCCCATGATAGCTCTCGCAGCTGCGTTCTGCACGATCTGAAGTTTCCGAACACTTTTCAAAGGTAGCCCCATGTAGAGAGCATTACAGTAGTCGAGCCTCGAGGTGATGAGGGCATGAGTGACTGTGAGCAGTGACTCCCAGTCCAAATAGGGTCGCAACTGGTGCACCAGGCGAACCTGGGCAAATGCCCCCCTCGTCACAGCCGAAAGATGTTTCTCTAATGTGAGCTGTGGATCGAAAAGGACGCCCAAGTTGCGAACCATCTCTGAGGGGGTTAGTGACTCCCCCCCAGGGTGATGGATGGACAGATGGAATTGTCCTTGGGAGGCAAAACCCACAGCCACTCCGTCTTATCCGGGTTGAGCTTGAGTCTGTTGAAACCCATCCAGACCCCAACAGCCTCCAGGCACCGGCACATCACTTCCACTGCTTCGCTGACTGGACAAGGGGTGGAGATGTAAAGCTGGGTATCATCTGCATATTGATGATACCTCACCCCATGCCCTTGGATGATCTCACCCAGCGGTTTCATGTAGATATTAAATAGTAGGGGGGAGAGGACCAACCCCTGAGGCACCCCACAAGGGAGTAACCTAGAGGTCGACCTCTGACCCCCCACTAACACCGACTGCGACCAACCAGAGAGGTAGGAAGAGAATCACTGAGGGACAGTGCCTCCCACTCCCAACCCCTGCAGCCAGCGCAGAAGTATACCATGGTCGATGGCATCGAAAGCCGCTGAGAGGTCAAGAAGCACCAGGACAGAGGATAAACCCCTGTCCCGGGCCCGCCAGAGATCATCCATCAGCGCGACCAAAGCAGTTTCCATGCTGTAGCTAGGCCTGAATCCTGACTGCTGAGGACCTAGATAATTGGCTTCTTCCAAGGACCGCTGGAGCTGGAGCGCCACCACCTTCTCAACAACCTTCCCCATAAAGGGAAGGTTGGAGACTGGTCGATAGTTATTGAGAATGGCTGGGTCCCTCCTTGTAGGGATCCGAGAAGGACCCCCTCCCCAAAGAAGCATTGACAATCTCCTGGACCCAGCTCTGTGTCACCTCCCTGCTGGCCGAAACCAGCCAGGAGGGACACGGATCCAGTAAACAGGTGGCGGAACTCACAGCTCCAATGGCCTTGTCCACTTCATCAGGTGTCACCAGATCAAACTCTTCCCAGACAGGTGGACAAGTACGTGCCCCAGTCACCTCGACTGACTCGTTGTCAGTCGACTCTGTATTCCAATTGGAGTCGAGGTCCGCTCGGATCCGAGTGATTTTATCAGCGAAAAACGTGTTAAAATCCTCAGCACTACTCTGCAAGGGCTCCCCAACTCCCCCCTGATTAAGAAGGGAGCGGGTCACCCTAAACAGAGTGACCGGGCGGGATTCCGCTGATGCAATCAAGGCAGCATGATACGCGCATCTTGCCGTCTTGAGTGCCACTTTGTAAGTCTTAACATGTGCTCTTACCAGTGTTCGATCGGATTCAGACTTACTCTTCCTCCATCGCTTCTCTAGACGTCTCTTCTGGCGTTTCAACTCCCGGAGCTCCCCATTGAACCATGGAGCTCTACGGGGCCTAGTGGCGTGGAGAGGTCGCAATGGCGCAATTCGTTCAAGAGCCTCCGCTGCAGCCTTGTTCCAGGCCTCAGCCAGAGACTCTGCCGAACTGTGTACGAGTATATCTGGAATAACCCCAAGCACCTTCTGAAAGCCCTCTGGATCTATCAGGCGTCTGGGGCAGAACAGCTTAATCGGTTCCGCCTCCCTGCGGGGAAGGATTGGAGCCAGGAAGTCAAGCCGCAGTAGAAAATGGTCCGACCATGACAAAGGCAACACTTCTAAGCCCCTTAGTCTCAGACCATTACTCAGTTGCTCAGAGAGGAATACTATGTCGGGTGCGTGCCCCCCCTTGTGAGTCGGACCCTGTACTACTTGGGTCAGGTCCATGGCTGTCATGGTGGCCATGAACTCCTGTGCCAGTCCAGAGGTTTCGCCGAGCGACAGCAGGTTAAAGTCCCCCAAGACAATAAGTCTGGGGAACCCCACCACCAACCCGGCCACCTCCTCGAGTAGCACAGGCAGGGCTTGTGACATGCAGCTGGGAGGCAGGTACGTGAGAAACAAGCCCACCTGAACCCCTAAGTCCAACTTCACCAGGAGGGACTTGCAACCCGCAATCTCTGGAGCAACGAGTCTACGCAAGCCAAGGCTCCCCCTGGCTATAATAGCCACTCCTCCTCCCCTTCCCTGGGGTCGAGGCTGATGCCATATCTGAAACCCGGCTGGGCAAATTTCAGAGAGAGGGACTGCTCCCTCTGGGCCCAGCCAGGTTTCAGTAACACATGCCAGGTCGGCCTCCTCATCCAGGATCAGATCCCGGATGAGGAGAGCTTTATTTACCACCGACCTGGCATTGAGTAGCAGCAGCTTCAGCCCAGGGCCAGAATTACACTCATCACCAGCACCCAGGATTGGGTTCACAGAGCCGGAACTAGGGATTGTTATTAAGCAACGATCTCTAGTTCCCCTGGAATGGCTAGCTCTGTGGCCCCCGCCATATCTGCCTCTCCCCAGCAAGACCGGGATATTCCGACCCTCTACCACCCCAGATATCGGTGCCCCCTCCCCTCCTGCCTCTCCAGTGTCAGGTAGGCTATTCAAATCATTCATACCATTTCCATTTATTTCATCCATACCAGAGTCCCACCCAGCCCACCCATAACAATCATTCATTTCATACATATCATCATACCCACCCCAATAATTCATTAATTCTAAAAAACCCCTTCTAATAAATTAGCTAAAATATTATTAAAAATTCCATATAAATTCAATTAAAACAGTATAAATATCAATTACACTAAAATAGGATACCAATTAACACTAAGTTATTCTCAAGATCTTAATAGAATAACATATAATTATTAAAAAATCGTTAAAGTTATAAAGTGCTAAAGTTATAGAGTGCAAAAAATATAGGAAATAATTAAGATGATATTCCATCAGGTCAGCAATACAGCACCAGTTCTAAAGAGTGAGTTCTGGAGAGAAGAGTTCAATGACCAATGAGAAGTCCAAGTATATTGTTTTTCAGGATCCTTGGATCTTTGGTGCCAGCCAATGCCACTAGCTGGCACTCTCAGGTCTTTCTCTGGATCCACAATCACTTTTTCTCCCCTGCTCCAAGTCTCCAGTCCCTCTACAGTCTTATATGGTTTTAGTATATTCGAGGAAAGTATATCACTATCTAATTTATAGAATTCCGCAGGTATTGCATCGGGGCCCGTGGCTTTGCTATTTTTTTTATTTTTAAAAGATTGCTGTAATTCAAACATTGTAAAAGGTTTATTAAGTTTTTGTTGTTGATCTTCTGTTAATGTAGGTAAATCTATAGAACTTAAATAATCAAAGATTTCCTTTTCTTTTATTACTTCTTTTTCATATAATTTTTTATAAAATTCTAGTACTATTTCCTTCTTTTCATCTGTTCTGTGTCTTATTACACCTTTGCTATCTAATAGTTTTTTTAATAATTTTAGATTCTCTTTCTTTTCTTAATTTATAAGCCAACCATCTTCCCGGTTTATTTGCATGTTCAAAAATGCATGGCTGGCACCAATAAATAAATAAATGAATGAATGAATGAATGAATGAATGAATGAATAAATAAATAAATAAATAAATAAATAAATATCAGCCTGCAATGCTGTCTGACCCCGACAGACTTACCAACCCAGGGGTTTCACTGGGTTTAGGGGGATTATATGGTGGAGGTTATTTTGCCACACTTGGCAAAGGCTCGTAGTTACCCCCATTACAGCTGTTAGGCGGCAACTGTCAGAGGGCTATCCAGTTGTTTAGCATAGCTTACGAGGTGTTTTCCTCTGGGGTTGCATTTCCAATAGATGGTCTCGCCACACTGATTGAGGTCTTAGCTAACACAGGCGGGCACTAAGAGGCTTGGCCTATCTGGTTGAGCTTAATTCCCCTTCCCTAGGCGATCCTTTGGGTTCAACTGCTAAGTAGGGGGTGGGAGGCGTCTTGGCTAGCAGATTATCACCCGCCCATTCAGAGGAATCGGAAGTGGCAGAGCTGATAGTTTTTATATACTCTGGGCCTTGCCTCTCCTGGCATTTCGCCACCTGTGCTGGCTGCCTTTAATGGTTTAGTTATTAATGCAAGTAATGGTCTGGAACTGAACTTATCTGGCCATGCATAGATCTGGACTCCCTGGCTTAATAGCGTAGGGATCTGGAACTGATACTGAAAGGGAAAGCCACTCTTAGCATTCCTCCTTTTAAGTGGGATTTTTCGACACGGGAAGGGGGTAATAATAATTGCAATTAGGGACATTTGTTTTTCTTTGTCGGGTTCTTCATGAGCTCTGTGTGCCAACCAGGAGGGGGCCCTGTACAATGGGGCCCCTTATCAGCCTGAAGGGCTCCAGCTGAACTGGGGTTTTTATTATGCTGTACTACCATTGGCCAAGCTGGGTGATGGTCTGGCCATGCATCCTCAGTATGCACAGGGTGTTCCCTCCACACACACTACACCTTTTTATTGTGTGAGCTAACCTGTCCTTCTGTTTAGATTGCTGGCTGGGAGAAGCCCCATAGAGTTCCAAAGGGGTCGGGGATCACAGCGGCATAGGGCAGGTGGACAGGGTCTCTCCGACTGGCCGAGATGCTGCGATTGGGGCTTCTTCTAACCCCTGGCTGGGTCAGTTATCCCTTACGGTACCACCCAGTTCGCTGACGTGGTGGACAGCAACAATCATTTTGGTACAGGCCGGGATTATTATTATTATTATTATTATTATTATTATTATTATTATTATTAATTAGATTTGTATGCTGCCCCTCTCTGAAGACTCAGGACGGCTCGCAACAGTAGTGAAAACTATGTCAAAGAACAAATCTAATATTAAAAAGAAACACATATAAAACCCCTCATAAAACCAAACAATGCATACATACCAATCATAGATGTTCCTTCAATACACCAGTGTGATTCGACACAAAAATATGTAACCCTTCCCTGGTGCAGTGGGTATGGCTAGCTGATGAGGCTAAAATAAGGCCGAAATAGATATATCCTAGTCTCCCTTAATTTTCAAATTCAGCAAAAAACCATGTGACACATACAGATAGAATTGTTGGCTATCAATAAAATTAACTGCCTTGGAAATGGCCCTGGGTTGGGCTGAGAGGCAAATAAGGAGCTGTGATGTTCCTTCAATACACCAGGGTGATTTAACACAAAAATATGTAACCCTTCCCTGGTGCAGAGCTGAAGGGATTGGATACTGTAGCCTAGAGGATAATTCTCTGCCTTACAAGGCAAAGGTTGCAGGTTCAAGTCCCAGTGGGTATGGCTAGCTGATGAGGCCAAAATAAGGCCGAAATAGATCTATCCTAATCTCCCTTAATTTTCAAATTCATATATATATTGTTGAACAATGGAATAAGGGAAGGGAAAGTGGCAAAGCAAGTTTTGAGGATGGATGAGAACTTTCTTTCAGGGAAAAGTTTATCGTTTCTAAAAGTCTCTCTTCATAATGTTGATAACATTCTTAAATAAAACAAACATTGTTAAGTATTGTTATCAGATAATGATGCATAGTTTTCAAATTTTATTAGTGTTCTTTAAGAGATAAGTTAATAGTTTATATATCTTGTATCACCTCCATAAAATAGTTTCTAAGTGGTTTGAATTACAATAGTTTATAGGAAGAAAAGAAGGGGAAAGGCAACATCCTTATATGTCCATAATAGTGGAAATGTTATTCATGTTCCATAGTTGAAAGAAGAATCTATGTACAAAATATGTCTAAAAGAGACTATTAGATTTGCATTTAATTAAAGATTGAGAACAATAGTATATACTAGGTTTCTACAATTATGTATGTTTCATACATGAACCCTACTGGGATAAAGTTCTTACCTACTTTATAATCTTGTGGGAGGTTAACAGGAAAAAAAGGGAAGATGAGAGAGAGAAAGAATTTCAATACATTATCTATAATCTATACAAATATAACATTTGATCAGAGGAGTGATGAGCATATAAAAGCAGATCAAGTTGAATAGCAGGTTGTGCAGCTATGGGTTATTCATGTAAATGACCTCTCTGGTCACTCAACTTTCAATATAGCAGAATCAACACAAATCCTATAACAAATTATACTGCCATACATCCAGGGTGGATTCCTCCCAGTTTGGACCAGTTTGTGCGCACCGGTAGTGACACATTGGTGACATCACAATGACATCACCAAACCAGATAAGTCAGTGCTGGTCTGTGGGTGCTGCCATCTTTTAAAAAAAAATTCTCATTTTTTTCTTCTGTGCATGTACAGAAGCCATGTTTCCTGTATTAGATCTTGTTTTTTGCTTTATTTTTTTTTGCCCTGCTTAGTCACTCATTCCTCACTGCCTAAGCTATCTTCTCAGTCCCCAGATAATAACTGCCCTGAGCCCCTACTGAGCTGTCTCCTCCTGCCTACAGATAAGTTGCGGTCATGCTAGACTCCTCCTCACCCCATCCCTAGAACTTGTTGCAAACCCCTCACTATCCCCTCCAAGCCTCCAAGCCACCCGAGAGAAGCAGAGCGGAGGTGGTCAACTGACTCCCCAGGGCATTTGGAGCCATCTGGGAGGCTGGTTTGCAAGTAGACACAGGGCAGAACAGGTAGTTTGGTGGCCAGCTGCAGACAGTGTGTCAGTAGAACAATTGTTCAAGGACTCAGCGGTTCTGGCTTCATCAATGGGGACAGCTAGGGTGAACTCAGAGCAGGCACGTAAACAACACTGGATCCCAGGTCACGTACGCCACAAACCAGCTGTTCCAGCAGAGAGCAATCTAGGTTTTCGAAATCATAGTCAATTGTATGAGTGGTTGATGGGCTCCCCTTCAGCCTGGATTTTTTGGCGTGTTCAGTGTAGGGGAGGTTTTAGACTCCTCACGTGGTGAATCATTGCTACGTGCACTACAATTTGAAGATTTGTCTTTTCAAGACGCAGGTGTTGCCCTTCATCTCAGGTGGTCTAAGACAGGTCAGCAGGGCAAGGGCTCTGTCTTTTGTCTCTCTCCCGCCTTGGATAAAAAGGTTTGCCCAGTAACAGCTTTATTGGCCTTTGGTGTTGTTAACAGATCTGTTCCTGGGTACCTCTTTTGTCATAGCAGCAATACCCTGTTTACTAAATATCAATTTTGGGCTGTTACTTCACAGGACATTATGGAAGTAGGAAGTGACCATGCTCTTTATGGCACCCATTCATTCAGGATAGACACAGCTAGGCAACTGCTGCTTCTGGTTTGCTGATAGCAAAATCATAACCGTCAGCTGTTGACGGTCATGTGCTTTCGGGGCATATGTCTGGTCACCCGTTCAGGGCGGTCTGGCTACCGGCTGTGACTAACTTTATTTTCTGCCCCTTGATGTGACCCCCAGGGAAAGACCTACCGTGCTGCTCTGCGGCCATAGTATGATCTTCTGAGCCAGAGTGCAGCTAAGTCTGCCATCTGGAAGCAACTGTCACTGGACTGTTGGGCCAACATGATCTGGCTGGGCTGGAGAGGACTTCGTTGGGAGGGGCTCTGCTCTTTGGTGGGCACCACACTGGTGGCTCCCAGATGATTGGTCTTGCACTTGGGTGGCAATGACCTTGGAGTTTTGAAAGACTTGGCAGTGATCTGTAAAGTTCATGAGCACCTTCGGGTTCTGTGTGCTGTGTGGCCAGATACATGATCCTTGGGGACCTGCAGAGGTGTCTGCATGAGCTGGTGCAAGCTAAGGGAGGAATCGGGGGGCCAAGATAGAGATAGAGAGCCGCCCTGAGTCTTCGGAGAGGGGCAGCATACAAATCTAATAAATAATAATAATAATAATTATTATTATTATTATTATTATTATTATTATAATAATAATAATAATAATAATTATTATTATTATTATTATTATTATTATTATTATTATTATTATTACTATCTGACTCCTCCTCCATGGCAGATTAGGGGCAGAAATGTGCAGTGGTAGCAACTGCATGTTCCCCTTTAGGGCATCTTTTGAAAGATGGGCAGCCTTTTCCCAGGAGCTTAAGGTATTGCACAACCTGGCCAACTGAAGGGGAGGGATGCCCTTGGGACTCACCTATCCCAATAACCGGAAGGTGCAGGATGGTGACCCAGGAACCAGGTGAAGGCATGGCCCTTCACCTGGTTCACCAAGGAGCTACGCCCAAAGTTGCCCAAGAAGTTTATTTGTGAATTACTTCCACCCCAAATTTCAGTGACCTCTGCAGGACCTAGTTTAGTTGATAATTATTTAAAGTTCATTTAACTTTAATAAAGTGAAACATTTTAACCTAGTCTGGTGTCCATGTTCTCATTTCGTGTCTGGCGCAAAAGGTTGACATAAAAATTAGTGACTTTTAAAAACTTAAATCTTAACAGTTTTTAATGCATTTTAGTTTTTTCACCTGGTTTCACATAGTTTAAAATTGAGGTTAAAAATATTTTTAGAGACAACCATTTCTTTTTGTTCCTAATTAAATTTTACGTTTGATTGCACATAGGTAGCGATGCCTCCCATTCTTTTTAAGGTCTGTGAACAAAGTCACCAAGTTTATTTCTTCAGGGTCTATTGTCAGTTCAAAAGTGAAATGCTGGAGCAGAATAACAAAGAACAGGAACAGTTCCATATCAGCCAATCCCTCTCCTGGACATGCTCTCTTCCCTGTTAAAAGAACAAAGAAGACAATTTATTAATTGTCAATTAGTTAATTAATTAGTCTTTTGTAGAAATGAAAAGCTATAAAAAATCAAATAAAGACATGCACATATACACAATGTCTTTATGGAACCCAGAAAGGAGAAATGAGATGGTCATGTTGTTTCATGAAATTGTTTTGAAGGACACCCACTGAAACCACTTTGCTGGCTCGACATGAAAAAGATTTAAGAAACTATTGTTGAAAGAAATAAGAAAGTCTTAAGAAAATTATTTATGGACTTCCGGTTTGGAGGAGATCGCGGCGGGACGTTTCTGGCAGGGCTCTGCCAGGCGATCCCTTCTACCCCCTCCGAAGGTCGCATTTGCAATCGGATCGGGCCCGGATGGCCCGATCCATGAACAGGGGCTCTCCTCTGCCCGAGGACCCTTCGCCAGGACTCCGGAGGCAGCGGTTCGCCCCGCAGCTTCGGAGACGGGAGAACCGCTCCTCTTTGCTTAAGAGGACCGGCCAGCGCTTTCTCCCCTCACCCAGCGGGAAGAAGAAAAAATCTAAAAAGTGAAAGTACAAAATTTCTTGCTTGAAAAAGAATACCAGACAAAGGACCTAAGGTAAAAAAATCTCCACTGTGTTTCGTGTTCAAAAGAGAAGATCGTGAAAGTTTTAAGTAAAAGTCTTTTTTTCTTCAGGGCGAAAGTGAAAGTTTTCCCTGTTTGAATTCATCCGCAAATAACAGCCGGATCTAATTTTTTTTTACTTTTATTTTTCCATCTTGAACGTGAACTTTGGAACCTATAAAATAATTTCTTGACTTCATGGTTTAATAAAATAGCCTAAATTTGACATGACTATTTAGAAAATTTTAACTGCTAAAGGAAATTACTAGTGATGATTAGAATTGGTTTTTGATAGACTGTCAAAATCATAATGTTCTGGGCTTAAATTTTGAAGCGGAGGAACACAGCTTTGCTGCCTTTTTTTTTTTTCTCTTTCTTGTTGCTCTTTTTCACAACATGAAATAATTTAATAACTATGAATTAAAAGGAATCTAGAAGAGATTGAAATCACTTCTTTTTTGGATTACTTACTATTGGATTAACCTATTTGGATTACTTGCTGAGCCTTTTTGGATTATTTGCTGACTCCTTTTGGATTATTTGTTGAGAATTCTTTTGTTTAACATCTGCCCTGCTGCATAGAAATTAACTTGACTCCATCTTGGGATTTGTTTCTTTGTTCCTGCCTTGAACTTGGAAAATAAACTGACTTCACTTTGAATATAAGCAAGCTTCTGATTTGTCTTACTCTTTGAACCTTGAACTGAAACCAAATACTACAACTTCACCCTCTGAGACTTGGATCTTCATTTTTACTTTCCAGCAAAATTACAGGTTCCATAAGAAGAACTTAAGTATATTAAGCATATAATATTGCTACTGTGTCTTTGCATAATTATTTTTTTTCCTGACTTTCCTTTGACTTCTTTTTTAATTCCTTGTGTATTCTTATTATTAGAAGAAGTTTAGCTTGAACTATATGCATTGTTAATAACCCTTGGGTTCCTGCTTTATTTTAAATAATTGAATTAAAATATTACCTCCCTTTTTCTTTTTCCCTTTGAACAACTCTCTTCACTTTTCATTAATAACTTTAATAACTTTTATTTTTCTTTCCCTTTCACCCCTTTTTTCCCTCCTCCCAAAGCTTCCCCTCCAATGTTTTTTCTTTTGCTTTCTATATATAGCTGATATTTCTTTTTTTCTTCTATCTTTTGCCTACCTCTTATTTGCAAAGGTTAATACCTGTTCTCTCTTTTTGTGGCATTCAATAATAATATTTTTTTTCTTTTGAATTTTGTTATTAATTGAATTGGTATTGAATTGGTATAGTTATATTTTAAGGGAATTTCATTGAATAGATTTGGAATTACACTGAACAGATTTGGAATTTATAGCAATTTTTCTCTTTTTCACTATATATAAATTGAAACCAATTTCAAATTTGAAATAGTGGATTCTAATTTGATAATGTCCCATACCTCAACCCTTGTTAAAACAGCAAAAAAACAAACTACACCAACTACCCTCTCTCCACAAGTGTCACCGCATTCTTCCCCTTCACACCAGGTGATAACCATGTCCACCAAAGATAAAGACAAAGACAAAACAATGCAGTCCAACCTTGCAAATATACATGAGACTTTAAATACTTTGAAGGACTTCATGGTTAAATCACAAGAAGATGCCACTCAACAAAGAGAGGCTATAAAGGAGGAGGCAACACAACAAAGAGAAGCCATAAAGGAGGAGGCAACACAACAAAGAGAAGCCATAAAAGCCGACTTGGCAGAATTCAAAGTGGAGATGGCCCAAATGAAAGCTGACATGGGTGAGATGAAAGACCAGATAAAGCAGATCCAACAAACACTCCAAGAAAGTGATGACCGAGTTAAAAAAGTTGAAGAGCAATCTGATAAAAATGAGAAAAGAATGGACTACCTTGAAGGGAGAGCTGATGAAAGATACAGAAGATATGATGAATCAATCATCCAGCTGGAGATGCAACGAGCTTCGTACGGACTTCGATTTCAGAATATAAAAGAGGAAAAAGATGAAGATTTAAAAATGACTATGGCGGAGATTATTGGAGGTATACTCCAAGAGGATCCTGCAGCTCTACTGAGAGAAATCGATGAAGTATACCGAATCTCGAATAGCTATATCCGTCGACACAACCTCCCAAGAGAGATACATATTAAGTTCACAAGAAAAGCGTTGCGAGATGAGATACTTCACTACTCAAGAAATTCCCAGCCTCAACGACAGGGAGTAGACATAAAGATACTAAAACAAGTTCCAAGAAGTGTCAGAGAAAACAGAAGAGATTATCACTTTTTAACTAAAATCTTGATCAAAGAAAACATCACTTACCGTTGGCTTATTCCACAAGGACTTTCTCTGACATGGCGTTCTACAAGGTACAAACTGGAAAACGTAGAACAAGCCATGTACTTTCTTGAAAAGAGTGGCATCGGTCACTCCGATTACGCAAGTAAGCAACAAGTGGTCCAACTACAACCAGCTCAACAGCAATCAGGGGAAAAATTACCAACTCAGCAAGAAGAAGATTTGGGAGCCACCGCTCAAGTAATAGAGCAGGACCAAGGCCCTAGAAGAGTTCAACCTCAGCGAGAAACCAAAAAACCCATTAAATGACAACAAATAAAGACTTAAAAAATTTTTCTGTAAATGTCAATGGACTTAACGAACCAAGAAAAAGGAAGCAAATTTTTTCTAAAATTAGAAATCAAAATGTTCAGATTGCAATATTACAAGAAGTTCATATTAAAAAAGATAACCAAAAATTACTCTTGAATCCCAAAATTGGAAAAATGTATGCTGCATTAGCAGACAAAAAAAAAAGAGGTGTAGTGATGTATGTTAAGAATTCTATAAATTCCAAACAAATATATAAGGATAAAGAGGGTAGGATACTGATTGTACAAGTTGATATTGAACCTAGACCTCTAGTGGTTGTTTCTATCTATGCTCCCAATGAAGACCAAATGACATTTTATAAAAATTTACATCAAATAATAATAGACTTAGCTATCGACAATGTATTGATAATAGGTGACTTCAATGCTATTACGAATAGACAATTAGACCATTCAGGAGGGGGAGGCAACAAAAAAAGGGAAAAAGGTAAAAAAACAAGAAGGAATTTGCTACCTAGTACTTTCCAAAAAATGAAAGTGGAATTATTACTAAGTGATATTTGGAGGGAAAGACACCCCCACAAAAGGCAATTTACCTTCTACTCCAACCCTCACAAAATTTGGACGAGAATTGACATGATATGGGCACCAAAAATGGTGGCAGAACAAATAAGAGAGGTCGAGATAGATGTTAATACATGGGCTGATCACAACCCAATAGTGGTCTATATGACGATGAATAATAAACAGAACAACTGGCGGATGAATAGATATATATTAAATGATAAGAAATATAAGGATTGGATTGAGAAGGAATTAAAAATATTTTTTGAAATTAATAAAACATCAGACACTACTCCACAGAATTTATGGGACACAGTTAAAGCGTATATAAGAGGCTTAACAATATCTTATACAGCAAAACATAATAAGGAAAAGAAATTAGAGTACTCACAATTAACAAATGAACTAAAACAATTAGAATCCTTATCGCAGCAACACATTAAGAACAGAGATTTAAAGACAGAAATAAATGTAATTAAACATAAAATTAGAGTTATAGAACAAAACCAACTAACTGAAAAGATCAAAAGAGCAAAGCAACAATATTTTGAACATGCAAATAAACCCGGCAGATGGTTAGCGTATAAACTTAGAAAACAGAGTCAATCAAAATTAATCCAAAAATTAGAAGACAAAGACGGTATAATAAAATATGATACAGAAGGTAAGGCAGACATTGTATATAATTTTTATAAAGAGTTATATGCTAAAGATCATGTTATTGAAGATGAAGTTTTTAACTATTTAAAAGCTTCAAATTTACCACAAATAACAGAAGACCAACAGGCCACCATGGATGGACCAATAACAATGGAGGAACTTCTAACAACAATTAAAAAACAGAAAAGTAATAAGGCCACAGGCCCAGATGCCATACCTGCAGAATGGTACAAGATAGACAATGAAACAATAAGAAACCACATGTTAGAAACCTTTAATTCATGTAGACTTGAGGGAAAAATCCCCAAATCTTGGTCAGAATCACTGACAACCTTAATACATAAACAGGGTACAGAACCAGAAAAAATTAAAAACTATAGGCCTATATCATTATTAAATGTAGACTATAAGATTTTTATTGCCATTTATGCAGAGAGACTCAAAAGAGTTATAAATGGAATAATACACCAAGACCAAAATGGGTTTCTTCCAGGGAGACAAATTAAAAATAATCTTAGAACTGTAATAAATATATTAGAGTACTATGAACAACACTCAGACAAGATGGCATCTTTAATGTTTCTAGATGCTCAAAAGGCCTTCGACAACGTTAATTGGATATTTATAAAAATGCAATTAAATAAAATGAGATTTGGCCCAAAATTTGTTAACTTAATAGATACCATATATTCAAAACAAACAACGAATATAATACTGAATAACAGTCAATTACCAACACTTGATATAAACAAGGGAGTTCGCCAAGGATGTCCTATATCACCATTGTTATTTATCATGACTCTTGAAACTTTATTAATTAAAATAAGAGCGGACCCTAAAATAAAAGGTTTAACCGTAGGAAATGAAACCTATAAACTCCAGGCCTTTGCAGATGATCTAATGTTCATAATTGAAGAACCGACAACAACAGTTCCTACTTTACTACAAACCATTGAACAATACGGAAATGTAGCAGGTTTAAAGATAAATAAAAGCAAAACACATTTCTTGACCAAAAATATGAATAAAACACAAGAAACTAAATTAGAAAGTATTTCTGGAATAAAGACTGTAAAAAAAGTAAAATACTTAGGAATAAATTTAACAGCGAAAACAATAACATTAAAAAATGATAATTATATAAAATTACTAGCAGAAATTAAAAAAGATCTAGCAATGTGGAATAATTTGAAAATATCTTTTTTAGGAAGAATTGCAACAATTAAGATGAATATTTTACCCAAGGTTTTATTTCTTTTTCAGGTAATACCAATAAACCCAGGGGGAATTTTTTTAAAAACTTTAACAAACCTAGTTAAAAAATTTATATGGCAAGGGAAAAAAGCAAGGATAAAAATGAATTGCTTAGAAGATATTAAAGAAAGAGGAGGATTTGGCCTTCCAAATTGGAAACTATACTATCAGGCCGCTGCATTAACATGGCTCAGAGATTGGATAATCTTAGATAACAAAAGAACACTTAACCTAGAAGGACACGATTTAATGCTTGGATGGCATGCATTTTTATGGTATGATAAGGACAAAAACCATTCATATTTTAAAAGGCATACATTAAGGAAATACTTATTAGAAGTATGGAAAGATATAAAGAAAAATCATTTTTTAAGTATCCCAGAATGGCTAGCTCCTTTAGAAGCAATAACACATCCAAAGTCTATAAAGGACAAGAAAATAACTCATAGATATAAAGAATTATTAAATGATCAGATGAAGCTTAAATCTAGAATTGAACTACAAGAAGAAGGGATAATAATAGACTGGTGGCACTACGCCCAGATCCGATCTAGATATCAGAAGGATAAAACTCTTTACATTTTTAATAAAAGCAAGAACCCTTTAACTACTTTAATTACCACTAATTCAACAAAAACGATAGGGAAAATATATAAATTACTTATTGCTTATAAAAATATAGAGTTGACTTTAAAAGATACTATGATAAGATGGTGTAGAAATATTGGCAAGGAAATAGATATAGATACATGGGAGAAAGTGTGGATTAATAATTGGAAAATGACTAAATCAGTTTCATTAAAAGAAAATCAAATTAAAATGTTTTATAGATGGCATCTCCCACCAAATAGGATAGCAAAAATGTTTCCCAAAACATCCACAATATGCTGGAAATGTAAGAAGGATATAGGAACTTATTATCATCAATGGTGGACATGTGGTAAAGCAAAAACATATTGGAAGATGATTGAAAAAATATTAAAAGAAATAATAAAGCAAGATATAGATAATACCCCGGAATTTTACTTACTAGGTGTTACAAATCAGACCTATAAGAAAGAAATTCTTTATTTAATTATACACATATTAACCGCGGCTAGAATAATATATGCGCAAAATTGGAAAGGGGAGGAAATCCCCAAGGAAGAAGAGGTTATAGCCAAAATATTAGATTGCGCTGAAATGGACATGATGACAAGAAGATTAAACGATCAAGAGGATACTAAATTTTATGAAACATGGAACAATGTTTATAAATGGATAGATAAGAAAAAATAAGACATATAGATTGATTTTTAGTTGTTGTTTTTTTTGTGTTTGTTTTTACCTAGGTGATAACAATATTAATACTAGTTCAAAAGTACTTTTTGATGATTATGATATAGTAGTGTATGTACAAGTATAAGCAACATACTAAGATTTTTGATGTATAATAGCTGAAATTAGCTTAATTGTTTGGATTGATGGTTTGACATTATTTTATTATAGTAATTAGGATTATACTAAAGGTATTTTTTGGTAATTATGTTATACTACATCTACATCGAAATTATGTATTCTTTTTCTACATTTGAATGTATACTTTCATAAGAAGCGGGGGAAATACACCCCCACTTTATGTTTATTGTTTGTATGTATTTGTTTGTTTTTATGAAAATTAATAAAAAAAATTTAAAAAAAAAAAGAAAAGAAAATTATTTATGAAGTTTAATTTAGGGAGTGCAAAACCTACTTTGTTGTTTTAATAGCTTTTTAAAGCAAAAACTCCTAAGATTGTTGTATGTCAATAAATAATGCAAGTAAATGGAGAAAATGGAGAAAAACTCTAGCAGTAACAGCTTTTATTTTTCTGTTCCAAAACTTCACAGAAATAGTGATTATAATCATGAAATGAAAAAATATCTGCTACTTGGGGGAAAGGTTACCACTATTTACAATGGAGAAATTGTTGGTTAAGATGATAGAAATTTGCGCAGTTGCTAAATTAACTTCTTTAGAGTGAAAAAAATAGTAATTACCATTATTGCTTTCTATTTTATGAAGCAGAAAAAATTACTTCTGATTTCAGTGAGTAGGGAAAAAATGGATAACAGAAAATGTGAAGTATTCTTGTAATCTTAGAGAAAGATAATTTTATAATCATATCTGTATTTGTTGCAAAGATGCAAAGAAAATTAAAAGCCACCATTTCTTTTTATGCTTATTTAGATATTCTTTTCTTTGTAGTTTGTGCTAGTTTTTATGTTCCTATCATAATCCATATTTCTCTCCTTGATCTATGACTACTAGTGGCTTTTCCAGGGGAAAAAGGGCAGGCAGGAAGAAGAGCATCCATCATATAGGTGATATAACAAGTTAGCAGTTGTAATTTTGGATAAACCTGGAGACCCCAGACCACTTAATCAGCCATAACCTCTCTGTTACCTGCAGAGAAAGGCAAGTAGGCATCATTCTTTTGGAATTCACCCTTCTCATCCAAGAAATGGCCTGGGTCAAACTTCTCTGGATCTTCCCAGCAGAGAGGATCAAAATGCACCGAAACCACAATGGAAGAACATATGTGCCTTTAAGGAAACAAGAAAGCATAGATAGCAGAAGTGGATTTTTCCCATAAAGAAACAGGCTGTTAAATCTTTCAAAAATGAGACTCCTTGGAAAGTACAGTATGAAAAAGTACCAATGATGCAATTTACAAGATTGCACCCTATCCGGGATTTGACCACTGTGTATTCAAATGTTTAAAGAACTTGCAGAAAATTATGTTACTCAGGTCGGCTTTAAAATTATCTATTCAACATCTTACTCTTTGTCTCCAACAGAAAATAATTATTTTAGAAGTTATGTTAATATTGTGCTGCCTTGGCACATCAGCATCATTTTTATTTAAGGCTTTGACACAGTGGTTCTCAACCTTTCTAATACCACAACCTCTTAATATATTTCCTCATTATGTCGGTGACCCCAACCATAAGTCTCCCAACAGAGCTTTAAGCTGATTGGCAGGAAGGTCAGAGGACAACCCCACCGTAAACGTCAGATTGGTTAGATAGTAAAAATATGTTCCAAGGCACCAGAATAGAAGCTTTAGTTCCTAACACCATTATCAACTTACTAATGTCATCAGTGCTTCAAAGTGAAGAAATTAAGTTGGTTTGCTGTCTACAGTCTTATTTATTTTATTTTTTATTTATTTATTTGTCCAATACACAATGAGTATGTATATATATATATATATATATATATATATATATATATATATGACGGTCTTGGTATATTCGGGTTTCTTCCCGTGTAGGATTTGGAAATTTCTGCGACGTTTCGATGAGGTCTCACTCATCATCTTCAGGCTGGTGTTTCTGTCCTTTTTCTCAGGCGAAGACTTTCTCAAGTCTTCGCCTGAGAAAAAGGACAGAAACACCAGCCTGAAGATGATGAGTGAGACCTCATCGAAACGTCGCCAGAAATTTCCAAATCCTACACGGGAAGAAACCCGAATATACCAAGACCGTCATACCTGTACCCGTGAAAATCTACGAAAACAAATATATATATATATATTTTAATTTTAAAATTCCAGCTATAAACATTTAACATATATATATATATATATATATATATATATGTTTTTCCTTATGTCGGATGTGTGGCTAGCTGATGAGGCCTAATAAGGCCGAAATGGATCTATTCTAGTCTCCCTTAATTTTAAAATTCCAGCTAAAAACATTTAACACATATATATATATATATATATATATATATATATATATATATATATATATATATATATATATATATATATATATATATATATATATATATATATGTATGTGTTTTTCTTATGTCGGATCACCCTGGTATATTTTTTTAAGGAACGTCACAGCTCCTTTTTTGCCTCTAGGCCCAACCCGGGCCACTGCAAGGCAGTAATATATTTATAGCCGACAAACTATATTTTGTATGTGTTAAATGTTTTTAGCTGGAATTTTAAAATTAAGGGAGACTAGTATAGATCCATTTCGGCCTTATTTTGGCCTCATCAGCTAGCCATACCCACTGGGACTTGAACCGGCAACCTTTGCCTTGTAAGCAGAGAATTATCCTCTAGGCTACAGTATCCAATCCCTTCAGCTCTGTACCAGGGAAGGGTTACATTTGTGTCGAATCACCCTGGTATATTGAAGGAACATCACAGCTCCCTTTTTTTGCCTCTCAGCCCAACCCAGGGCCATTTCCAAGGCAGTTAATTTTTATTGATAGCCGACAATTCTATCTGTATGTGTCACATGTTTAAGCTGAATTTTGAAAATTAAGGGAGACTAGGATAGATCTATTCGGCCTTATTTTGGCCTCATCAGCTAGCCATACCCAATGGGACTTGAACGGCAACCTTTGCCTTGTAAGGCAGAGAATTATCCTCTAGGCTACAGTATCCAATCCCTTCAGCTCTGTACCAGGGAAGGGTTACATTTGTGTCGAATCACCCTGGTATATTGAAGGAACATCACAGCTCCCTTTTTTTGCCTCTCAGCCCAACCCAGGGCCATTTCCAAGGCAGTTAATTTTTATTGATAGCCGACAATTCTATCTGTATGTGTCACATGTTTAAGCTGAATTTTGAAAATTAAGGGAGACTAGGAGAGATCTATTTCGGCCTTATTTTGGCCTCATCAGCTAGCCATACCCACTGGGACTTGAACCGGCAACCTTTGCCTTGTAAGGCAGAGAATTATCCTCTCTCTATATATAATTCCAGCTAAAAACATTTGACACACATATATATATATATATATATATATATATATATATATATATATATATATATATATATATGCATTGGAACATATTTTTACTATCTAACCAATCCGACGTTTACAATAGAGGAGATACCCAAAGTAAAAAATATCTAAGAAAGAATATAAAAGAAGATATAGGAATAGAACATATCAATGAAAGAATAGAAGAAGAGATATAGGAATAGAAGAAAAGTATAGGAGAGCAATAGGACAGGGGACAGAAGGCACTGTAGTGCACTTATACACGCCCCTTACTGACCTCTTAGGAATCTGTATAGGTCAACCGTGGATAAGGGTAAAGTGTTGGGGGTTAGGGGATGATACTACGGAGTCCGGTAATGAGTTCCACGCTTCGACAACTTGGTTACTGAAGTCATATTTTTTACAGTCAAAGTTTGGAGCAGTTAATATTAAGTTTAAATCTGTTGTGTGTTCTTGTGTTGTTGTGGTTGAAACTGAAGCAGTTGCCGACAGGCAGGACGTTGCAGCATATGATCTTGTGGGCAATACTTAGATTTTGTTTAAGGCATCTTAGTTCTAAGCTTTCTAGGCCCAGGATTGAAAGTCTAGTCTCGTAGGGTATTCTATTTCAAGTGGAGGAGTGAAGGGCTCTTCTGGTGAAGTATCTTTGGACATTTTCAAGGGTGTTAGTGTCTGAGATGCGATATGGGTTCCAAACAGATGAGCTGTATTCAAGGATGGGTCTGGCAAAAGTTTTGCAAGCTCTGGTAAGTAGTGTGAGATTGCAGAGCAGAAGCTATGTAGGGTTAGGTTTACAACTCTTGAGCCTTCTTGGCTATGTTGTTGCAGTGGGCTTTGGCACTTAAATCTTTTTTTATTAGTATACCAAGGTCTTCAACCGAGTGGGGATTATTTGTGACAATTTGATTATTCAGTTTGTATTTGGAGTTCAGATTCTTTTTCCCAATGTGTAGGACAGAGCATTTGCTAGTTGAGATTTGGAGTTGCCATGTGTTAGACCATTCAGAAACAGAGTTCAGGTCTTTTGGAGAGTAGTTGTGTTATTTGTGTGTTGAAGAGTTTTACATCGTCGGTGAAGAGGGCACAGTTGCTTGTGATGTAATCGCAAAGGTCATTGATGTAGAGAATGAAGAGCGTTGATCCCAGTACACTACCTTGGGGAACACCGCTTTTAACTGGGACGGGGGTGGATATGGATCTTCTATGGATCTGGGGAGACATTTTTCCCTTGACCATTATTTAAGTGTTGTTTAAAGGGTGTGTGATGGGAAAAATGTGCAAAGGGCTGTTGCCTCTTGCCTTGGCCTTTGATTGTTCCTTGAATGATTTATTGATTAGGTTTAGTGCTATATATCTGCTGATGGTTAATTTCTCAAATAAACTTCTAGGAATTTTGTTGCATTCTGACTCTTGATTCACTTGATCTAAGAAGTTATACTTCCCATTTAAATAAATGTTAGCATGCCGTAGTCATAAACCATTGGGAAAGTGAAACTTGTTTTTAAAGTGTATACTGTATGCATACTGTTGGGAGAAATGTCCATCTGGTTCAGTTCCAGGTAGGGAGAAAGATGCTGAAAACATGGATGCTGACTGGAAAGATGGTTTAATGGAGTAGAACCATCAAGCACATGACCCTGGTACAGCTGACTACATGAAGTGGAGAGTGTGGGTTATTAATACCTTTTTCTTGAGCTTCCTGTTCCTGTGCAAGAAATGTATTTTATTGGCTGTAGTCAGACTCCCATGAGGCCATGTGAGGTCACGTCTGTCTGAATAAAGTTTGGTTGAAGCTTGGAGGCTGATGATGTTATGAAGAGGCTTGTGTTCTGAAAGGGTTTTGGTCATTTCCTATGATAGTTTAATGGCCTTGTCCTGATATGGATCTTGAGTGAGGGCTAATCCTAAAGCTGAAGGTCTTTTGTTTTGTAGATAAGATGGCCCAGTCTTTCTAGGGCTATTAACAAAGGTTAATAAGGGAGCTGCTTTCATGTTTCTCCTTTGCTCACCAAGGAAGTTTAATATTCTTCCTTCTTAACATTTCCTAAAATATTTCATTATTCTAGGATGGGATAGGATAACTTTCTAAACACTAAACAGTTTTTATTAGAAACTAAACCAGTGCTCCAGGGAAGCCTATTTAGAGAGGACGTTCCCCATTCAATCTTCCATTATGTCTGTTTCTCAGAGACAAAAACATAGTCAAGCCACTGCAAAAGTTGATGATAAATTAATGGCTTGCCACACTATCTATAAAAGACCTGATATTTGTGTGAGCTTGGGATGGGGAATTCCAGGAGGGAGCAGATGCAACTACAAAGCATTCTTTCGATTGCATTCCATCGGGGCATAAGTAAAGAAATGACGCTGGCACAATCTGAATGGGCAACAAGACAAGTTGTGGGTGAGGGATAGCAAAGGATGTGAACTTTCAACTGAGTGAAACCTCAGATCCAGGTTTCCCTGTGTAGGTGCCAGCATGGCTCCCCAAATAAATTTGAACTTTGAAGAATACTTTGACTCGGAGAATGATTTAGTTTGGATGCTATCTGGAATCTTGACAACCTTTATCTTTGTAAAGTTTTTCAGAAATGAATTGCTGCCAAATATTTCTTAGTGTGAGAAGAAGACTGGTCCAGGGTCACTCAGTTGGCTTTGTGCCTAAATTGGGACTAGACCTCCTAGTCTCCTAATT